>NC_064637.1:156329865-156964240 GCF_023864275.1 Schistocerca cancellata
AACAATTATTTTGCATGGGGCATCTACATTCCGGTTAGCCTGACGACAAAGAAAGTTTCAATATGCTAAGGTTAAACAAAGTCAGAAGTTAAAGACAAAATATTACACATAGGAGTAAACAAATGAAATCTCTGAGATAAATTACTCATTTATTAAATGTTGTACTGAAATATCCTACTCCCATGAACCATGGACCTTGCCGTTGGTGGGGAGGCTTGCGTGCCTCAGCGATACACATGGCCGTACCGTAGGTGCACCCACAACGGAGGGGTATCTGTTGAGAGGCCAGACAAACGTGTGGTTCCTGAAAGGGGCAGCAGCATTTTCAGTAGTTGCAGGGGCAACAGTCTTCTGGATGATTGACTGATCTGGCCCTGAAACACTAACCAAAACGGACTTGCTCTGCTGGTACTGCGAACGGCTGAAAGCAAGGAGAAACTACAGCCGTAATTTTTCCCGAGGGCATTCAGATTTACTGTATGGTTAAATGATGATGGCGTTCTCTTGGGTAAAATATTCCGAAGGTAAAATAGTCCCCCATTCGGATCTCCGGGCGGGGACTACTCAAGAGGACGTCGTTATCAGGAGAAAGAAAACTGGCGTTCTATGGGTCGGAGCGTGGAATGTCAGATCCCTTAATCGGGCAGGTAGGTTAGAAAATTTAAAAAGGGAAATGGATAGGTTGAAGTTATATATAGTGGGAATTAGTGAAGTTCGGTGGTAGGAGGAACAAGACTTTTGGTCAGGTGAATAGGTGAATACAGGGTTATAAATACAAAATCAAATAGGGGTAATGCAGGAGTAGGTTTAATAATGAATAAAAAAATAGGAGTGCGGGTAGGCTACTACCAACAGCATAGTGAACGCATTATTGTGGCCAAAATAAACACGAAGCCCATGCCTACTACAGTAGTACAAGTTTAAATGCCAACCAGTCCTGCAGATGATGAAGAAATTGATGAAATGTATGATGAGATAAAATAAAATATTCAGATAGTGAAGGGAGATGAAAATTTAATAGTCATGGGAGACTGGAATTCGAGAGTAGGAAAAAGGAGAGGAGGAAATGTAGGTGAATATGGACTGGGGGTAAGAAATGAAAGAGGAAGCCGTGTGGTAGAATTTTGCACAGAGCACAACTTAATCACAGCTAACACTTGGTTCAAGAATCATAAAAGAAGGTTGTATACGTGGAAGAATCCTGGAGATACTAGAAGGTATCAGATAGATTATATAATGGTAAGACAGATTTAGGAACCAGGTTTTAAATTGTAAGACATTTCCAGGGACACATGAGGACTCTGACCACAATCTATTGGTTATGAACTGCAGATTGAAACTGAAGAGACAGCAAAAAGGTGGGAATTTAAGGAGATGGGACCTGGATAAACTGAAAGAACCAGAGGTTGTAGAGAGTTTCAGGGAGAGCATAAGGGAACAATTGACAGGAATTGGGGGAAAGAAATACAGTAGAAGAAGAATAGGTAGCTCTGAGGGATGAAGTAGTGAAGGCAGCAGAGGATCAAGTAGGTAAAAAGACGAGGGCTAGTAGAAATCCTTGGGTAATAGAAACATATTGAATTTAATTGATGAAAGGAGAAAATATAAAAACGCAGTAAATGAAGCAGGCAAAAGGGAATACAAACGTCTCAAAAATGAGATCGACAGGAAGTGCAAAATGGCTAAGCAGGGATGGCTAGAGGTCAAATGTAAGGATGTAGAGGCTTATCTCATTAGGGGTAAGATAGATACTGCCTGCAGGAAAATTAAAGAGGCCTTTGGAGAAAAGAGAGCCACTTGTATGAATATCAAGAGCTCAGACGGAAACCCAGTTCTAAGCAAAGAAGGGAAAGCAGAAAGGTGGAAGGAGTATATAGAGGGTCTATACAAGGGCGATGTACTTGAGGACAATATTATGGAAATGGAAGATGAAATGGGGGATACGATACTGCGTGAAGAGTTTGACAGAGCACTGAAAGACCTGAGTCGAAACAAGGCCCCCGGAGTAGACAACATTCCATTGGAACTACTCACGGCCTTGGGAGAGCCAGTCATGTCAAAACTCTACCATATGGTGAGCAAGATGCGTGAGACAGGAAAAATTCCCTCAGACTTCAAGAAGAATATAATAATTCCAAGCCGGCCGGAGTGGCCATGCGGTTCTATTCGATACAGTCTGGAACGGAGCGACCGCGACGGTCGCAGGTTCGAATCCTGCTTCGGGCATGGATGTGTGTGATGTCCTTAGGTTAGTTAGGTTTAATTAGTTCTAAGTTCTAAGCGACTGATGACCTCAGAAGTTAAGTCGCATAGTGCTCAGAGCCATTTGAACCATTTTTTAATAATTTCAATCCCAAAGAAAGCAGGTGTTGACAGATGTGAAAATTACCGAACTATCAGTTTAATAAGCCACAGCTGCAAAGTACTAACGCGAATTCTTTACAGACGAATGGGAAAACTGGTAGAAGCCGACCTCGGCGAAGATCCGTTTGGATTCCGCAGAAATGTTGGAACACGTGAGGCAATACTGACCCCACGACTTATCTTAGAAAATAGATTAAGGAAAGGCAAACCTACATTTCTAGCATTTGTGGACTTAGAGGAAGCTTTTGACAATGTTGACTGGAATACTCTCTTTCAAATTCTAAAGGTGGCAGGGGTAAAATACAGGGAGCGAAAGGCTATTTACAATTTGTACAGAAACCAGATGGCAGTTATAAGAGTCGAGGGGCATGAAAGGAAAGCAGCGGTTGGGAAGGGAGTGAGACAGGGTTGAAGCCTCTCCCCGATGCTATTCAATCTGTATATTGAGCAAGCAGTAAAGGAAACAAAAGAAAAATTCGGAGTATGTATTAAAGTCCATGGAGAAGAAATAAAAACGTTGAGGTTCGCCGATGACATTGTAATTCTGTCAGGGACAGCAAAAGATTTGGAAGAGCAGTTGAACGGAATGGACTGTGTCTTGAAAGGAGGATATAAGATGAACATCAACAAAAGCAAAACGAGACTAATGGAATGTAGTCGAATTAAGTTGGGTGATGCTGAGGGAATTAGATTAGGAAATGAGACACTTAAAGTAGTAAAGGAGTTTTGCTATTTGGGGAGCAAAATAACTGATGATGGTCGAAGTAGAGAGGATATGAAAAGTAGACTGGCAATGGCAAGGAAAGCGTTTCTGAAGAAGAGAAATTTTTTAACATCGAGTATAGATTTAAGTGCCAGGAAGCCGTTTCTGAAAGTTTTTGTACGGAGTGTAGCCATGTATGGAAGTGAAACATGGGCGATAAATAGTTTGGACAAGAAGAGAATTGAAGCTTTCGAAATGTGGTGCTACAGAAGAATGCTGAAGATTAGATGGGTAAATCACATAACTAATGAGGAGGTACTGAATAGAATTGGGGAGGAGTTTGTGGCACAACTTGACAAGAAGAAGGAACCGGTTGGTAGGACACGTTCTGAGGCATCAAGGGATCACAAATTTAGCATTGGAGGGCAGCGTGGAGGGTAAAAATCGTAGAGGGAGACCAAGAGATGATACACTAAGCAGATTCAGAAGGATGTAGGCTACAGTAGTTACTGGGAGAAGAAGCTTGCACAGGATAGAGTAGCATGGAGAGCTGCATCAAACCAGTCTCAGGACTGAAGACAACAACAACAAAAACAAACTGAAACATCTGAGCTCGTCTGGAATCTCACAAATAAAATGAGAGAAAACAACACATACGTTAAACACCCTGCTAATATCATACAGCAGATACAAAACACACATTTTTCCACACACGTTCATAATTAAAAGAGAACGGGAAACCTTGTATTCTTGTTAACATTCACCGTGTCCGCATCCGAGCGAGTATGGGCATAGTTTCTTGAGCACGAGGTCTCTGGATTGTCTCTTGCTCTTGTAATGTTTTTGGTTTTCATTCCCACGTAACTTTTGAAGATGGAGGTACTCTACTAGCGAGCAGTATTAAAGTAAATCTTCCAAAACGTACTCCGCTGGTGGGGCCTTGCGACGTTCGTTTTCACAGGTTGACGAAGATTCTTACAAAACGACTACAAAATTTCGCGTGTATAGAAAAGAGAGGTAGCTATTAGACAAGATCGCCTGAAAGTTTGGTCAGTTGTACGCCATCAGTTATCTGCATCATTATTTGGTGATATGTTTGGATGTGCGTGGTAGGCAGGGAAATTGTTCGATGACCGAGAACCATTTAAAACTGTAAACAATTTTTTTTTGCAATAGACACAGTGAAAAACCGATGCATAAGCAAAATTTTGTCGTTCGTTTCGTGTGCTGCCTGTCGCAATAATTGTTTTCCACGTTTCTACGAGAAGTATCTTTCTGATTCGCACAGCGCTCCATAGGTCACACATTGTATTTGTCACAAATGTAGTTACAATAACATAAATACAACAAGTATACTTATTTGAAGTTCTCGTGTATCCTTTTTTAATTTCCGGTCTCCTTACCTTTTTTTCTTTTTTGCGGTTAAAGATTGTGAAAATAAAATAATTAGATACTTATAATTTGTGCAGTATTGAATTACGCGGGAATGAAAAAAAAAACATTATTGGCAGCGAGATTTCATCCAGAGACCTCATGTGTAGGGAACCAAGCACTTACTCGCTCGGCTGTAGACGCCTTGAATACGAGCGACCATAGAAGGTACACACACACACACACACACACACACACACACAGGCCTAAGATTTTCAAATTATTTTCTCAAGTGCCCATGAAAAGTAAACTGATTCCTCGGAATTTTGTTTTAAACGAAGGTAAACAATTCCATCTCAAAAATCTACTGCGAAACAAAAAACAACGTTGAATGTGAGACAAAATATAAAAACATTCTCGCTATCTAGCAGAATTTTAGAGATGATATTCATTTGCCGGACCATGCTTTCTTCCGTACACCGCCGTTCTTGCCATGAAATGAATGAACAAATAAAGAAATGACAGTCGCTCTGCCTCTGCGCACATCACAACGTGATAAATTGCTCCCGATCTTGATTGTGCATACTGACCTTGTTCCGTCGTAGCGTCTTCTCAGAAGCAGCATTCCATAACGCCAGACAAGAACACAAGTTTTATGTTTTAGCATTTCCGCCATTCATTTCATAATTCCGGCCAAAGATGCTTCTCTTAACAGCTACCCAATCTTACAGCAGAAACATCTCTGGAGTGAGCATTCAGATGCGCAGAATTGATCTTGTGTTGTCAGCATACATTGTCACGGTGGTCACGTGATTTCTCGACGGCGTGGATTTGTCCGCAATGAGTCCCTTAAATGTTGAATGTCATTATATCGCTAATACGGACAGATACCCTTCCTAGTTGCTGTGCATTTCGTATAGGCGTTTTGTAGACGCCACAACAATTTGCATTTGGTACCTGGAATAAAGTGGGCTCTTAGCTTTGAAGACCAGAATGAATGGGCATCACGTAACGGCATCGCCACGTCATCGTGTATTTACGTACAATGTTCGCCACGTCACGTCAGTTCCCTTAGCCCGGCAACGAACGGCGAAAGTGAGGTTACGAGTCACCATCCCTGGTACACAGAGGGAGATTATAGTGTCAAATTTGAGGAACTAACAACAGCAATGTTTAGTAATGGCCATAGTAAATGTTCTAAATCAGTTTCGTTTGCTAAAGCGCTAAGAAGTGAAACCAATTTTCAAGTCATTAACATTAAATTCCTTGGGAAAACATATACATACAAACACATCAAACAATAGCTACAAAGGAATTAATGCAGCTCGTTTATCTTATTCACTACGTTCTCTTTTTAGATAACTAACTAAGTCATAAACAATTATATCTTTCTCATTAATTAAAGCTGACCTCTTCACCTAAAATCTTATGTAATGGAAATTGCTTCGTCAGCTTGTGCTCTTTTCTTATACATAGCTTTATTGTCGTGCATCAACACTGTTTTGTTATTGTGAAACCTAAATAGTTTCTCGCTTCAAGGTATTTTACGTCGCTTGTGTAACACAAAGGAAAAAATATGCGGGTTGCCGTGGAACATTTGCAGTTTGCCACGAAAACAGAGCCTAGTACCAAAATAAAGTTTAAGAAAAAAGAAAAACACGGAACCCACTATTTTAATACGAGTGAGTGCGTCGAAAATAGGTCAACATACGTTGTAAACGGACTGCGATACCCTCATAACTTTGTTTCCGAGAAACCTCACAATGCCGTAGTGTCACGCAACTGTCCATTCACTGCCTGTGTAAATGCCTCCACTTGAAATACACTGTGAAATATTTTGTCGTGACGTGAACTAACTGACGTGACGGCCAATTTGCACTGGCCTTAAACAAACGTCGTCCCGAGATGGCGTGACAAAAATGGTTCAAATGGCTCTGAGCACTATGGGACTCAACATCTTAGGTCATAAGTCCCCTAGAACTCAGAACTACTTAAACCTAACTAACCTAAGGAGATCACACACACCCATGCCCGAGGCAGGATTCGAACCTGCGACCGTAGCAGTCCCGCGGTTCCGGACTGCAGCGCCAGAATCGCTAGACCACCGCGGCCGGCAGATGGCGTGACAATTCCAGCTTAATGTTGATAACATGCGCTGAACGTAATGGCCACTCCAGAGATATTTCTACTCTACGAACCATCGCAACACGTGGAGCGGGAGAGACAGAACACTCCCACCGGAGTAAATTCTGTCTTTGGTGGAATGTGTCGCAGTCGGGGGATAACGGCCGTCTTAACGCAAGCGCCGTGAGACGATGCAGCAGAGGTATGCCCATGCGTTTAATTTTGACCCTGTGTCTCAGTCGATAGTTTGAGCACGGTGCAAGGAATTCTAACCACACTCACTACCAACTGGAACAAAAGACTGATACAGACACTAGCTCGTTTCTGACAACACAGAGCGCAAAGTAACTACTTCCGAAACCAGATCACCTTACGCAACTAATCTAATTTTCTGTAAGGGAGAATTTACTAAATTCGCGTTTCTCGCCTTTTTTCCTTTAGGGTTCACCAAAACACATTTAAAAATTTTGCGACATCCCTGCATGTTACTTTTTCCTACATGCAAAGCAGCAAAGATGTACAATATACGCCGGCCGCGGTGGGCGTGCGGTTCTAGGCGCTGCAGTCCGGAACCGCGGGACTGCTACGGTCGCAGGTTCGAATCCTGCCTCGGGCATGGATGTGTGTGATGTCCTTAGGTTAGTTAGGTTTAATTAGTTCTGAGTTCTAGGGGACTGATGACCTAAGATGTTAGGTCCAATAGTGCTCAGAGCCATTTGAACCAATTTGTATAATGTACAGTACACACAATACGCTGAGATGATAAAAGTCATGGGACAGCTGCTAATATCGTGTACGACGTGCGTTTGCAGCAATTCGACGTGGCGTGGACTCAACAACTCGTTGAAGGTCCTCTACGGAAATATTGAGCTATGCTGCCTCTATAGCTGTCCATAATTGCGAAAGTGTTGCCGATGCAGGATTTTTGTGCATTAGCTGGCCAATAAAGTTCGATGGAATTCATATCGTGCAATCTGGGTGGCCAAACAATTTGCTAGAATTGTCCAGAATGATTTCCAAACTAAACGCGAACAATTGTGGCCTGGTGACATTGAAAGGTCTCTGTTGGATTCCTTTCATGTTAATTTCTTAAATCTGTTGTCATTTACGGCATAAATTCCTCTTCTAAATTTACTGTGGCGTTTCTGACTAACTGGGAGGACACTGAGTAGTGGAACGTGTTACTTTTACACATAAACGAGAACGATCTATCACACTACTACACTTTAAAACACAGTTTATATGTAATTCATGTCACACAGTCTCATACGGAACCTACATCCGCTTTCTTTTATATACTGTATATGATAAGATACTGTCATCCCCCTTCCCTTCTGTGTAAGAGCATGAATGAGCAAATGTATTTCTAGTTGCATACTTGAGGGTAGTAGACAAGCCTGTCTGCTAGAGAACAGTAGGACCAACGTCGGAACAGGTAGCTACGCTTTCTAAAAGCAAAGAGGTTTCTATCCTTAGTATGGTCCTGTCCGTCTCTTGTCATGTTGGTATAGGAAGCTGCCCCTCTGGCCATTTCCGTTTGAATTTGTGAGCCACCCCTCAGGAAGGGACCAGGGCAGTCTGTCCGTGGCGAGCGTCTGAAGTGGTAAGATCTCCGGCTAAGCGCGTGTCTGCTAAGTCCATAGGACAATGGATTTCTTAAGTTCAGCCTAACTGAAAATTTAATCACCTTTATTTCAGGTTTAGCTCTAAAATATCTAATGTTATCTTAAATTGCAACGCAGTGTAATTCACGTGTGAAGTTCAGATTATTTTCCGGTAGTTGCTTTGTCACTACTTTGTGAGTAAAGTGGAACCACTTGTTGATCAGTAGCTCTAACTAAGATCATCAATCTTAAATGCGAATGTGCGTGAGATTATAACGTCTCGTCTTGACAATATTTTGCAATATAGCAACTTTTCTTTATGTTCAACCCACGTGGGGTGTACTTTGTGAGACCAGTACCACGTGCTTATACAATTGTTTGACCCATCAGGTTAATAGTAAGACGTTAGTAACCAGTTCGAGGTTTTTCTTTTGTAAATTGCTTTTCGATCTAATTTATTTTAATTATCAAAATTACTGTTGAGTTACACTCTTTGTGTAAACCAAGTTGACCACGTGAAGCATGTGGTGTAATCATCAAAGTAGCCCTCAGCTATTCTTTTCGGGAAGATTTCACAGAGAGTTAGTATGAATTTAGTATACCAGTGTGTGGTAATTACATGACGGACAGGATTGTGCTACGAACGTAACTTCTTTGGGTGAAAATTGAATCGGTTGGTTGTGGTTAATTTCTTCTTGCATATGTTTCAACGTTCTTCAAGTGTTATTTTATGAATGCAGTGTTGTATGCAGTCTCCCAATGTTGGCTCCATATTTGATGTGTTCCGTAAGATTACAATCTCACATTTTCACAGTCCTAAATAAGGCACCAGCTTAGTTATGACTCACGTTTAATATGCTGAAATTTCAATGATCAATGTTGAAATAAATTTCCAAATATAAACTGATTTATTTCTTTTTATTTAAATTCTCTTATATATATATATATATATATATATATATATATATATATATCACCGGTTGTCGTATGACTATTAAAAGATTATAATTAATGTTAGTCAGGTTGGGAATTTGGTGAGCTAAACAGGATACCTGGTGAAACAGTTGCGCAGAAATGCAAGGTTAACTTCCTCAGATAGCTCACAGCTTTTAAACCGCTTTTATTGTCTAGCAGCACCGCTTTCATAGCGAATTAAAGCAACAACGTTACAACATGGCGCACTGCCATCTATGAAAGTTCCATCGTTGTTTGGGAACATGAAGTTCATGAATGTCTACCAATAGTCTCAAAATGACTGAATGATTGGTTCAGTTGGACGAGATGACCCAGTCCATTCTATGCAAACACAGGCTTCATCATTATTGTGTCATCACCAGCTTGCACGCTGCCCTGTTGTCAACTTGGGTCCATGGCTTCGTGGGGTCTGCGCCACTCTCGAAACAACCCATCAGCTCTTATCAAGAGAAATCCGAACTCATCTGACCAGGCCATGGTTTTCCAGTCGTCTAGGGTCTAACCGATATGGTCACGACCCCAGGAGAGGCGCTGCAGGCGATGTGGTGCTGTTAGCAAAGGCACTTGCGCCGGTCCTCTGCTGCCATAACTCATTAACGCCTCATTTCGCCGCATTGTCCTAAAGGATACGTTCGTCGTACGTTCGACACTGACTTTTTCTATTATTTCACGCAGTGTTGCTTGTCTGTTAGCACTGACCACTACCCACATACACCGCTGCTCTCGGTCGTTAAGTGAAGGCCGTCGGTCACTGCGTTGTCCGTTGGGAGAGATAATGCTTAAAATCTGGTGTTCCCAGCACACTCTTGGCGCTGTGGATCTCGGAATATTGAATTCCCTAACGATTTATGAAATGGAATGTCCCATGCGTGTAGCTCAAACTCTGTTGATTCCCGTCGTGCGGCCATTATCACGTCGGAAACGTTTTCACATGAAACACCTGAGTGCAAATGACAGCTCCCCCACTGCAATACCCTCCTACATCTTGTGTACGTTAAACTATGGCCATCGATATACACTCCTGGAAATTCAAATAAGAACATCGTGAATTCATTGTCCCAGGAAGGGGAAACTTTATTAACACATTCCTGGGGTCAGATACATCACATGATCACACTGACAGAACCACAGGCACATAGACACAGGCAACAGAGCATGCACAATGTCGGCACTAGTACAGTGTATATCCACCTTTCGCAGCAATGCAGGCTGCTATTCTCCCATGGAGACGATCGTAGAGATGCTGGATGTAGTCCTGTGGAACGGCTTGCCATGCCATTTCCACCTGGCGCCTCAGTTGGACCAGCGTTCGTGCTGGACGTGCAGACCGCGTGAGACGACGCTTCATCCAGTCCCAAACATGCTGTGCTACGGTCGCAGGTTCGAATCCTGCCTCGGGCATGGATGTTTGTGATGTCCTTAGGTTAGTTAGGTTTAACTAGTTCTAAGTTCTAGGGGACTAATGACCTCAGAAGTTGAGTCCCATAGTGCTCAGAGCCATTTGAACCCAAACATACTCAATGGGGGACAGATCCGGAGATCTTGCTGGCCAGGGTAGTTGACTTACACCTTCTAGAGCACGTTGGGTGGCACGGGATACATGCGGACGTGCATTGTCCTGTTGGAACAGCAAGTTCCCTTGCCGGTCTAGGAATGGTAGAACGATGGGTTCGATGACGGTTTGGATGTACCGCGCACTATTCAGTGTCCCCTGGACGATCACCAGTGGTGTACGGCCAGTGTAGGAGATCGCTCCCCACACCATGATGCCGGGTGTTGGCCCTGTGTGCCTCGGTCGTATGCAGTCCTGATTGTGGCGCTCACCTGCACGGCGCCAAACACGCATACGACCATCATTGGCACCAAGGCAGAAGCGACTCTCATCGCTGAAGACGACACGTCTCCATTCGTCCCTCCATTTACGCCTGTCGCGACACCACTGGAGGCGGGCTGCACGATGTTGGGGCGTGAGCGGAAGACGGCCTAACGGTGTGCGGGACCGTAGCCCAGCTTCATGGAGACGGTTGCGAATGGTCCTCGCCGATACCCCAGGAGCAACAGTGTCCCTAATTTGCTGGGAAGTGGCGGTGCGGTCCCCTACGGCACTGCGTAGGATCCTACGGTCTTGGCGTGCATCCGTGCGTCGCTGCGGTCCGGTCCCAGGTCGACGGGCACGTGCACCTTCCGCCGACCACTGGCGACAACATCGATGTACTGTGGAGACCTCACGCCCCACGTGTTGAGCAATTCGGCGGTACGTCCACCCGGCCTCCCGCATGCCCACTATACGCTCTCGCTCAAAGTCCGTCAACTGCACATACGGTTCACGTCCACGCTGTCGCGGCATGCTACCAGTGTTAAAGACTGCGATGGAGCTCCGTATGCCACGGCAAACTGGCTGACACTGACGGTGGCGGTGCACAAATGCTGCGCAGCTAGCGCCATTCGACGGCCAACACCGCGGTTCCTGGTGTGTCCGCTGTGCCGTGCGTGTGACCATTGCTTGTACAGCCCTCTCGCAGTGTCCGGAGCAAGTATGGTGGGTCTGACACACCGGTGTCAATGTGTTCTTTTTTCCATTTCCAGGAGTGTATGTGCATATCGCTTTTCCCAGTGTACCATTTTTACTGTGGAACGACTATGAAATACAAACTTTAGAAAGTTATTACTTAAGACTCTTGAATAGGAACATGTAAACATAAATATAAGTCATGCAATAAAAGAAATTACTCTTACGAAGAAATATAAAAACCTCACCATACACTTGACACGTATTCGCGACACATCAATGTATCGCGACACGGAGGGTGCGAAATGCTGGCCTAAACAGTAAGCTAAAAAAAAGTGTAAACAAAGCCATCGTTAACTGTAGGATGTTGTTCGTGGGGTCCGCAGCTCGTGGTCGTGCGGTTGCGTTCTCGCTTCCCGCGCCTGGGTTCCCGAGTTCGATTCCCGGCGGGGTCAGGTATTTGCTCTGCCTCATGATGACTGGGTGTTGTGTGATGTCCTTAGGTTAGTTAGGTTTAAGTAGTTCTACGTTCTAAGGGACTGATGACCACAGATGTTAAGTCCCATAGTGCTCAGAGCCATTTGAACCATTTTTTGTTGTTCGTGGGCTCTGATTTAAAGACTGAAAATTCTGAGAAAAATATACGCACTACACAAATTTTCTAAACATCTGGAAGTTGTGTAAATTATGACTGTGCTTTCCTAATTTGTGCCAGAGGGTGCTTAAATTGTGCCAAATCTCCCCTGAGCTTAAAGACATGTACCAGTCAAATGATAGGTTTTCTGTTTTAGTTGTTACGTCACTGTTTTCAGGCGTTACTGCATAATGGTTTTACTTTTGTACGAAGCCACAGTCATATAACACTTTCGGAAGGATATAACCGCCATTTGACTGTACAACAGATTTTTTTAACAATTTAGATTTCGGCCTTAGGCCACAATCAGGTGTTACAAGTATTACAAATTATCAGCCTTGAGTGGGATCCACGTCATCGTCAAATTTTTTTTTTTTTTTTCCTTTATTGTAATTTAAACACCTATACAGGTGGGTTGGCAGCAGCATGGTTCGCTGCTCTTCAGCCTTTAGTTGAACAAAAAACATGATAGAGAGGTGATATACAAAAAAGACGGCGGGCAAAAACATGGAGATACAAAAAAAACAAGAGACAAGAAGCCGTTCACGTTGGACGAAAAAACACTAACACTTGGAGACATGGCGCACAAAACACGGAGAACGGCGACGGCACATGTGAACAGTTGAGTCGGGACTGCACACACACTAAACACTGGTGGCGATGGTCTCCGGCGCGCGAATGTTCACTGAGCGTGTACGAGTCCGGGGACCTGCCAAGAGGGGGGGTGGAGGAGGAGGAAGGGGAGATGGGAGAGGGGAGAGCAGAGATGCCACGGGCAAAGGAGAGAGGGGGGAGGGAGGAAGGGGGAGGGGAAGGGGGAGGGGAAGCCCGGAGGAGAGGGTAGGAGGGAGGGGGAAAGGAAAGAGAAGGGAAGGGAAAGGGGGGGAGGGAGGGTGCCTAAAGGAAAGGACACAGGAGGGGGGGGAAGGATCAAAGTTGATAGGAGGGGTAGATGCAGGGGAGGAGGACATCATCAGGGAGGGGGAGCTGGCGGAAGCCACCTTGGGAGAGGGTATGGAGGGTGGAGAGATGGAGACCAGGTGGGACATGGGAGTACAGGCGCGGCAGCGGGCGGGGGTGGGAGAGGATCGGGGAGACGAGCGGGTGAGGAGGATCGAGTTTACGGGAGGTGTATAGGATTCGTATCCTTTCGAGGAAGAGGAGGAGGTGGGGGAAGGGGATAAGGTCATACAGGATCCGCGTGGGGGAAGGGAGACGGATGCGATAGGCAAGGCGGAGAGCATGGCGTTCAAGGATGTGAAGGGATTTATAAAAGGAAGGGGGGTCATCGTCAAAACATATACCTTCAGTTATATAAACAAATTTTTTCAAAAGTAAATGCGAGAACATTTGTGTAATACGCTAATTTACTGGAAATTGGCATGACACACTTGATATGGTTATGGAACAAAAGAGATGACGAAATCACAGGTTTTAAATTTCGCTTCACTGTTTCTAAACAGCCACTGATATAAACGTAAGTGAAATGATCGCCAAAGATCATAATAAAGGCATACCAGTTTGCACCATGCGATACCACAGAAGGACTGAGGGAGGAGGGGTCGACAGAGAGAGGGCATGAGGATATTGGCAATGGGAAGGGGAGATGGAGTTAGAGGGAGGAGATGGACATAGGGGGAAGAAGCAGACAGATGCACAGAGGAGCAGACTGACAGAGAGAGCGGCAGGAGGAGATGGAGAGAGTTTGGAGATGGAGAGGTGGACTGAGAAAGGGAAGGGTGGAGGTGATGGACAGGGAGAGGGGGCATGGACAGAAACAGGAAGAAGGAGAGGTGGATAAAGAGGGGATGGGTAGAGAGAGGGGAGTTGGATAGAGAGAGGGGCAAGAAGAGACACGCAGAGAGAGAAGGGCAGGAGGCGATGGAGAGAGTTTGGAGATGGAGGAGCTGGACTGAGAGATGGAAGGGTGGAGGTGATGGACAGGGACAAAGGGCATGGACAGAAACAGGAGGAAGGAGAGAAAGATAACGAGAAGGGGATGGGTAGAGAGAAGGACAAGAAAGAGTTGAATGGAGAGAGGGCAGGAAGAGATAGGCAGAGAGTGGCTAAGGAGGAGAGAGGAGTAGATGGCCTAATAGAATAGTGGAATAAGTAAATATCTGTGCAAAGCCAGGTTCCTCAACTAGTGATGATTAATTTGTTTAATGAGTCACTAACGTGGAGGTGTGTGTCTGCTCACACAGGAGGGAGTGGGGCTCGCAGTGGCAGCCTTAGCCTCTCGCCAGCTGGAAGTAGGCCTGACAATGTGTCGGCGAGCTGTGGCGCAGAAACCGCGTGCCTGCCGCGTCACCAGGAGCTACATCCCAGACGAGCTGGCGGTCAATTTGCGGGAGAGCGGCCGTCATTAGGGATTGCGCGCCCTTTGTCCCGGCCCTTTGTCTGCGCGGCCGCGGCCTGGGGGCCCGCGCCCGCCGCCGCCGCCGCCGCCGCCTTTCGGCGGGCCCAGCACTGATCCCCGCGGAACGCCAGCCCGCCGCGGCACAGTGTTTGCGCGGCGCCGCACAACGCCAGGCGGGCGGCGCGTCTGGCTGCAGGGCGCTCGCCTGCCTGCTTCGTAATCTTCACCAGCCTCTGGCGACAACACTCGCAGAGGCAAACGCCTTTCACTGCGGCCCCAGAAGGATCACCAGTGCTTCAAACATTTCATAGTTTCAGTTAACCCCAGCTTCCTTAAGGGGACCGACAAGTGGCTTATCTGGACCACGTTAATTTTATACCAAATATTTGTGAGTAGGCTGTTCAACATACACCAATGAAATTTCTACCAGGCATGAAGCACCTACTGTGTATTTTACTGAACCTAAAAATGTTCTTTACGTTGCTTTTTATCCAAAATGCTGCACAAAACGAAAGGATACAAAATTTAACACATTTTTTTCTTCACTTGTAATTTTATTTAGAATAAAATAATATAAAATTTCACATTATTTGAGCTTCAACAGTTGCAGATGGTTGTTATCTAGATGTATGCTAAATTTCAGTGAATTATCTTGAATACCTCTTCAGAAAAAGGTCTCTTTTAATAACTAAAGTTATATCTGTGAAATCAGTTTTGAAGAAAATGAGCTGAGGTGGAACACTTACAAAATAGCCTGATGCATTTCTTTGTCTTCTTCTGACTCTAGCTTGTCCTCCAGCTTTGTTTTGCAACATCCACCTAACTGTCTTGCATTTTTTTCCCTTTACTGTCACAGATCTTTCAGCATTTTGCCTTTTATAGTCGTCACCATAGCGAAGGCCTTAGACCAAATTCTCCCCAGGTATAATCTCTAATTTTTATAGCACCCAACACCTGGCAGTATTCCCACAGTTGTACATGAGAACAGCACCACGGACTCCTATTTCTCATGTCTACTTACCTACAAACATACATTTTGATAGACGATTCCAAATCTGGATTTTATGTACAGCTGCTGAAGGTCTATGTTTAGGCAAATAAGATTCTCCTTTCACTTTTGCCATATTAAACTTGCACTGCAATATGTCACCTTTTGGATAAAGACAATGGCATTGACTTTCATCTGTAGGAGATTTAGAAGAAAGTTTCTATCTACGCTTCAAAAGAATCTATATTTCTTAGGTGCCAACTGAGCCATTCATGAACTTGAATTGGATAATTGTTCACCCCACCTGGACATCGATGTGAGAGATGGTTCCCATGAAGACAGCTACCTATCCAATATGTCTATTCATTGTGATTCTAACCAACAGAATCCAATTAAATAAATCCAGGTGTGAGTGAAAAATAAAATAAACGTCCTAAATATAACGTTTCAGGAAAATCCTTTAGATAGTATATGAACAAGATACGAAAGCATGAATTCTATCAAGAAAAAATTTCCATTTTTTTAAACTGCTATCATATATTGCTCCCCTTAACGCTCTGGCCACTCAACAGAGGAGCCCGGAAGTGGCTGAAGAGACACTCTCCCCAATCTAACAAATATTCAAAAAGACGAGAGTATATCTTCTGTGTAGGACACAACATGAGTTCCAAAAACAAAGCTCGGGTGAAACCTGGCTTGATCGTCCACGAGACGCAGAAATCAGTGGATACGGGCGTGTTCGATACAGTTCTGCGTTGTAACGTAGTGAAGAAAATACGAGCTTACGGAATATCAGACCAACTGTGTGGTCAAATTGAACAGATTATATCGAACGGACCACAGCATGTCATTGTGAAGGGAGAGAAGTCTTCAGACGTAAAAGAAATTTGAGGTGTGCGTCAGGAGTGTGTTACACAACCATACCATTTCGAAGTTCCATGAGGCTTTTCGCGGATGATGCCACTGTGTATAGACGCGTCGAAAAGCTAGAAAATTGTAGCGAAATGCAGGAAGGCTTGCAGAGGAACGACGTTTTGTGCTACGAGTGGCTACTGACCCACAACATGAAAAAATGTAACGTATTGCGAATTCAAAGACAGAAAGCTTCATTGTTGTATGATTACAAGATAGTGCAACAATTACTGGAAGCAGTCACATTCACAAGACAGATATCTAGCAGTATGCCTGCAGAGCGATATTGAATGGAGTGACCACGTGAAACTAGTCGCGAGTAAGGCAGAGGCCAGGCTGAGATTCATCGTGAGATTCGTCAGGAAATGGAGTCCATCAACAAACAAAGTGGCTTACTAAACACACGTTCGACCAACATCTGAATATTCGTCGTCAGTCTTGTAGCAATACCAGATGGGACTGATAGAGGAAGCGTTCGACCAATACTTGAATACTGTTCGTCAGTCTGGTATCTGTACCATATAGTACTGATAGAAAAAGTAGAGGATATCCAAGGATGAGCAGCGCTTTTCGTCACAGGGAGATGTCCGCCCAACTGCAGAGGCAGATGCTGGGAGAGTGGCGTTTCGCATTGCAGTGTGGTTTACTGTTAAAGTTCAGAGGCCGTTCGTTCTTAGAAGAACGAGCCACTACATTGCTTCCCCTTGCCAGTAGGTGATTTTACGTATACACTACTGGCCATTAAAATTGCTACACCACGAACATGACGTCCTACAGACGCGAAATTTAACCGACAGGAAGAAGATGCTGTGATATGCAAATTATTAGCTTTTCAGAGCATTCATACAAGGCTGGCGCTGGTGGCGACACCTACAACGTACTGACATTAGTGAAGTTTCCAACCGATTTCTGATACACAAACAACAGTTCACCGGCGTTGCCTGGTGAAACGTTGTTATGATGCCTCTTGTAAGGAGAAGAAAGGCGTACCGTCACGTTTCCGACTTTGATAAAGGTCGGATTGTAGCCTATCGCGATTGCGGTCTATCCTATCGCGACATTGCTGTTCGCGTTGGTCGAGATCCAATGACTGTTAGCTGAATATGGAATCGGTGGTTTCAGGAGGGTAATACGGGACGCCGTGCTGGATCCCAACGGCCTCGTATCACTAGCAGTCGAGGTGACAGGCATCTTATACGCATGGTTGTAACGGATCGTGCAGCCACGTCTCGATCCCCGAGTCAACAGATGGGGACGTTTGCAAGACGACAACCATCTGCACGAACAGTTCGACGACGTTTGCAGCATCATGGACTATCAGCTCGGAGACCACGGCTGCAGTTACCCTTGACGCTGCATCACAGACAGGAGCGCCTGTGATGGTGTGCTCGATGACGAAACTGGGTGCACGAATGGCAAAACGTCATTTTTTTGGATGAATCCAAGTTATGTTTACAGCATCATGATGGTCGCATACGTGTTTAGCGACATCGCGTTGAACGCACATTGGAAGCGTGTATTCGTCATCGCTATACTAGCGGATCAGCCGGCTTGATGGTATGGGGTGCCATTCGTTACGCGTCTGGGACACCTCTTGTTCGCATTGACGGCACTTTGAACAGTGGACGTTACATTTCAGATGTGTTACCACCCGTGGCTCTTCCCTTCATTCGATCCCTGCGAAACCCTACATTTCTGTAGGATTATGCACGACCGCATGTTTCAGGCCCTGTACGGGCCTTTCTGGATACAGAAAATGTTCGACTGCTGCCCTGGCCAGCATATTCTCCAGATCTCTCACCAATTGAAAACGTCTGGTCAATGGTGGCCGAGCAACTGGCTCGTCACAATACGCCAATCACTACTCTTGATGAACTGTGGTATCGTGTTGAAGCTGCATAGGCAGCTGTACCTGTACACGCCATCCAAGCTCTATTTGACTCAATGCCCAGGCGTATCAAGGCCGTTATTACGGCCAGAGGTGGTTGTCCTGGGTACTGATTTCTCAGGATCTATGCACCCAAATTGCGCGAAAATGTAATCACATGTCAGTTCTAGTATAATATATTTGTCCAATGAATACCCGTTGATCATCTGCATTTCTTCTTGATGTAGCAATTTTAATGGCCAGTAGTGTAAATAATTTTTAAGTCACGAAGGAATTACAGACTTTGGTTACGAGTGGGCATTGATTTAAATCAATGGGGTAAGTTGAAAATTTGTGGCGAACTGGGACCATAGCCCCACTAGGCATATGCTCCGACCACTAAGCCAAGGGAGTCACCACGTCTGCACGGACTACCCTAGCACTCCTCCTATCAGACCCAAATTCTCGATTTATCCACGGAGAGATTCGAGTCGACACATATGCGACTGAAACAGGAAAAAAAGAATGACACAGTTACACAAAGTACCCTCCACCACGCACTATAAGGTGATTTGTGGAGCATAAACCTAGGTGTAGATGTGACACCAAATTACACGTAGACTGAATTTAGCTTCTCTCATCTTAACAACAGAACGGCCAAGGCAAAGCTAAATGCTACATTCAATGGACAACCCCTTCAATGTTTTGTTATTTGGTGTTGTAAGGGACACTGCTAGCAGAACAGCTAACCAAACGAAATTAAGACATAGAAAGGAAATTCTAGATCTGCTAGGTGAACTAGAGTATACTAATGCAGACAGGGAACAGTTCTTTAACTTCTATTCAAGAATGGTTAATTTGACGAACAATGCGTTTAATCAGGAGCAAAGGTTTTATAACACAATGTAAATACAAAAAAAGGAATAGAGCTATCAGAGACACACCTATGACCGTGAAATACGCAACTGATACTACGAAGGTTTCAAAAACTGAACAAATTAAATCCGCTGTAGTAATGGATAAAGTCATTACACAAGAATCCAATAGGCCTACGTCTGTTAACGGACAAACGGTTGTAGACATTGCGCAAATTTAATGTTGGAGAAGCTATCGTTACGAAGTCAAAGGGAACTCGGTGGCGACTGTAGGAAACGGTAGACATGTCGCTAAGCCTAAAAAGTTTTTTGATGAAAACTGTATTATAAGAATAGATAGAAATGTAGCATCAGAAGCACATGAAAAAAGGAATGAGAAGTTACAAAGATATAAAGAAAGGTACAACAGCTTAAAGTAATGAACCCACACACCACTACACTTACAGAGCTGGTTAAGGTCCACAAGGATTCTGCACCGACAAGACCAATCGTTGATAGAAAGTGGGGAAGGAGGCTTTCAGTAAAGTCGCTAGGACGTACCTTAATTCCTTAAAGAACCATTATCATCTTACTAGAATTTTCAATTAAAAATAGTTGTGACTTGCCCACGAACATCAGTAAGATACAGATCTCAGAAAGAATGAAATTTGTACCTCTGGATGTAGTGAACCTTTATACCAATGTGCAAATTACTAATACGATTGTAAATATTAAGAAGAATCTTTGCGATCAAAGATATCTCCATACGATATCTTCCAAACGATGAGATTATCACGGGAAGCTCTATATCCGGCTTATTAGCCAACATATTCATTAAATATCTTGAAAAGAAGTGTTTTATTGAAAATCCAGATCTAGCAGTAAATGTTTACTATTACACCTACATTAGGTACGTTGATGACACTCTTCTTTTGGTTTATGGCAAAGATGACGTAATACATACAATTATAAATAAGTTCAGTGGACCTGTGAAACGGAAACCAGCAGTTTCATTAACTTCTTAGGCTTAAATATCAGCAATGATAATGGGAAACACGGATTCGAAATACGTGTACTGACATTACTATTGACTACCATTTTTTATTAACCGTCTTCTTAAGCTCCCACTTTCTAAAGTTGAACAAGCAAAGGAATTAGGCACCATTCATTGCCAGGGCGAACAACTACCCCACTCATTACGTAGGCACAACTTACAAAATGGTTGTTTAAATACCAAATGAAATGAACCTTTAGTTAACAATAAAATACGTTTGGTTGCCGTACCATGGCACCTTTGGCAGAAGAATAGCATCGGTTTTTAAAAAACAAAACATTATAAAGTTTCTTTGTCAAGTACAAAAAACCTCCGGCATATTTACGCTAATGGAGTTGATAAAAGAAATGTGTTCAATGTACCGTGAGTGTGCAGTGTACAATGTCCAGACTGTGATGCTTGTCGGACAGACAGACAGAATACATGAGATCAGGTTTGGCGAGGATGTAGTTCTGGATAGTCGGGATACTGCTGACAGACCCAGCTTCACTCCACACCTGGTTGAGAACGGAGACGCCCTCTCCTCTTTGAGGTAAGATGTCAGGTTGTTGCACAAAACAAAGAAGGGCGGGTTCATGTGGCTCCTGGAGGAGATGGAGATATACTGTCGCCTGAGGGCATCTGGCGTTCAATTAAGTTCCCACTTTGTAAAGTTGAACAAGCAACGGAATTAGGCACCATTCATTGCCAGGGCGAACAACTACCCCACTCATTACGTAGGCACAACTTACAAAATGGTTGTATAAAAATACCAAATGAAAAGAACCTTTAGTTAACAATAAAATACGTTTGGTTGCCGTACTATGGCACCTTTGGCAGAAGAATAGCATCGGTTTTTAAAAAACAAAACATTATAAAGTTTCTTTGTCAAGTACAAAAAACCTCCGGCATATTTACGCTAATGGAGTTGATAAAAGAAAAAAAGGCGCAAAATCCCATGTGTATCATGATCTTACACTTCCTGTAATAACAGCCATAAGCAACATAGCACGCCAACCTGCGTGATATGGGAACCGATGACGAAAACAGGCAAACTGACTGCAGTACAACACTTAGGACTTAAGTCACACCTGTTGTCGCGAGATGGCAGTACAGTGTGGTGTACCTAATATATGAAGTTACACCACCACATACTCCGTTCGAAATGAAATAAAACACAGTAATTACCCAAATCTATTAGTAGCCGTTAGACTATAAATCACACATAACAGTACATAAGAGAACATAATGAAGCTTCTTACTTCCGTTTAAATACTTCACACAACAGTCCCACAGATATTTAAGCACGACATTAAAGCTCCGTTATCAGAATTTGTTTTATGAAAACGAGCTCGAATCTCGCACCTTAAAGATCAGTGCAGCATATATGTTTTAAGTACTTTATTACAATATTGAGTATCAGGTTGTCTATACACATTTTTTACACTGATACTACTCTGTCCTATAGAGTTTACGTATAACAAATCTCGTACCTTCAGTATCTGGCCAGCTTGCCTTTTAAGTATTTAAACGTTTGTAGCAAGTTCCACTATGTTCTATTATATACAGTTATGTATGGCATGTAGCCTAATGGCTGCTGACAGGTTTTAGGTAACTGGTGTATTTTATTTATAACGAAATATGCACTGGTATAAATTCAAATGTTAAATATATTCCCTGTTTCCGTCAGCGGAATTAGTTCAACTGGTTCCCACGTCTCGCAGGACGGCGTGTTATATTGCTTATGGTTGTTATCTAAAAAGCTGTAACATCATCATACGCATGGAATTCTGTGCCTTTTTTGCACTATATAAGTGTGTTCAGTACTCTATACAATGTCTTATGTGATGCAACTTCTGAGATTATGGATTGGTAATGTACAAATATCACACCGGGCTCGTGGTAACGTTGTCTTCGGATCAGTTGTGTAAATTTTTATACTTTTTTATGTGTTTTACATAAACATGATATTACTTGATTAACAGCGTTGGTATTACTGTATAGGCTATATACTCTTTTTAATGGTATTAACGAAAGGGAAACTTACGTTTCTAGCATTTGTAGAGAAAGATTTTGACAATGTTGACTGGAATACTCCCTTTCAAATTCTAAAGGTGGCAGGGGTCAAATACAAGGAGCGAAAGGCTAATTACAATTTGTACAAAAAGGTATAAGAGTTATAAGAGTCGAGGAGCATGAAATGGAAGCAGTAGTTAAGAAGAGAGTGAGACAGGGTTGTAGCCTATCCCCGATGTTATTCAATCTGCAAATTGAGCAAGCAGTAAAGGAAACAAAAGAAAAATTTGGAGAAAGAACTGAAATCGATAGTGAAGAAATAAAAACGTCGAGGTTTGCCGAATACATTGTAATTCTGTCAAGACAGCAAAGGACCTGGAAGAGCAGCTGAACGGAATGTACAGTGTCTTGAAAGGAGGGTATAAGATGAACATCAACAAAAGCAAAGCGAGGATAATGGAATGTCGTCGAATAAAATCGGGTGACGCTGAGTGAATTAGATTAGTAAATGAGACACTTAAAGTACCAGATAAGTTTTACTATTTGGAGAGCAAAATAACTGATGATGGTCGAAGTAGAGAGGATATAAAATGTAGACTGTCTATGGCAAGGAAAGCGTTTCTGAAGAAGAGAAATTTGTTAACATCGAGTACAGATTTAAGTGTTCGGATGTCTTTTCTGAAAGTATTTGTGTGGGGTGTAGCCATGTATGGAAGTGAAACGTAGATAATAATCAGTTTAGACAATAATAAAATAGAAACTTTTAAAATGTGGGGCTACAGAAGAATGCTGAAGATTATATGGGTGGATCACATAAGTAATGAGGAGTTACAGAATAGACTAGGGGAGAAGAGGAATTTGTGGCACAACTTGACTAGAAGAAGGGATCAGTTTGTACGACACGTTCTTAGGTATCAATGGATCACCAATTCAGTATTGGAGGGGAGCATGGAGGGTAAAAATCTCAGAGGATACCAAGGGATGAATACAGGAAGCAGATTCAGAAGGATGTAGGTCGCAGTAGTTACTCGGAGATGAAGAAGGTTGCATAGGATAGAGTAGCATGGAGAGCTGCATCAAACCAGTCTCTGGACTGAGGACTTCAACAACAACAACTGTATTACAACATTTTCGGTTTGGATGAGACATATGGACCTGTTTTTCGTTGTAAACATTTACAGATTTGAAGCAGACATTGAACAGGTCGAAATTCGTTATCTATGTTAAAAAAAATCCTTGCCATCTAGGCAATAAGACGTTCTAAAAGGGTACTAGACTCATAAAATATACAGGATGGCTCAACCATAGAGCTGTTATAACACATTCGTGGAACGAAGGTCTCACATTGTGAAGAGGCTATGATAAAACGTGTAAGCCAGCCGCGGTGACCGAGCGGTTCTAGGCACTTCAGTCCGGAACCGCGCGACTACTGCGGTCGCAGGTTCGAATCCTGCCTCGGGCATGGATGTGTGCGATGTCGTTAGGTTAGTTAGGTTTAAGTAGTTCTAAGTTATAGGGGACTGATGACCTCAGATATTAAGTCCCATAATGCTCAGAGCCATTTTTGAAAACGTGTAAACTGATTTTCTGATAGAATTTAAGGTCTTCATTTTCAACAAATCATTTGGGAATGTTGCTTGTATACCAAAATGGTACTTCTTTGGAAACGAATTTTGAAGTTTCAAAAAGAGTTCAAGGACTGTTTCACGTAAGGCCTATGGTATTTAAAAAAAATTATTTTTATGGAGTTTTAAGTGTTAGGCCGTCAGCCGATTTGAATTTAACTTGTGTGCTCGTGAAGTGTCTGATTCTTTGGGCCTTCAGCCTAACTAAAGAACTGTTTTAAGATAAGGCTTTGCCTTTTAATTTCTGCTTTGGTTGAGTTTTGCCTAATTAAGAACTGTTTTACATAAGGCCTTTGTTTTAAAAAAAAATTAATATTGTTTGGCCTTAAGTGTTGGGCTTTCAGCCGATTTCGAATTCGAATTGTATGCTCTGAAAATCTCAGTTTTTTTGGGCTTTCAGCCTAAACAAAGAACTGTTGTAAATTAAGGCTTGCCTTTTAAATTTCTGATTTAAAAGTATCAGCTTTCAGCCGTTTTTAAGTTAAAGTGGCTTTTAGCTGGTAATTAAGTCCCAAAGATTAATGCTGTGCGTTAAAAAAATTTTTTTTTTGGGCTTTTGTAATGTTTGATCAAATAATAAAGTTGTATGTTCGAGTGTAACTGACAGCCCCTTACTTTGGCCCCTTTCCAGAATTTAAACTACCTGTCCTGCGGGTTAAGCTGAGCGTTTCAATCCTTCTTGTCTCGCTCTGCTTGGGACTGGAACAGGAAAGGAAACTGCAAGTGGTGGTACAGGGTGCCCTACACCACGCTCCATATGGTGGCTTGCGGAGTGTGTATGTGGATGTAGATGTAGACGTCGAACATTGAAGGTGGTCGGATCAGTTGACTGGAGCGTGTGCTTTGTTAATTAAAATCCCAAACAATTAAATGGAATGAAATGTCGTGTAGCGATGGCCTTCCGACTGGTAGGCCTTATCGCCTGGTGCAAGTCTTCTTAGGTGACGTCACTTCGGCGACTTGCGCGTCGATGAGGATGAAATGATGAAGATGAAGATGATACAAACACCCAGTGCCTGAGCGGAGAATATCTCCAAACCAGCCGGGAATCGAACCCGGTTCCCTCGGCATGACAAGCCGTCACGCTGCCCATTCAGTTACGTTGGCGGACATACAATTAAATAATAAGCCTTAAAAGCTTCGTTATAGCTTTTTAATTCGAGAATTTCATTAAAATGCAGTTTCTGTCAGTTCGTTATCAAAAAATCTCCCCTAACAGATTCCACACCACAGGGCTCTGCAGGTCGCAGACGTACTGCGGAGTACAAGTGTGTGGGTGTAGACTCAGGCAGACAACAGTTTTGTACTCCAGAGGAAGGAGGGAAGACTCCGGGCCGCTCGCGGGGGCCCAAGCGCGATGAGCGGGCCGTCGCAGGGGTGGGGGGGAGGGGGAGGAGAGAAGGGAGGAACCAACAGCCGTCCCTGTAACGCTAACGAGGCACGGCGAGCGTCAATTAGAAAGGGCCCGCAGGCAAAACCGATTACCGCCGCACGCCCGCAAGTTGGCAGCCCCGCCGGCGACCAGGCCTGCCACTACACCGGTACATCCCCGAGCTACACCTGGCTACGAGGAGACAGTGTGGGTGCCGACGTCTACAGGATGCGGGGCACATTCTACAGAGTCCAGCCAGTATAGCTGAAAGAAACAGCTGACAAAAACGGGTCGTTAGCCGTGGATGTCATCAGTTAAGTTTCGATTACATTCCACAGGGGATAATACCGGTTCCTCTTTTTATAGTTTCATCTATGCTAGGAAACTCACCTCAGACCATGTGTTGGGGGTGGTGGGTTGCGGGATAGAGGAGGTAGACCATCAGCGTTCTGACCCAGTGCATCAGAGTGGCAGCACAAGGGATTGGCATACCTACCGTTATATACACAGCACAAAGCCGGCCGTTTTGGCCGAGCGGTTCTAGGCGTTTCAGTGCGCAACCGCACTGCTGCTACGGTCGCAGGTTCGAATCCTGCCTCAGGTATGGATGTGTGTGGTGTCCTTAGGTTAGTTAGGTTTAAGTAGTTCTAAGTCTAGGGGACTGATGACCTCACATGTTAAGTTCCATAGTGCTCTGAGCCATTTGAACCACAGCACACGGCTGGTCCCGGCAGAGATTCGAGTCCCCCCTCGTGCATGGGTGTGTGTGTTTGTCCTTACGATAATTTAGGTTAAGTAGTGTGTAAGCTCAGGGACTGATGACCTTAGCAGTTAAGCCCCATAAGATTTCACACACATTTGAACATTTTTGAACCAAAGCACAAACAAATGAAGGTAATGCCAAGACACTGTTACATTTATTTAAGCGTACAGTAGTAAACATAAAATTCTTCTAGTATAACTAGTTTCTCTCAACAAAAAAAGTATTAGTCCACAAAAACAACTCACTTGCTCTACACATAAAAACAGTATTGGCAAACCTACATAAAAATGGAGTTAAAGTCTCTCTAATTCAAGTAACTCAATTCTAGTACCCTGCGTGCATATCGTTAGCACTGATGACAGCTTATAGACGTCTTGTTATTCAGAGAATCAAACTGCATGTAATATCTGCTGAGATCTTCGACTATTTCTGTAACCACCCCAACTGAGACATCCGCTTTCCGGTAGAACGTTTTTTTTTTTTCGATCCAAGCGTGGCCAAAGACGCTCTGTCGGGTTACGATGGAGTAGTGGAGTCAAAATACTTCTCAGAGTATTACACTGGAGCGCCAAACAAACTGGTGAAGGCACGCGTATTCAAATACAGAGATATGTAAACAGGCAAAATACGGCTCTGCGGTCGGCAATGCCTATATAACACATCAAGTGTCTGGCACACTTCTTACATCGGTTACTGATGCTGCTATGATAGGGTATCAAGATTTAACTGAGTTTGAACGTGGTGTAATAGTCGGCGCACGAGCGATGGGACGCAACAAGGGGGGGGGGGGGGGTTCAAAGGGCTTTGAGCACTATGGGACTTAACATCTGAGGTCATCAGTCCCCTAGAACTTAGTACTTAAACCTAACTAACCTAAGGACATCACACACATCCATGCCCGAGGCAGGATTCGAACCTGCGACCGTAGCGGTCGCGCGTTTCCAGACTGAAGCGCCTAGAACCGCTCGGCCACACTGGCCGGCGGGACGCAACATATACAAGGTACCGATGAAGTAGGCATTTTCCAGTACGACCATTTCACGAGTACACCGTGAATATCATGGATTCGGTAAGACATCAAATCTCCGACATCTCTGCAGGGGGAAAAAGATCTTGCAACACAACTGAAGAGAATCGACCAACGTGACAGAAGTGCAACCCTTCCCTAGATAGCTGCAGATTTCAGTGCGGGGCCATCAACAAGTGCCAGCGTGCGAACCATTCAACGAAACATCATCGATATGGGCATTTTGAGCCGCAGGCCCTGTAAGTAGGCTGTTTATGTTTTCTTATTGGCAACGTATGTATGAAAATCACTGGCTGTGCTGTGTGCAGTCTGTGGCTAGTTTGCATTGTTGTCTGCCATTGTAGTATTGGGCAGCTGGATGTGAACAGCGCGTAGCGTTGCGCAGTTGGAGGTGAGCCGCCAGCAGTGGTGGATGTGGGGAGAGAGATGACGGAATTTTGAGAGCGGACGATCTGGACGTGTGTCCATCAGAGACAGTAAATTTGTAAGACTGGATGCCAAGAACTGCTATATATATTATGACTTTTGAACACTATTAAGGTAAATACATTGTTTGTTCTCTATCAAAATCTTTCATTTGTTAACTATGCCTATCAGTAGTTAGTGCCTTCCGTAGTTTGAATCTTTTATTTAGCTGGCAGTAGTGGCGCTCGCTGTATTGCAGTAGTTCGAGCAATGAAGATTGTTGTGAGGTAAGTGATTTGTGAAACGTATAGGTTAATGTTAGTCAGGGCCATTCTCCTGTAGCGATTATTGACAGTCAGATTGCGTTGCGCTAAAAATATTGTGTGTCAGTTTAAGCACACTCATTGATAATTTTTCTAAGGGGACATTTCAGCCCACTCTTGTACCCTTGATGACTACATGACACAAAGCTTTACGCTTCGCCTCGCCCCTTCAACACCGACATTGGGCTGTTGGTTGGTTGGTTGGTTGTTTCGGGGAATGAGACCAGACAGCGAGGTCATCGGTCTCATCGGATTAGGGAAGGACGGGGAAGGAAGTCGGCCGTGCCCTTTGAAAGGAACCATCCCGGCATTTGCCTGGAGCGACTTAGGGAAATCACGGAAAACCTAAATCAGGATGGCCGGACGCGGGATTGAACCGTCGTCCTCCCGAATGCGAGTCCAGTGTCTAACCACTGCGCCACCTCGCTCGGTGGGCTGTTGGTGACTGCGAACTTGTTGCCTGGTCGGAGGCTCCTTTCGAATTGTATCGACCGAACGTGTACGAGTATGGAGACAACATCATGAATCCATGGAGCCTGTACGTCAGCAGGGGGTTATTCAAGCTGGTGGAGGCCCTGTAATGGTGTGGGGCGTGTGCAGTTGGAGTGATATGGGACTTGTGATACGTCTGGATACGACTCTGACAGGTGACACGTACGTAACCATCCTGTCTGATCACCTTCATCCATTCATGTCCATTGTGCATTCCGACGGACAGGACAATGCGGCACCACACATATGCAGAATTCCTACAGAGTGGCTCCAGGAACACTCTTCTGAGTTTAAACACTTCTGCTGGCCATCAAACGCCACACACATGAACATTATTGAGCATATCTGGGCTACCTTGCAATGTGCTGTTAAGAAGAGATCTCCACTCCTCGTACTATTACGGATTTGTTGACAGCCCTGGAGGATCCATGGAGTCAGTTCCCTCCAGCACTACTTCAGACATTAGTCGAGTCCACGCCACGTCGTGTTGTGGCACTTCTGCGTGCTCGCGGGGGCCCTAGACGATATTAGGCTAGGTGTACCAGTTTCTTTGTCTTCTTAGTGTACGTGGATCACAAATAAGTAAATGTGATACCAAGACACTGGACATTTACTTAAATGTACAGCAGTAAACGTAAGGTTCGTCTAGTATAACTGGTTTCTCTCAACAAAAAACATTACTTTACAAAAAGAAATCAGTGGCCCTACACATGAAAATAGTATCGGCAAATCCACACAAAAATGAAGTTACAGTCTCTCTAATTCAACTAACTCAATTCTAGTGCACTGACGACAGCTCGTAGAAGTCTAGGCATAGAGTGAACCAAGTTGCGAGTAATATCCGGTGAGATCTTCGACCTTCCCGCTAACAACACCGTCTGAAACTCCCGCTTCTCTGTAGAACGGAGTTTTCAATCTTTGTATCCAAGTGAGGCCAAACACTCTGTTGGGTTACGATCAGGCCTCTGTGGTAGAGTGGAAACCCTCCTCGAAGTATCATTAATAACCATTCCCGAATTCTCAGAGCCGTATGTTTAGGATCGAAAGTAAAATACTCCATAAAGACCTAATATCTGTGCACTACTCCTAAATGACCTCGCAACACATCGATATACACACCTGGAAATTGAAATAAGAACACCGCAAATTCATTGTCCCAGGAAGGGGAAACTTTATTGACACATTCCTGGGGTCAGACACATCACATGATCACACTGACAGAACCACAGGCACATAGACACAGGCAACAGAGCATGCACAATGTCGGCACTAGTACAGTGTATATCCACCTTTCGCAGCAATGCAGGCTGCTATTCTCCCATGGAGACGATCGTAGAGATGCTGGATGTAGTCCTGTGGAACGGCTTGCCATGCCATTTCCATCTGGCGCCTCAGTTGGACCAGCGTTCGTTCTGGACGTGCAGACCGCGTGAGACGACGCTTCATCCAGTCCCAAACATGCTCAATGGGGGACAGATCCGGAGATCTTGCTGGCCAGGGTAGTTGACTTACACCTTCTAGAGCACGTTGGGTGGCACGGGATACATGCGGACGTGCATTGTCCTGTTGGAACAGCAAGTTCCCTTGCCGGTCTAGGAATGGTAGAACGATGGGTTCGATGACGGTTTGGATGTACCGTGCACTATTCAGTGTCCCCTCGACGATCGCCAGTGGTGTACGGCCAGTGTAGGAGATCGCTCCCCACACCATGATGCCGGGTGTTGGCCCTGTGTGCCTCGGTCGTATGCAGTCCTGATTGTGGCGCTCACCTGCACGGCGCCAAACACGCATACGACCATCATTGGCACCAAGGCAGAAGCGACTCTCATCGCTGAAGACGTCCCTCCATTCACGCCTGTCGCGACACCACTGGAGGCGGGCTGCACGATGTTGGGGCGTGAGCGGAAGACGGCCTAACGGTGTGCGGGACCGTAGCCCAGCTTCATGGAGACGGTTGCGAATGGTCCTCGCCGATACCCCAGGAGCAACAGTGTCCCTAATTTGCTGGGAAGTGGCGGTGCGGTCCCCTACGGCACTGCATAGGATCCTACGGTCTTGGTGTGCATCCGTGCGTCGCTGCGGTCCGGTCCCAGGTCGACGGGCACGTGCACCTTCCGCCGACCACTGGCGACAACATCGATGTACTGTGGAGACCTCACGCCCCACGTGTTGAGCAATTCGGCGGTACGTCCACCCGGCCTCCCGCATGCCCACTATACGCCCTCGCTCAAAGTCCGTCAACTGCACATACGGTTCACGTCCACGCTGTCGCGGCATGCTACCAGTGTTAAAGACTGCGATGGAGCTCCGTATGCCACGGCAAACTGGCTGACACTGACGGCGGCGGTGCACAAATGCTGCGCAGCTAGCGCCATTCGACGGCCAACACCGCGGTTCCTGGTGTGTCCGCTGTGCCGTGCGTGTGATCATTGCTTGTACAGCCCTCTCGCAGTGTCCGGAGCAAGTATGGTGGGTCTGACACACCGGTGTCAATGTGTTCTTTTTTCCATTTCCAGGAGTGTATTTACGATTAAAAAAAAATTTAAATCTCGTGTGACGAGGGCCTTCCGTCCGGTAGACCGTTCGTCTGGTACCAGTCTTCCGATTCGACGCGACTTTGGCGACCTGCGCGTCGATGGGGATGAAATGATGATGATCGGGACAACACAACACCCAGTCCCTGAGCAGAGAAAATATCCGATCCAGCCGGGAATCGAACATTCTGTCGCGCTGACCCTCAGCTACCGGGGGGCGGACATATTTACGATGACCCACTTTCAATAACTGCCAAGTCACCAACACCAGAAGGTGCCATGCATACCCAAACCATTATGCTTCCTCACCCTCCCCATATTTTACTGTAGGTAGGACACGAAACTGGAGCTCTGTATTTGGTCTGGGGCTTTTCCCTTTCCTTCAGACCCAAACAACGGTCATTTGGATTCGAGAGAAAACAGTTTAGTATTCCTAAATTCAATCGATTAATTGACACAATCTTCGGCGAACTATACGCGTTTTCTTAGGTTAACTTCCGAAATGAATAGCTTCTTTCTGGTAGATCTACCGTGATCATTAGTTACGCTCAAAACATTCCTAATAGTTTGAACGCTGACCTGTTCGTTACACATTGGCTGGACATCGGATACAAACGACCCTGTAGTTTTAAAGCGCTCTTTTTGCGCAAGACTGACTGTCCTTCGACGCTCCCTACATGTACAAATTCTCGGACGTTCGGATCTTCATTTTTTTCTGTTGTATCAGTTGCTTGAAACTTCTTGATGATTACCTGCACTGTTGTACAATTAACAAAAAGTTCTTTACCAAGCTCACAGTAACTTTTACACTGCGAATGCAATAAAACCACCTTGTTGCGGAACAATGTCAAGCACAATAAAGAAATGTCATTCAGTGTCGTAATACTTTTTTAAGCAGGAGAATATCCTCATTTAATTGGTTACAAGGTGTTGTGTTGCGAAAATATTTTAATATTCAGATTATTTCCTTTATTGTGTCAGAGTTAAAAATGGTTCAAATGGCTCTGAGCACTATGCGACTTAACTTCTGAGGTCATCAGTCGCCTAGAACTTAGAACTAATTAAACCTAACTAACCTAAGTACATCACACACATCCATACCCGAGGCAGGATTCCAACCTGCGACCGGAGCGGTCGCTCGGCTCCAGACTAGCGCCCAGAACCGCACGGCCACTCCGGCCGGAGTCAGTGTTAATGGTATACATACAACGTTTATGTATTTTGTATTATGTATTTTTTAGGGCCTGTGCATACTTTATGGCAAATGTTCCGCAGAGTTGAAACTAATATCCGGCGTGCTGCAAGGAAGCGTAATACGACATCTTACCTGTTCCAAAACGCTGCGAGGGAAAATTTTTCAGGGCGTAATATACCGGTCTCTATTGATAGCAGAGACATGGGGTCAAGTGTTTGCAATAGCTCTTGGCTTGATGACCATTTGTATACCTATCGGAAGACCGGTCATACTGTATCTATGCTACAGTACAAGGTCAAAATTTAAACTTCCTCCGTTCTAGGTAAGTTGACCAAATTGGTTGGTTCTTTTGCAATAGCTGCGGTCCAGGGTAGACCATTTACTGCTTATAAAGGCACCGTTTGTTCATAAATGTGGTTCCTGATGAAACCCCGGAAAACCATGATTTTTGGGTACGAAAATTAGCAATTGTGGGACTGGCACTCCTATAATTTATATTCTTGGCTGATCGTCGAAGTGTTTAGGATATGCTTTTTAAGATGGCGTTCAGTCTGAGGCGTAAATGTAGTTTTAACGGACGTAGTGAACACGTGGAAAGGATTCTAGGGAAATCGATAAGTTTCTGAGGTCACCAAGCTGTGTTTTCGTCAAGTGGTGCAGTAGAGACAAAAATGGGCTAAATCTGGTCTTAACGCGCCTGAAAAGAATCTAAAAACCTGGAAACATTGCATATTCAGTAAAATATTTCTAGTGCCATTTTTATTCTTTTAAGATACAAATCATTCCCACTTTTTTTGGAAACACTCCAAGTTCACTAAAATGGTTCTAAAAACATTTTTATTCTTTTAAGATACAAAACATTTCCAGTTTTACATCATTTTTGACAATCATTTATGTTCTTACACTCCCGTTAAAAGCGTTTTTAGCCCCTTTTCGGCACTGCAGTACCGCTTTTGGGCAAATTTGCATGGGCGTGAAGTTCCCGTTATACAGAAAATTTCATTGATGAAAAAATGCTGACAAAAACAGTTTGGTAATCTTGGAGCCCTTGCGATGGCCCAAGAACTCTTGTCATGTGATCACTACGTCAGTTAAAACTACATTTGCACATCAGGCCACATATTACGTGAATATTCTACGTGCATAAGTCGGGTAGCTTTGAATCACGAATAATAAATAATTCCCTATATACAGTATTTTCAGCGTGTTTGCTAACTCAAATTGCCAACTGTACACTAATGTTGAAACGAAATTTCATTTTTTTTTATTAAATGCATCTTCATGTTTCAGCTACTTATATAAACGCACATAAAAGTCTACCGTCATCCCTTTAAAACTCCTTCCCATTCTCAGTGGTCTAAGACAAATATGGTTCATTTCAGAATTATAAAATACAGTGACGTACATGTGACAGACTCGTCAACAAAGAGTCACACAGGAACTGAAAGTATAAAGATGGTGATCGAAATACCAAATCAAATTTCATCAACGCGTTATATGTTCTGAAAAAAATTGAAGGCGATAGGAATTAAATGGTCGGCGACAGATGCAAAAAAGTCCTAGTTTCAAATCCTAGCTCCTGCAATTTTTTTCTAAACCTAATGCCTCCTGGCTTTTGTACAATTTTATTATTTCTACACTAATTTTAGTCTTGATATAAATGTGCAAATAACAAGTTATACAAAATTCAATCTTGCAAAAAAAACATAATTACCTATAGGCCTTTCCTGGCAGGTATTATGATTATAATATTAATACTTGTTATTATTATTGTTATAATTGTAAACTGGGAATCACGTAGCAACTCCGATTATTTGTTCCATTTTACTGTTTCTTGTTATTCTAGGACTGCTTCACCTTTTCTTCATGTTATCTTTCCCGTCTTTCTGTCCAAATCGTTACTGAGCTTTCTGTATTTAGTATTCATCATTAAAACGGTTTATATTATTTGTAATTTCTTGATATTGTTCCGTTCTAATTACTTTCTTATTTCTGTAACCTGTACTATTTCTCGATTATTTTCCAGAAATACGGATATTTGTATTTCTTGTTGTAGATTTCTTGATATAACTTTAAGGTCTTTCTATTTCACTGATCTTTACATCTATTGCAACTCTTTCCAGTCTGTCCCGCTGTATGATTTCTCCAAGACATTTAAATTTACTAACATATATAATTTTACCTATGTATGTTTCTACAAACTGCAGTACATTTTTTCATATTTCACGGTTTTCTCTTTTCATGAAATTCTGACAATAGTGGCTATACTTTCCAGAAGATTTATTTGAGGATCTGCTTTTCTCATATTTGCAAAACTGTCTATAAAAGGTAGGTAGACATTTTATTTCCTTCCTAAAATTATTAATTCAGTTTTGTGATTTTTCTGCTCCAAATTCCAGACATCACATTTTTTTCTTAAACACAGTTAAACAATAAAGGTGATAAGCCATCTCCCTGTCTTATTCTCCAGTCAATTTTACTCTACGTATTATATTTGCTAGAGATTTATTAATTACTTATACTACCTAATTTAGCTTTAATGCCAGATTATTTAACGGTTTCAGCAGTTGTTTCTCTGTCTTCTGAATCAAACGATTTCTCAAAATCCATAAATGATTCCACTTAGCCTTATAGTTGACAATGCGGCCAAAAACCCAGAGGAATTTTACTGACTGTGGCAACGGCCGCGGAAGCCTACGGTTACACTCAGGTGTTTTGTTTGCTGGTCGGCATCTCACACCAGTGAGCCTACGGCTGAAAACAGTACTTCTGGTGCCACCTTGCTGGGGTGGTTAAGCGGCCAGCTGTCCCCTGCTGCGCCATAGAACTGGCCGTTTCCTTTTTGCCCCATAGATTTCCAAACCTGGTGCAGTCTCGGCCGCTGGAAAGGCGGGCTTTTCCCTTTGTGCGCGTTTCAGGATCGAGGAAACGCTCCGTTTTAACTTGAATCTTTATAACGCCCTCCGCTCTTTAGAACAAGTTATAAATTCATCTTGGGTATTAATAGATTAGAGCGTAAAAACTCGGAATCCTTTATCCCATGCTTTTCCGTTCTAATGTTTTAATCATATGTCACCTGAAGATGTGGCTTTAACGCAACCAGTAGTGGTACAGTAATAAAAGAACCAAAATACAGCTGAAGCGATTATTAATACTCGAGATGAATACTCATGGCTGTGGTTGCCCCACCTACAAGGTTGTCTGCACAAGTAATAAATTGCTCTCAAAATTACGTCAGCCGAGATCTGTTAGCAGATTTAGGTTCCTTTGTACGCAAGGAATAATTATTAAAGTGTTTATTTCCTTTTTGTAATGATTTATATGCTTTAATTCGCGATTGAATCTTTAGATACTTTGAAATAGAACTGTATGTTAATTATGGACAGAGAAGCTCATCGAAAGGTCCCGATTCCCTCACCCGACTTCAAATTCATTAATGACTTCTCCACTCGTTCTCTATTTCAAGCCTCTCGCTGCCGCCCACATGTTCTTCACTGCACGTGGCATTCTGGAGAGAATTCGTAACAAGAAGTGTTGTAAGTTTTGTAAGTTCCTTCTGGAGTTTTATTCCAGTCACCTTCTTGTAGTTGTTTCAGTTTCATGTCTAAATTCGTGTTTATTTCATTTGCAATATTTGGTCTACTGATTTTGCGTATGAGTACTTCTATTCTGACATTATGAACTATCTCCAACAGAACGGTCTATTGACACACAGTCAACACGGATTTACAAAATATCGTTCTTGTGAAACACAACTAGCACTTTACTCACATGAAGTGCTGAGTGCTACTGATTAGAGATTTCAAATTGATTCCATATTTCTGGATTTATGGAAGGCTTTTGACACTGTACCACAGAAGCGGCTTGTAGTGAAACAGCGTGTTTATTGGAATATCGTCTCAGTTATGTGACTGGATTCGTGCTTCCTGTCAGAGACGTTACAGTTCGTAACAATTTACAGAAAGTCATGTAATAAAACAGAAGTGATTTCTGGCGTTCCCCAAGGTAGCGTTGTAGCTCTTATGCTGCTCCTTATCTATGTAAATGATTTAGGAGACAATCTTTGCAGATGACGCTGTCGTTTATCGACCAATAAAGTCATCAGAAGATCAAAACAGTTTGCACAACGATTTAGAAAAGATATCTGTATGGTGCGAAAATTGGGAACAGACACTAGATAACGAAAAGTGTGGAGTCATCCACATGAGTGGTAAAAGGAAATCGTTAAACTTCGGTTACACGATAAATCAGTCAAATATAAAGGTCGTAAATTGAACTAAGTACCTAGGTATTACAATTGTAAACAACTTAAATTGGAAAGAAAACATAGAAAATGTTGTAGGCAAGGCGTACCAAAGACTGCGTTTTGTTGGCAGAACACTTAGAAAGGAGACTACCGACGCTACCCTTGTTCCTCCTCTTTTTGAATACTGCTGCGCGGTATGGGATCCTTACCAGACAGGACTGACGCAGTACATCGAGAACGTTCAAAGAAGAGGAGGATATTTTGCATTATCGCGAAATAGTGGAGAGAGTGTCACTGACATGATACAGCATTAGGGGTGCACATCATTAAAACAAAGGCGTTTTTCGTTGCGGCGGAATCCTCTCACGAAATTTCAATCACCAAGTTTCTCCCCCGAATATTTTATTGACATAGGGCGAAAAGGTCATCATAAGAAAGTAAGAGAAATCAGAGGTCGCGCAGAAACGTATAGGTGTTTCTTCCGCGCGCTGTTAAGAGATTGGAATAAGACAGAATTATTGTGAAGGCGGTTCGATGAACCCTCTGCCAGGCACTTTGATTTGCAGAGTATCCATGTAGATGTAGGTGTCAATGTACATTCTGGGTTTGTTTTTATGTTGGCTAAGGGAACTGAATTTTAACCTTGGAGGAATAATGATCTCAATCAGATTTCTCCTCATCCAATGGCTGAAGACGACGCGGTGGTCGGTGGGTGCCGACTGGTCTACCTGTCACCAGGACAGAGGGCGGGGGAGGGGGATGCTGTTATCGATATTAGATATTTGTAGTAAACTATATGTCAGCCACAGTTAATCATCCAACTTGTGTGTTAAAGCTTTCGTAGTTAGTTACATGCTCCAAAGACCATTTGAATGGTTTCTTAATTTTAATTATGTGGATCGAGTCAGCTTACAGGATACATACACCTGATTAGTGTTAACATTAATGAAGACATTATTACACTCCTGGAAATTGAAATAAGAACACCGTGAATTCATTGTCCCAGGAAGGGGAAACTTTATTGACACATTCCTGGGGTCAGATACATCACATGATCACACTGACAGAACCACAGGCACATAGACACAGGCAACAGAGCATGCACAATGTCGGCACTAGTACAGTGTATATCCACCTTTCGCAGCAATGCAGGCTGCTATTCTCCCATGGAGACGATCGTAGAGATGCTGGATGTAGTCCTGTGGAACGGCTTGCCATGCCATTTCCACCTGGCGCCTCAGTTGGACCAGCGTTCGTGCTGGACGTGCAGACCGCGTGAGACGACGCTTCATCCAGTCCCAAACATGCTCAATGGGGGACAGATCCGGAGATCTTGCTGGCCAGGGTAGTTGACTTACACCTTCTAGAGCACGTTGGGTGGCACGGGATACATGCGGACGTGCATTGTCCTGTTGGAACAGCAAGTTCCCTTGCCGGTCTAGGAATAGTAGAACGATGGGTTCGATGACGGTTTGGATGTACCGTGCACTATTCAGTGTCCCCTCGACGATCACCAGTGGTGTACGGCCAGTGTAGGAGATCGCTCCCCACACCATGATGCCGGGTGTTGGCCCTTTGTGCCTCGGTCGTATGCAGTCCTGATGGTGGCGCTCACCTGCACGGCGCCAAACACGCATACGACCATCATTGGCACCAAGGCAGAAGCGACTCTCATCGCTGAAGACGACACGTCTCCATTCGTCCCTCCATTCACGCCTGTCGCGACACCACTGGAGGCAGCCTGCACGATGTTCGGGCGTGAGCGGAAGACGGCCTAACGGTGTGCGGGACCGTAGCCCAGCTTCATGGAGACGGTTGCGAATGGTCCTCGCCGATACCCCAGGAGCAACAGTGTCCCTAATTTGCTGGGAAGTGGCAGTGCGGTCCCCTACGGCACTGCGTAGGATCCTACGGTCTTGGCGTGCATCCGTGCGTCGCTGCGGTCCGGTCCCAGGTCGACGGGCACGTGCACCTTCCGCCGACCACTGGCGACAACATCGATGTACTGTGGAGACCTCACGCCCCACGTGTTGAGCAATTCGGCGGTACGTCCACCCGGCCTCCCGCATGCCCACTATACGCCCTCGCTCAAAGTCCGTCAACTGCACATACGGTTCACGTCCACGCTGTCGCGGCATGCTACCAGTGTTAAAGACTGCGATGGAGCTCCGTATGCCACGGCAAACTGGCTGACACTGACGGCGGCGGTGCACAAATGCTGCGCAGCTAGCGCCATTCGACGGCCAACACCGCGGTTCCTGGTGTGTCCGCTGTGCCGTGCGTGTGATCATTGCTTGTACAGCCCTCTCGCAGTGTCCGGAGCAAGTATGGTGGGTCTGACACACCGGTGTCAATGTGTTCTTTTTTCCATTTCCAGGAGTGTATTTTAGACCAACTTACGCAACTAAACTTCATTTTTTAAAATTTTTTTCTAGATACCAGTTTTTAAGTAAAAATTGGTTTATGGAGTAGAAGGAGTTGCATAGGAGAAACAATTTTAAGCTTCATTTAAAATTTTCTTTGCTACTGTCAGACATTTTATGTTGGGCAAATGATCAAAATCTTTTGTGGCTGCGTATTGAACTCCTTCCATTGGAGTTACCTTTAACAATGGGTAATAAAGGTCAGTCTTTCCTGTAGTGTTGCAGATATGTACATCATCGTTCCTCTCAAACTGTGATGGATTATTTACGACGAATTTCAGTAGCGAAAATATACATTGTGCTGGCGCAGGTAAAATGCCTAGTTGCTTGAGGAGGTGCCTACGTGAAGTACGTGGGTGAACACCACGTATTATTCTTACTGTTCGGCTTTGTACAATCAGTACGTCTTACCTGATGAGTTACCCCAGAAAATTGTTCCGTATTACGTTATTGATTGGAAATATGCAATATGTGTCAGGAGACTGATTCGTTCGTTTCCGAGTCTAGCAACTATCCAAAGAGCTAAACTGGCTGAACTTAACCCTTTAACAATCTCAGTAATATGCTTCTTCCATTTCAAGTTTTCATCAGTAACTTCAACCAAAGATTTACCGACTCCTGCCTCACGTGCTACATCTGTTGCTGGTACGACTCTGTTTGTTGTACAGAACTGAATAGAGAGTGTTCTTTCCAAATTTAGCGCTAGTCAGTTTTGTGAGAACCACTTTATAATTCTTTGGAAAATATCGTTTATCATCTTTTCTGTTGCCTTTCCTCTAATAAGATTTATTGTAACACTAGTATTGTCTGCAAGGAGTAGAAATTCTTCTTTTTGGATGTTAAGTGGAAGGTAATTCACGCATATAAAGAGTAGGTGCCGAACCAAATTTGAACCCTGTGGGATTCCTTTTGCGATTTCCCCCCCAATCACTAAAATTTTCTACGCTTCTGACAGTGTCTTAATTATTTAGCATAATCTTTTGCGTTCCTTTTCTTAAGTATGACACAAACCAGTTGTGGGTAGTCTCATCAGTTCCATAAAACTTGAGCTTTTCTGACAAAGTGACATGATCTACAGAATCAAATGCTTTGGAAAGATCACAAAAAATGGTGACTGGCGATATTTTATTACGAGGGTAATCCCAAAAGTAAGGTCTCCTATTTTTTTATATATACAGAACTCTGTTTGTGTGGCAGTCGGTCACACTGTTATCAAGAGTGTTCTACGTGCTGTGCGTAAACACGCGCACTCCGCGCTGAGGCGCCCAGTCTTGGCTTGGCAACCGTTGAGAATGGAGCTCCCGTTGGATGTTACCGCCAAGTGCGAATTGCGTGCAGTTATTCGTTTTTTTAACGCAAAGGACACTGCGCCGCTTGAAATCCATCACCAATTGACGAAAGTGTACGATGAGTCGTGCATGGATGTCAAAAATGTTCGTAAGTGGTGTAGAGAGTTTTCAACTGGTCGTACCGAAATTCACGGCGAACCAAGGAGCGGGAGACCGCCAGTTTCCGAGGAGACAGTGTTGAAGGCTGAGCAAAGCATGCGTGAAGATCGGCGGATCACCCTGGATCATCTCTGCACGTTGGTTCCTGAGGTTTCCCGAAGCACCGCTCACAGAATTGTAACGGAAACATTGAACTACCGGAAGGTGAGCGCGAGATGGGTGCCACGCGTGCTGACTGAGGACCACATGCGGCAACGAGTTGATGCTTCCCGCGTGTTTCTTCACCGCGTTGCAGCCGAACAGGACAACTTTCTGGACTCAATTGTCACAGGTGACAAAACCTGGGCATACCACTTTACACCTGAGACCGAGCAACAATCACGCCAGTGGCGGCATCCTTCTTCACCAAAGCCGAAGAAATTCAAACAAACACAGTCTGCCGGCAAAGTCATGACAACCGTTTTTTGGTATCGGAAAGGGGTATTGTTGGTCGACTTTATGCCCACTGGGACCACAGTGTAAGTAGGCTGTTTAGGTTTTCTTATTGGCAACGTTACGTAGCGCTCTGTATGAAAATCACTGGCTGTGCTGTGTGCAGTCTGTGGCTAGTTTGCATTGTTGTCTGCCATTGTAGTGTTGGGCAGCTGCATGTGAACAGCGCGTAGCGTTGCGCAGTTGGAGGTGAGCCGACAGCAGTGGTGGATGTGGGGAGAGAAATGGCGGAGTTTTGTAATTTGTAAGACTGGATGGCATGAACTGCTATATATATATATATATATATATATATATATATATATATATATATATATATATATATATATTATGATTATTAAGGTAAATACATTGTTTGTTCTCTATTAAAATCTTTCATTTGCTAACTATGCCTATCAGTAGTTAGTGCCTTCAGTAGTTTGAATCTTTTATTTAGCTGGCAGTAGTGGCGCTCGCTGTATTGCAGTAGTTGGAGGAACGAAGATTTTTGTGAGGTAAGTGATTTGTGAAAGGTATAGGTTAATGTTAGTCAGGGCCATTCTTTTGTAGGGATTTTTGAAAGTCAGATTGCGTTGCGCTAAAAATATTGTGTGTCAGTTTAAACATAGTCATGTATAATTGTTCTAAGGGGACGTTTCATATGGCGAACCTGCCAGGATACCTCACTGGAATCTTCTGATTTTTTCTTGTAGTTTGTGTAATTAGTGTAGCTATTGTTTATTGCTAGCGTGTAATTGTAGAGAGAATCTCCTTTGTAGTTGCAGTCTTTCATTGTTGTACAGTAAAACAGTTGTGGCATGCATGTAGATTTGCACCAAGTATTTCGCAGCTGCGCTTGCAATTAACTACATATGCTTTTCAGTGCTATGTTAATGTGTTCTCTTATTTTTGCTCTTCAAATTGTGCTTTTCTGTGTTATCGTGTGAAATATTGTGACAATAATGGCGTGTGAAAAACGCAACACTAGGCTCCAAAGTAAACTGAGAAATAATAGTGTTTCAAATCTGCGCCATTTGAAATTTGTAAGACTGGATGGCATGAACTGCTATATATATTATGATTATTAAGGTAAATACATTGTTTGTTCTCTGTTAAAATCTTTCATTTGCTAACTATGCCTATCAGTAGTTAGTGCCTTCAGTAGTTTGAATCTTTTATTTAGCTGGCAGTAGTGGCGCTCGCTGTATTGCAGTAGTTGGAGGAAGGAAGATTTTTGTGAGGTAAGTGATTTGTGAAAGGTATAGGTTGATGTTAGTCAGGGCCATCCTTTTGTAGGGATTTTTGAAAGTCAGATTGCGTTGCGCTAAAAATATTGTGTGTCAGTTTAAACACAGTCATGTATAATTGTTCTAAGGGGACGTTTCAACAGTTAACGCTGACAGGTACTGTGGGACTCTGAAAAAACTCAAACGGGCAGTTCAGAACCGGATGAGAGGAATGTTGAGCAAGGGTGTACACATTCTCCATGAGAAGGCTCGCCCACACATCGCTCGGCAAACAGTTGCTGTCCTGCAACAGTTTCAGTGGAACATAACCACCCACCCACCATAAAGTCCTGACTTGGCGCCCAGTGACTATCACCTGTTCCCTAGGTTAACAGAACATTTGGCCGGGAAGCGATTCAGCTCCGACGACGAGGTGAAAGAAGAGGTTCATAACTTTCTGAACAGCATGGCGGCGAGGTGGTATGACATGGGCATACAAAAACTGCCACAGCGTCTACAAAAATGCATCGACAGAAATAGTGATTATGTCGAAAAATACCTAAATGTTCAAGCTGTAAACTGATGTAAACCAATGTAGAAATAAACAGGTCTATGTACTTACAACAAAATAGGAGACCTTACTTTTGGGATTACCATATTTATGACTTATACTATTTGTTGGAGTGAATGTATAAACAGCACTCTACTCGAGCAATCTTCCTGGAATTGTTTGTTGTCTCAGACAAATCGTGAGTGGAAGCAGGCACTGTGGCATTCCGCTTTACTGATGAATTATTCTGCTGCGATAGAAGTACCAAAGATATTAGCAGTGACCTTGTGAGTCAGCGAGATTATTTAAAGAATGTGCCGCAGCATGGTCCAACTCATTTCAACCCCAGATATTAGGTTGGTGCATAAGTCCGTAGAGTTATTGTTTTGCATGTTGATATTCCGGTTGCTAAGGGGTTATTTATCGATTGTCATTTTTTATTTGTAGCTTACTGTTGCCATTTGAGTTTACATATTGTCATTTTGTCATTTGGAGATAGTAAGTCGAGCTGTGTATGCTAGAGAATGTTCTTCTGCTTGAGTTCAGTTGGGGGGTGACAGCAACGGAGGGAGCCAGAAACATTAGCACCGTGTGTGGAGGTAACGTCATTCGACAGAACACGGCAAGAAAATGGTTTTCTCGTTTTAAGGAAGATCGTTTTGACGTTATTGACTCTCCATGTACAGGAAGACTTTCGGGGTTTTATGAAAATTGTTTGAACGCATTAATCCACAATGATCCACGTGTGCGTCATTTTCATGCAGTGCATGCAAAAAAAAAAAAAAAAAAAAAAGAAGAATGGGTGGCCATACGTACATCTCAGCTCGTCATAATTTGGTTCGTGAATAACACCGACCATTCGACCATTCCTATTGGTGACGAGAAATGGTGTCTCTATGGTAACACAAGCAACAGAAAGGAATGATTGAGCCCGAACAAAGCAGCAACTCCCCATAGAAAGACCTGTCCGCATCCACAAAAGATAACGTTATTCATGTGGTGTAACAGCGATGGTGTGGTGTACTAGCAATTGCTTCGTAGACTTGTAACCATCACTGCTGAAGTTTATTGTCAACAACTGAGACGTCTTACAGACGCAGTCCAAGAGCAGCGACCAGGAAGACTGCGTGAAGCGATGCTACTATATGGTAAAGCCTGCCCGCATTCTGACAGAAAACACTATACAGGAGGTCCACACCCACGTTATTCATCTGATCTTGCTATCTCCGATGTTCACCTTTTCCACTCTCTATCGAACAACCTTCAAGAAACGTCCTTACCGGACGAAAATGCTCTCCGAATATGGCTCGACGTTCGCCTCGAGTTGTTCCTACAGTCGCGGAATCGGAAAATCACTCCAGCCTTGATACACAGGGTGTTACAAAAAGGTACGGCCAAACTTTCAGGAAACATTCCTCACACACAAATAAACAAAAGATGTTATGTGGACATGTGTCCGGAAACGCTTAATTTCCATGTTAGAGCTCATTTTAGTTTCGTTCTTCCACCTACGCTCAATGGAGCACGTTATCACGATTTCATACGGGATACTCTACCTGTGCTACTAGAACATGTGCCTTTACAAGTACGACACAACATGTGGTTCGTGCACGATGGAGCTCCTGCACATTTCAGTCAAAGTGTTCGTACGCTTCTCAACAACTGATTCGGTGATCGATGGATTGGTAGAGGCGGACCAATTCCATGGCCTCCACGCTCTCCTAACCTAAACCCTATTGACTTTCATTTATGGGGGCATTTGAAAGCTCTCGTCTACGAAACCCCGGTACCAAATGTAGAGACTCTTCGTGCTCGTATTGTGGACGGCTGTGATACAATACGCCATTCTCCAGGGCTGCATCAGCGCATCAGGGATTCCATGCGACGGAGGGCGGATGCATGTATCCTCGCTAACGGAGGACATTTTGAACATTTCCTGTAAGAAAGTGTTTGAAGTCACGTTGGTACGTTCTGTTGCTTTGTGTTTCCATTCCATGATTAATGTGATTTGAAGAGAAGTAATAAAATCAGCTCTAACATGGAAAGTAAGCGTTTCCGGACACATGTTTACATAACATATTTTCTTTCTTTGTGTGTGGGAATGTTTCCTGAAAATTTGGCCGTACCTTCTTGTAACACCCTGTATATAAGCTCACTTGGAATCACTATCATAAGAAATCTATTTCTGTCAGTGCGAAACTAAGGCATTACAACACAGTAGTCCTACCAGAAGCACTTTATGCTGCAGGAACTACAGTGATTCATGGTCATACGAAGATCAGAGAGATTGAAAAGCGGGAAAGAAAAATTCTGAGGAAGATATATGGACCAGTGTTTCGGGAAGGAATTTGGAAGCAGAGGCCAACTAGAGAGATTTAGAAAGACATAGAAACAATAACGGACACCATTAGAAAAATAAGGATGAAATTTTAAAGGACATATCAGCAGGATGAATAAAAGCCTGTTCACAAGGCAAATCTTTGAGATAGTAAACAAGAGCAAAAACAAGACAAAGTGGATCACTGAAACAGAACAAGACTGGGGATCACACAAGACAACATAAACAATAGAGAACAGTTTAGAAATATCATACAGAAACACACAGTTAAACAAGAATACACGGAGAACAGAACGGGAAAAAGATGGTCGGAAGAACGCAAGACAGAGCACAGTGAACGTGTGAAGAGCATTTGGGAAGATCGAAGAAAGAAGAAGAAATCATGCCTACTCAAGTTCAATCGCTCTCTAAAAATGGAACAATCGAAAATAATATATAATATATTACTGACAGTTAGAGTCACTGTTATGTGTATCTCTTGTGTTCTGTTAAACTTATGGAGAAGTGCTACGGCGTTGTGCACCAATGCGATATTTGTAAACTCAGACTGGCTGCTCATAAATCAGTTGAGACTAAATAAACCAGGAATTTATGGTCTGTATGTTTATGTTTCGCAGGACGCTACAGCGACAGAGAGACAGAGCGGTGGCTGGCACTCGTGATGTCGGGTGGGGTGGAACGCGTCCTCGTCGAGGAAGCAGAGAAGCGGGCCAGGCAGAAGAGAGCAATCACAACTCGGCTCGCCGGGCGCCGACCCGTGCTGCCGGGTTTTCCGCCGCCTCCCCAGGCGAGCTGCGGTGGCGTCCGGCTAATTACGCGCCGGCCGCGCGGGGATTCCCCGGCCCGTCACTGCCGCTCAGCTGCCGCGCACTGCGCTGCCGCACTGGCGGTCCGTCGCGACGCGGCGGTCGTCACGGCACGAGGCTGCGCAGCGGGAAGCCTACCCCACAGGGGCTCGACAGCCGGGGAGCGGCGACGGCTGGCAGGTCATCAGCGAACGCGCAGCCGGAAGGCGACGCGGAGTGTGAGTTTTCTGTATCACGTTATTACTTAATAGTGTGTCCGCCTCGATAGCTGACCGGCTGTGTGTGACATCAGGTCGGTAGCCTCGGATCACTCATTTCCCGCAAACAGCGGAGCGATGGTTTGTTGCAGCTGTCACGGTGTCTTCGACAACTACCAATGATCCCACGGAATCGCAAATGAATGTTCTATGTTGGCCGTAACATCTGGCGTCTATGGCGCGCCGCGTCTTTCAGGCAGTCATTGGGCTGCTCGATGGCATATTCTAAAACGACGGTCGACCAGATGTAACTGTACATCTACATCTACGTGACTACTCTGCTATTCACAATAAAGTGCCAGGCAGAGGGTTCAATGAACCACTTTCGAGCTGTGTCTCTACCGTTCCACTCTCTAACAGCGCGAGGGAAAAACGAGCACTTAAATTTTTCTGTGCGAGCCCTGATTTCTCTTATTTTTCGTGATGATTGTTTCTCCCTGTGTAGATGCGACCAACAGAACGTTTTCGCAGTTGGAGGAGAAAACTGGTGATATATCCCGTCGGAACGAAAAACGTCTTTGTTTTAACGATTGCCACCCCAATTCACGTATCATGTCTGTGGCACTATCACGCCTATTTCGCGATAATACAAAACGAGCTGCCCTTCTTTGTACTTTTCCGATGTCATCCGTGAGACCCACGTGATGCGGATCCCACACCGCACAGCAATACTCCATAATATGGCGGACAAGTATAGGGTAAGCTTTTCTCTGCCTCGTGATGACTGGGTGTTGTGTGATGTCCTTAGGTTAGATAGGTTTAAGTAGTTCTAAGTTCTAGGGGACTGATGACCATAGATGTTAACTCCCATAGTGCTCAGAGCCATTTGAACCATTTATAGGGTAAGCACTCTCTTTAGTAGACTTGTTGCATCTTCTAAGTGTTCTGCCAATGAATCGCAGTCTTTGGTTTGCTCTACCCACAATATTATCTATGTGATCGGTCCAGTTTAGGTTATTTGTAATTGTAAACCCTAAGTATTTAGTTGAATTTACAGCATTCAGATTTGTGTGACTTATCGCGTAATCGAAATTTAGCTGATTTCTGTTAGTAGTCGTTTGAATAACTTCACACTTTTCCTTATTCAGCGTCAATTGCCACTTTTCGCACCATACAGATATCTTATCTAAATCATTTTGCAATTCGTTTTGATCACCTGATGACTTTACAAGACGGTAAATGACAGCATCATCTGCAAACAATCTAAGACGGCTACTCAGATTGTCTACTATGTCGTTAATATAGATCAGGAACAATGGAGGGCCTATAGCATTTCCTTGAGGAACTCCGGCTATTACTTCTGTTTTACTCGATGACTTTCCGTCTATTATTACGAACTGAGACCTTTCTGGCAGATCACGAATCCAGTCGAAAACTCAGGCGATATCCCATAGTCACGCAGTTTGGTTAGATGACGCTTTTGAGGAACGGTGTCGAAAGCCTTTTGAAAATCTAAAAATATGGAGTCAATTTGACGTCCTCTGTCGATAGTACTCATTACTTCATGAGTATAAAGAGCTAGTTGTGTTCCGCAAGAACGATATTTTCTGAATCTGTGCCGACTATGTGTCAGTAAATCATTTTCTTCGAGGTACTTCATAATGTTCGAATACATTATATGTTCCAAAACCCTACTCCAAATTGACATTAGTGACACGGGTGTAGCGGAACTTTGAATTTCGTCGCCGCGCTGCACTCATTCCCTCAGACATGAATTGTGCCGTCGCAGCGGTATGAGCGCTCGACGGCAGAGAAAATACTAAAATTGTAACTCTTTTTTTGTTTTTCTATCCGTTTCATTATTGTCTCTCGAGAGCGGAAGCTTAATGCAGACGTGATCTGATTAAGACGGAAAAACTTATTAATGTGTAGAAATTGTGGAAGTTGTTATGAAATTCGGAGGATGGAGAGAAGCAACTAAAATAAATTGCATTTAATATCAAGACGATTTTGGATACATTAGAAATCCCTGGACAATGAAACTTATTGCAAGATTTCGGAGCAGACTTTTCACGCAGAAATGAAGGAGATTTTTGAAGACCTGGACGCCGCACGAAAGAAGACATGTTAACCTGGTAAAGGATAAACTGTTATCTACGCCATTTCCCCCTGTTAGTTACATTTGTTATTCTCCGTGATTTTTCAAATAATTTTTGTAGTGGAAATTGGTTTGACTTTTGCCCAGAAACGCGACAAGGACCACCCCAGGAATAGCCTTTCCGAATCACGAAGTCCGATAACTTTTCTGTAATACGTAGTCCGATTTGCTTTTCATTCTTTCCCTTTTTCACGGTCATTTACGATTTTAAAACCCCCTTTTTATTCAACATTTCTTCCCACATTCTCAACCCTCTTTTTTCTTTTTCTTTTCTTCTCTATTTTCTTTTTGTATTAACCACTACACGGGCCTGCAATTCAGCGGATTACTCCTACTACCCTTTTTGGGTACTGGTGTGACTTGAGCAAATTTCCAGTATTTAGGTACGGAACTTTCTGAGAGCGAGCGGTTGTATATACGCTCCTGGAAATTGAAATAAGAACACCGTGAATTCATTGTCCCAGGAAGGGGAAACTTTATTGACACATTCCTGGGGTCAGATACATCACATGATCACACTGACAGAACCACAGGCACATAGACACAGGCAACAGAGCACGCACAATGTCGGCACTAGTACAGTGTATATCCACCTTTCGCAGCAATGCAGGCTGTATTCTCCCATGGAGACGATCGTAGAGATGCTGGATGTAGTCCTGTGGAACGGCTTGCCATGCCGTTTCCACCTGGCGCCTCAGTTGGACCAGCGTTCGTGCTGGACGTGCAGACCGCGTGAGACGACGCTTCATCCAGTCCCAAACATGCTCAATGGGGGACAGATCCAGAGATCTTGCTGGCCAGTGTAGTTGACTTACACCTTCTAGAGCACGTTGGGTGGCACGGGATACATGCGGACGTGCATTGGAGACCTCACGCCCCACGTGTTGAGCAATACGGCGGTACGTCCACCCGGCCTCCCGCATGCCCACTATACGCCCTCGCTCAAAGTCCGTCAACTGCACATACGGTTCACGTCCACGCTGTCGCGGCATGCTACCAGTGTTAAAGACTGCGATGGAGCTCCGTATGCCACGGCAAACTGGCTGACACTGACGGCGGCGGTGCACAAATGCTGCGCAGCTAGCGCCATTCGACGGCCAACACCGCGGTTCCTGGTGTGTCCGCTGTGCCGTGCGTGTGATCATTGCTTGTACAGCCCTCTCGCAGTGTCCGGAGCAAGTATGGTGGGTCTGACACACCGGTGTCAATGTGTTCTTTTTTTCCATTTCCAGGAGTGTAATTGCTAAATATGGAGCTATTGCATCTGCATACTCTGATAGCAGCCTGACTGGTATACTGTCTGCACCGTGGTTCAGCGGACTAGGCGAGGCTTTTTCGTTGACGCACGGAGCAGTCTCGATATTCCCGTCCCCACTGCCATCGTAATTGACGATGTCGTTGGGTGAACATGAGACCACGTATAGCTGTCGGATCCGAAGCCCAATTTTCAACAAATTGCGGTGGAATGTGCGCTCCGAAACACCTGTGGCCCCACCGCCTCTGCAACCTGCCACAGCTCGCGCCTATCCTACTGCACACAGTGGGCGAGCCTCCGACCTGCGCGTTCTGTGGTGACGGGGGAACGCCTGGCACACTGCCACCTCCTCGTGGACTCATCGCGCTTCAACTACTTTGTACGGACTCTCACGATAGCGCGACACAGGTAGCCGACCAGCTCAGCCATCCCACGATGTTCATCCCCAGGCGCCGGACAATAGCAACCGAGCTTGTGGCAAAGTCGTTCGTGTCAGTGGATTTCTCCATTTGCGGCCCCGGCCTGCATCGTCACTAGAATGATTCCCCATTCGTATCTGCAGGGCATTTCCGTATGAGCGAGCAAAAATGTAACAGAGAATGTTCCACTGAACATTGTGAGGTGGGGAACCGGGGGTCGGTGAAGCTAGCTTAAGGAATGGCCACCTGTACTTGAGGCTCGTGCAAACAGCTCTGCCTGAGTTGTTGGAGAACGTACCTTTGTCTGTTTGTGAGAGGATGTGAAAACGACATGACGGTCCACCGCCTCACTTCAGTGTGGACGTTCGCAGCCATCTCATGCTGTATTCTCTGGTCGCTAGATTTCCAGAGAAGGCCCATATTTCCATGGCCTTCAAGGTCACCGGACCTAAAGCCCCATGATTATTTCCTATGGGGACATCTACAGTCACTTGTGTATGAGAACCCAATAGATAAGGAGATGGCATTAGTTCAAATGGTTCGAAAACTGGTTTAAATGGCTCTGAGCACTATGGGACTTAACTGTTGAGGTTATCAGTCCCCTAGAACTTAGAACTACTTAAACCTAACTCACCTAAGGACATCACACACATCCATGCCTGAGGTATGATTCGAACCTGCGACCGAAGCGGCCGCGTGGTTCAAGACTGTAGCGCCTAGAACCGCTCGGCCACTCAGGCCGGCAAATGGTTCAAATGGCTCTGAGCACCATGGCACTTAACTTCCGAGGTCATCAGTCCCCTAGAACTTATAACTAAAACCTAAGGACATCACACACATCTATGCCCCAGGCAGGATTCGAACCTGCGACCGTAGCGGTCGCGCAGTTCCAGACTGTAGCGCCAAGAACCGCTCGGCCACTACGGCCGGCTTGCCATTAGTTGCCAGAATTGTAGCTACCTGTGATGCGATCCGAGACACACCAGGGATATTTGCCAGGGTGCGTCAAAATGTTATCCGCCGATGTGCTGCTTCCATTGAGGTTGATGGCCGTCAGTTTCAACAGATTTTGCAAATTGTTTTTGTTGTGCTGGTCTTCAGTCCAGAGACTGTTTTGATACAGCTCTCCATGATACTCCATCCTGTGCATGCTTCTTCATCTCCAAGTACCTACTGCAACCTACATCCTTCTGCATCTGCTTCGTGTATTCATCTCTTGGTCTCTCTCTACGATTTTTACCCTCCATGGTGCCCTCCAATACTAAATTCGTGATCCCTTGATGCCTCAGAATATGTCCTACCAACCGATCCCTTCCTCTAGTCAAGTTGTGCCACAAATTTCTCTTCTCCCCAATTCTACTCAATACCACCTCATTAGTTATGTGACCTACCCATCTAATCTTCAGCGTTCATCTGCAGCACCACATTTCTAAATCTAATCTCGTCTTGTCCAAACTATTTATCGTCCACGTTTTACTTCCACACATTGCTACACTCCATACAAATACTTTCAGAAACTACTTCCTGACTCTTAAATCTATACTCGATGTTAAAAAATTTCCTTTCTTCAGAAACGCTTTCCTTGCTATTGCCAGTCTACATTTTATATCCTCTCTACTTCGACCATCATCAGTTATTTTGCTCCCCAAATAGCAAAACTCCTTTACTACTTTAAGTGTCTCATTTCCTAATGTAATTCCCTCAGCATCACCCGACTTAATTCGACTACATTCCATTATCCTCGTTTTGCTTTTGTTGATGTTCATCTTATACCCTCCTTTCAAGACACTGTCGATTCCGTTCGCCTGCTCTTCCAGCACGTTTGCTGTCTCTGGCAGAATTACAATGTCATCGGTGAACCTTACAGTTTTTATTTCTTCTCCGTGGATTTTAATTCCTACTCCGAATTTTTCATTTGTTTCCTTTACTGCTTGCTCAATACGCAGATTGAATAACATCGGGGATACGCTACAACCCTGTCTCACTCTCTTCCCAAGCCCTGCTTCCCTTTCATGCCCCTCGACCCTTATAACTGCCATCTGGTTTCTGTAGAGATTATAAATAGCCTTTCGCTCCCTGTATTTTACCCCTGCCACTTTCAGAATTTGAAAGAGAGTATTCCAGCCAACATTGTCAAAAGCTTTCTCTAAGTCTACAAATGCTAGAAATGTAGGTTTGCCTTTCCTTAATTTTTCTTCTAAGATAAGTCGTAGGGTGAGTATTGCCTCACGTGTTCCAACATTTCTACGGAATCCAAACTGATCTTCCCCGATGTCGGCTTCTACCAGTTTTTCCATTCTTCTGTAAAGAATTCGTGTTGGTATTTTGCAGCCGTGACTTATTAAAGTGACACTTTGGTAATTTTCACACATGTCAGCACCTTCTTTCTTTGGGATTGGAATTATTATATTCTTCTTGAAGTCTGAGGGTATTTCGCCATACAGTAAAGCTGTATGCTCTCGGGAAAAATTACGGCTGTAGTTTCCCCTTGCTTTCAGCCGTTCGCAGTACCAGCTCAGCAAGGCCGTTTGGTTAGTGTTACAAGGCCAGATCAGTCAATCATCCAGACTGTTGCCCCTGCAACCACTGAAGAGGCTGCTGCCCCTCTTCAGGAACCACACGTTTGTCTGACCTCTCAACAGATACCCCTCCGTTGTGGTTGCACGCACGGTACGGCTATCTGTATCACTGAGGCACGCAAGCCTCCCCACCAGCGGCAAGGTCCATGGTACAGGTCAGTGTTCCTTGACATCGAGAAAGCCTTTGATCGTCTCTGGCACAATGGCCTCATCCACAAACTCACGGACGCTGGGTTCCTCGACGGACTCCTATGTCTCGCACACTCATACCTCACCAACACAAGTTTCAACACTGACATTCAGGGTAAACAATCGACACAACATATTATCCAAGCAGGAGTACCCGAGGTAGCATCCTAGGGCCCCTCTTGTTTAATCTCTGCATTAATGATATTCCAAAGACACAAAACACGACGGTTGACATCTACGCGGATGACACAGCCATCCTTGTGCAAGACTGGAAACCGCCAAATATTGATAACAGACTACAGACAGCACTCAGAACTGTCGAGCCTTGGTTGGAGAAGTGGCGTATTAAAGTAAACGTCGACAAGTGCGAGGCAGTTCTGTTCACTCGCAGGCCGAAATTACTGCTCAGACACCAAAATAACACTACATGCAAGCCCAATACGCTTCGCTGCGAAAGTCAGATACCTCGGTGTTTGGCTAGAGCGGAAGCTTACATGGGGGGGACCACATACAATACATGACCAACAGCGCAAGCGCGAGGTTCAAACGACTCTATCCAATGCTGAATAGGAGCGTGTCTAGGACATTATACGTGACACTGATTAGACCGCTGATGACATACGCAGCTCCTCTCTGGGGATACGCAGCGTCCGCACACCTGGACCGCCTCCAGAAGATACAGAACAAGGTATTACGTATCATAAGCAATGCTCCCCGATACACACGGACAGCGGACCTTCCCCGAGAATACCGACTGGAGACTCTCCAGGAGGTATTGAAAAAACTCGCCACACGACTGTACATACATACGCCACACGACATAGTGTCGGAAGTTCCATGCGGCTTTTCGCGGATGATGCTGTAGTATACAGAGAAGTTGCAGCATTAGAAAATTGTAGCGAAATGCAGGAACATCTGCAGCGGATAGGCACTTGGTGCAGGGAGTGGCAACTGACCCTTAACATAGACAAATGTAATGTATTGAGAATACACAGAAAGAAGGATCCTTTATTGTATGATTATATGATAGCGGAACAAACACTGGTAGCAGTTACTTCGGTAAAATATCTGGGAGTATGCGTGCGGAACGATTTGAAGTGGAATGATCATATAAAATTAATTGTTGGTAAGGCGGGTACCAGGTTGAGATTCATTGGGAGAGTCCTTAGAAAATGTAGTCCATCAACAAAGGAGGTGGCTTACAAAACACTCGTTCGACCTATACTTGAGTATTGCTCATCAGTGTGGGATCCGTACCAGATCGGGTTGACGGAGGAGATAGAGAAGATCCAAAGAAGAGCGGCGCGTTTCGTCACAGGGTTATTTGGTAACCGTGATAGCGTTACGGAGATGTTTAACAAACTCAAGTGACAGACTCTGCAAGAGAGGCGCTCTGCATCACGCTGTAGCTTGCTGTCCAGGTTTCGAGAGGGTGCGTTTCTGGATGAGGTATCGAATATATTGCTTCCCCCTACTTATACCTCCCGAGGAGATCACGAATGTAAAATTAGAGAGATTAGAGCGCGCACAGAGGCTTTCAGACAGTCGTTCTTCCCGCGAACCATACGCGACTGGAACAGGAAAGGGAGGTAATGACAGTGGCACGTAAAGTGCCCTCCGCCACACACCGTTGGGTGGCTTGCGGAGTATAAATGTAGATGTAGATGTACACGAAATCAAGTCACTCGAACAGTCCTCACATCCTACACTTGGGCAACTACGATCACAACCATAGATGGAAACACAAGCGCCCAAAGACACTCCTTAGGGACTAGCCATCTATGGTAACTTCGTAACTACGCAAACGACACAATGAGGTGAACCCCTCCACATCAGCCACGGACTAGCTTGCTAGCTGAGCCTCTGCCATGAGAACTGGCAATCGCAGGGGAGCCACACACGACACACAAACAAACCCCCAACTGATATCCCACTGGCAGTTCCTTCAGGACCATCGAACTGACAAACCTACAACGACACGGCCATGTTACAGGAGCAGCAGCAGCAGCAGCAGCTGTCCCAGGAGGCATCGCCGGCCCAGCAGCAGCAGCGCTCACCTCCTCGACAGGACTGATCACTCCACGACAATCTGGCATCGCTTCTGTGGTACTGATGCACGATACCCAACCGCTAACATAACCTTACCTTGCACGATCTGTCGCAGATAGCGAGAAACCGCTACTGCCCTTACTACCCAACCTGACACTGTCGCAGAAGTTTTTTTTCCCCTTGGCACTTGCCTTCGCACTTTTTCCCTCTGCCCTTCAAACCGATGTTCTTTCGAGCTTGACTCTGTCGAGCTTTTTCGACCACTTCTATCACGCAGATGCGCCCGTATTAATGGGTAACCCTACCCAGACGTACGGATAACATCGCAGTTCCTCGCTCCTGCGATCTCCTCCATTCTAAATACACTCCTGGAAATTGAAATAAGAACACCGTGAATTCATTGTCCCAGGAAGGGGAAACTTTATTGACACATTCCTGGGGTCAGATACATCACATGATCACACTGACAGAACCACAGGCACATAGACACAGGCAACAGAGCATGCACAATGTTGGCACTAGTACAGTGTATATCCACCTTTCGCAGCAATGCAGGCTGCTATTCTCCCATGGAGACGATCGTAGAGATGCTGGATGTAGTCCTGTGGAACGGCTTGCCATGCCATTTCCACCTGGCGCCTCAGTTGGACCAGCGTTCGTGCTGGACGTGCAGACCGCGTGAGACGACGCTTCATCCAGTCCCAAACATGCTCAATGGGGGACAGATCCGGAGATCTTGCTGGCCAGGGTAGTTGACTTACACCTTCTAGAGCACGTTGGGTGGCACGGGATACATGCGGACGTGCATTGTCCTGTTGGAACAGCAAGTTCCCTTGCCGGTCTAGGAATGGTAGAACGATGGGTTCGATGACGGTTTGGATGTACCGTGCACTATTCAGTGTCCCCTCGACGATCACCAGTGGTGTACGGCCAGTGTAGGAGATCGCTCCCCACACCATGATGCCGGGTGTTGGCCCTGTGTGCCTCGGTCGTATGCAGTCCTGATTGTGGCGCTCACCTGCACGGCGCCAAACACGCATACGACCATCATTGGCACCAAGGCAGAAGCGTCTCTCATCGCTGAAGACGACACGTCCCCATTCGTCGCTCCATTCACGCCTGTCGCGACACCACTGGAGGCGGGCTGCACGATGTTGGGGCGTGAGCGGAAGACGGCCTAACGGTGTGCGGGACCGTAGCCCAGCTTCATGGAGACGGTTGCGAATGGTCCTCGCCGATACCCCAGGAGCAACAGTGTCCCTAATTTGCTAGGAAGTGGCGGTGCGGTCCCCTACGGCACTGCGTAGGATCCTACGGTCTTGGCGTGCATCCGTGCGTCGCTGCGGTCCGGTCCCAGGTCGACGGGCACGTGCACCTTCCGCCGACCACTGGCGACAACATCGATGTACTGTGGAGACGTCACGCCCCACGTGTTGAGCAATTCGGCGGTACGTCCACCCGGCCTCCCGCATGCCCACTATACGCCCTCGCTCAAAGTCCGTCAGCTGCACATACGGTTCACGTCCACGCTGTCGCGGCATGCTACCAGTGTTAAAGACTGCGATGGAGCACCGTATGCCACGGCAAACTGGCTGACACTGACGGCGGCGGTGCACAAATGCTGCGCAGCTAGCGCCATTCGACGGCCAACACCGCGGTTCCTGGTGTGTCCGCTGTGCCGTGCGTGTGATCATTGCTTGTACAGCCCTCTCGCAGTGTCCGGAGCAAGTATGGTGGGTCTGACACACCGGTGTCAATGTGTTCTTTTTTCCATTTCCAGGAGTGTACTAACAATTCAGAGGTGACAGTAGACCTTTAGAGTTGCTCACCATGCTTGTGCGAGCGTGGAGGGGCTCACACCACACCTAACTCAATTTGAATAGACGTCATCTTTGAGACGTAGAAACACGCCCATCAACTTTCGTTTACGTCCTTCTTGGCGTTGAGATGTATGTGCCATCTGGTCACAAGGTTCAGCACAACAAAGGTAGGTGTTGCGACCTGTGCCTAGTCAGTAGTCAGTGGTGGATGAGCAAAACTGCCAGTCAAAGAGCGTCAGAACTGTCACAGCTCTTTCAGTGACTACCGCTTGAGAGTGATACTGGCACCGGGTTAGACACCTCTTTAGGCTTGGAATCTATCAGCTGACACCGTCGATAAATTTGGGTCCCGGCAGTCTGTACTGCAGTCATCCGTCCAGATACGCCCGCTACACCCGCTGGGCAGAACAGGTGATTAGGACTGTGGAAAGGGCCAAATAGGTTGGGGTCAGATGTCACTTATCATGCTTTCCCGACGGATCTGTTGCAAATACGCTTCTCGGGTTTGCCGCCGGATCGTATTGTGTAAATCGTACAATATTTCTTCGATGCAACTGCTCGACATCATCAGGTGGTGGTAGCTGCTGCTGCCACTGCTGCAAGGCGCGACTGATGATAATCGCGCGGCGGCGTCGGAATTTATCGTGACGGGTCCACTTCTCCGCAGAATTACTAATGACCTTTCCTTATGCTTTGAGGACGCAATTAATCTGTTCTGCAGTTATTTCAAAGGGAAGTTCCAAAATCCGAACAGTTCTAGTCCGGAAGCCTGCATGATCTACTCTGATGTCACCGACATTTCCATCATAGTGATTAAATTTTAAAGATCCGCCACATGTTTCAATAATCTTATCACAGCATTTAGCATTCACCATCAGCTTCACTGATATAATTGGGATCCACTTATCTATCGTCAGTAGCACAGTTTATGTAAAGATGGTGAATGCTAAATGCTGTGATAACGTTGGTTGGTTGGTTTGGGGAAGGAGACCAGACAGCGCGGTCATCGGTCTCATCGGATTAGGGAAGGATTAGGAAGGAAGTCGGCCGTGCCCTTTCAGAGGAACCATCCCGGCATTTGCTGGAGTGGTTTAGGGAAATCACGGAAAACCTAAATCAGGATGGCTGGACGTGGGATTGAACCGTCGTCCTCCCGAATGCGAGTCCAGTGCTGTGATAAGATTATTGAAACATGTGGCGGATCTTTTAAATTTAATCACTATGATGGAAATGTCGGTGACATCAAAGTAGATCATGCAGGCTTCGGGACTGGAACTGTTCGGATTTTGGAACTTCCCTTTGAAATAACTGCAGAACAGATTAATTGCGTCCTCAAGGCATAAGGAAAGGTCATTAGCAATGCTGCGGAGAAGTGGACCCGTCGTGAAAAATTCCGACGCCGCCGCGCGATTATCATCAGTCGCGCCTTGCAGCAGTGGCAGCAGCAGCTACCACCACCTGATGATGTCGAGCAGTTGCATCGAAGAAATATTGTGCGATTTACACAATACGATCCGGCGGCAAACCCGAGAAGCGTATTTGCAAGTTGGGGTCAGTTTCATCTTCTAATTGTAATTTATTGTAATTTAATAACACTTTTACAACCAAAGCGGCACATAGCCGGACCTTTACCGAATTCAACTGTTTCACGGCTGAAGGCCTCCAAACAAGAAATATTAACAAATCAATAAGATAAAAATCTTATTAAGATAGCAATAAAACAGTTAAAAAAACATCACCACAAAGTAGATAGAACAAACATATGCAAGGTGCAATACAAATGGTTGAAGGCCACAATGTTAAAAAACAAGAAGTTTGAAAAATCATCAAGATAAAATGCAATTAAAGAGGCAAATAAAATAAAATAATAAAAACAAGAAACATATCACGGCTAAGTGGAAAGCCTTAGGGCAAGACAAATAGAACAAACATATGCAAGAGCCGGCCGCGGTGGTCTAGCCGTTCTAGGCGCTCAGTCCGGAACCGCGCGACTGCTACGGTCGCAGGTTCGAATCCTGCCTGGGGCATGGATGTGTGTGATGTCCTTAGGTTAGTTAGGTTTAAGTAGTTCTAAGTTCTAGGGGACTGATGACCACAGATGTTTAGTCCCACAGTGCTCAGAGCCATTTGAACCATATGCAAGATGCAATACCAATGGCTGAAGGCCACAATTAAGTTACAAAATTTTAAAATATATTACCATAATCTTTTAAAGGAAGAAGGCCGCAATGTTTAAGCTTGAAATATGAATTTAAGAATTAATTTTGCAAAATTTTTAAGACAAAAGGATAATAACCATAAGCCTTAAATTTTAAGCAACTGAAAACAGATAATTAAACACCGGTGGCACCCAGAAGCCTTCAGGGAGGTCGGTCTGCCCTCGTTCACTTAGGCGAGACAGGCGGTGAGCCCAACTACACGTGATCCGTCGGAGCCCAACCAGGTGACAGCCACGGAGCGACCGACACAACGACTTGCTTCCCGTCAATCACTACATGAGAACTCAAACAGAAAAAGTTACGGACGTTATTATGCACAATCAAAAATGTACAAACACTCGGTGTTGCTCACAGGAAAACCTCCCCTACAGCGAACCACCGAAACGACCTCAACGTGAATGGACGAGGCTTGGGTACTTAAAACACCACTCAGCTTTGACGCCCTGGGTCGGTGAACCATGAAGCTCGTAGTCCCACTCACACTCCGACACTGCGCAAGGACCGGCAGCGGACCCAGCGACTGCACCCCGCGGAGATATCTTCCCTGGTCCGCAGCAGCCGACGGACTGCCCGCCGGTCCGTCCGCGACTGCTGCTCCGTAGCGACTGCACTGCTGGTGCGCCTCCCACTCACTTCCAGACACACGACGGCGGAAATACTGGCTCGGACCCAACCGTGCAGAGGAAACACTCCCACTGGATAGACGACACCCCTGCACCAGGAAAGGAACGACCCAAGTTCCACAAGATCGTAATTCAAGACCGTGGCCCGGCTCTCAAGTGATGATGGCGGCAATGGTCGGGCGGGCCGTGTCGACGCAGACCTCACAGCTGCTCCAACCCGACTGCACCAGTGCCGCATTGCAACTCCCCGACTGGCAGGTCCGGACTGCGCTCCAGACGCGTTCCAACTGACTGGCAGCCCGAACTCGCTACCCGAACTGGCGATCCTAACCAACTGGCTTACGACAGACGACAACCGGGAAGTAATAGCAGTCGAGCAAGGGTACTGCGAGAGGGGATATATCGATACGCGCTGCTAACGCCGCTCACAGTCAGGCAAAGCAGCAACTCAGTGACAGTAGTAATTTAAATTAACGTACTGAAGTGGAAGTACGTTAAAAACAGAGTGTAAAATACATGATGGCGGGGACACGAGCTAAGCACGGCTCACGTCCTTCTTGTGCCAAAGATTTGTACGATTACGAAAATTCATAACGGTCGGTTCTGTGACGACTCAGCGTGTTGATGATTTCTCGCCAAAGCAGGTGGGAAACTCCACCCCGTCACGAACGTGAGCTCGCGGCACGCGGCTGTCACACGTCAGTGACGACGTGGGAGGAGCCGTCTGCAGACGGGACAGCGGCCGATGTCTCTCACAGTACCTGTCGCTCTAGAGACAGCAGCTGATCACCGGACAAGGCCGGCGCCGTCGGTCCGATGACAGGTTGGCATCGACCTATGCGAGAAATTGTGATTTTTCGCACCTCTGATATTAGGATGATTCAGACATTACGGGAAAAAATAGTTCTAGGCAGTGTCAGGAAAAAAGTAATTCTCTTAATGAGTGACTGCTATAAAAAAAACTGTTGCGAACTTTATTAAATTCTTGCTTTTTATTATTGTTGTTACTATCCACGGGGACTTCCCAGACCACGGGATTTGCGATACATCTACAGTCGTACTGCGCACGCCATCTTACGGTGTGTGGTGGAGGGTACTGAGCGAACGACTGTCACTACACTCTGTCTTCTTCCAACCAATAGATTGTGGTCGAGTCCACATCTGCCCCTGGAAATGTCTTACAATTTAAAAAATGGTTCAAATGGCTCTGAGCACTATGGGACTCAACATCTTAGGTCATAAGTCCCCTAGAACTTAGAACTACTTAAACCTAACTAACCTAAGGACATCACACACACCCATGCCCGAGGCAGGATTCGAACCTGCGACCGTAGCAGTCCCGCGGTTCCGGACTGCAGCGCCAGAACCGCTAGACCACCGCGGCCGACTTACAATTTAAAACCTGGTTCCTAAATCTCTGTCTTACCATTATATAATCTATCTGATACCTTCTAGTATCTCCAGGCTTCTTCCATGTATACAACCTTCTTTTATGATTCTTGGACCAAGTGTTAGCTGTGATTAAGTGATGCTCTGTGCAAAATTCTACCAGGCGGCTTCCTCTTTCAATTCTTACCCCCAGTCCATATTCACCTGCATTTCCTCCTCTCCCTTTTCCTACTCTCGAATTCCAGTCTCCCATGACTATTAAATTTTCGTCTCCCTTCACTATCTGTATATTTTCTTCTATCTCATCATACATTTCATCAATTTCTTCGTCATCTGCAGAGCTAGTTGGCATATAAACTAATACTACTGTAGTAGGCTTTGGCTTCGTATCTATCTTGGCCACAATAACGCGTTCACTATGCTGTTTGTAGTAGCTTACCTGCACTCCTATTTTTTTGATTCAGTATTAAACCTACTCCTGCATTACCCCTATTTGATTTTGTATGTATAGCCCTGTATTCACCGGACCAGAAGTGTTGTTCCTCCTGCCATCAAACTTCACTAATTCCCACTATATCTAACTTTAACCTATCCGTTTCCCTTTTTAAATTTTCTTACATACCTGACCGATTAAGGGATCAGACATTCAACTCTCCGATCCGTAGAACGCCAGTTTTCTTTCTCCTGATAACGACGTCCTCCTGAGTAGTCCCCGCCCAGAGGGGGGAACAAAATCGACAGATGTAGTTTCGGAAGTTCCGCAAGCAAGCGTGATGGACAGTTACTGCTTCTAATGAATATAAATAATGAAGTAGAATGCACCGGGGGCTCTTTAAGACTGTTCTCAGAGGTTGAGATTTTCTATAAGAAAGTAGCAACGCCAAAGACTGTATCGATTTACAGATTAATCTGCAGAGAACTGATGAATGGTGTAGGCACTGGCAGTTGACTGTGAACGTAAATAACTGAAAAATATTGCTCATACATAGGAAAAGAAATCCACTACTGCACAACTACACTATAAAAAATTGCTCGAAACAGTAGCTACAAAAAGTGTTTAGAGCTAATCATCCGGAGTGACCTTAAGTGGAATGACCACATAAGAGAAAGGGTAGGAAATAGAAGTGGCAGGCTGATTGATGTTCATTGGAATAATGTTATGGAAACCTGGACGTCATGAGGGCTCAAAAAATATAAATGTTTTATTTGATAAAATTCTATGATCCTTGCTGATTCTAAAAAAGTATCCTCATGTATAGTACCTTATCATTTTCGTGTTTCAGTGCCTTCCTAAAGCACACGGGTGTGAATGCATAGGTGTCACATTACTGTCACACACAAAGCTTTGCCTATAGTGTCTCGTTATTTAATTTTGGCTCCGCTATTTCCACAGGTAGGAATTTAAGGAGATGGGACCTGGATAAACTGAAAGAACCAGAGGTAGAACAGAGTTTCAGGGAGAGCATAAGGGAACAATTGACAGGAATGGGGGAAAGAAATACAGTGGAAGAAGAATGGGTACCTTTGTGGAATGAAATAGAGAAGGCAGCAGAGGATCAAGTAGGTAAAAAGACGAGGGATAGTAGAAATCCTTGGGTAACAGAAGAGATACTGAGTGTAATTGATGAAAGGAGAAAATACCAAAATGCAGCAAGTGAAGCAGGCAAAAAGGAATACAAATGTCTCAAAATAAGATCGACAGGAAGTGCAAAATGGCTAAGCAACGATGGCTAGAGGACAAATGTAAGGATGTAGAGGCTTATCTCATGAGGGGTAAGATAGATACTGCCTACAGAAAAATTAAAGAGACCTTTGGAGAAAAGAGAAACACTTGCATGAATATCAAGAGCTCAGATGGAAACCCAGTTCAAAGCAAAGAAGAGAAAGCAGAAAGGTGGAAGGAGTATATAGAGGGCCTATACAGGGGTGATGTCCTTGAGGACAATATTATGGAAATGGAAGAGGAGGTAGATGAAGATGAAATGGGAGATACGATACTGCGTGAAGAGTTTGACAGAGCACTGAAAGACCTGAGTCGAAACAAGGCCCCTGGAGTAGACAACATTCCATTGGAACTACTGACGGCCTTGGGAGAGCCAGTCCTGACTAAACTCTACCACCTGGTGAGCAAGATGTATGAGACAGGCGAAATTCCTTCAGACTTCAAGAAGAATATAATAATTCCAATCCTAAGGAAAGCAGGTGTTGATGTGAAAATTACCGAACAATCAGTTTAATAAGCCACAACTGCAAAATACTAACGCGAATTCATTACAGACGAATGGAAAAACTGGTAGAAGCCGACATCGGAGAAGATGAGTTTGAATTCCGTAGAAATGTTGGAACACGTGAGGCAATACTGACCCTACGACTTATCTTAGAAGAAAGATTAAGGAAAGGCAAACCTACATTTCTAGCATTTGTAGACTTAGAGAAAGCTTTTGACAATGTTGACTGGAATACTCTCTTTCAAATTCTGAAGGTGGCAGGGGTAAAATACAGGGAGCGAAAGGGTATTTACAATTTGTACAGAAACCAGACGGCAGTTATAAGAGCTACGCCACTATAAGTGGACAGGCAATGTGTCGCTGCAACTGAAAAATCTGCTGGAAGCATTACAAGGGACGACAGAATAACGAAGAAAAGAAGGAAAGCTAAAGAAGATGAAAAAGACACTGAGAATCAACAAGATTATGGAGCTGGAATGCTTTGATATTTTACTGAGAAGAAAACGACATGCAAATCTTTTGTTCCCGTTCCTCGCTATCAACATTTTTTCATACTTATGTGTCATTCGGTCATCCAATATTAAAGCTAAATAAACAAAATTTTGCATGAATAACAATATAGTGCTTGCCTATGCAGTGAGCTATATTATTCGACGATGTATTAAATATTTTAAGCTGGATCTTGTTCTTAAATTATTAGGAAAAAGATTGAGTTCTAAAGAACAATTTTTTTTAAAATACGCAAAATAACAAATCGGTTAATATTCCTGGTTTACTGCTCCAAGTTAATAATTAGAAGGACAAAATTTGTTTTCATCTTTCATTTTGAATAGTGTGGAAATACAATGTATCTAAAATAAAAGTTGCAAGTAATTCAGTGAGTAAGATCAAAATCAATATTGACTCCACTATGTATTCCACTGCTTTTAATTATTTTCACACAGAGGTCACAGCATAGTAATTATTCGGTTAAAGTTTCATTTTAGTCTTTATTAATGTTGTAGGAACCGTCTGATGACACAACGAAATCGCACAGTGGACTTTGGCGTTTATTCTGTGAAGAAGGTTATTTACGATGTGATTATTCTTCGGTTTTGTTCTGGCGATATGCCATCTCTTTTTAAATATATATCTCGGCTTTGGTATTCTTCCTGTGTTCAACGTAAAGTTATATTCTTGAACGCGTTACTCTCTCTCGAAAATAATTATTAATTAGCCTCAGGGGCTTTAATGTTTTTGAGTTACTAAATTTCGAAGTACTAATACAAACTACAGACCACGAGTCCAGAAATGTATCTCATCCGCAAAAGAAGTCACTTGCAAGACACCAACCTATTCTTGGGTATTGCTCAGCATCCTGAGCTTCTTACCAGATGGGATCAACAGAGGAGATGGAGTACGTTCTAAGAAGAGCGGCGCGTTTCGTCACCCTATCGTTTAGTCTGGTGAAGATGCCCAACAAACTCCTGTGGTAGACTCTGAAAAGGAGGCGTTGTGCACCGCAGATATGTTTAATGTTAAAACTGCGAGAGCATATGTTCCAATAAGATCTGAGCAACATATTACTTCCTCCCACATACGTCTCGTGCAACGACCGCGACGAGAAATTAAATTAGAGCTAATACCGAGATTTGCCGGCAATGTTCTCACGCGCCATTCGCTGAAAGTAGAAATATGTGAACGATATTTACCAGTCTCTCCGACTCTTTATTAATTTCCAGACCGCCTCAGCCTCTTTGTTTTTACTACCTATCGACGTTCTGACTGGCGGAAGAGGCACATTTTCCGGCACAATAGCTAATTTATGCCGTTTAGCGTCGAATGGGCTGATTGTTCCAACGACAATACGCCAGGCCGAATGGTAATGAAATTCTCAGTTACTGCTGACGAACATACAGTTATCGAAATCAAGCGCCCGTGCCGTTGATTTGGAGCTGGTGTTTGCACGTAGCCGACAAAGGGCTGGAAAACAAAATTATCAGTCAGACTACCTGGTTCCACCCATGACTTTAACCTCAGCTGCAGTAGGACAGAAACACGTCAAAAAATAAACGTTTAACGAGACGATATGGCAAACGTGGATTTGCGACCAAATGTACTGGCCGAAATTAGAATCTAGCACGGTACAGAGTGTTGTGGAGGGAACGACACGTAACTGTGTTATTTTCCCCCCCTCATTATGATTATATTCACGGCAGCGCAGGTAGAATGTCTGCCATTACGGCTCAGCATGACGTCCGCCATCTATGTTTTTCAAAAAAACACTGAAAGAAAAACGGTTTTTAATTGACAAATCGTTTTCTTCTTCCTCAAAGTAAAATTCAAATACTTTAATGTTGTGTTCACCAAACAGTTTTAACGCCCAACATAAAAGGTAGCAGGAAGCGAACCCTCTACCACAGAATAATTTCAAACCATTACAAAACTCGAAACTTTTTCTCTATGGCAGCTCCCACGAAATGACGAAAGGAAAAAAGTTTATCGTTTACTACATTTTCGTTTTTCATGTGATAAACATTCAGAATAACGCAGGACATTTTAATTTGTCGCTTCTTTATCAGTAACTGTATGCAAAAAGCGTTTTGCAGACAGAATCCACACTCACCACTAAATGTACCTGAAACATTATATCACTGTACGAGACATAGATCAGAAGGTGCGACGCCGTAAAGAGCGAGATGCGTGATAAAACCAGCTTTTGCCCAAAACGGAACGCAAATTGCCCAGACTAAATTCATGAAGTGTTTGACAATTAGAGAACTTAGTGACTCTGAACAACTTTCAAAACTTTTCTAGACTCATTCTCTCTTACAAGCATAATGTCAAATACTTACATGATAGCTCATCTGTAATAAGACATTTCAAACTGTTTCATATATATGGGCATTCGGTCCCCTAACCCTTTCCCTCTCAAGCAATGAAGAATTTGGCCAGAGGATTTAGTACTTAGCGAGAATATTATCGACGCAACTAAAAACACAGTAGTACATCGTAATATATATGATTGTTTCAATTTACCTACAAAACACAAGTGGCATTTCTGAGTCTTGCAGCATATATTCATCATACCTGTTTACCTATTGCACTAGTTACATCAGTATACAGTAACTAAAACAATACGAGGGCATATTATCAAAACATCAAAACACTCACAACAGTGTCCTTTCACGTCAGCAGGGCCCCTACACTCTAAGCACGAAATGAACAAAACAGCACTGCGGCTGTCTGTTGTTTTCTTCTGTCCTCAGTGGGCAGAGATGTTGAACTATCATAGCCAAAGAGTTTCCTGCGCTACACCAGAGATATAGTGCATGCAAATTGCCATCGCCATTATGCGCAGTCGACTGGGGAAGCGTGGGGAGACAAGCAGTGGTGGGAGGGTCGCTCGGACCGCTGGAGGGGGAGTGTCGTTCTAAACTGTGAAGCCTACGCTCACATTTTCTGAAAATTTTAAGTGTAGACCATCCCTGTCCACACTTGCATATCGTGACCATACAGAAAAATCTACTTTCACCTCCGCTTTCGTTAGCATCTAAAAAGAATCTGACTGAAAATGCAGCGATTTATTTTCCCCTGGCTTGTTAACCATTTATAACTTTCAGAGAATCGTCATGAGTGGCGAATTTTAAGTAAAACCTACACATTTCTTTTGTTGCCATGTCAAAATCTGCTGCTTCTGTCACACAGCGGAGTTTACACTGCCTCCCCTCACTAACTTCTTGGGCAGACACTGCTGCCAGAGAATTCTGAAACAGCGGTTTATGAAGTTTATTAATTGAGGAACTGAGGAAAATTAAAGTCAGTACCTTATGGAAAAGCACATCCTCAGTACAAAAAAAGTGTAATGTTTTCAGGAATGTTGTTGCAAATCCCATAGCATTTCTCATTTCACCAGTTATCGATGGCCATTAAAAATTACATTCTTTCACCGGAAAAGTTGGTAGTTATTGGACTGATACAATAGATAACAAAGTAATACATAATAACGATACGGTAAAATACTCAGCTCTTTGTGTGCTATCGTTCGCCAAAAATGTCAGTGCGATATCTGAAACCGTTTATGGTACACACATAAAAAAGTTTTGCATCATCTCGGTTCCGAGAGTTCCAAAACCTGTACAGATCATTGGAATACATATCAACATAAACATCATTGCCGCCCTTTTTATTTCTCATGAAAACCAATATTGCATGTCGTACCACCATACAACGAGACCTTCAGAGGTGGTGGTCCAGATTGCTGTACACACCGGTACCACTAATACCCAGTAGCACATCGTCTTGCATTGATGCATGCCTTTATTCGTCGTGGCATACTATCCACAAGTTCATCAAGGCACTCTTGGTCCAGATTGTCCACCACTCAACTGCGATTCGGCATAGATCTCTCAGAGTGGTTAGTGGGTCACGTCGTCCGTAAACAGCCCTTATCAATCTATCGCAGGCATGTTCTATAGGGTTCATGTCTGGAGAACATGCTGGCCACTCTAGTCGAGCGACGTCGTTATCCTGAAGGAAGATATGCACGATGGGGGCGCGAACTGTCGACCATTAAGACGAATGCGTCGCGAATGTGCTGCCGATGTGGTTGCACTATCGATCGGACGATGGCATTAACGTATCGTACAGCCGTTACGGCGCCTTCCTTGACCACCTATCGGCGTATGTCGGCCCCTCATAATGCCACCCCAAAACAGCAGGGAGTCTCCACCTTGCTGCACTCGCTGGACAGTGTGTCTACGGCGTTAAGCCTGACCAGGTTGCCTCCAAACATTGTGTGGTTGAAGACATATGTGAAACTCATCGGTGAAGAGAACTTGATGCCAATCCTGGGCGGTCTATTTGGCATGTTGTTGGGCCCATCTGTACCGCGCTGCATGGTGTGGTGGTTGCAAACATGGACCTCGCCATGGACGTCGGGAGTGAAGTTGCGCATCATGTAGCGTATTGCGCACAGTTTGAGTCATAACGCCACGTCCTGTGGCTGCACGAAAACCAATATTCAATATGGTGGCATTGCTGACAGGGTTCCTCCGAGCCATAATCCGTAGGTAGCGGTCATCCACTGCAGTAGTAGCCCTTGTGCGGCCTGAGCGAGGCATGTCATCGACAGTTCCTGTCTCTCTGTAACTCCTCCATGTTCACTCCGAGACGTCTGGACACTTCCCTTGTTGAGAGCACTTCCTGGCACAGAGATCAATGCGAACGTGATCGAACCATTTCTGAGAACGCATACTGTTACAGCGTGATTACCTGTAAATACCACATTATTGCAATAAATGGTAAAAAAGGATGTCCGTCAACCGCAGTGCATTTGGCAATACGAGTAACGACATTCCTCTCAACAGCGATTAGTTCGCCTTCCGTAATGTTCGCACATGCATTGACAATGCGCTGACGCATGTTGTCAGGCGTTGTCGGTAGATCACGATAGCAAACATCCTTCAACTTACCCCACAGAATGAAATCCGGGGACGTCAGATCTGGCGAACGTGCGGGCCATGGTATGGTGCTTCAACGACCAATCCACCTGTCATGAAATATGCTATTCAATATGGCTTCAACCGCACGCGAGCTATGTGCCGGACATCCATCATGTTGGAAGTACATCGCCATTCTCTCATGCAGTGAAACATCTTGTAGCAACATCGGTAGAACATTATGTAGGAAATCAGCATACATTGCACCATTTAGATTGCAATCGATAAAATGGAGACCAATTATCCTTCCTCCCATAATGCCGCACCACACATTAACCCGCCAAGCTCGCTGATGTTCCACTTGTCGCTGCCATCGTGGATTTTCCGTTGCCAAATAGTGCATATTATGCCGGTTTACGTTACCACTGTTGGTGAATGACGCTTCGTCGCTAAATAGAACGCGTGCAAAAAATCTGTCATCGTACCGTAATTTCTCTTGTGTGCAGTGGCAGAACTGTACACGATCTTCAAAGTAGTCGCCATGCAATTCCTGGTGCATAGAAATATGGTACGGGTGCAATCGATGTTGATGTAGCATTCTCAACACCGACGTTTTTGAGATTCCCGATTCTCGCGCGTTTTGTCTGCTACTGATGTGCGGATTACCCGCTACAGCAGCTAAAACACCTACTTGGGCATCATCATTTGTTGCAGGTCGTGGTTGACGTTTCACATGTGGCTGAACACTTCCTGTTTCCTTAAATAACATAACTATCCGGCGAACGGTCCGGACACTTGGATGATGTCGTCCAGGATACCGAGCAGCATACATAGCACACGCCCGTTGGGCATTTTTACCACAATAGCCATACATAAACACGAAATCGACCTTTTCCGCAATTGGCAAACGGTCCATTTTAACACGGGTAATGTATCACCAAGCAAAATCCGCCCGCACTGGCGGAATGTTAGGTGATACCACGTACTTATACGTTTGTGACTATTACAGCGCCATCTAGCACAAAGCGAAAAAAGTGGTGCAACTAAAACATTCGTATTTCTTTACGTACTACACGAATATGTAACAAAACATAGGGGTTCCTATTTAAAAAAACGCAGTTGATATCCGTTTGACCTATGGCAGCGCCATCTAGCGGGCTAACCATAGCGCCATATGGTTTCCCCCTTCAAGCTAGACGAGTTTCGTTCTTTGTAGTTTTTTCGTTGCCGTTCATTTCGTGAGATATTTCGCCCGGTCACTATCAATAGACCACCATGTATATATACAGGGTGATACTGTGATGATGTTAAGGACTTTCTAGGATTATGGGGACGGATAAATGTATCAATTTGATACCTCTGAGAGTGGAATACATGTACCGCTACTGCTGTTGCTAACAATGTAGGGTATACAATTTTCAGAGGTGTCAATACGAACCAAAACGAGGAAAAATGTACAGTAAACATAGACTCTAAAATGCATACCTGAAAAGCTGTGAGTAAGTGTTCGTCTTTGGTAGCGTGTGACACATCTCTATTCAACTAGTGCTCATAGTTCTAAATGTATGCATAACTTTCTTCTCGTTCGTTTCTGGTACAGGGACATACCTCTAATTGATACATTTATCCTTCTCCACCGTCCTAGAAAGTTTGTTACATCGTCAAGGGATCACGCTGTGTGTACGTACATTTACAGGAGCCGGCGCCTGTAACTCTGACGCTGTGCAGCTTCGTTGGATGGTGTCTACAGTCGTGGATTCATGTGTAAAAAGCTTGATCTACTAAGGTTCCTCTGCAACCTCTAGAACTGTGTAACATAAATTGTGAAACACCCTATTATTAAAGAAATCTCGTATATAAAATGTCAAATTAATTGAGTGTTCCTTTTTTACAATAAATAATCATAAATTAATAAATTCTAAATTACTTGAATATGTCAGCATATACCTCCGACCGTCCTGTTTTTCCCCCTCAGCCGTTGTTATTGTCTAAGTCCCAAAATACTCTTCTTCGATTGTAGCGTAGCTAAGCTACAAAAGTTGGACCCACATGGGCACAGTAGGTTCTATGTGACCCTCCCCGTACTGTGATAAGCGAGAAAAACCTCGCGGAGTTTCAAATTTACTTTCTTTATGTATTTCATTTGTTGGTTATTTCGCTAACTCCTCAAACGAGTGAGTGCCTTCAAAAAGTGGATCGTTAACTGAAAACTGTTCTCCCCGACATATGTGTCCGTAAAGTTTGCCAGGTAATGAAAAAATCCACATGTGACCTGTGGTTTCTTGTGCTGTCACACGTCACGTGGGTGGGAGCTCATCAAGACCCTGTGTTCCAGACACACTGCAGCGCATTACGCGCAAAACACCGCGCAAACAAATGCGAAATAATTCATTTGTAGCGCAGGTGGAAACCAGCCCTCGATGAACTGCGACATTTGTATCCCTCCCCCGTCCCCTTCCAACCCGCCCTCCCATCCCACACACACACACACACACACACACACACACACACACACGGACTGTGCGAATTGACTGGGCTGCAATTAAAACTCGGTTAGCGCGGAGATTACTCTGCAATTTTAGCCCGGCTGTGTATTAATTATAATTTTTGACACCGATATGCTATTGCGTCCGTCGCGATGTATTGTCAGCTGCGCGAACGACCGCCGACCAAACATCGGGCTGCTAGTAATCCCGGCACGATTTTATCAGCGCATTCGTTTAACCTCTAGCGAGGGCAGCATCCACACACAGTGTTAAACAGCGCCATACATTACATCAGGAAAATTAGATTATCCTTACAGCGCTTGAGAGGTATGGGGGAGCCTTGGTGCTCGGTTCCTGTTTGAGCTACGAACGTGGAATAAAAAGATTTTGGTTTAGCCCGGACCAGCGGCTATTTGCACAGACATTCAAACATCCGTCTTACTGTAGCTTCGTTACAGTATATTAAGCAAGGTTTGGACGACGAATCGGAGCTGGCATCCAGGCAAATAGTGCGAATCGATTAATTCCTTTTGCAAAAGATTTTAATTGGGCTGAAAGTAATGCTCTGCTAATGGGACCTTTTGTATGTGCATCGATAGGATTTTATTTGTGAAAACATGCAAAAACCACGTTTTTTCTATATTTTAATCTCCTACTAATCGGTTCAAACTTTGTACGAGGGAAGATAAATTGATAAGGTATTTGGTTTGTTTACAGTTTATAAAACGTGTAAGTTGGTGTCTGTGGCAAAGCCTGTTAATTTTAATAATAAATGAAAAGCACCAGTTTGCTTTTGTTCTACAGAACAAAAGCAAACTGGTGCTTTTCATTTATTATTATAATGTTGTTCTACCAAGAACCGACGTAAGATTCTGTTAGCCTGTTAATTTTAGTGTGTAAAAGCAACTCTACAACGTGAATAATGATTTCCAAAGTGCTACACATAACAAATATATACAAGCAGAATCTATTAACTATATACAACAAGCCTGACAAAGCTAGAACAAAAAAATGACTGAATGTATATATGTACGATCTGATGATGAGCTGCTAGGCAGTTCGAAACCGGTCATGGTTTACTGAAATACGTCTATTGTAAGAGGAGGTTGGTTGTGGTAGTTTCTGAAAGCCTTTTCATATTACAATCGTAGTGTTCCACATTCACAATGGATAAAAGTTATATTTTTATCTCTCCAGCAATCTCAATCCGTTGTCGAGATACGATGGTTTAAAGTCGCGTGTGGTACGTAAGATACGTTCTTACGTGAATTAAACGCGCGGAAACCGTTTTAAGTGAATCAAATAAATAAAATTTGAACTTTTACGAAAAAATTAAAAAGTCACTTTAAAAATCTTGCTCCATCGGATTTCGTTAGTTTTTCTATCTGTGTCACTTCTGTGTTTCAGATTTATGCGAATCGTTGCAAATTATGTAAAAAGGCGGATATATACATGTAATTAATGGTCGTCCTTTTATTTTATGAAAGCTTTATCCGTTGTCGCGATATAAGCAACATGGCTCGAAAAACAATAATAAAAAAAAAACTGCAGCGAAACAGTAGTCGCCCGACTGAACAAAAATCTACATCGATTCCCAAGCTATGGCGGCCTAGATTAAAAATTGGGAACCAGAATGAAAAATGCGCCTATTACAGCACAAAAAAGGCAAATATGCCCTGAGAGGAGTTAGGGATGCAAAAGAAGGGAAATTGCTTTTCGACTTATCTATCACCTTCAAAGACATTTTTAAAAAACTTGCTGACATTTTCGCTCTTTTTCACGCCTTAAGCCTACTTCCCCAGTGCAGCGAGCTCTCTCAGCTGTAAGGTGTCGGCACACCTGCATCTTGCAAATTATAGGCTAAAGCCCATGATCCACTGCTCAAGATCCAGAAGATTTGCCAGTCATAGTAAAGGTGACGTGACGGCATGTGTAGCTTTATGCACATGACATCATGTACCTTGTCACTTTACCTGACACGATGCATTGTATTACATGACACGGGTCTAATACCAACAGGTGAAAAAGCGCCAGTATGTCAAGATGTTATGCTTTAAATATCTTTGAAGCTGTCAGGTAAGTCGAAAAGCTAGTTCCGTTCATTTACATCAGTAACCATGGCCAGGATATATTTGACTTCTTTGTGCAGTGATAGTCGCATTTTTCATTCTGGTTTCTGTTCACTACCGTTATCTGGCACAACAAATAAAACAAGACGCTGCAGTTGGCAGCGTTCTCACTAACTGTGGCCAGAAGTACAGGCTTACGTAGAGATACTAAACCTACATATTCCTCTGTACTGTGCAAGCCACCTTAAGGTGTGTGGTGGAGGGTACTTTGTGTACCACTCTCACTTCCGCCATTTCTCGTTACCTTCTGGCGAGATATACGTAACAAGAACCAATGCACTGGTTGATCATTCTAGGGACGCACACTTTTGTAATTTTAAATGTAAACTGCAATGTGGTGCACAACGCATCTCTTGTGGCGCCTGCCACTACAGTAGGCTGAGCATCTGCGAGAAGCTTTCGAACTTATTGAATGAGCCTGTGACGAAACGTGCTGCTCTTCTTTGGATCTTGCCTACTTCTTGTATCAGTCCTGCTGGCATAAACCAGAACTTTTATACATATTACTTCTAGCTGGAATAAACAGAAGCTGCTTTTACCAGTATTCAAAATGGTTCAAATGGCTATGGGACTTAACATCTGAGGTCATCAGTCCCCTACAGCTTAGAACTACTTAAACCTAACTAACCTAAGGACATCACACACATCCATGCCCGACGCAGGATTTGAACCTGCGACCGTAGCGGTCGCGCGGTTCCAGACTGAAGCGCCTAGAACCGCTCGGCCACTCTGGCCGGCTGACCAATATTGCAGATCACTTTAATGTAAGAATAAAAATAAGTCAACAGTTAAAGTACTATTGTTCTTGGTTTTTAAATATAAAGCGTACAGCCATATAAACAGCTTTAGTCCATTACAATCACTATAACGTTTATACATATACCTTTAGCTAAAAATATAGAGAATCTACTCTTGCTAATACCCCAGATCATGTTAACATAACAACAGAAATAAGACAACAGTTCATCTGAAGATTTGTTGTTCATTTAAATACAAAGGTCCTAGTCATACAGACAGCTGCATTTCACTGGGTATTCATGTTAATACCAATCATGATAAAAATATAAAAAATTGGTAAGACAGATGTATAACAAGAAAATAAATAAAAATAATATTACGTCTTCCACCCTAGGGGATGCGTTAGATGACAAACAAGTGGCAACGATATCTATCCCTTTCATAGGCAATATAAGTTACAAATTGGGGCGTTTACTCAGAGCCCATAATTTCAGAGTGGCCTATTCTACTAATAATAGTTTACATAGGAATTTAATCCACTCCTTGCACTCCCAATCAGGAGTATATAAAATTACATGCGGGGATTGTCCAAAATTTTACATCGGGCAAACGGGACGAGCTCTGGGTCTCAGGTATAAAGAGCATATTCCTACTAGAAGCGGTGACGGTACTAAGGGCTCTACTTATGCGGAACACCTTGTGCAAACAGCTCATGCGCCGAGCCCTCCAGTTAATATCGACTTACTTCATGCCGAGGTTAAGGGCTTAAAACTGGATGCAGATCTTTAAGCAACTGCAACATGATAAAGACAATATCCTTAACGACCAACTCCTACTAAGAAACAGATTATGTCCCCTCAACCCCCCCCCCCCCCCCCCCCCAGGCTAACTATTGGCTATAGGAATAGTTTTTAAGAGTTCCTCCTGTTGTCATAGGTAGCTTCATATATGTTTTTGTCCTAGTATAAGCAACCGTGTGCGGTTATTTTTAGGCTTCAGCTTCTATTTAGCTCGTCACTTATTCTATCCATTCTATTTTTTGATATACGTTGATCCACGGTTGGGAATATAAGGGCTATTTAGCCACGACCCATGTATAAACTTTCACGTATTCGTATGCGCATGCGCATTCAAGTAACTTCTCTTGTCTTGCGCATGTGCATAGGTAGCGGGTCGGGTGTGTATGTGAGCGACCATTTGCAGCTGCAGTTTACGGCGGGTCATGGCCCATCGAACATAGGCCGGTGTGAGGTGGAGGTTACACCATTAAGTAGTGGTTTAGACTTTGTATATATGTACTGTTTGTGTTTGCCTTTTTTTTCGTTTATAAATGTATAGCTATGACGTTCTTTTAATCATTAACAAAGGTCTTCTTAGGCACTTGTGGGTTTTATTGTTCTGAAGAAGGTGTAGTTAGCTACACCGAAACCTAGGTTAACACCAGGTGCTATTTTCGCAATCGAGGCGGGTTTCTAGTTCTTTAATATATTAACCAACGATTGCTGACGCGCTGCGATGTTGAAGGTTCATAAAAAATTGCTATAAACTGCCTGTAATGTATGTAATATACAAATAGAAATAAGATATCAGATCACCTGAAATTTGTTCTTGTATTTATTTATTTTATTTTGTGCTCTCATGTTATCGCCACTCTGATTAAAATATTTGCCCTTATATCGACTATAATACATGTAAAGAACAACAATTTACATCTCTGTGCAAAGTAGGCTTATGCCGTATCTTTCTGTCAAGATCTTTGTTACAGGCAAACACTTGTAAAGCACATGCTGTATGCTGGAAACGTCTCGCTGTCAGAGTGTAAATTAATACATTTTGTGTGGAAGTGTGTGTAGTGATATAACAACTGGACACCAAAATGGAGGCAGACAGATGGACACTAACCGAAAAAAGCAGCCTATACTGTCGCAAGCCAGCACCCATCATTATGCTAGCAATACTGATGTAACTTCCTGAAAGCATCTGAAGATGAACCTTAAAACGTTGGATAACCGGTTCGTGGAATAAAACATAATTAATCAAAAAAGTGACTGGTTGCAGTTCTCTATAACTTATTTACATGGAATAAAAGTTTTAAAATCAAGCGACCTTGGGTTGCACACTATATATATATATATATATATATATATATATATATATATATATATATACTCCTGGAAATTGAAATAAGAACACCGTGAATTCATTGTCCCAGGACGGGGAAACTTTATTGACACATTCCTGGAGTCAGATACATCACATGATCACACTGACAGAACCACAGGCACATAGACACAGGCAACAGAGCATGCACAATGTCGGCACTAGTACAGTGTATATCCACTTTTCGCAGCAATGCAGGCTGCTATTCTCCCATGGAGACGATCGTAGAGATGCTGGATGTAGTCCTGTGGAACGGCTTGCCATGCCATTTCCACCTGGCGCCTCAGTTGGACCGGCGTTCGTGCTGGACGTGCAGACCGCGTGAGACGACGCTTCATCCAGTCCCAAACATGGTCAATGGGGGACAGATCCGGAGATCTTGCTGGCCAGGGTAGTTGACTTACACCTTCTAGAGCACGTTGGGTGGCACGGGATACATGCGGACGTGCATTGTCCTGTTGGAACAGCAAGTTCCCTCGCCGGTCTAGGAATGGTAGAACGATGGGTTCGATGACGGTTTGGATGTACCGTGCACTATTCAGTGTCCCCTCGACGATCACCAGTGGTGTACGGCCAGTGTAGGAGATCGCTCCCCACACCATGACGCCGGGTGTTGGCCCTGTGTGCCTCGGTCGTATGCAGTCCTGATTGTGGCGCTCACCTGCACGGCGCCAAACACGCATACGACCATCACTGGCACCAAGGCAGAAGCGACTCTCATCGCTGAAGACGACACGTTTCCATTCGTCCCTCCATTCACGCCTGTCGCGACACCACTGGAGGCGGGCTGCACGATGTTGGGGCGTGAGCGGAAGACGGCCTAACGGTGTGCGGGACCGTAGCCCAGCTTCATGGAGACGGTTGCGAATGGTCCTCGCCGATACCCCAGGAGCAACAGTGTCCCTAATTTGCTGGGAAGTGGCGGTGCGGTGCCCTACGGCACTGCGTACGATCCTACGGTCTTGGCGTGCATCCGTGCGTCGCTGCGGTCCAGTCCCAGGTCGACGGGCACGTGCACCTTCCGGCGACCACTGGCGACAACATCGATGTACTGTGGAGACCTCACGCCCCACGTGTTGAGCAATTCGGCGGTACGTCCACCCGGCCTCCCGCATGCCCACTATACGCCCTCGCTCAAAGTCCGTCAACTGCACATACGGTTCACGTCCACGCTGTCGCGGCATGCTCCCAGTGTTAAAGACTGCGATGGAGCTCCGTATGCCACGGCAAACTGGCTGACACTGACGGCGGCGGTGCACAAATGCTGCGCAGCTAGCGCCATTCGACGGCCAACACCGCGGTTCCTGGTGTGTCCGCTGTGCCATGCGTGTGATCATTGCTTGTACAGCCCTCTCGCAGTGTCCGGAGCAAGTATGGTGGGTCTGACACACCGGTGTCAATGTGTTCTTTTTTCCATTTCCAGGAGTGTATATATATATATATATATGTGTGTGTGTGTGTGTGTGTGTGTGTGTATAAGTTCCCTACAATATTTTTAGTAGGATTGTTGTTGTTCAGTGTTGCTTGTCTGTTGGCACTGACTACTCAAATGCAGCTGCTCTCGGTGTTTAACTGAAGGCCGTCGGCCACTGCGTTGTCCGTGGTGAGAGGCAATCGCTGAAATGTGGTATTCTCGGCACACTCTTGGCACTGCGTATCTCGGAATATTGATTTCCCTGACGATTTCCGGAATGCAGTGTCCAGCGCTTCTAGCTCCAACTACCTTTCGGCGTTCAAAGTCTGTTAATTTCCGTCGTGCGGCCGTAATCACGTGAATCACCTGACTATAACAGACAGCTATCCCGATGCACCGCCCTTTTGTACCGTGTGTACCACATAGTATTGCCATCTTCATGCAGGGTGTTTCCGTATGAGCGTGCAAAAATTTAACACGGCATAGAGGATGCTCCACTGAACAATCTGAGGCAGCGAACCTGGGGTTAGTGCAGCTGAGTATAGGAGAAAATAGGAATAAAATAACATTACTGTGTACTTCGTTATTCACATTAGTTACAGTTAACTGCAACTGAACGAACCATTTGTACTGTATCTTCCAGAATGTCCTGAAACTGACGGCCATCAACGTCAACGCAAGCACGATATCGCAGAACAAGATTCTTACGTACCTTGACAAATATCCCTGATGTGTCCAGAATGAGATTTTCACTCTGCAGCGGAGTGTGCGCTGATATGAAACTTCCTGGCAGATTAAAACTGTGTGCCCCACCGAGACTCGAACTCGGGACCTTTGCCTTTCGCGGGCAAGTGCTCTACCAACAAAACTGTGTGCCCGGCCGAGACTCGAACTCGTGACCTTTGCCTTTGGTAGAGCACTTGCCCGCGAAAGGCAATGGTCCCGAGTTCGAATCTCGGTCGGGCACACAGTTTTAATCTGCCAGGAAGTTTCATCCCTGATGTGTCTCGGATCAAATCACAGACAGCTATGATTCTGGCAAATAATTCCATCTACGTGTCCATTGTGGTCTCATACAGAAGCGTCTTTAGATACCCCCATAGGAAATAATGAAGGAGATTCAGGTCAGGTGACCTCGCAGGACATGGAATAGGGCCAATCCTTCCAACCCAGCGACTAGGAAATACAGCACTGAGATGGTTGCGGCCACCGACGTTGAAGTGAGGCGGTGCAGCGTCATGTTGTTGATTCATAGCACTTTCTGTCATGACACAATGTACACTACTGGCCATTAAAATTGCTACACCACCAAGATGACGTGCTACAGACGCGAAATTTAACCGACAGGAAGAACATGCTCTGATATGCAAATGATTAGCTTTTCAGAGCATTCACACAAGGCTGGCGCCGGTGGCGAGACCTACAACGTGCTGACATGAGGAAAGTTTCCAACCGATTTCTCATACACAAACAGCAGTTGACGAGCGTTGCCTGGTCAAACGTTGTTGTGATGCCTCGTGTAAGGAGGAGAAATGCGAACCATCACGTTTCCGATTGTAGCCTATCGCCATTGCTGTTTATCGTATCGCGACATTGCTGCTCGCGTTGGTCGAGATCCAATGACTGTTAACAGAATATGGAATCGGTGGGTTCAGGAGCGTAATACGGAAGGCCGTGCTGGATCCCAACGGCCTCGTATCACTAGCAGTCGAGATGACAGGCATCTTATCCGCATGGCTGTAATGGATGGTGCAGCCTCGTCTCGATTCCTGAGTCAACAGATGGGGAAGTATACAAGACAACAACCAACTGCACGAACAGATCGACGACGTGTGCAGCAGCATGGACCATCAGCTCGGAGACCATGGCTGCGGTTACCCTTGACGCTGCATCACAGACAGGAGCGCCTGCGATGGTGTACTCCACGACGAACCTGGGTGCACGAATGGCAAAACGTCATTGTTTCGGATGACTCCAGGTTCTGTTTACAGTATCACGGTAGTCGCATCCGTGTTTGGCGACATAGCGGTGAACGCACATTGGAAGCGTGTATTCGTCATCGCCATACTGGCGTATCACATTTCAGGTATGTTACGACCCGTGGCTCTACTCTACATTTCGGCAGGATAATGCACGACCGCATGTTGCAGGTCCTGTACGGGCCTTTCTGGATACAGAAAATGTTCGACTGCTGCCCTGGCCAGCACATTCTCCAGATCTCTAACCAATTGAAAACGTCTGTTGAATGGTGGCCGAGCAACTGGCTCGTCACAATACGTCAGTCACTACTCTTAACGAACTGTGGTATCGTGTTGAAGCTGCATGGGCAGCTGTACCTGTACACGACATCCAAGCTCCGTTTGACTGAATGCCCAGGCGTATCGAGGCCGTTATTACGGCCAGAGGTGGTTGTTCTGGGTACTTATTTCTTAGGACCTATGGACCAAAATGTAATCACATGTAAGTTCTAGTATAATATATTTGTCCAATGAACAGCCGTTTATCATCTGCATTTGTTGTTGGTGTAGCAATTTTAATGGGCAGTATTGTAAATACGGTACAACAGAGCCACCACTTTACGAACAAATAAGGCAAACAAAACCTCCGTCATGACTTCCTTCTAATCAGGCTCGTGCTCGTTGTTTCCTTGCAGGAATAAACAGCACAGCACGTGTATTAGTTATGCACATGTTAGTTGTAATTAAGCTGGAAAGCGGTGGATTTCTTCCATATCTCGTTAAGCTAACCACAGGTTCCCTACCTCAAATTGTTCAGTGGAGCATTCTCTATGTCCTCTTACATTTTTGCACGCTCTTACGGAGAGTGCGACACACGACCAGTCGTCACAGCTTTAATTCCACCAATACCTCGTCTCCTACCTTCCAAACTTCACAGAAACTCTCCTGCAGACCTTGCAGAACTAGCACTCGTGGAAGATAGGATACTACAGTGACACGATTTAGCCACAGCCTGGTTTCCCGAGTGAAATTTTCACTGTGGAACAGAGTGTGCCTGATATGAAACTTCCTGGCAGAAAGACAAAATTCCCGTGTTCGAGTATCGGTCCAGTACACAGTTTTAATCTGCCAGAAAGTTTTGAACTACAATAGATTATATTTAGAAAATGCGCTGACTCAGCCGCTAATTCAGTACAGAATCTAGCAGTGATTCCACTGGGCAAGGCAACGATCATTAATAGTCAGTAGGTGTCGCTTCTTGCTCATTTGCGATTCGGATGTAATATTCGTTTGAAGTCGGGAAGTCACACCGCTTGGACGCTGCTGGGCAGCGGAAGGCAGTGAGAGTGGGACGAGCCGCGGGGAGCCCGTGGCGTTGCAGGCGAGGTGGCTCTCTCTCTCTCTCTCTCTCTCTCTCTCTCTCTCTCTCTCTAGTTCTCTCTCTCTCTAGTTCTCTCTCCCTGGGACGTGGACAGAGAGAAAAATTGAACACATGATCTCACCTCAACGTGGCTTGTTCAGAGACATGCACAGATTATTGTTTTTATACAACTGTACGACTAACATTTCTCTGTTTGTGAAAAATTTATCTTAAAACCTTCAAAAATGTCGTGTGCAGTTGGGGCGATACAGAATGAATTTGCTAGCATAAAGTTTGACTTTTATTTTTTCACTTTATGTTCGTCAGTGCCTTCTGCCTGGCGGTAAGCTCCAGTGTCTCAGTCACGTTGCCCAGAGGTGTATCGAGAGGTTGTAACAATGGAAAATTGTACTGAAATGCAGGAGGATCTGCAGCGGATTGACACATGGTGCAGGGAATCTCAATGTAGACAAGTGTAATGTGCTGAGAATACACAGAAAGATAGATCCTTTATCATTTAGCTACAAAATAGCAGGTCAGCAACTGGAAGCAGTTAATACCATAAATTATCTGGGAGTACGCATTAGGAGTGATTTAAAATGGAATGATCATATAATGTTGATCGTCGGTAAAGCAGATGCCAGATTCATTGGAAGAATCCTAAGGAAATGAAATCCGAAAACAAAGTAAGTAGGTTACAGTACGCTTGTTCGCCCACTGCTTGAATACTGCTCAGCAGTGTGGGATTCGTACCAGATAGGGTTGATAGAAGAGATAGAGAAGATCGAACGGAGAGCAGCGCGCTTCGTTGCAGGATCATTTAGTAATCGCGAAAGCGTTACGGAGATGATAGATAAACTCCAGTGGAAGACTCTGCAGGAGAGACGCTCAGTAGCTCGGTACGGGCTTTTGTCGAAGTTTCGAGAACATACCTTCACCGAAGAGTCAAGCAGTATATTGCTCCCTCCTACGTATATCTCGCGAAGAGACCATGAGGATAAAATCAGAGAGATTAGAGCCCACACAGAGGCATACCGACAATCCTTCTTTCCATGAACAATACGAGACTGGAATAGGAGGGAGAACCGATAGAGGTACTCAAGGTACCCTCCGCCACACACAGTCAGGTGGCTTGCGGAGTATGGATGTAGATGTAGATGTAGATGTAGAACCGGATAGAACCACCCTGAAACTCAAGTGTTGAACCATCAGCAGCTGAACTCACGTGTTGCTGACGAGGTGAAGCTACCGAACTAAGTGTCTTACCATCTGACCGACGAATAGGGAGGCCTGGAGGTGTCGAGTGGTGGTGGAGCCGCGGCCGGCTGCCGGGAGCGGACGCGCCGTTCGCTCTCTTCTGCTGGCAGCTTCCAAACCGACCAGACGCCCTCCTCACCTGCTCTGTTGGGCGGCTGCCGATTCAGTCTCGGCGGCTTCTCCAGGCCTGCCTTTCTTTACGGCATTAAAACTTCACAGATTAAACTATGTTTTATTCTTCACTTCAACGGGTGCCTACCGCTTTCCCCTCCTGGCCAATCCTGACACACTAATAAGCGCAACATTCTCAGTACGCAAGAACAACCAGTATGTTCCGCCAATTACAGATAAGCAGCTCGTCTCCTAGGTTTGCGTCCCAGGTGCAAAACAACTACAGCCACAAATTAATTAATACATTCACAACAGAACAAGAATTTATACAAACTTCATCTCAGTACAACACTTTTTTGTCCTTAAGACAGTGTTGACACTTCAATGTTTCATTATCATTCCATTTTTTCTTCTTTCTTCAATTTTTTATTGCCGAAACTCATTCATTCTTTGACTTGGCTCTTTTAATTTTTAGTTTTCTCTGTCCCTTTGTAACGCCGGAAATGCATATCCTCATATTTCCATCTATTGTACTATAATTTTTTCCTATTTTTGTTACCTGAATATATGACATTTCTGTGTCTTTACATATTGTAATTGTTTTACTATTTGTATATATATATTTATGCATTTATGTCGATGTATAATTGGTTTGTTTCGTAAATATTATTTGTATTTTTACGCTGGGGCTTGCCTAGGGAAAACTGCTATCGAACGATTACATCGATAGGTCGTGTGAAGAATCGAAGTGTGTAGGATCTTTGGTAGTGTTAACTCTGCCGCGTGGAGCGCGGGCTGAGCAGAGAGAGTCTGGCTGGAGTAGCGAGTGGAGCAGGTGTGTTGCGTGAAGCTCCCGCGAGTTGCCGCGCTTTCGGGGTTTGGCAGCATGTAATTGCGCTCGACTTCCGATGATAGTTTCTGACATGGTGTCGCGGACGGGAAGCATTAGCTGGCGCACATCAAGAGCCCGTTTCGTCTGGTGACCGTGTCGAGAAGAAGGCGCACCAACATCCAGCTTCTGCAACAGCGACGGCCGACAATGAGTGACTGTCGCCACCTCCTCGATCGACGGCTTCAAACCTTCAGTCAACCAACAAGGAAGACTGGAAGCACGTAAAGTTTTAGAACTGTATGGCAGACCTCAGCTTTTCAAACTTTTAAAATTGTTGCATCACAAAATTACAGCAACTTAGCATGAACGTTTGTTGCTCATTGTCCCAATTGCATTACCAAACAGAATCCCTTCCTTTTCCGGAATGAACCCGAGTGTCGTTGAAATTCAAACGCCAGCATCATTAGATTTCACTGCTTTAATTTCAAAGTTCAGTTAAAGTATTCATAGCTGGCTACAATATTCAGATTACACAAGCACAAATTAAGAGTGCGAGTTTTGTTACCGTATTTTAGCTTACCTGTGACTGCAGCTCAGCTTGGTACGTACTAAATTTTACTATTGTTAATTGTTCAGAATCATTTAATTCAAGTTCAAAGTTAACTCTCTTGTTTCTAAATTGCGTAGATTCAAGTAGCTCTTGAAATGATTGTTGAGGTAGTCCAAGACTAACCGTATTTTACTGAATTTCGTTGTGTTTCAGAAAGAAAGCTCACTATTAACTTCAGTCACTAAATTAACTTTCGATTTTCCGGTTTTATTAATTCTTTTGCTAAATTAAGTCTGAGTGTAGCGAAATTTATTACTTCTGACAAACTTTGTTTTCACACTACACTTGTCAACCTTCAGTTGCCACGCTTCTAGTGCTAATTATATGAGTAATAACCTTTCTTTTTCAGTTACTATAGCAATTGTCCTTAGGACTGGCGACCGTAATTTCCCCCAAATCTCAATATCTAATTACCGCTAATTAATTGTTAACGTAACGGCCGCACATTTACTTTCTTTATTAACTTTACCCTTTTTCAAAATTAATTTGCACCAGTTTCATTAGCATTTTTCCTTTCATTTACATGTAACCCTTTCCTCCCTCTTTACCGACAAATTAACTTCAGTGACGATTGCTTTTCCTAAATTTCCATTAGGTACACGCGGTTTAATTTTTCACTGTCATTAAGGTCGATAAGTGAGGGGGAGGTTACACCTTCACTTCATATATCAGGCTCCCCCTTTGCTTTCTGAGTATGTCCCTTGTATAGATTCGTTGTTCACTTTTGTATCCGTTTGGTCCCGCATTTCTCGAAATCAATTACTAACTTAGTTTTTCTTTTTTTTAAGCCATTTTGTATATACACCACACAATATTGTGAAAATATCGCAATGTGTCTCATTCAGTGGGTGGCACGTCATTTATAAATGGCAGCAAGCGAAAAAAAAACAGTAGTCAAGTGAACTAATTAGCAGGAGAGGCACAGTCTCCCGGAGACAGGCAAGTAGACGCGTGCGACCAAACCGCGCTCCCCGCGGGGCTCGAAGTCGACTGCAGGGTCCCGGCAGCCACCAGTGGCTGAAGCGACGGAGCAGCCTCGCACGAAAGCGCCGCCTATGGCCTTGCAAAGGGGGGGGGGGGGGGGGGAGCGCCCCGCCTGCCGCCTGGCCGCCCCGCAACCCGCGACGCACTCCGCGGAGGTCCGCAACCGGCACCAACGCAGAAGGGGATAAATAATAATCCCTGCATTTTACGAAATTTCGTGAACGAGCGCCGTTCAATAAGTAATACCCCACTTATTTCCTAACATATTTATTGTTGAAAGTCAGCATTTCGTGACAATATAAATCTACATCTACATTTATACTCCGAAAGCCACCCAACAGTGTGTGGCGGAGGGCACTTTACGTGCCACTGTCATTACTTCCCTTTCCTGTTCCAGTCGCTTTCGCGAGGAGAACGACTGCCGGAAAGCCTCCGTGCTCGCTCGAATCTCTCTAATTTTACATTCGTGATCTCCTCGGGAGGTGTAAGTAGGGAAAGCAATACATTCGATACCTCTTGAAACCTGGACAGCAAGCTACACCGCGACGCAGAGCGCCTCTCTTGCAGAGTCTGCCACTTGAGTTTGCTAAACATCTCCGTAACGCTATCACGCTTACCAAATAACCCTGTGACGAAACGCGCCGCTCTTCTTTGGATCTTCTCTATCTCCTCTGTCAACCCAACCTGGTACGGATCCCACAATGATGAGCAACACTCAAGTATAGGTCGAACGAGTGGTTTGTAAGCCACCTCCTTTGTTGATGCCGGCCGGAGTGGCCGTGGGGTTCTAGGCGCTACAGTCTGCAGCCAAGCGACCGCTACGGTCGTAGGTTCGAATTCTGCCTCGGGCATGGATGTGCGTGATGTCCTTAGGTTAGTTAGCTTTAATTAGTTCTAAGTTCTACGCGACTGATGACCTCAGAAGTTAAGTCGCATCGTGCTCAGAGCCATTTGAACTTTGTTGATGGACTACATTTTCTAAGGACTCTCCCAATGATTCTCTACCTGGCACCCGCCTTACCAACAATTAATTTTACATGATCATTCCACTTCAAATCGTTCCGCACGCGTACTCCCAGATAATTTATAGAAGTAACAGCTACCAGTGTTTGCTCCGCTATCATATAATCATACAATAAATGATCCTTCTTTCTATGTATTCGCAATACATTACATTTGTCTATGTTAAGGGCCACTTGCCACTCCCTGCACCAAGTGCCTTTCCGCTGCAGATCTTCCTGCATCACGCTCCAATTTTCTGATGCTACAACTTCTCTGTATACTAAAGCATCATCCGCGAAAAGCCGCATGGAACGTCCCACACTATCTACTAGGTCATTTATATATATATTGTGAAAACCAATGGTCCTATAACACTCCACTGTGACACTCCAGAGATTAGTTTAACGTCTGTAGACGTCTCTCCATTGAGAACAACATGCTGTGTTCTGTTTGCTAAAAACTCTTCAATCCAGCCACACAGCTGCTCTGATCTTCCGTAGGCTCTTAGTTTGTCAGGCGACAGTGCGGAACTGCATCGAACGCCTTCCGGAAGTCAAGGAAAATGGCATCTACCTGGGAGCCTGTATCTAATATTTTCTGGGTCTCATGAACAAATAAAGCGAGTTGGGTCTCACACAATCGCTGTTTCCGAAATCCATGTTGATTCCTACAGAGTAGTTTCTGGGTTTACAAAAATGACGTGATACGCGCGCGAGCAAAAAACCTGTTCTAAAATTCTACAACAGATCGATGTCAGAGACATAGGCCTATAGTTTTGCGCATCTGCTCGACGATCCTTCTTCAAAACTGGAAGTACCTGTGCTACACCATGTATTGTTCACGTCCTATTTTCCTACATAATCTCCATCACGCTCTGTGGCCCTACATTAACGTTGTGGAAGAGCGTGCATTCCCTGCTGGTAAAAGCTCTTGTCCTGTAGCAGTAGCCATGTTTTCACTGCATGACTCTCTCGTGATTTTCAAAGTGTGTTCCCCGTAGCCGGCCGGTGTGGCCGAGCCGTTCTAACGCGCTTTACTCTGGAACCGCGCGACCGCTACGGTCGCAGGTTCGAATCCTGCCTCGGGCATGGATGTGTGTGATGACTTTATGGTAGTTAGGTTTAAGTAGTTCTAAATTCTAGGGGACTGATGAGCTCAGATGTTAAGTCCCATAGTGCTCAGAACCATTTAAACCATGTTAAGTCCCATAGTGTTCAGAACCATTTGAACCATTTGTTTCCGGCCCAAAGTGGTGCACCCAGCTTTCGTCCCCCGTAGCGATCCGTGACAGTAAGGCCTCTCCGTCGGTCTGGAAACGCTCCAACGGTTCAGATGAGGTGGCCTTTCCTTGGATTTGTGGTCCGCTGTGACCATCCGTGGAGCCCATCGTGAGCACCTCTTTCAATATCGGAGAGTTTCGATCACTGCCGACGCACTTCCGATGCCGATCGACGTCTGTAGTGCCAGTTTGTTGAGTTGTGATGCGCCGGTCGGCACGATTCAGCACGTCTGGAGCAGTGGCTCTGGCAGGACGTCCCGAGCGTGGCTGATCGTGGAGCTCTGTTTCTGCGTTTCCTGAGACTGTAACTTTCTTTATCTCCTATCAACAGCAGCATCGCCATACACTTCACACAAACGTGTATGGATGTTCACCACGGTTTCTTTTTCTGCACACAAGAATTCAATAACAGCACACTGCTTGTAACCTGAATCGTATGTAGATGTCACTCTGAAGCTGTACTACGGCTCTTCCATCTGCCAGAACGGTTCGAAACTTCACCGGCGCACAGAACAAACATCAAATATGAAGCACCAACAAGGACGTTTGTCTATGTCTATTAATGGCTTAAAAGTCAGTGGGGCATTACTTATTGAACGACCCTCGTATATACTAGATGAGCCCCACAGTATTACACTCCTGGAAATTGAAATAAGAACACCGTGAATTCATTGTCCCAGGAAGGGGAAACTTTATTGACACATTCCTGTGATCACATGATCACACTGACAGAACCAAAGGCACATAGACACAGGCATGCACAATGTCGGCACTAGTACAGTGTATATCCACCTTTCGCAGCAATGCAGGCTGCTATTCTCCCATGGAGACGATCGTAGAGATGCTGGATGTAGTCCTGTGGAACGGCTTGCCATGCCATTTCCACCTGGCGCCTCAGTTGGACCAGCGTTCGTGCTGGACGTGCAGACCGTGTGAGACGACGCTTCATCCAGTCTCAAACATGCTCAATGGGGGACAGATCCGGAGATCTTGCTGGCCAGGGTAGTTGACTTACACCTTCTAGAGCACGTTGGGTGGCACGGGATACATGCGGACGTGCATTGTCCTGTTGGAACAGCAAGTTCCCTTGCCGGTCTAGGAATGGTAGAACGATGGGTTCGATGACGGTTTGGATGTACCGTGCACTATTCAGTGTCCCCTCGACGATCACCAGTGGTGTGCGGCCAGTGTAGGAGATCGCTCCCCACACCATGATGCCGGGTGTTGGCCCTGTGTGCCTCGGTCGTATGCAGTCCTGATTGTGGCGCTCACCTGCACGCCGCCAAACACGCATACGACCATCATTGGCACCAAGGCAGAAGCGACTCTCATCGCTGAAGACGACACGTCTCCATTCGTCCCTCCATTCACGCCTGTCGCGACACCACTGGAGGCGGGCTGCACGATGTTGGGGCGTGAGCGGAAGACGGCCTAACGGTGTGCGGGACCGTAGCCCAGCTTCATGGAGACGGTTGCGAATGGTCCTCGCCGATACCCCAGGAGCAACAGTGTCCCTAATTTGCTGGGAAGTGGCAGTGCGGTCCTCTACGGCACTGCGTAGGATCCTACGGTCTTGGGGTGCATCCGTGCGTCGCTGCGGTCCGGTCCCAGGTCGACGGGCACGTGCACCTTCCGCCGACCACTGGCGACAACATCGATGTACTGTGGAGACCTCACGCCCCACGTGTTGAGCAATTCGGCGGTACGTCCACCCGGCCTCCCGCATGCCCACTATACGCCCTCGCTCAAAGTCCGTCAACTGCACATACGGTTCACGTCCACGCTGTCGCGGCATGCTACCAGTGTTAAAGACTGCGATGGAGCTCCGTATGCCACGGCAAACTGGCTGACACTGACGGCGGCGGTGCACAAATGCTGCGCAGCTAGCGCCATTCGACGGCCAACACCGCGGTTCCTGGTGTGTCCGCTGTGCCGTGCGTGTGATCATTGCTTGTACAGCCCTCTCGCAGTGTCCGGAGCAAGTATGGTGGGTCTGACACACCGGTGTCAATGTGTTCTTTTTTCCATTTCCAGGAGTGTATTCTCGGTTTGAACACTTATTCATAACATAAAACCACATGAAAATTTGTGTGAAATCTTATGGAACTTAACTGCTAAGCTCATCACTCCCTAAGCTTACACACAACTTAACCTAATTATCCGAAGGACAAACACACACACCCATGCCCGAGGGAGGACTCGAACGTCCGCCGGGACCAGCCGTAAAACCACCTGAGTACACAGCATTGCCCGGGTACGATTTCATTCCATTCTACTGAGGCGGTTAAGACAACTAGAGAAGCAGAGCATTCATGTTCGAGGCCCAGTCTTGAGCAAATTTTCGACTCTCGCCGATGGTTTCTCGCAATGACCTTTGTGGCTAGAAACCATTATTTCCTACCTATCTCTTTCCCGTCCCGTTTCCTTTCCATTCATTTCACTTCAGTTATTCATGAAAGGCAATGACTGATAGTGCTACAACACACACAGTGTACGGTGCCACGCGGAGTATTGAAAGGTAACTCTCCTATTTGTGTTGTCGATTTTATAGAGGTTTTGGCCATAAATGTAAAGGAACCTCTCAGAACATATTCTTGCCGGCCGCTGTGGCCGAGCGGTTCTAGGCGCTTCAGTCCGGACCCGCGCTGCTGCTACGGCCGCAGGTTCGAATCCTGCCTCGGGCATGGATGTGTGTGATGTCCTTAGGTTAGTTAGGTTTCAGTAGTTCAAAGTGTATGGGACTGATGACCTCAGATGTTAACTCCTATAGTGCTTAGAGCCATTTGAACCATATTCTTTGTCAGTCTGTTCCTGAAACCACAGATACTGGTCAGAGACGTTACTTTTTTTAAGAGAGCAACAGTCAGTGTGTGTTAGACAGTCTGGCGATATGCTTATTTCGAAAGGGATGGAAGCTGACCTGGCATGTAGTGGAGGCAGCATTATTTAAAACGGATTTTGTATTAATATATTCTGAGGAATTTTTTTTGTGTGTGGGGGGGAACTGAAATGATACGAATGCAAGAATGGCAGTATGGAAGTTTTCTAAGGCAGTCTAGCTTTCTTTTACATATTCGCAATTGTGTAGTTTCTTATTGTTAGAACATTGTGTATAGTTAAAGTTTAATAGTCAAATTTTATAGTCAATCCCATGGACTTCTCTTATAATTCAGACAAGTATCAAGGAAAGTTATGAAGAAATACAGGGTCTATCAAAAAGAATCATCCGATTGGCTTGTTTATATTTTTGATATAGCCGGCCGCGGTGGTCTAGCGTTTCTAGGCGCTCAGTCCGGAACCGCGCGACTGCTACGGTCGCAGGTTCGAATCCTGCCTCGGGCATGGATGTCTGTGATGTCCTTAGGTTAGTTAGGTTTAAGTAGTTCTACGTTCTAGGGGACTGATGACCATAGATGTTAAGTCCCATAGTGCTCAGAGCCATTTGAACCATTTTTTTTATACTAATAAACATTACAACGAATTTTGTTTTTTGATGAACGGAAAACTCAAAAAGACTTTTTTCAAACCTTTTTATAGGTGATCAATATACCTCCCATGATATGCACGCCATAGGTCAATGCGGTATGGCGGATGCGGTCGACGTCTGTGTCAGACACTCAGGGGCGGCCCGGTGATTTGCCTTTACGGAAACAACCTGTTTGTCGGAATTGTTCATCTTCTAACGCTCTGTGCTGTAGGAGGATCCACACCAGACCTCGCACGAAACTCACGCTGAACAGTTATGACTGACCGCACTGCCCAAAACGTGGAACACAAAACGCTTTCTGTTGTCCGGACACCATTTTTTGTTAGAACTGAAGTGGGTGCACACTGCTGCTATCTAGCGGAAGCTATAGAAAACTCAAGAGTTTCTTCTTTCCAACAGTACGTTGTTCACTCACATATCTCAAATAACATAATAGGTAAGGCTTTTTTTTCTTTTCTAATCGGATGATATACACTGTATTTCGCTAACTTGTCAAATTGTGAGAACTTCATGAAAGGGGGCATTGCTGTTACGGTTTAATGAAGCCTATTTATACTTGGAGTCTTTGCTCTCATTCATCAGTCGTTAATTTAGTATCTCATTTTTCATCTTTTACCGTTACCAGGTCCCCCCCATCTGCCTTTGGCTGTGGTGTGTCATCTTCGTGCCAACTTTTTAGCGCAGTGTTCAAGTGACTGTTAAGTGCTGTGCGTCTTTTCCGAAGTGTTGCGAACAGTAATCATACTGTCGCTGGGTGTGATTTTTTTATATCTCTTGCGAACAGAAACCAGACTGTCGCCGTGTTCTTTTAATAGTCTGTTTACTATTTTACCTGTCTGCTTCCTGTGTATTTTATTAGCATCGTCAATCCTATGTTTTATGTTTTTAGCTTCCAGAACTTCCCACCATTTTACGATTTAAGTCGCCATTTTTCTAGCCTGCCTTTATTGTTTACTATCTTCCTATGTTTTAAAAATTCTGTAGGCTGAACAGCGGCGTACTAAGCTACTGCCAGCCCGCCCCCTTCCGGAGGAATCGAAACTCTATAAAGGAAAAAAAAACTTACCACTGTGTTTGTATATTCGCATCGCTCATCGCGAGCTGTGGACTGCAGAAGCATTTTTATCAAAAGATAAGATATCTAATAATTTTTCCATAATGCGGGGCCACAGTCATAAATATATTTCTTTAAAGTCAGTACCGCCGATAGACTGTTGTTTATTTGCAGTCTTACATTTTCACTTACACTATCCTGATTTCGACTTCAAAGTGACATTATCAAGTGTTTTAAGTGTTATACAGCGCCTAAGATGGCATACTCTCGTATTTAAAATACACTATTGGACACATTGTCTAAGGGTCAATATTTATGGTAAAGCCTAATACTTTGTTTCAACACCGAGTATACCATCTTGATAAAATATCGTCTCAAACTGCACATCGCAAGTACTGCAAGTGATATTTGGTTTTGGATAGTCAGATCAATATTCCTAACAGCAGCAGCTTTCAGAGGAAACGAGCGTCCCTTGCGCAAAGGTAGCCAACAAATTTAATTATTATCCAAATAAATGTCCACTGTAACGCACAGTGATAGTCGGAATGTATTTATGAAAGTACCACATCAGTCCAAAGGTTTCATGTCAGCAGAAGATTTCACAAAAGTGCTATGTTGTAAGTTTTCAAGCAGTTTATTGGAAAGTGAGATGTGTTACGTTTTATGTTCATTTGCTGTGTAATTACATTAACTGTTCTGATAGTCGTTGTATGCAAGACTAAAGACAAAGCTTAAAAATATTCATGACCTACATTTTGATCTAAGTCATTCGTTTTGCAGTCAAATAGCATATACACTCCTGGAAATGGAAAAAAGAACACATTGACACCAGTGTGTCAGACCCACCATACTTGCTCCGGACACTGCGAGAGGGCTGTACAAGCAATGATCACACGCACGGCACAGCGGACACACCAGGAACCGCGGTGTTGGCCGTCGAATGGCGCTAGCTGCGCAGCATTTGTGCACCGCCGCCGTCAGTGTCAGCCAGTTTGCCGTGGCATACGGAGCTCCATCGCAGTCTTTAACACTGGTAGCAGCGTGGACGTGAACCGTATGTGCAGTTGACGGACTTTGAGCGAGGGCGTATAGTGGGCATGCGGGAGGCCGAGTGGACGTACCGCCGAATTGCTCAAAACGTGGGGCGTGAGGTCTCCACAGTACATCGATGTTGTCGCCAGTGGTCGGCGGAAGGTGCACGTGCCCGTCGACCTGGGACCGGACCGCAGCGACGCACAGATGCACGCCAAGACCGTAGGATCTTACGCAGTGCCGTAGGGGACCGCACCGCCACTTCCCAGCAAATTAGGGACACTGTTGCTCCTGGGGTATCGGCGAGGACCATTCGCAACCGTCTCCATGAAGCTGGGCTACGGTCCCGCACACCGTTAGGCCGTCTTCCGCTCACGCCCCAACATCGTGCAGCCCGCCTCCAGTGGTGTCGCGACAGGCGTGAATGGAGGGACGAATGGAGACGTGTCGTCTTCAGCGATGAGAGTCGCTTCTGCCAATGATGGTCGTATGCGTGTTTGGCGCCGTGCAGGTGAACGCCACAATCAGGACTGCATACGACCGAGGCACACAGGGCCAACACCCGGCATCATGGTGTGGGGAGCGATCTCCTACACTGGCTGTACATCACTGGTGATCGTCGAGGGGACACTGAATAGTGCACGGTACATCCAAACCGTCATCGAACCCATCGTTCTACCATTCCTAGACCGGCAAGGCAACTTGCTGTTCCAACAGGACAATGCACGTCCGCATGTATCCCGTGCCACCCAACGTGCTCTAGAAGGTGTAAGTCAACTACCCTGGCCAGCAAGATCTCCGGATCTGTCCCCCATTGAGCATGTTTGGGACTGGATGAAGCGTCGTCTCATGCGGTCTGCACGTCCAGCACGAACGCTGGTCCAACTGAGGCGCCAGGTGGAAATGGCATGGCAAGCCGTTCCACAGGACTACATCCAGCATCTCTACGATCGTCTCCATGGGAGAATAGCAGCCTGCATTGCTGCGAAAGGTGGATATACACTGTACTAGTGCCGACATTGTGCATGCTCTGTTGCCTGTGTCTATGTGCCTGTGGTTCTGTCAGTGTGATCATGTGATGTATCTGACCCCAGGAATGTGTCAATAAAGTTTCCCCTTCCTGGGACAATGAATTCACGGTGTTCTTATTTCAATTTCCAGGAGTGTATAAATTTCATTGGAAACGGATTGCTCTCTCGAAGGCGAATTGTTTGATGTAGTGGCTAGCCTGGATTTCGCATGGTGTAGCGTGAGCTCCGCACATTTCCGTTAAAAATGTAATTGTAACACTGTTCTGTTGCCCTGCACCGACCGATCAACTTGTAACAAACACCAGAAGTTTTTTATAATAACGTTTCATGCGTAAGGGTGTTAGAAAAAGGCACGGCCAAAACTTTCAGGAAACATTCCTAACATACAAAGAAACAAAATATGTTATGTGGACATGTGTCCGGAAACGCTTACTTTCCACGTTAGAGCTCATTTTATTACAGCTCTTCAAATCACATTAATCATGGAATGGAAACACACAGCAACAGAACGTACCAGCGTGACTTCAAACACTTCGTTACAGGAAATGTTCAAATGGTTCAAATGCCTCTGAGCACTATGGGACTCAACAGCTATGGTCATCAGTCCCCTAGAACTTAGAACTACTTAAACCTAACTAACCTAAGGACATCACACAACACCCAGTCATCACGAGGCAGAGAAAATCCCTAACCCCGCCGGGAATCGAACCCGGGCGTGGGAAGCGAGAACGCTACCGCACGACCACGACCTGCGGACACAGGAAATGTTCAAAATGTCCTCTGTTAGCGAGGATACATGCATCCACCCTCCGTCGCATGGAATCCCTCATAGGCTGATGTAGCCCTCGAGGATGGCGTATTGTATCACAGCCGTCCACAATACGAGCACGAAGAGTCTCTGCATTTGGTACCGGGGTTGCGTAGACAAGAGCTTTCAAATGCCCCCATAAATGAAATGAAAGTCAAGAGGGTTGAGGTCAGGAGAGCGTTGAGGCCATGGAATCGGTCCGCCTCTATCAATCCATCGGTCACCGAATCTGTTGTTGAGAAGTGTACGAACACTTCGACTGAAATGTGCAGGAGCTCCATCGTGCATGAACCACATGTTGTGTCGTAAAGGCACATGTTCTAGCAGCACAGGTAGAGTATCCCGTATAAAATCATGATAACGTGCTCCATTGAGCGTACGTGGAAGAACATGGGGCCCAATCAAGACATCACCAACAATGCCTGCCCAAACGTTCACAGAAAATCTGTGTTGATGACGTGATTGCACAATTGCGTGCGGATTCTCGTCAGCCCACACATGTTGATTGTGAAAATTTACAATTTGATCACGTTGGAATGAAGCCTCATCCGTAAAGAGAACATTTGCACTGATATGAGGATTGACACATTGTTGGATGAACCATTCGCAGAAGTGTACCCGTGGAGGCCTATCAGCTGCTGATAGTGCCTGCACACGCTGTACATGGTACGGAAACAACTGGTTCTCCCGTAGCACTCTCCGTACAGTGACGTGGCCAACGTTACCTTGTACAGCAGCAACTTCTCTGACGCTGACATTAGGGTTATCGTCAATTGCATGAAGAATTGCCTCGTCCATTGCAGGTGTCCTCGTCGTTCTAGGTCTTCCCCAGTCGCGGGTCATAGGCTGGAATGTTCCGTGCTCCCTAAGACGCCGATCAATTGCTTCGAACGTCTTCCTGTCGGGACACCTTCGCTCTGGAAATCTGTCTCGATGCAAACGTACCACGCGACGGCTATTGCCCCGTGCTAATCCATACATCAATTGGGCATCTGTCAACTCCGCATTTGTAAACATTGCACTGACTGCAAAACCACGTTCGTGATGAACACTAACCTGCTGATGCTACGTACTGATGTGCTTGATGCTAGTACTGTAGAGCAATGAGTCGCATGTCAACACAAGCACCGATGTCAACATTACCTTCCTTCAATTGGGCCAACTGGCGCTGAATCGAGGAAGTACAGTACATACTGACGAAACTAAAACGAGCTCTAACATGGAAATTAAGCGTTACTGGACACATGTCCACATAACATCTTTTCTTTATTTGTGTGTCAGGAATGTTTCCTGAAAGTTTGGCCGTACCTTTTTGTAACACCCTGTATATAGATGCAGATGGCAGAGTTAGCTGACAAGTGTTGTAGAAGGAACGTGCCATACTATATACGGTCAACAGTATCCAGGAATACATTAAATGTATGTGTAATGGCGAATGTGAACCACCTTTGGCTGTATATTGGAAAGACGACAGTGACAATTTGTGCCGGACTGGAACTCAAACCCTGATCTCCCGCTTCACGTGAGCCTAGCACCGATTGCTTCGGCTATCAGTGCACGAATCACAGCCAGACCCAATCTTCCGTTGTCGTTGCCCATGTGTCACAACCTGCATTCATGCATTACGTACGTTCCCCTTCAAGAAGGGCATATTTAGTGAGAGTCAGGAGTCTGGTATGGTCGAATAAATATGAAACAGTTGTTCCCGTGTTACTAAGAAGTACGATGTGTGGCCGAAAGCATGCTCGGATAGCCTAATGGTGAGAAGAACGCACGCGATAAGCGGGAAATCCGGGTTAGAGACCCGCTATGGCATAAATTTTCGCTGTCGTCATTTCGCTAAACGGCCAGGGGTGGTTCATGTTCGCAGTCGCGAGTACATTTTCTGTCTCTTCGGCTGCACCGTTGTGACACAGCTATTTCGAAAGCGTCCGGACACGCGGCTGCTCGTCCTCACCTCCCCAGACCACGCCTGTCGTAACTTCTCTACGTAGCAGCCTGTGCTGACTTCCCCAGACGATTCGCTGTTTGACAAAAGCCACTTTCCGAATGCCACTAAACAAAAAGCACTGGCGTTTATTACAAACCGTTTGCCCAACAAAAGTATATGATGCAATAATTTTCGCCTATGAAATATCTTAATCTTCTGCTTATGACGTTCCTTATGCATCAGAAAGTCACGAAAGACACAATTATTTGTCGAAGCTACCCATGCAGACAGGAAATATGTTGCAGTTACATATTGAACACAGCAAAAGAAAATCCAAAATAGATCGAAGAGACTATTAAAGAGAAGGCGAGAGTATCATAGCTTATAGTGAACCAAACAAAACTATTCCAAAATCTCTTCGGAAGGATCTGAAATGGTGCAACGAAATTTTGGTAAGAGGAACAGTAAAAAATAATAAGATAAGAAGGCAAAACAGAAATATGTATCGTTAGTAAATATCGAGAGCTACAAGTAGTTGACTTTAAACTAGTCTCTTTACTGCAGCTTTGCTCTCGTATGCGTTCAACACTTCGCCTCCCCTACGCACCTCATCCGTCTCCCAGATGTCAACATCTTTCTTTCTATCTTCTCCTGGGCCCATCTCACTTTCCTCCCGTCGCCTCTCTCCCCATCCATCTCGTCTTTCCTCTTCTGATCCACTCTTTATTTCCTTCTGCTCCCCATCTCTATCCATTTTATCGTCCCCCCTCTCTGTCCATCTCCTCCTCTTTTCTCGTTTTGTTCATTTACTCCAGCCCCTTTCACTCTTTCCATTTCCTCCTGCTCCGTCTCCCTATCCATCTTCTCCTGCCCCCTTTCCCAACCAATCTTTTCTTCCTCACCCTCTCCAAATGTGTCCCATCCTCTGCCTCATTTTGTTCCTCCCCCTTCCCCTCTTTCCCTACCATCCTCCTGTCCCTCCCATACTCATTCCCTCCTGCTGCTTCTTCCTGTCTATCTCCTCCTCCCCTCTCTGTCCACATCCTCCAGCTCATCCTTGCTAGTCCATCCTCTCCTGTGCTCCCCTCCTGCCCCCCTCTCTGTCCATACTGTCCTGTCTTCCACTCTCCCTAACCCTCCCCTCCCAGCCTCCTCTCTCTGTCCACCCTGTTCCAGCGTAACGTCAAGCGCTGGATCGACGGTCAAGGAGATTACAGCAGAGAGGGCTGTGAGTCGACGTCAGCCAATAGTACGCTGACTGACCCCTCTCTAGGACGACACAAAGACACGAGCGGCCTCTACACGAAGAGAATATAAGCGCCGCGCCTCCTAAGCGGCGGCCCGAGTGGAAGACGAGCCGTCCTCCAAACGCTACAGCAGTGACTATTGAACTGTATTCTTTTGCTTCCATTGGAATTCTATATATAGCAAAGGACGATGATTATTTGCATTTCGCCATTTGCTTGCGAAACACCTTTATGAATATGCAAAGTTCAGTATTTTCGTTTATTTTAGTGTAATACGATTTGCTTCAATTGATGTCTATCGATCCGAGAAAGCAACTTTTGTAGGCACTCTTTATTAGACGAGTGGGCAGAACACAACACACCCCTCCTCTGTCCATCTCAGACTTCTGCTAGCGATGCCCATTTGCACATGTAGCCCCTGCGAAATGAGTCAATAAAGGAGCAGTATACTACTCCTACAACTCTCTTGTTGTGAGGGCAGCCTATACATCAGGACCTTAAAAACCGTTTCCACTGCCAAGCAAAGTACGTCAATAAAGCAAGCCATTTCTACTCCAACCCAACATACCTGTTGCGTAAGGCAGCCTAGATGTTGGGGGGTGGAGAACCATTTGTTGCCCTTGGAACGTGGGTTGTCCTGCAAAGCAAGTAGATGAGGCAGGCATATACTGTTCTCGCACAGCACACCTCTCCTGCAGTGCAGCTGTACAGCAGCTGCTGAAAAACTATGTTTTCGCCCATATCTATGAATTAGGAATTTGTAAACTGCACAGTGCTGACACGTGTGAAGTTTTCTGTTTGTGTGCCAAATTTGGCTGAAATCAAATCAGATATTTGGGAGGAGATCCTGGACATATGTACATGGATACATACTTAAAGTGTGCATTATTATATATGTAAATGGGATTACTTCAAATCCCCATTTATAAAGGAGATTTCCAAGTTCGCTAATCCTATGGCTGCACTTATCCTTTAGTCTTTTCCTGTCTAGAGTTGCAGATGTACAGCTTCATATGTTGATTGAAGTGCTTTTGAACTTTATAAATAGAGAACAAAAACTTCTAATTATGTTGTTTTATTATTATTCTGTAAATAAACAACTACATAAGATTGATACAGTGATATACCTTGCTGCCTCAGTGACTCAGTGTTGCCACATTCACCTAAGGCGAAAACACTCTGGCACTACCTTGGAAGCGTACTCGTATTTGTCGTCTGTCAAAGTGTTTGCCAACACTTCCACTATTACAACCGCCCCCACAAGTGCCCAAGAGCTGCTGCCAAATGTCCACTTTTCAACTTAGGTTTCCGCTTGTAATCTAGTTGCTAATGACTTCATTCTCATAGCGTCAGGCAAGCCCTACGTCAGAATTAGGGTATGGCTTATGACACCACTTTAGTTTGAGCTGGTTTTAAACTATTCTGATGGCCAGTTATACAGCTGGTTCAGGGCCAAAAATGGTGTTGGTAGCCCCTCACAAATTGCCAGATCTGGTCACATGAAAATCGTGTTTACAACACTCTGACTGACCAGGTTGAAAATGGTTGAAAGGGCTAAAAACACAAAAACAAAAAATGACAAAATGAGAATTAGATCGAAAGCTACTGTGCTGTACATCACTGTTTGATACAGTATTATAAAATTGAAATTGGATATTTTCTAGCTGCTGCAGTCTGAGATTTCTTGATGTATCTGTATCGATCTTTTAATTAATTACTAGTACTGAAACAGGTTGTCAGAACTGAAGTATGTTGACCTCTTGCTTCCATTGAAATACGTCAATTGCTTCAAAAGACTTTTCTAAAAAAAAGCAGACAAAATTAATAGGAGCAGTTTCCTCAGACCAGACTTTCGGGACAAGATACTGCAAGTACATAACCTGCTATGCAACCGCGAGTAGGAGCTCGTTTTCACTTCCGATACTGAGGATAATTTCCAAAAAACGAAATAAATGCGGAAAAGTATACCACACGAAGTAAATGCAATTTTGTGTTGTCGCCAAAAGTATCTGTTACGTTACACATTAGAGGCAATTACTATTACGTAGAATTTTGGTTATAACGAACAGAGGCGTTTCATGTGAAGCGATCGATTTGTAATAGATCGATAGTCGATCTGGGATGTAACAAAAGCGCAGAGAGTACAGGATGACACCACAAGATCTGAGATGAAAAAAGAGAAAAATATTTACACAAACGTTCTGAGATTTTTGAGGTGTTCTTATAGATAATGAGGTAGTTCAGAAAAGAAACAAACTTAATAATTAAAACTTTCCGTGTCGCAAGGTACTCTTACATTTTATTTTTGCCCAAGAGTAAAGCCGATATCATACAGGCTGAAGTGAATAATATTATGATAACTGATGATGATAGATTAATGGGTACCGTTAAAGAATAAAGTTTTATTTCGCCAGGGGCTCTCGGAGCTCGAGTATTTCGATCCACTGTGTCTGATGCGCAGAAACATACGATTGATTCGCAGGCAGCCTGATTCTGTTTGTTTGACTGGACGCGGGACGAGAATTAGTCGCGTGTTTTGTTCTTCATTAGGCAGGCTTTCACCTGTATAATCTCGCTCTTTTGTCGAAAGAGCAAAAAATTAAAAAGATTAACACAGAATACTCGTACCAGCGAGGGCAAATGCCGCGTGTAATTAAAGAAGGGGTCTGTTATAAGTGGCATCATTGTATTCAAAAACAAAGATAAAAATTCGACTGCCTACAGCTGACAATTTGTATTCACCATGGTTTAAATTATTTTCTCCTCTGCTTATTCCTTTTGAAGTGGTCATTCCGGTGAGTGATCCCTGTTCCTCCCCCACATTTCATTTAATCCTGCGATGTTCTCTTCATTTATGCATACTAACAACACCTGTCAGAACCGGTAACGAATCTTCATATATGGACCAACAGAATTTATAATCATTTCGCTCTTTTCACGGATGACATTTTACGAGTATAACACGTAGATAAAGACGTAAATTCCGTGACCCGATACTTCCAGAAGACCTTCGATAATGCGCCGCATTTTCGATGAATAACCAAGATAAAGTTATTTATTCGACTAGACCTTTTACAGAGTTCGTGAAATCAATATTTCAATTGTTGCTGCATCAATTGTTCTTCCACTTCGCCGAAATTCGTTTCGTAGTTCAGATTTTAGCTTTCGGAGTTGTTCGATTGCATGATGCTGTCTCCCATTTGTTTCGTCTTCGTCCTTGAAATCACTTTCTGAATTTTGTTTCTAAATAAATTACTATTTCATGTGTCCGTTATCTCGATTTTCGCTTCTTTGAGGTCATGTATCGTCTGTGTGAACCACTCTGGCTGTCCTCTCAGCTTCATAATTCTGCTAAAAAATTGCTTCGTCAGTCTGTCGTCATCCATTCTAGCCAAATGCCCGAAGAACGACGTTCTTGTTTTGTGCATTGTGTGTTTTATGTTCTCTACACTGTTCGTAGATATCTTTGTTGGGGTCGTAGTCCCTTTTGTTTTTTCTGTTCGCCTTGTGCCAAGTATGCTTATAACCGATGTTCTTTCTACTTTCGCAGTTTCCTTTATGCCAGCTATCCGCCCTACTTTCAGTGTTTCGGCGCCGATCAGATTCATATGTCATTAATATGCTGTAATAATAAATTTTAGTGTCCCTCAATAAAGGCTTTTTCTTGTACAAGTCTCTGATGTTTTGTAACGTAATGTTCATCTTATCTGCGCTTATCTCTAGCCAGTCCTTCTCATTGTTGTTTGTGTTTAGCCACTCACCTAAATACTTGGGTGACCTGGCTAATTTGATACTTTTTTGGTTTATAATTTCTGTGGAAAGCTTTTAACGTTTGTTATCGATTTTGTTTTCGGGACTGAAATTTGTAATCCGATTTTTCCTGCGTGTACAGTCAGGTTTTCTGTCTGGATTTTGGCATTTTCTGGTTGTAACAACGTAGTAAGATATTATGTAATTTTTTTCTTCTGATTAATTATGCTTTGCATTAAGTGTATTTTCGTTAATATGTGCCATTCGATATGTTGTACTACGTTTTCTCTTTACTGACTAATTGCTTGGGTTGTATTTAGAAATGGATGATTTTGGTTAAATAATTTTGTATTGATTTGTTAATATGGGTACATGCAATGTTTACTTAAAAATGTTTACATGCTACTGTGTAACTGCTGATCCACACTTAGGGCTCTTGGTTGATGTTATGGTAAAAGATGGAGTGGTTTCCCTCTAAAACGGAAGTAATTTAGCGCGCGCAAATTGCGGTAGTTGCGAGTGAAAAGGTGGGCCTGAGACGCAGTCGGAGACCAGCTACCGTACTACTTAAACCTAACTAACCTAAGGACATCACATACATCCATGCTCGAGGCAGGATTAGAACCTGCGACCGTAGCAGCCGCGTGGTTCCGGACTGAAGCGCCTAGAATCGCTCGGCCACAGAGGCCGGTACGGATGTTTCAACGAGCGATCGATTGTATATCACTGGTAAATATCGAGCTGTTGTATCAGTGTAGTCTGAGAAGAACCTGACCGGTGTACAACGAGGCCTTGCCTTCATTAGGGGATTTAAGCTGTTTTGCTACACCGGTGATATCTACGTCTAAGTTTCTCAGATCGGTAGTTGTTCTTGGTTCGAATTCTGGGATGCTTATATCGTCTTGTTTGGTGAAGAAATTTCGGGAAACTATATCTAGTATCTCTGATTTAGTGGCAGTCATCAGAAATATTACCACTGCTGTCGTGAAGTCAGGTTATTGATTACGTCTTTCCGCCTGTGTTCTTCACATACGACCAGATGGTGATGTTTAACCCACCTCAGCGACTGGCCCAATAATCCAAATATCTTACGCTCAAATTGTTATGATTTGTAAAGGTAACTTCTTCGGTAGGTAGAGTTCTTTGAGGAAAGAACCTATTGTTTTATGTTGTATCAGAACGGCGACTGAAATCCGTCGGCAACAATTGAAAGAAAAACACCCCTCGGTCACTATTTTTAACAAATTAACCTGGTTTCAACACTGCTAGAATTTAAAACAGAGAATGGTCTATATTCTATAACATGGTCACAGAACTATGACTAAAAACGTATGTAGGGATCATTATACCCAATCATACGTTTTTAGTCATAACTCTGTGACCACGTTATAGAATATAGGCCATTCTGAGGAGTACACTCCTAGCAATGTTGAAACCAGGTTAATTTGTTAAAAATAGTGACCGAGGGCTGTTTTTCTTTCAATTGTAAACTATTCATGGTCTCTGAACGTGCAGCCATGTACAAAATTTTGAAATCCGTGGGTCTTCTGCGATCCCGATGGTGACGCATGATATTATTTCTGTGCTAAATGGGAGTAACTCTTGTCTGACTTATTCCAGCGGCATTCCAAGTTTATCTGCAACTGGCGTGCAGGTGATGAGCAACAGCTGACAGAACGTCTGTTCCGTTCTCTGCGTCCGTTGTAAGATTGCTTATTACCAACTGCGCAGTATCCCGGTCCCCCGCCAGTAACAGCTTACTGTAAACTTGCTGAACTGTTATTCTTGTTGGAAGGAGAGTGGGGGCAGACATTCGTGCGTGCAATTCAAGTGTTGTCCTCGATGGTGTACAAAAAAAAAAAAAAAAAAAAAAAAAAAAAAAATTCTACAGCCAAGATCGCATAAATACTTATTATTTTCGGCAAACACATTCGACAGATTTTACTGTCTCCTTCTGGTTTAAAAAAAAAATGGCTACAAAACATGCTCATTGCGAGCTGGAACCTCATGCCAAGCGATCGTATTATTGGAAACACTGTAGCGCTTTATACGATGGTGTGTCAGAACTTAAACCTTTCCGAAACAATTCTTACAATGAAAAAGCACCATTTCCGTATATTCTCTATATGCAGTGCTCACAGATGATCGGTTAAGTCTTGAAAATCGCAATATGCAGTACAACGCACAAAGAATGGAATATGTCAAGTTAACGTAAACAGATGTGCTACGCTGCATTCTCATTTTTTAAATTTAACCCTTACCTCGTGAGGTGACTTTTCTGTAACGTATACCCTTGGGACCCCCATGTTTAAACCGAAATTTAAAGCAAAAATAATTTGAAATTTTTAATTTATGCTATGTAACATTTATTTTTAGAATTATTTAAGTTTTGTTTAAATGCTTCTAGTTTATTTTATTGCACTAAAGAAAGCCTGCGGCATTTTACTATTTATCACACAAAAGCACATAATTTTGTGTGGTTCTTTTAAGCAGTACACATAAATAGACGGTTATACTACTGAATTTTACATTCTGAAAAAGTATACACTCTATGTAGCAAATAAATTTCCAAATAAAACTAAATTCTAGGGTTTAAATTTGAGCATAAAGCTTACACGCGATAGGTACAAAAAGAAAGTCAGTCAGATTGACATTCATTGCTGGGAACTACATTTTTATCACCATTCAGAACACATTTGATTTTAACAGACACTTTAGGTATTTCATTGAAGAAACAGACAGATCCCCATCACAACTCTCCTGAAGTTCTTCCTCTGAATGACACTCTTGTTCGGTAGCAGAACTGGCTCCGTAGACCGACAAACAATTTCATCAAACTCGGGAAAGTTAAAAATGACACATTCGTGCCAACGCATTTTGAGCTATACGGTAACGTACTGAAGAAAACAGGTACGTAGGTCACGAGGCGCGGTCCAAGAGACTTCAGCACCTGTCAGTAACACGTGTCAACAACAAACACAGAAGGCGATAGCGCAACCGACAGAAAAACATCGTAGACTTGGCAATTTAAGGAGAGTAGGGGGAGTACAGAAGCACTCCACCACAACTGGCCTTGGAGAGCCAATTCGAAAATTTTCGCGCAGTCTGAGAGACCATGCTTCGTGAGTTAAGGACTAACAATCATCTTAGTCCATTACGTATAGAGTGTTCAGAAATTTCCGTTATAAACTTCTATGATTTGTAGAGGGGAGTGAGTACATAGACTACTGGCCATTGAAATTGCTACACCACGAAGATGACGTGCTACAGACGTCAAATTTAACCGACAGGAAGAAGATGCTGTGATATGCAAATGATTAGCTTTTCAGAGCATTCCCACAAGGTTGGCGCCGGTGGCGACACTTACAACGTGCTGACATGTGGAAAGTTTCCAACCGATTTATCATACAAAAAACATCAGTTGACCGGCGTTGCCCGGTGAAACGTTGTTATGATGCCTCGTCTAAGGAGAAGGAATGCGTACCGTCACGTTTCCAACTTTGATAAAGGTCAGATTGTAGCCTATCGTGGTTTATCGTATCGCGACATTGCTGCTCGCGTTGGTCGAGATCCAGTGACTGTTAGCAGAATATAGAATCGGTGGGTTCAGGAAGGTAATACGGAACGCCGTGCTGGAGCTCAACGGCCTCGTATCACTAGCAGTCGAGATGACAGGCATCTGACTGTAACGGATCGTGCAGCCACGTCTCGATCGCTGAGTCAACAGATGGGGACGTTTCTGAGACAACAACCATCTGCACGAACAGTTCGACGACGTTTCCAGCAGGATGCACTATCAGGTCGGAGACCACGGCTGCGGTTACCCTTGACGCTGCATCACAGACAGGAGCGCCTGCGATGGTGTAGTCAACGACGAACCTGAGTGCACGAATGGCAAAACGTCATTTTTTCGGATGAATGCAGGTTCTGTTTACAGCATCATGATGGTCGCATCCGTGTTTGGCGAGATCGCGGCGAACGCACATTGGAAGCGTATATTCGTCATCGCCATACTGGCGTATCACCCGGCGTGATGGTATGGGGTGCCATCGCTTACACGTCTCGGTCACCTCTTGTTCGCATTGACGGCACTTTGAACAATGGACGTTACATTTACGACCCGTGGCTCTACCCTTCATTCGATCCCTGCGAAACCCTACATTTCAGCACGATAATGCACGACCGCATGTTGCAGTTCCTGTACGGGCCTTTCTAGTTACAGAAAATGTTCGACCGCTGCCCTGGCCAGTACATTCTCCAGATCTCTCACCAATTGAAAACGTCTGGTCAATGGTGGCCGAGCAACTGGCTCGTCGCAATACGCCAGTCACTACTCTTGATGAACTGTGGTATCGTGTTGAAGCTGCATGGGCAGCTGTACCTGTACACGCCATCCAAGCTCTTTTTGACTCAATGCCCAGGCGTATAAAGGCCATTATTACGGCCAGAGGTGGTTGTTCTGTGTACTGATTTCTAAGGATCTATGCACCCAAATTGCGTGAAAATGTAATCGCATGTCAATTCTAGTACAAAATATTTGTCCAATGAATACCTGTTTATCAACTGCATTTCTTCTTGGTGTAGCAATTTTAATGGGCAGTAGTGTAATATTTTGAATATGAACCCATGTCCGACGACTTTTGCAATTCTGATGGCTAACTCGGCGACTTCTGCTTGAGGAAGGTAACATTTCGAAAGGAAACGTAACGAAACATCCACTTATCAGCTAAGCACGCTTTTTTTTGAATTAGCACTTGAACGTTACGTGTTTACTTTGTCCCGAAACAAAAAAGAACCGAGCGTTCGGTAACTACAAAACAAAATGGTTCAAATGGCTCTGATCACTATGGGACTCAACTTCTGAGGTCATCAGTCCCCTAGAACTTAGAACTACTTAAACCTAACTAACCTAAGGACATCACACACATCCATGCCCGAGGCAGGATTCGAACCTGCGACCGCAGCGTTCGCGCTGTTCCAGACTGTAGCGCCTAGAACCGCTCGGCCACCCCGGCCGGCCAAGTACAGAACAGTAATTATGCATTGCGACACGTGTGCGACCATTAAAGTTGTCACAGACGCTGAACCTGCGAAGCACGTTCTTGTACACAGTCTCCGTCCCAGCTGGTGTCTCTTCAGTTTGTACTGTGACGCTGTGAAGTAGTGCCAGCAGACCTTCCTGCGTCTCTCCAGGAGTCTCGTTAATTAAACTTTGCATACAGCTTTAAGTGGCGTCAGGTGGCTGACTCTCGTAATACGCGTCACCTGTCAACCCTGTTGCATACGAGGACGAGCAACTTTTGTCTTTCGCTCAGCAGACGTGGAAGCGCTACGCGTCTGAACTGCAACAGTCGTCGTTGTCCAATACGACAACTTGGGATGAGGTCCCGTCTCACGATGAACACGTCTTGTAACAAAAGTTTTTGAAGACCAGAAGAACTCTGTCGAAACCGGTTGTTGAAAACAAGGATGTATTTATGTGATTTTGGATATAGAAAGAATTTTATCAAGTAAAACCAGATTCCTTCTTGTCATTTCTCAATGTGCGAAAATGCAACCATGTTGTCGTTCCTTCTGCATTCACCCTATAGCGTGTTCGAGAACTTGCTAAAAAGCAATGTCTCCGAATTTTTTATAGGAAAATTCTTAAAGTATTTTTTAACAAAAGGCCGGCCGGAGTGGCCGAGCGGTTCTGGGCGCTACAGTCTGGGTTCGAATCCTGCCACGGGCATGGATGTGTGTGATGTCTTTAGGTTAGTTAGATTTAAGTAGTTCTAAGTTCTAGGGGACTTATGACCTCAGAAGTTGAGTCCCATAGTGCTCAGAGCCATTTGAACCATTTTTTTTAACAAAACAAGCTTTAATAGCATTCTAAATCTTCATCCTTCATATCTATGTGTTTATTTCTCAACATACTCACCCCGACGACGTACACATTTCTCCCAATGAGAACACAGTTGGTCCGTAGCGCCCTGTAGAAGCCACAACCCCATATCTGCTTGTACCACTTCATCGCTATCGCAGTGAAGTCCTCAAAGGCGTTCTTTAACTTTTGGAAGTAGATTAAAATCGGATGTGGCCAATAGAACCCAGTACGTTGGCCTCGATGGTGAGTGTTCATCGTAGGAGGGGGTATCCTCTGGAGTGCCCCAGGGAAGTGTGGTAGGTCCGCTGTTGTTTTCTATCTACATAAATGATCTTTCGGATGGGGTGGATAGCAATGTGCGGCTGTTTGTTGATGATGTTGTGGCGTACGGGAAGGTGTCGTCGTCGAGTGACTGTAGGAGGATAAAAGATGACTTGCACAGGATTTGTGTTTGGTGTAAAGAATGGCAGCTAACTCTAAATATAGATAAATGCAAATTAATGCAAATGAATAGGAGAAAGAATCCCGTAATGTTTGAATACTATATTAGTAGTGTAGCACTTGACACAGTCACGTCTATTAAATATTTGGGCGTAACATTGCAGGGCGATATGAAGTGGGACAAGCATGTAATGGCAGTTGTGGGGAAGGTGGATAGTTGTCTTCGGTTTATTGGTAGAATTTTGGGAACATGTGGTTCATCTGTAAAGGAGACCGCTTATAAAACACTAATATGACCTATTCTTGAGTACTGCTCGAGCGTTTGGGATCCCTATCAGGTCGGATTGAGGGAGGACATAGAAGCAATTCAGAGGCTGGCTGCTAGATTTGTTAGCGGTAGGTTTGGTCATCACGCGAGTGTTACGGAAATGCTTCAGGAACTCGGGTGGGAGTCTAGACAAAAGGAGGCGTTCTTTTCGTGAATCGCTACTGAGGAAATTTAGAGAACCAGCATTTGAGGCTGACTGCAGTACAATTTTACTGCCGCCAACTTACATTTCGCGGAAAGACCACAAAGATAAGAGAGATTAAGGCTCGTACAGAGGCATATAGGCAGTCATTTTTCCCTCGTTCTGTTTGGGAGTGGAACAGGGAGAGAAGATGCTAGTTGTGGTACGAGGTACCCTCCGCCACGCACCGTATGGTGGATTGCGGAGTATGTATGTAGACGTAGTTGTAGAGACTGTATGGACGATGATCGATGATAGAGAACACAAGGCGTCTGATTCTTGCCGATGAGGCAGCGTTCGTGTGTTTTGTAGCATTGTCATGCTGAATGAGAGGGTGATCCGTGTAGGAACTAACTCTCCGAATTCGTGTTTTCAGGCCGGCCGCGGTGGTCCACCGGTTCTAGGCGCTCAGTCCGGAACCACGCGACTGCTACGGTCGCAGGTTCGAATCCCGCCTCGGTCATGGATGTGTGTGATGTCCTTAGGTTGGTTAGGTTTAAGTAGTTCTAAGTTCTAGGCGACTGATGACCTCAGAAGTTAAGTCCCATAGTGCTCAGAGCCATTTGAACCGTTTTTTTTTTTCCATCAACCTGATTCCGATGTGTGTCGTCGATTGTCGTACGCAGTAGCCCATTCTGTGCTCTGCCAGACACGTTGAGGTTAACACCACGCTTGGAGCATAGAATTGTATGATAGTGTTGGATTGTGCGACTACGGCAAAAGAATCGAAGTGTTTGAGATATGGTATTATAGAGGGATGCTGAAAATTAGGTGGACTGTTAAGGTAGGGATTGAGGAGGTTCTAGGCAGAGTCGACGAGGAAATGAATATATGGAAAACACTCACAAGAAGAAGGGACGGGATGATAGTACGTGTGTTAAGACATCAGGGAATAACTTCCAAGGTGCTAGAGGGAGCCTAGAGGGTAAAAACTGTATAGGAAGACAGAGCTTGGAATACATCCAGCAAGTAAGTGAGCAGGTAGGATGCAATTGCTACCTTGCGATGAAAATGTTGGCACAGGAGAGGAGTTCGTAGCGGGCCGCATCAAATCAGTTAGAAGACTGATGACTCAAAACAAAAACAAAAAAAAGAGTGAAACTTCCTGGCAGATTAAAACTGTGTGCCATACCGAGACTCGAACTCGGGACCTTTGCCCTTCGCGGGCAAGTGCTCTACCGACTGAGCTACCCAAGCACGACTCACGCCCCGTCCTCACAGCTTCAATTCCGCCAGTACCTCGTCTCCTACCTTCCAAACTTCACATTCTAGAAACATCCCCTAGGCTGTGGCTAAGCCATGTCTCCGCAATATCCTTTCTTCCAAGAGTGCTAGTTCTGCAGGGTTCGCAGGAGAGCTTCTGTGACGTTTGGAAGGTAGGAGACGAGGTACTGGCGGAATTGAAGCTGTGAGGACGGGGCGTGAGTCGTGCTTGGGTAGCTCAGTCGGTAGAGCACTTGCCCGCGAAAGGCAAAGATCCCGAGTTCGAGTCTCGGTCCGGCACACAGTTTTAATCTGCCAGGAAGTTTCATATAAGCGCACACCCCGCTGTAGAGTGAAAATTTCATTCTAAAAAAAGAGTGATGCAACATTTACCCACCCCACAGATAAAACGAATAAAAGTGGACCCAGCACTGTTCCGTATGGAGCACCTATACGGCTTTCTCCTCATTCCAGGTAGAAGACTGTAACACAAGGAAGAGTTATATTTGGTTCCTGTTGATAGACCAGTCCCCGCAAAATGCAACAACGCAGGTGATCGAAATTGCAGCGGCCAAGTTTAATACCCAGAGCATACGGGTGGGGTTTGTCAGTTATAATGAGGTTACTCGCTGGTTACTGGATTATCTTGCTTTTTTTTCGCTCCTCCGATAAACTCAGAGCCAGCAAACACGGAATAATTTCGGCTGACTTTGATGGATCATTCTGCCGTGACGTTGCTTTTCATTTCCCTATCAGTCGTTCGAAGTACGTATAGTCAGCGATATGCGAACGAACCCTAGTGATTCATCGTCCGCTCTGCCTCCAATCAAAGCACAATCAGTGGAAAGAGACGGAGGCTGATTATGAGATATCTTCAACTGAACGGCATGTTGACGCAAAATAGCACAGATTTTAAGAAATCGATCTTCTTGGAGCAGAACTAATCTCTTCATTCACGGGAAGCACTGAGTTGTCGGTAAGAGATATCAAGTTCATTCCACATTTCAGGACTTTCAGGAGGTTTTTGATACCGTTCTTCGACAACGGCTTCTATGAACTTAGGAGCTTTTGAGGTACCGTCTCAATTGTGCAACTGGGTTCGAGATTTCCTCTCAGTTCGTAGTAACCGTTATCAGGCCTCTGGTCTTTTTAGTCTCTAAAAACAATTTAGGAAAAATTCTGAGCAGTCCTACTAGTTTATTTGCAGATGGCGCTGCCGCTTACCGATTACAAAGCTCAGGAGAAGATCGAAATTAATTTCAACATTATTTCAACATTATTTAGACAGGATATCCTTATAGCGCGAAATATGGTAGTTGACCCTAAACAATAAAGAATGTGAAGTCACTCACATAGGTACTAAAAAATTCGCTAAATTTTGATTCCCCTTCAGCTAAATACACTACAGAAATTGCTACACCAAGAAGAAATCCAGATGATAAACGGGTATTCATTGGAGAAATATATTGTACTAGTGCTGACATGTGATTACATTTTCACGCAATTTGGTGCATAGATCCTGAGAAATCAGTGCCTAGAACAATCACCTCTGGCCGTAATAACGGCTTTGATACGCTTGGGCATTAAGTCAAACAGAGCTTGGATGGCGTGTACAGGTACAGCTGCCCATGCACCTTCAACACGATACCAAAGTTCATCAAGAGTAGTGACTGGCTTATTGTGACGAGCTAGTTGCCCGGCACCATTGACCAGACGTTTTCAATTGATGAGAGATCTGGAGAATGTGCTGGCCAGGGCAGCAGTCGAACATTTTCTGTATCCAGAAAGGCCCGTGCAGGACCTGCAACATGCGGTCGTGCATTATCCTGCTGAAAAGTAGGGTTTCGCAGGGATCGAATGGAGGGTAGAGCCACGGGTTGTACCACATCTGAAATGTAACGTCCACTGTTCAAAGTGCTGTCAGTGTGAACAAGAGGTGACCGAGACGTGTAACCAATGGCACCCCATACAATCATGCCGGGTGATACACCAGTATGGCGATGACGAATACACGCTTCCAAGGTGCGTTCACCGCGATGTCGCCAAACACGGATGTGACCGTCGTGATGCTGTAAACAGATCCTGGATTCATCCGAAAAAATGACGTTTTGTCATTGCATCCAGGTTCGTCGTTGAGTACACCATCGCAGGCGCTCCTGTCTGTGATGCAGCGTCAAGGGTAACCGCAGCCATGGTCTCCGAGCTCATGGCCCATGCTGCTGCAAACGTCGTCGAACTGTTCGTGCAGATGGTTGTTGTCTCGCAAGTCTGTTGACTTAGGGATCGAGACGTGGCTGCACGATCCGTTACGCCATGCGGATAAGATGCCTGTCATCTCGACTGCTAGTGATACGAGACCGTTGGGATCCAGGACAGCGTTCCCTCCTGTACCCACCGATTCCATATTCTGCTAACAGTCATTGGATCTCGACGAACGCGAGCAGCAATGTCGCGATACGATAAAGCGCAATTGCAGTAGGCTACAATCCGACTTTTATCAAAGTCGGAAACGTGATGGAACGCATTTCTCCTGCTTACACGAGGCATCACAACAACGTTTCACCAGGCAACGCCGGTCAACTGCTGTTTGTGTATGAGAAATCGGTTGGAAACTTTCCTCATGTCAGCACGTTGTAGGTGTCGCCACCGGCGCCAACCTTGTGTAAATGCTCTGAAAAGCTAATCATTTGCATATCACAGCATCTTCTTCCTGTCGGTTAAATTTCGCGTCTGTAGCACGTCATCTTCGTGGTGTAGTAATTTTAATGGCCAGTAGTGTACCTTGTGATTACAATTACGAGCTTCTTAGGTTGGACCCATCACGTGGAAAATGTTGTGGAGAAAGTGAACCAAAGACTGCGTCTTATTGGGAGAAGGTGGAACTAATCTGGTGAGGCTGTCTACAGGAAGTTGGTCCGACCTCTCCTGGAGTACTGCTGCAGGGTGTGGGATTTTTAGCTGACAGGATTGACGGAGGACGTGGAAAAAATTTAAAGAATGGCAGCTCGATTTGTATTAACGCGAGAGACGGGAGACAGTGCAACGGATATGACACGCGAGTTGGCGTGGCAATCACATAAACAAAGGCGTTCTTCGTGGCGGGAGACCTTTTTATCAAATTTCAGTTACCAACTTTCTCCTTCGAATATGTAATTATTTTTCTGACACACTGCTACATAGAGGAAATATTCGACATGATAAATTCAGAGCTCGCACGGAAGGATTTAGGTGTGACTTTCTCCATGTGCTGCTTGAGAGTGTAAAAACCAGCTGTTAAAGAGAGGGACTAACACAGCCGGACAGGTTATCTATAGGGATTCCATCGCACCCTGAAGGTTTTTTCACGATTACACCTACTTCTCAACACCAGTGACGGTGACATCCATATCACTCATCTTGGCAGCGATGCGTGAATTACTTTGGGGCGTTACCCCTGGACAGGAGCATTTGAAAACGGAGTTCACCATTTCTGATTTTGCTCTGCTGATCTCAGTTCCAGTTTCTGTCGCATCCACGAGTGTCTGGATGCTAACTTTGGTACCACTAACAACCTTTACATGTGACCACCGTTTTTCAGAATTTTGTGAGACGTCTATGGCCAGTATTGTGCTCCTGTAGTTATTGATGGCTTCACGCATTGCCAGCCTCGGATCTACGATATTTCCGAACAGGGACAAAAATGTGATAGTGGCGCCCCCCATCCATCATCACCCTCGAGCGCCTGAGATAGGACGTCAGAAACTTTTTAAAAAGTAGATTTTTCAAAGATATGTTCATTTTGTAACGCATATGTTTCTGGAGAGTTTAATGTACAAAAGATACATGTTAGAGGAAATGTAAGACATGTCATGTGGTCTTAAGTGTGCCAAAATGCAGCGCCACGCCCCTTCACACAGCGTTCTTCAACCGCACGTCACTGTACTTCGCTCTGTGGAATTCAAACGTGTATATTTTGTAACGGAAGCCACCAAACCTATATTCGCCCGCCCGGTTAGCCGAGGTGTCTAACGCACGGATTTCCGGAGCGGGAAGGAGCGCCTGGTTTACGGCACGAATCCGCCCGGCGGACGGTTTGCCGGCCAGTCTGTGGATGGCTTTTAGGCGGTTTTCCATCTGCCTCGGTGAATGCGGGCTGGTTCCCCTTATTCCTCCTCAGCTACACTATGTCGGTGATTGTTGCGCAAACAAGTTCTCCACGTACGCGTACATCACCATTACTCTACCACGCAAACGTAGGGGTTACGGTTGGTTGGTTGGTTTTGGGGAAGGAGACCAGACAGCGTGGTCATCGGTCTCATCGGATTAGGGAAGGATTGGGAAGGAAGTCGGCCGTGCCCTTTCAGAGGAACCATCCCGGCATTTGCCTGAAGGGATTTAGGGAAATCACGGAAAACCTAAATCAGGATGGCCGGGCGCGGGATTGAACCCTCGTCCTCCCGAATGCGAGTCCAGTGTCTAACCACTGCGCCACCCCGCTCGGTAGGGGTTACGCTCGTCTGGTGTGAGACGTTTCCTGGGGGGGGGGGGGGGGGGGCACCGGGGGCCGAACCGCACAATAACCCTGGGTTCGCTGTGGGGCGGCGGAGGGATGTAGTGGACGTCGTCGTGGGGTTGTGGACCACTGCGGATGCGGCGGTCCCCGGTTAACATACAACATACAAACCTATATTCAGGACAGTGGAAATTAAAATGTCCTGTGGTACCTCTCCTGTTCCCAGGCGGCAGGTTTGACATCCTATCCCCCTTAAATGAAAAGAAAATACAGTTAATAATGGATGGGATTATTTGTAACCTGGAGGATAAGAACTCTTCAGAGAATTTGCACTTTTTATAGCCTATTAGCTAACAACTTTATTTTTTGTGTGACTTAAAATTAAATATAGGAAACACAAAACCAGTAAAGACAAGAGCCAAGCAAGACGATACACATTTCTTCAGCCCTTAAGTCCCAGAATTTTTTTTCTCTCTAATCTTGCTACGGCTCTACACGACGTGCTTTCTTTTCTGTGAAAGAATCTATAACTCATCAACATTCGTCGAGCGTTTCGCTACCTGAAAAGTCAAAATGTCCTTGTCTAATACCGGAAAGCTGTTACTACGAATAGTACGCAAGGCTGGTTGTGGTTTCTCGATTTGATTACGCCTGTTTTATCACTGTCTGCTACATAAAAAGAAATAGGCATTTCTAATATTGCAGCAAATGTAACACACGCTAAATAAGCGAGACTCTTTTGCCACAAATGGTCATTTTTATCTACCTTATTTACGTAAATAACACGACAGAATATAATTCACGAAGTACCAATTTCAAATGCCTGTTAGGCCTACTAAAAGCAAAAAGTTTTATGTTAGGAAATAGTTTCACATTTTATTCATACTCACAACTGTACGAAATTTTTATATAAATTTGGAATCGTCACAGTCTTCCATTTAATTTGTGTGATGACCCCGTTTCTTCTCCTTCCCCGTTGCAACAAACAATCTTGTCTTCACTAACTGTGTAATTATTCCTGCCATTGTTAAAACTTATTCTCCGGTTAACTTCACGAACCCTGCCAGAATCACCGGTTTGGTTACCCGCTTTCATTCTCCGGTTAGGTGTTATGTGTTTGTACAACGTGTTTTCCGCGCTATTCCGAGAATAGAACTTAAACGGCTGCTAACCGGGGACTGTACAACTGTCAATATTTAATTTTCTTGGAAACACTGAGAAGATAATATGTAATCCTCCTTACCTGTTATTTCTGTTAGTCGTTTATTTCCACTCTGATAGTCTGGATCTAAGGATCTCGCTAATAATTACAATAACGGTGATCATTCGCCCGTCCAATGAACCACATAAACAAACAGCGATTGACATTCACCCATTCGGGTTTATCCGGCTCAGCTCGTATAGCCCCGTTCCCAGTTGTGTGCGGGAAAGTTTTTTTTTTTTTTTTTTTTTTTTTTTTCCAGAAGCGACGGGAATTCCCCTGCAGACACATCACATACACTATGTTCAAATGGCACAAATGGCTCTGAGCACTATGGGACTTAACATCTATGGTCATCAGTCCCCTAGAACTTAGAACTACTTAAACCTAACTAACCTAAGGACAGCACACATACACTATGTAAGCGTTCAAAAATCGACTTATGATTCGTTCAGAAATCAACTTAGAATCTGTTCATAACTGTTCAGAAACCAAATGGGATGCGTTTCAAAATCATATGAGCAGTCTGTAACCAATATGCGCTCTGTGAAACAGTGTTTCTTTTTCTTGAAGAATATGAATCTGGCGCCCCCCGAATTTGCCGCGGTCTTCCCCTTTCCCCCACCCTCCCACCCCCGTAGATTGGGGCCTGTGCCCCATAACTATCTTTGAATTCTCCGATTTTCGTGCTGATCTAAGACCGATTGCAACGACTTGATATACATCTGACGGATTTCTTCAGCCTGTAAGTCATCATATTTTTGGATTATCCGTCACTTCTTCGTAGAACAATTTCATATTCAAAATTAGATAATAGGCTGCTTTTTAGTATCGCTGTCTTTCTTTTTTTCACTCTCTTTAAGCAGCATTTCAAGTTATTGAGGCATCTTATTCGATACACAAGGTCGAAATACCTCGACGCACGAAACTAGTTCCATGTAAAAGACTATGATTAAAATACAGTGCCTCCAGAAATTCCCTGTGCATTGGAATGCAGACTAAGAATATAGATTATGTTGGAAGTTCGAGACAAAGTTGGCAGAACACAAGTTGGCAGAATTGTTTTTCATAGATATGAGGTTGTTTTCTGAATCGTTGTTGCGTAGCAGTCAACTGTTTGTTCTGTTGGTGTACGGAACTGAGTGCAGTTTTCAGAATTTAGATGTTCAGGTTATTTTTAAATTATGGTGGCAAACGCTGAATTATGGTTAGGCAAACACTGAAATTATTCCCGTGTAAAGCGACAGCAATGCAAGAACTGAAAGATGCGGACCATAGAAAGGGCACTCGTTACTGGAAATGGTTTACATCTTCTTTTGAGAGGAACACCGATAACATTGTTGATCTCAGCTTCTGTACAGACAGGGTCAGGTTTCCCCGTCTCTGATCACGCTAAGCCGGCCGCGGTGGCCGTGCGGTTCTAGGCGCTGCAGTCCGGAACCACGCGACTGCTACAGTCGCAGGTTCGAATCCTGCCTCGGGCATGGATGTGTGTGATGTCCTTAGGTTAGTTAGGATTAAGTAGTTCTAAGTTCTAGGGGACAAATGACCTAAGATGAAAGTCCCATACTGCTCAGAGCCATTTGAACCATTTTCTGATCACGCTAACACCCAACATTATAGTTTGATGGAGAACCCTCGTGCTGTAGTTGAAACGCCATTGCACGATCAGATAACTGGAGTGTGGTTAACAATATTCAGACGGCGCATTATAGGACCTTTACTTTTTTGAAGAAACCGTGAACAGTAAGCACTGTTCTTTAATGATCCACGATTTCATTGGCCAGTGAAAGGAAGACGAAACCAACTACTCACAGTTTCAATAAGATGGCGGTGCTGTCCACACGGCTAAATAGACTATGCGTCTTCCGGAAGAGTCTTTTGGGGAACGTGTCATCTGAATAAAAAACCTTGTGGCCCTTCACTAGCCGGACCCTACTGTAAGTAGGCTGTTTATGTTTTCTTATTGGTAACGCCACGTAGCGCTCTGTATGAAAATCACTGGCTGTGCTGTGTGCAGTCTGTGGCTAGTTTGCATTGTTGTCTGCCATTGTAGTGTTGGGCAGCTTGATGTGAACAGCGCGTAGCGATGCGCAGTTGGAGGTGAGCCGCCAGCAGTGGTGGATGTGGGGAGAGAGATGGCGGAGTTTTGAAATTTGTTATACTGGATATTATGAACTGCTATATATATTATGACTATTAAGGTAAATACATTGTCTGTTCTCTATTAAAATCTTTCATTTGCTAACTATGCCTATCAGTAGTTAGTGCCTTCAGTAGTTTGAATCTTTCATTTAGCTGGCAGTAGTGGCGCTCGCCATATTGCAGTAGTTCGAGTAACGAAGATTTTTGTGAGGTATGTGATTTGTGAAAGGTATAGGTTAATGTTAGTCAGGGCCATTCTTTTGTAGGGATTTTTGAAAGTCAGACTGCGTTGCGCTAAAAATATTGTGTGTCAGTTTAAGCACAGTCTTGTATAAATTGTTCAAATGGGACGTTTCATATGTCGACCCTTAGCCGAGAATACCTCACTGGAATCTTCTGATTTCTTCTTGTAGTTTGTGCAATTAGTGCATCTTTGTTTATCGCTAGCGCGTAATTGTAGAGAGAATTTCCTTTGTAGTTGTAGTTTTCCATTCTTGTACAGTAAAACAGTTGTGGCATGCATGTAGATTTGCACCAAGTATTTCGCAGCTGCGCTTGCAATTAACTAGGTATTATTTTCAGTTCTATATTAATGTGTTCTCTTATTTTTGCTCTTCAAATTGTGTTTTTTTTGTGTTGTCGTGTGAAATATTGTGACAATAATGGCGTGTGAAAAACGTAATACTAGGCTCCAAAGTAAACTGAGAAATGACAGTGAAGACGAAAGCAGTGTGTTAGCGCCACTGTGTAATGAATTAAGTAATGTTCAAAGTAGTAATTTGGTAATTGTACATAGGGAAATGGAGCGGGCTGCAAACAATGGTGTAGATAGTGAAACAATTAGTGAACAGGGAAGCATTATCGATCGATCGGTCGGCAACAGCTTGCCTCAGGAATCCGAAATGACAGGACACAATCTTGCAAATACTGTAGATTCAGGTTTTGCGTCCTCACCGTTTTCTCAAATGAATCAAGACACATTTTCTGCTTTTCAAAATGCGAATATTGCCGATTCAAATGCACTGCCGAATAGCACTGAGGAACATGTTTCAGACACCAGTGCACTGTTATTACAGTTAATGCAACAAATGGGACAAAGGCTACAAAAGTTAGACACAGCGCATGAACAAAATCAGAAACAAATGGGACAAAATCTTCAAAAGTTAGACACAATGGAACAAAATCTTCAAAAGTTAGACACAATGGAACAAAATCAGAGACAAACACAGCAAAAGCTTCAAAAGTTAGACACAATGGAACAGCACCAGAGACAAACACAGCAACAGTTAGACACAATGGAACAAAATCTTCGGAAGTTAAATACCACACTTGAACAAACACGTGAAGATTTAACTACTGAGTTACATAACATTGAATCGAAATGTCAAAAAGTCTGTAATGACGTAAAAACACAAATTTGTGAGCATTTTCAACCTATTTTTTCGCGGCATGAAAATGCATTACAGAATCACGAAGCAGCCATAAAAGAACTGCAAACCATTGTTCATGAAAATCATGAGACGTTGTGGGCTAAAATTGACTCAGTTGCATCTACCGATTCGGTTACGCAACTTGCAAAAACTCAGGAAAACTTAAAGAACACAGTAGATTCGATTTCAACACAAATGGACACTCTGAAACTTGGTTCAGAAAAACACACTGAGGAAATGTGTTCACTATCGGAGAAAGTAGCTGAACTTTCGGATCAGGTCACTAACTTACCTACAAAGGTAGATCATGATCTGAATGACACAAGACCTGTAGCCTTTACTGACACAGAAGAGTATGAACAAATTAGAAAATTCAAACAAAATCAAAATCAAATCAATACACAGTACAAAAGAGAAATCCAGGAAGTACAAGATCAGTTGACGCAGGTAATACAAGAATTACGTATTTCAGAGGATACTCGCACTCCAGTACGGGAAGAGGGACATAGAAATACAGAACAACCACAAAATAAGAACACAGGACACTTCGGAAATTATGAAAGAAATTGGCAAGGTGCATTGGATTTTGAAATGGAACCGCCGAAACGACGTAACAATGACCGACATGTGACTCGCCGACATGATGATTTTGACTATAAGCTGTTCATTACTACACGTAAATTCAAAACGTTTAAGAATTCTGCCAACGACATTCATCCACAAGCGTGGCTCCATCAATTCTCTCATTGTTTCCCTCCTAACTGGTCACTGGAGCACAGGTTAGAATTTATGTGTGGCTACTTGGAGAATGAACCAGCTGTAAGAATGCGATCGGTCATTCACGATTGTCACAGTGAAGGAGAATTTTATCATGCCTTCCTCTCAGCGTATTGGTCTCAAGCTACACAAGACCGAGTAAAACATAGCATCATAATGATGAAACGTTTCGAACAATCTGAATTTTCCAGTCTTGTGAAATATTTTGAAGACATGTTGCACAAGAATCACTATCTTTCAAACCCATACAGCCTCTCAGAACTCATCCGCATTTGCTTAATCAAACTGCCTGAACATTTACGACATATTATTTTAGCAGGACGTTGCAAAGACGACATTGAAGCTTTTCAGGGACTGTTACAAGACTGGAAATTGACACTGACAATCGCGGAACGCGAAAACATAAGTACAACAATTACAGGTCACATCTGTCACAATTCCGCGATGACAGAAATAATACACGACAAGGCTATTCTTATAACGTAAATCGTGAGCAAAACAGACACCTCCCTTATAACAACCGTTGGCAGAGTAGTAATAATTACAGGGAAAGATCACCTCTCCGCGGTAATGACTATCACAGAGACAATCAGAGAAACAGAGAATATGGGAACCAAAATAATTATTATCAAGGGAGACAGAATAACTTCAGACGCAACGGTCCAGCGCGCAGTTACTACTCAGGGAGAAATTCTCCACCACGTGACCGACAAGAAAGAAACTATGGAATCTACTGACATGACGACAGACGATATGATCGTAACGACAGACCTGAACTGCATGAAAACTGGCGGGATTTAAACAGAGCAGGGCCCTCTCGTCCCAGTGAATTTGTAGAAGTTAGGTCTCCAAATCCCAATAATGACGCGCGCCAACAGAGAGACAATAGGCAATGACTCATACCGCTGGCAGCCACAAAACGTACGTATGAAACTGACGACGCAGCTGCCGTAGCTAGTAATTACGTAAGAATGGAAGACATTAGAGACATCTCTGACTATGGAGAATAGGTAAAGAATGCATTGCGAAGTTATATGAAAAAGATTTGGGCCAAAATGAGTATTGTACAATCAGAAATAATTATTTTGAAAGAAATATATATAGAATACAGGAAAGAGGAATAGATAGGACTTTTGGGAATAATGATGAATGAAGGGAGATCTCCAAGAAGCAAAGAAAGTTTTGTTTGCAAAATACTGCAATAAATCAAAACCTGTCCTTTCCTTGTGTTATCCCACTATGTGTTTATGTATCCTTGTTTATTTGTCTTTTTCCTGTCTTTATGTGTTTAGCTGATGAGAGCTATGTTGTAGAATTTTTCTGATAATATGATATTTTCTTTGTAAAGATGTTTAGACATTATTTATTCTGTTTTGTTTTAATGCTCATGTGTGAAGTTGATGTTTCGAAAGTTATTCTGATCTTTTATGTATGTACTCATGTCATAATTCCTGTAACACTGATGTATATATTATTTCTATTCTTTTGTAAGGCCTGTATTACTACAAATGTTATCTGTATTGTTATGTTTTTAATGATGTATTTTGTACCTTTGTTATTGTATTCTCATGTTATAATATTGTAATTGACGCCAGTTCATCAGATTAAGTAACTTGTAAGCATTCATTTCACTGCACACATTTCTGTTGGTCATAGTAATGCACAATATGTGAGAAGTTGGGACTCTTAGTGTTTACATGTGTGTTAATAATTCAGCAAGGGACTGGATAACAGCATTGCTGGTTCTAAGGACAATTCCAAAAACTTTGTGCGTGCACAAGTGGTGGTTTATGGACTTGCTATCTTCTCTGCAAGACTCTTCGATGGTGATTGTGCACCTGCACAGTCGCAGCAGATGGTTGCTGGCCATCTCTACAAGGACTACAGTGGGTCCACACCTTTGATGACCCACCAATACCATTATTTCTACAAGGACTACAGTGGGTCTGCACCTCTGGTGGCCCACCAATACCACAATCTCTACCAGGACTACAGTGGGCCTGTCCACAATTTCTACAAGGACTACAGTGGGTCTACTCTGTGATGACCTACCTACCAATATTCTTCAAAACGTCGAATGACTCTGCTGTGGGTTTGCTCTGTTGTGGCCCATTACCTGTCTGCATGTCAAGAGTCAGCACTGTCTTTCCGTTGGAAGGGCAACACTACTTCTTCAAGACTGCATGGAAATCCACTACATCGGTGTGCATTTTCTTTTACTGCTCAGACTTTGAGAAAAACACTGCAATTTTACAGTGATGAACAATCTGGACTGTCTTTATGGACTGTGAGAAAATTTTAGCTTTTGACCAACATTGTATCAATAAGTGTGTGCATTTGATTTCTTTGTTATTGTAATTATGAAAAATTTTATCAAATCATTATTGGCCACTGCCCAAAACAATTTGTAAAATTTTTTGTGGGGAGCATGGGGGCTATGTAAGTAGGCTGTTTATGTTTTCTTATTGGCAACGTTACGTAGCGCTCTGTATAAAAATCACTGGCTGTGCTGTGTGCAGTCTGTGGCTAGTTTGCATTGTTGTCTGCCATTGTAGTGTTGGGCAGCTGGATGTGAACAGCGCGTAGCGATGTGCAGTTGGAGGTGAGCCGCCAGCAGTGGTGGATGTGGGGAGAGAGATGGCGGAGTTTTGAAATTTGTTATACTGGATATTATGAACTGCTATATATATTATGACTATTAAGGTAAATACATTGTTTGTTCTCTATTAAAATCTTTCATTTGCTAACTATGCCTATCAGTAGTTAGTGCCTTCAGTAGTTTGAATCTTTTATTTAGCTCGCCGTATTGCAGTAGTTCGAGTAACGAAGATTTTTGTGAGGTAAGTGATTTGTGAAAGGTATAGGTTAATGTTAGTCAGGGCCATTCTTTTGTAGGGATTTTTGAAAGTCAGATTGCGTTGCGCTAAAAATATTGTGTGTCAGTTTAAGCACAGTCTTGTATAAATTGTTCAAAGGGGACGTTTCACTACTTCACCGACTTCTTTCTTTGGAAAGCAGCAGAATCTGTAATGTACTGCAATCCCACACGTAAACTCGTACGTGAGAAGCATAATCACAGTCAGATGTGCACGAAGTCATTCCCAATAAAGCAAAGAGATTTCAGATTTGTATACCCGCCCCTGGACCTCGTTTCCAACATACGTTGTAATCGCACAGGAATTTTCCACGCATTCTGTATTATTAACTAATCAGGACATATACTACTGGCCATTAAAATTGCTACACCAAGAAGAAATGCAGTTGATAAACGGGTATTCATTGGACAAATTATATTTTCACGCAATTTGGGTGCATAGAGCCTATTATAATTGCTACACCAAGAAGAAATGCAGATGATAAACGGGTATTCATTGGACAAATATATTATACTAGAACTGACATGTGCTTACATTTTCACGCAATTTGGGTGCATAGACCCTGAGAAATCAGTACCCAGAACAACCACCTCTGGCCGTAATAATGGCCTTCATACGCCTGGGCATTGAGTCAAACAGAGCTTGGATGCCGTGTACAGGTACACCTGCCCATGCAGCTTCAACACGATACCACAGTTTATCAAGAGCAGTGACGCGAATTCTGACGAGCCAGTTGCTCGGCCACCATTGACCAGATGTTTTCAGTTGCTGAGAGATCTGGAGAATGTGCTGTCCAGGGCAGCTTTCTAACATTTTCTGTATCCAGAAAGGCTCGTACAGGACCTGCAACATGCGGTCGTGCATTATCCTGCTGAAATGTAGGGTTTCACAGGGATCGAATGGAGGGTAGAACCACGGTCGTAACACAACTGAAATGTAACGTCCACTGTTCAAAGTGACGTCAGTGCGAACAAGAGGTGACCGAGACGTGTAACCAATGTCACCCCATAACATCGCGCCGGGTGATACGCCAGTATGGCGATGACGAATACACGCTTCCAATGTGCGTTCACCGCGATGTCGCCAAACACGGATGCGACCATCTTGATGCTGTAAACAGAACCTGGATTCATAAAAAAAAATGACGTTTTGCCATGGTGCTCTCAGGTTCGTCATTGGTTACACTATCGCAGGGGCTTCTGTCTGTGATGCAGCGTCAAGGGTAACCGCAGCCACGGTCTCCGAGCTAATAGTCCATGCTGCTACAAACATCGTCGAACTGTTCGCGCAGATCGTTGTTGTCTTGCAAACGTCCCCATCTGTTACGATCCGTTACAGCCATGCGGATAAGATGCTGTCATCTGGACTGCTAGTGATACGAGGCCGTTGGGGTCCAGAATGGCGTTCTGTATTACCCTCCTGAACCCACCGGTTCCATATTCTGCTAACACTCATTGGATCTCGACCAACGCGAGCAGCGATGTCGCGATACGATAAACCGCGATCGCGATAGGCTACAATCCGACCTTTATCAAAGTCGGAAACGTGATGGCACTCATTTCTGCTCCTTACACGAGGCATCACAACAACGTTTTACCAGGCAACGCCGGTGAACTGCTGTTTGTGTATAAGAAATCGGTTGGAAACTTTCCTCATGTCAGCACGTTGTAGGTGTCGCCACCGGCGCCAACCTTGTGTGAATGTTCTGAAAAGCTAATCATTTGTATATCACAGCATCGTCTTGCTGTCGGTTAAATTTCGCGTCTGCAGCACGTCGTCTTCTTGGTGTAGCAATTTTAATGGCCAGTAGTGTAGATTACTCTCAAGATACTATGCCTCGATTAAACGTGATTTCAAATTTGTATTTTACTAACCACAAGCTATATCTTGATATAAGCATTAACGACACTTCATTCAATATTTATTTTGACTTTTCTATAGTGATTTTCATCCCTGTATCTTTTAACTAACACTTTTATCACCTTTTCTATCCAGTCCAGTCCAGTCAGTGTACCACATTACTGGTATGTCTTCATAGTACCACTCCACTGGCCGATGCCGGAGACAAAGTATTACAGCATCATTAAACTGGCCCTTCATCCACGTGCTGCTTCCCGTGCATTACATCCTTCATTGAGGCAAACAGATGGAAGCGGAAAGGCGCGAGGTCCGCGGCTGTAGGTGGATGAGGAAGAATTGTCTAATAAGTTTTGTGAGCTCATGCCGGTTATGTGACACTAAAAGGGTACTCTCTCTCTCTCTCTCTCTGTCTCTCTCTCTGTCGTACACGCACACACACACACACACAGACAGAAATTACATAAAAACACATATAGTCAAACAAAAAACAATTCAAAGCAAAACTTAAGAAAGCTGGCAGCATGTACAAAAACGAATGACACTTTTAGACACAGACATTAGCAGTTATAGTGTTTTGTTACAAAAACGGAGCGACCACTAAACGAAACTGAAAACTTTCAATCAGATTGCTACATGAGAGAAAGCTGGTTCGCTTACAAATAATGAATTAGACGCAGATCTGTAAGTAGCCCTCCATCATATTGTAAAAACTTCAGTGAACTGTTTTCATTCTGTAACCTACACGTTCAAACGAAAAAAATCGTCTAGTATTTCAGAACACCCACTGAAGATGTCTTGTAAATGAGGCGAAACGCACAAGTTAAATCAAAAGTCGGTTTTCTTTTAACCTTCTGTAATTTATACACGGTGATTCACAATGACTATTGCGTGCTTCTACCGGTTGTAGAGGGGACTTGATAAGGAACTTGATAAATACACAAAATCCGTGCTCTCTGTGGCATCATTAGCAGAAAATTGGGTCTTAAAACTCAGAAGATACCATCATGAAGTTCTATAAAGTGGAGGTGATTCCTGTATTATCCTCTGGAAAACGAAAGCTGGATTACCACAAAAAAAAAAAAAAAATCACAGCAGAGATGGGGTTCCTAATGAAGACGAAGGCCTGCAGAATAAGAGACATGATTAGAAATAGAGATATAAGAGCATAATTATATATTTTCAACATGAATGAAAAAAATATTCAAGTATATCGTGGAAATTGGAGACAACACCTCATGAGAATGCCTGGTCACAGAATTCCCCAGAAGAGCCTGAACTACCCACCGCATGCGAAAAGAGCTATTAGAAGACCTCGAAAGCGATGTGACTGTATTTGTGTGTTCGGAACAGGCAACAGCCTAATCCTTGATAGGATGATGATGATTACGATGATGATGATGATGATGAATGTAAAACCAGTTTGAAGATCGGGTCAGTTTGAAATCCCACGCTTCATGGTACGCACACGGCGGAGACAGCCAGTTCTTACGTTTGTGCTGTAAGAACACATGGCAAGGCCCATGTTTCGAGTGGTGCGTGTTAAGAAGGAGTTACTCTTGAGACGGCACCACAGCCAACCTTCTTAATTTAGAACCTGTCAGCTCCTCGCAGCCGCTGTTGGACGAGCATGTCATGTGAAGTCACAGCTACAACAGACACTCACCAAAGCGTCCTCTTCTCAGTTTTGTGCGTACCGTGAGGCAGGCGATAAGTGATATGATCCTCAAACTTATTTTAGATACGAACAGTGCGTTTCTGGACATGGCTTCCTCATCAAAACTTCGTCAAACAAACATAAAAATTTGGCATGCAACATATTGACGCATTTTTTTTTTTTTAACGCTCAACTCACATCAAACTCCCACAAGCTCATCCAACTGCAACTCACTCACACCCACTAGTCCATCGCTGTAAGTCGCTCACGCCCATCCACTCCCAGTTGCCCTTTCTCACTCACTCATCCAGCCGAACTCACTGTCATTACCTCTCTGTGTCCCTCTGTCTTTCACTGTCTCCTGTGACACAGCCACAGTGCCCTTCGTTCTGTCCCACTACTACAGTCTCCTCCCTGTCACAACCTCCCTCTTGTTCTCTCTTACTGCCAACATCTCATTCGTTCCTTCCTACTACTCCTGTCTCCTCTCACTCTCACTATCTCTCTCATCCTCGTCGTCATTGTCATACACTGTGCCTCTCTTTATCACTGGCTTTCACCAACTCTCCTTCTGTTCATTCCACCCAGCCTCCTCCCTCGCACTGCCTCCTTACCTCTTTTCTTAGCACTGCTCTTTCACTGTCACTATGTTCCACCGCCACCGTGTCCCTCTCTCACTCTGCCATTGTGTCCTTCGCCCTCTTTATAAGAAAATCTCTATCTTTGAATCCTTATTTCTTTTCCGTCTCTTTGCCACTGACACTACCTTCATCTCTATCAGCACAAAAAAGCGGGAAAATGTTCATGTGCCAAAAATTTTGGAAACATTTTTAATGGTGCTGAAGGAGGTAGAATAAGGCAGCCGGTACCCAAAGTTTCGGTCAGAGTCTTTTAAATAAACAGGAACATTTTCGCATTCTTTGCACTCAGATACCTTACGGCTGGTATCATTTTTCCTTCAAAATAGCGGATAGTTGAGCCTAAAAGTGGTGCATGTGAATAGCGCTGGTGCACGCTTATCTCCAAAGTACACCACAGATCCTCAATAGTAGTGAGATCTGATGACTGAGGAGGACACGGGAGATGTGACACTACATCCGGGCGCTCACGGAACCAGTCCTGGACGATGAGACCTCTGTGAACAGCGTCACCAACAGGGAGCAAACATTGTAGAACACAATGGTCCTTGATAAGTGCTAAAAACCAGGCCCCTTTCCTTTTTTCTTTTATCACTCGTTTATTACACCAAAGAAATACACATTTTAAGACAAAATTTAACTACATGAAATATTGCTCCCAGTAAAGGTTAACATAAGCAGTGACAAAACCTAGTTGTCTTAAGGGTTTCTGTTGGCAACAAATTTTAAGGAGGCAATGTAAGGTTTATATTAATTCAGCTCAAACACGTAGCTAGTGATTGAATCACGACACAGACACTTTAAGGGGCTCCGGAAAGGCTCAAAATCATGAAAAGTTCAATTTTTACTTTTTTGCGTTTTCTGAATCTGCAGACTATTACCTTTTAATAGATATATAATTTATTCAATTCCGAAGACTACAACTATTTTTAAATTTTTTTTGAAATGTGTTCTACATGGGCGTGACCCACTGTGGCGCTGTTAAACTGCTGTCAAATGGTGTTATTATTAACGTCCGGGTTCATCATGTACATTTTAGTGATGTGAGATAAAGTATGTGTTGTGGCTAACCTGTGATGGTTCAATATATATCGCTGGTGTGATTGTCGATTGTTTCATGTTTATTTACTCTGTCGTTATCTCGAAAATATTCGTAATTAATTCTGTTTCTTGAGTCTCTGTTTTGTTGAAGTATAATAATGAGTAAAAGTAAAGTTATTAGAAATCCTCTGAAGTGTCGACGAAATGAAGAAGGCTGTTTGGGCTCTTTTTTTTTTCATACTTCTTCAACCGATGAAAATCCCCAACATAGCTTGTGTCCCAAAGAAGAAGACAGTTGGTGTAAATATAACGAAGGATTGCTAACTGGTGAAGTGTACACTCATAAGCATAGTCTGCCTCATGTAATAATGGAGGTGATAAAACCTATTTTCAGAGACTTAGCAGCACCTGAACTGTTGAAAAAGTGTATTCATGGAAAAACTCAAAACCGCAATGAAAGTGGAAATAGTGTTACATGGTCGAGAATCCCCAAGACTGTATTTGTTGGAATAGAAACACTTCACTTTGGTGTGTATGATGCTGTTGCGACTTTCAATGATGGCAACATTGTAAGGTGCAAGGTATTTAGAAATATGGGAATGAAGATAGGTTCTAACATGGTACGAGCGATGCTTGCTTTAGACAAGGAACGCCTTCGGGCTGCAGACAGGGCTGTAAAGAGTCTAGAAATACAAGCAAGAGTAAACAGGAGGAGGAACAAGAGGAAGCTGGAGGAGGAGTTTGCAGAGGATGAAGATAATCCATCCTATGGACCTGGAATGCACTAAAAAGTTAATCCAATCTTTGTCGCTCGATACCCAAAACTTTTATTTTCTCATACTAATTACATGTTTTCTAAGGATCTTCCAAACATATTTGTTTCAAACTTTCAGTAAATGTTACACAGTACCTTCTGAATAATTTAACACAGCCTTTTTCCAAAAAACTGTGTATTTTTGAATATATAAATAAAAAATTGCAAAAAAAATGTTGTGAATTTTCATTACAATTGCAAAAAAAATCATCTTTAATAACTGAACTAAAATTTTGTAAAATCCCTGTGTTAAGTTGTAGCCCATATTCCAATAAATAATCTGTAAAAAGTTCAACTTCCTACCTCAAATACTTTGTGAGGAAAGATGTAATTTATAAGCGTTATTTTAACATTGCAAGTGTAGGGCGTTCCGGAGCCCCTTAAAAATAGCGTGAATTTGTACTCACAGTCACCAACTTATCAACAGCCTTGCCGTTGAATAAGTAGTAGGCCATTTGGAACGAATTAGCAACACCCAGCAACTAGGGGAGTTAATACCAACAGTCTTTAAATGTCTTGCTCCCCATTAAATAAACAAACTTACAGCAATTAAATGAATAACAAATCAAACACACTACGCTCCACTCGAACTCTTCAGTGGAAGCCAAGCCAAAATGAAGATTCCATTAACTGACTAGCACTGAAGTCACACTAAAGCTCATCTCTGTGTTCCGAGACACACATGGGGCACACTTATACAAGACAAGATTTGAATGGGGCACATCAATAAAACCGGTAGTGGAGCTAACTCGTGCCACTGAAAATTAAGGTACTAGACCGGGCACAAGGTGGTATACAATGAGGTTGCCTTAGTGCTATACTGCCCTCCAAAATATTAATTGGCGCTGCAGTCCGGAACCGCGGGACTGCTACGGTCGCAGGTTCGAATCCTGCCTCGGGCATGGGTGTGTGTGATGTCCTTAGGTTAGTTAGGTTTAAGTAGTTCTAAGTTCTAGGGGACTTATGACCTAATATGTTGAGTCCCATAGTGCTCAGAGCCATTTGAACCATTTGAACCAAAATATTAATTCAAATGGCCAATTCAAAATTAAGTACACATAAACCAGCATTAATTAACGAGGAATGACACCAGGTCGCTCGAAGGGATAACAACACTTAATTGAAAAGACAAATGCCGGAAACGGCAGTAACATCAAACACCTTCTCCGAGTTTTAACCAGGAGTCACTTCCCGCTATGCAAGTAAACATTTAACCAAGCACAAGGAAGGAACCCCGAAGAGAAAATTCAAATAAAACCCCCAAAAGATTATAAAGGACAGCGAAGCACAACTATTTGAATTTAAAAGAATTAGCTCTCCCCAAAGGCAGTGTAAACGCGAAGGCCACACTTAAGAGGCCACCAAAATTGGCTACAAAAGGTCTCATACATTTGCAACTTTTCTTTAATGAAACACAATGTTGCTTAACTTCTGCTGGCTTCTGCTGGACGTCCGATATGGCTTGTTTAGGATACACCAGGCAGCAACCCAAGCTAGGCAGTCGCAAGGCACGGAGAGCAAAATCAGGAGAGCAGACAGGCAGGCAGCCAACACACATCCTCCATCCTGAACCGGCAGACCGCGTACGACCGACTCCACGTATACGTGGTTGCTTCCCACCTCGTACCTCGCGGCGTCTCAGCAGGTAGCCCGAGCAAACGTCAACTGCCATCCCGACCCGCGAATGTGGAAATCAACGAGGCAAGCAAAGATAAGAAACACCGAAGGATCGATAATGGGCATCCAAGAGACTGGCGCCCCAGTAACGAGCGCCACGGCTCAGACCTTATCAGCCAAAATGTTTACATAATCCTTCGCTGCAGTGCGACCTTGCAGAATTACCACGGAGCCTGTGGGGTACTATGATACGGCCGCCAAATCATCATCGAACCCCCGCCAAATTTCACTCTTTGGACGTAAACTCGGTCAGACGGATTACTGTGAAACAAATTACTTTCTTCTATTGCCACACATTCCAGATTTTATAGCTTCGGAACCAAGTTTTCCTGCTACGGCCATTTGCATCACTGCTGCAGTTCCCTGCTTACGGAGCTTCCCTTGTGCTGTTTTGCCACTGACAGAGCTGGCGTGTGCGACGTTCACTTCTGCGGCGACAGGCTGTCGTCCTCGTATTTTCCGCCAGCATCACTCAGCACAGACCTTCGCCGGCGTCGTGACTTAGCGGGTGATGCTTTTCCACATTCCCAGACTGTGGTACAAGTCTCCGTGTGGTGCCTCTTGAAAGACCGAATACTTCGGCTGCCTTGGTTACGGAAACACCCAACCTACGAGCACCAATAATTTGGTTACGTTCTACACTACTGGCCATTAAAATTGCTACACCAAGAAGAAATGCAGATGATAAACGGGTATTCATTGGACAAATATATCATACTAGAACCGATATGTGATTACATTTTCACGCAGTTTGGGTGCATAGATCCTGAGACATCAGTACCCAGAACAACCACCTCTGGCCGTAATAACGGCCTTGATACACCTGGGCATTGACTCAAACAGAGCTTGGATGCCGTGTACAGGTACAGCGGCCCATGCAGCTTCAACACGATACCACAGTTCATCGAGAGTAGTGACTAGCGTATTGTGACGAGCCAGTTGCACGGTCACCATTGACCAGAGTTTTTCAATTGGTGAGAGATCTGGAGAATGCGCTGGCCAGGGCAGCAGTCGAACATTTTCTGTATCCAGAAAGGCCCGTACACGACCTGCAACATGCAGCCGTGCATTATCCTGCTGAAATGTAGTGTTTCGCAGGGATCGAATGAAGGGTAGAGCCACGGGTCATAACATACCTGAAATGTAACGTCCACTGTTCAAAGTGCCGTCAATGCGAACAAGAGGTGACCGACATGTGTAACCAATGGCGCCCCATACCATCACGCCGGGTGATACGCCAGTATGGCGACGACGAATACACGCTTCCAATGTGCGTTCACCGCAATGTCGCCAAACACGGATGGGACCATCATGATGCTGTAAGCAGAACCTCGATTCATCCGAAAAAATGACATTTTGCCGTTCGTCCACCGAGGTTCGTCGTCGAGTACACCATCGCAGGCGCTCCTGTCTGTAACGCAGCGTCAAGGGTAACCGCAGCCATCGTCTCCGAGCTGATAGTCCATGGTGCTGCAAACGTCGTCGAACTGTTCGTGCAGATGGTTGTTGTCTTGCAAACGTCCCCATCTGTTGACTCAGGGATCGAGACGAGGCTGCACGATCCGTTACAGCCATGCGGATAAGATGCCTGTCATCTCGACTGCTAGGGATACGAGGCCGTTGGGATCCAGCACGGCGCTCCGTATTACCCTCCTGAACTCACCGATTCCATATTCTGCTAACAGTCATTGGATCTCGACCAACGCGAGCAGCAATGTCGCGATACGATAAACTGCAATCGCGATAGGCTACAATCCGACCTTTAACAAAGTGGGAAACGTGATGGTACGCATTTCTCCTCTTTAGACGAGGCATCACAACAACGTTTCACCAGGTAACGCCGGCCAACTGCTGTTTGTGTATGAGAAATCGGTTGGAAACATTGCTCGTGTCAGCACGTTGTAGGGGTCGCAACCGGCGCCAACCTTGTGTGAATGCTCTGAAAAGCTAATCATTTGCATACCACAGCATCTTCTTCCTGTCGGTTAAATTTCGCGTCTGTAGCACGTCACCTTCGTGGTGTAGCAATTTTAATGGCCAGGAGTGTAAATCGGTCAGCTCCGACATAACGCACCCACGACTACACACAACACTGCTCTGATCACGACGTATGGCGGACACGCTGTACAGGCGCCGGCTGTCGTTAAATACAAGAGCCGAATCTGAAAGCTTGGCTGGCACCTGCATTTATGTTCAACCATGCACTTCACCCTTTGTTTCCGGATTTCTATCCAGCCGCAGTATCTGTCCCTTCAACTACGAGCGTTAAGTGTTTCCCAGTTGGTTCGTTGGTTTTTTTTGGGGGAGGGGGAGGGGGGAGGGGACCAAACAACGAGGTCAACGGTCGCTTTGTGTTAGGGGAGGATGGGGAAGGAAATCGGCCGTGCCGTTTCAAAGGAAACATTCCGGCATTTTTCACGGAAAACCTAAATCGGGATGGCGGAATGCATGTTTGAACCGGGAGTCCAGCGTGCTAATCATTGCGCCACCTCGCTCGGTTCTCGCCAATTATGTGGAGTATAGTCTTGTGCAGCAGAGAATCACGGATGTCGACCAGTGACTTGGACACTTTCTCTAATGAAACGTCGTCCGACATTGAGTGGAGTGTGATTTTCGGCGCCGTCCGCCTGCGTCGTGAGGTCAGGTCCGATCCTAGCACTGGGCTGAGGGGACAGGGTCGGTGGGGGCGGCGCCCGACCACCTGTTGCCGGCCAGTGCGGACCTGTTGCCGGCCACAAGTGGGCGCCCGCGTTCAGCGCGATTCGGCCGCCTACTTGGCGGACACTACGTTTGCGTGACGGCCAGATGGGTTGGCGGGGATAGACGGACGTCGGGGCCCTGCCGGCAGTCTGCTCAAGCTGACTGTCTCAACACTGCTGCCGACCACAGCGTCGCTGACACCACACACACATCTACGTCCACATACACACTCTGCAGGCCACTTGAGGTGCATGGCGGAGGGTAGTATAGCACCACATATTCACTCCCATTCCATCCACATCTACATCTACATGATTACTCTCCAATTCACATTTAAGTGCTTGGCAGAGGGTTCATCGAACCACAATCATACTACACTCCTGGAAATTGAAATAAGAACACCGTGAATTCAATGTCCCAGGAAGGGGAAACTTTATTGACACATTCCTGGGGTCAGATACATCACATGATCACACTGACAGAACCACAGGCACATAGACACAGGCAACAGAGCATGCACAATGTCGGCACTAGTACAGTGTATATCCACCTTTCGCAGCAATGCAGGCTGCTATTCTCCCATGGAGACGATCGTAGAGATGCTGGATGTAGTCCTGTGGAACGGCTTGCCATGCCATTTCCACCTGGCGCCTCAGTTGGACCAGCGTTCGTGCTGGACGTGCAGACCGCGTGAGACGACGCTTCATCCAGTCCCAAACATGCTCAATGGGGGACAGATCCGGAGATCTTGCTGGCCAGGGTAGTTGACTTACACCTTCTAGAGCACGTTGGGTGGCACGGGATACATACGGACGTGCATTGTCCTGTTGGAACAGCAAGTTCCCTTGCCGGTCTAGGAATGGTAGAACGATGGGTTCGATGACGGTTTGGATGTACCGTGCACTATTCAGTGTCCCCTCGACGATCACCAGTGGTGTACGGCCAGTGTAGGAGATCGCTCCCCACACCATGATGCCGGGTGTTGGCCCTGTGTGCCTCGGTCGTATGCAGTCCTGATTGTGGCGCTCACCTGCACGGCGCCAAACACGCATACGACCATCATTGGGACCAAGGCAGAAGCGACTCTCATCGCTGAAGACGACACGTCTCCATTCGTCCCTCCATTCACGCCTGTCGTGACACCACTGGAGGCGGGCTGCACGATGTTGGGGCGTGAGCGGAAGACGGCCTAACGGTGTGCGGGACCGTAGCCCAGCTTCATGGAGACGGTTCCGAATGGTCCTCGCCGATACCCCAGGAGCAACAGTGTCCCTAATTTGCTGCGAAGTGGCGGTCCGGTCCCCTACGGCACTGCGTAGGATCCTACGGTCTTGGCGTGCATCCGTGCGTCGCTGCGGTCCGGTCCCAGGTCGACGGGCACGTGCACCTTCCGCCGACCACTGGCGACAACATCGATGTACTGTGGAGACCTCACGCCCCACGTGTTGAGCAATTCGGCGGTACGTCCACCCGGCCTCCCGCATGCCCACTATACGCTCTCGCTCAAAGTCCGTCAACTGCACATACGGTTCACGTCCACGCTGTCGCGGCATGCTACCAGTGTTAAAGACTGCGATGGGGCTCCGTATGCCACGGCAAACTGGCTGACACTGACGGCGGCGGTGCACAAATGCTGCGCAGCTAGCGCCATTCGACGGCCAACACCGCGGTTCCTGGTGTGTCCGCTGTGCCGTGCGTGTGATCATTGCTTGTACAGCCCTCTCGCAGTGTCCGGAGCAAGTATGGTGGGTCTGACACACCGGTGTCAATGTGTTCTTTTTTCCATTTCCAGGAGTGTATTTGCCTACCATTCCACTCCCGAACAGCGCGCGGGAAAAACGAACACCTAAACCTTTCTGTTCGAGCTCTGATTTCTCTTATTTTATTTTGATGATCATTCCTACCTGTGTACGTTGGGCTCAACAAAATATTTTCGCATTCGGAAGAGAAAGTTCGTGACTGAAATTTCGTAAATAGATCTCGCCGCGACGAAAAACGTCTTTGCTTTAATGACTTCCATCCCAACTCGCGTATCATATCTGCCACACTCTCTCCCCTATTACGTGATAATACAAAACGAGCTGCCCTTTTTTGCACCCTTTCGATGTCCTCCGTCAATCCCACCTGGTTAGGATCCCACACTGCGCAGCAATATTCTATCAGACAACGAACGAGTGTAGTGTAAACTGTCTCTTTAGTGGACTTGTTGCATCTTCTAAGTGTCCTGCCAATGAAACGCAACCTTTGGCTCACCTTCCCCACAATATTATCTATGTGGTCTTTCCAACTGAAGTTGTTCGTAATTTTTACACCCAGGTACGTAGTTGAATTGACAGCCTTGAGATTAGTACTATTTATCGAGTAATCGAATTCCAACGGATTTCTTTTGGAACTCGTGTGGATCACCTCACACTTTTCGTTATTTAGCGTCAACTGCCACCTGCCACACCATACAGCAGTCTTTTCTAAATCGCTTTGCAAGTGATACTGGTCTTCGGATGACCTTACTAGACGGTAAATTTCAGTTTTATATTTATACATCAATCTGCTGATTCCAAATGCGAAAGCTAGCATTTATCGCGAATCTCTTGCCCAACGTAAAGTCCCGAGCGAGTGGAAAAAAGCACAGGTGACGCCTGTATATAAGAAGGGTAGAAGGACGGATCCTCAAAATTACAGACCAATTTCCTTAACATCGGTTTGTTGCAGGATTCTCGAACATATTCTCAGTTCGAATATTATGAATTTCCTTGAGACAGAGAAATTGCTGTCCATGCATCAGCAGGGCTTTAGAAAGCATCGCTCCTGCAATATGCAACTCGCCGTTTTTCACATGATATCTTGCGAACCATGGATGAAGGGTATCAGACGGATGCCATATTCCTTGACTTCCGGAAAGCGTTTGACTCGGTGCCCCACTGCAGACTCCTAACTAAGGTACGAGCATATGGGATTGGTTCCCAAATATGTGAGTGGCTCGAAGACTTCTTAAGTAATAGAAGCCAGTACGTTGTCCTCGATGGTGAGTGTTCATCGGAGGTGAGGGTATCATCTGGAGTGCCCAAGGGAAGTGTGGTAGGGCCGCTGTTGTTTTCTATCTACATAAATGATCTTTTGGATAGGGTGGATAGCATTGTGTGGCTGTTTGCTGATTGTGGTGTACGGGAAGGTGTCGTCGTTGAGTGACTGTAGGAGGATACAAGATGACTTGGACAGGATTTGTGATTGGTGTAAAGCATGGCAGCTAACTCTAAATATAGATAAATGTAAATTAATGCAGATGAATAGGAAACAGAATCCCGTAATGTTTGAATACTCCGTTAGTAGTGTAGCGCATGACACAGTCACGTCGATTAAATATTTGCGCGTAACATTGCAGAGCGATATGAAGTGGGACAAGCATGTAATGGCAGTTGTAGGGAAGGCAGATAGTCGTCTTCGGTTCATTGGTAGAATTTTGGGAAGATGTGGTTCATCTGTAAAGGAAACCGCTGATAAAACACTAATACGACCTATTCTTGAGTACTGCTCGAGCGTTTGTGTTCCCTGTCAGGTCGGATTGAGGGAGGACATAGAAGCATTTCAGAGGCGGGCTGCTATATTTGGGACTGGTAGATTTGATCATCACGCTTCAGGAACTCGGGTGGGAGTCTCTAGAGGAAAGGAGGCGTTCTTTTCGTGAATCGCTACTGAGGAAATTTAGAGAACCAGCATCTGAGGCTGATTGCAGTACAATTTTACTGCCGCCAACTTACATTTCGCAGAAAGACCACAAAGATAAGATAAGAGAGATTAGGGCTCGTACAGAGGCATATAGGCATTCATTTTTCCCTCGTTCTGTTTGGGAGTGAAACAGGGAGAGAAGAAGCTAGTTGTGGTACGAGGCACCCTCCGCCACGCACCGTATGGTGGATTGCGGAGTATGTATGTAGATGTAGATGAAAGAGTTTCTGCAGGAATACATCAGTGCGTGGTGTAATTACACTTCCTGTCAAAAAAGGGAAGCAGCCAGAAGACATGGTCGGATGTCTATCTAGCGGTGTCTACGGACATACCATCGGTGGATACGTAAACGGTTAGAGTGGCAGTTCCCTGTGGCCACCAGAGACCATTAGTGTCGTTCGTGTTTACTGTTGCTTCCAGGCCTGATGATGATGATGATGATGTTTGGTTTGTGGGGCGCTCAACTGCGTGGTTATCAGCGCCCGTACAATTTCCCAACCTTTCCTCAGTCCAATTTTGCCCCTTTCCAGGATGATGATGAAATGAAGAGGACAACACAAACACCCAGTCATCTCGAGGCAGGTGAAAATCCCTGACCCCGCCGGGAATCGAACCCAGACCCCGTGCTCGGGAAGCGAGAACGCTACCACGAGACCACGAGCGGCGGACTGCTTCCAGGCCTGTCAGGGTATACGAGGGGCGTGAAAAGCGCGATAACTGTGAAGGTCTCTAAACGCCGCGTACTCGTACGAGACCGCGTTATCACCACCCCTGAAAGTCTCGCTGTTATCCAACGCACCCTGACTACACATAAATCTGCTGACTCAGTCTTTTGTGCTGCTATTCATGAACAGCGTTCGATGGATTGTTTTCCAACAGGATAGCGCTCGCCCGTCCACCGCTGTTGTAAACCAACACGCTCCACAGAGTGTCGACATTATTGCCTCGATCTGATGGATCGACAGACCTGTCTCCAATCGACCGTCGGACGACAACTCCAGCGTCATCCGCGAACAGCACTGACCGTCCCTGTACTGACCGACCAAGGTCCATCAGGCACGGAACTCCACTACACAAACTGACGTGCGACACCTGCACAACACAACGCATGCACGTTTGCATGGTTGTATTCGACATCCTGCGCTTAGACAAGTTATTAATTTGCTATGGCTTATCTCGCGCTTACATTTACCTGTGATCTAGCAATGCTAATCACTTTAAAATGTCAGCTAGACTAACATCTGCCAACATTTCATTACTGTAGATTATTTATTTTACGGTGGTTTTTTTTTCGTCAGAGTATGCAGGGCTATACAAAGAACCCTTCGAAATATACAGGGTGCTCCATTGATCGTGACCCGGCCAAATATCTCACGAAATAAAAAGTACGAAACTCGTCTAGCTTGAAGGGGGAAACCAGATGGTGCTATGGTTGGCCCGGTAGATGGCGCTCCCATAGGTCGAACGTATATCAACTGCGTTTTTTTAAATAGGAACCCCCATTTTTATTACATATTCGTGTAGTACGTAAAGAAATATGAATTCTTCAGTTGGACCACTCTTTTTACTTTGTGATAGATGGCGTTGTAATAGGCACAAACGTATAAGTACGTGGTATCACGTAACATTCCGCCAGTGCGGACGGTATTTGCTTCGTGATACATTACCCGTGTTAAAATGGACCGTTTACCAATGGCGGAAAAGGTCGACAGAATGTTGATGTATGGCTATTGTGATCAAAATGCCCAACGGGCGTGTGCTATGTATCCTGGACAACATCATCCAAGTGTCCGGACCGTTCGCAGGATAGTTACGTTATTTAAGGAAACAGGAAGTGTTCAGTCACATGTGAAACATCAACCACGACCTGCAACATATGATGATGCCCAAGTAGGTATTTTGGCTGCTGTCGCTGCTAAATCGCACATCAGTACCACACAAATTGCGCGAGAATCGGGAATCTCAAAAACGTCGGTGTTGAGAATGCTACATCAACATCGATTGCACCCGTACCATATTTCTATGCTCCAGGAATTGCATGGCGACGACTTTCAACGTCGTGTACAGTTCTGCCATTGGGCACAAGAGAAATTACGAGACGATGACAGATTTTTTGCACGCGTTCTATATAGCGACTAAGAGTCATGCAGCAACAGCGGTAACGTAAACCGGCATAATATGCACTACTGGGCAACGGAAAATCCACGATGGCTGCGACAAGTGGAACATCAGCGACCTTGGCGGGTTAAGGGGCTCCGGAACGCCCTATACTTGCAATGTTAAAATAACGCTTATAAATGACATCTTTCCTCACAAAGTATTTGATGTAGGAAGTTGAACTTTTTACAGATTGTTTATTGGTATATGGGCTACAACTTAACACAGGGATTTTACAAAATTTTAGTTCAGTTATTAAAGATGATTTTTTTTCAATTGTAATGAAAATTCACAACATTTCTTTGCAATTTTTTATTTATATATTCAAAAATATACAGTTTTTTTGGAAAAAAGGCTGTGTCAAATTATGCAGAAGGTACTGTGTAATATTTACTGAAAGTTTGAAACTAATATGTTTGGAAGATCCTTAGAAAACATGTAATTAGTATGAGAAAATAAAAGTTTTGGGAATCGAGTGACAAAGATTGGATTAACTTTTCAGTGCATTCCAGGTCCATAGGATGGATTATCTTCATCCTCTGCAAACTCCTCCTCCAGCTTCCTCTTGTTCCTCCTCCTGTTTACTCTTGCTTGTATTTCTAGACTCTTTACAGCCCTGTCTGCAGCCCGAAGGCGTTCCTTGTCTAAAGCAAGCATCGCTCGTACCATGTTAGAATGTTATTATTTACAGTAATAACACATACCTTTGGCATTCCAACATTTCTCCTTTTCTTAAAAGCCTTCAGAGGATTTCTAATAACTTTACTTTTACTCATTATTATACTTCAACAAAACAGAGACTCAAGAAACAGAATTAATTACGAATATTTTCGAGATAACGACAGAGTAAATAAACATGAAACAATCGACAATCACACCAGTGATATATATTGAACCATCACAGGTTAGCCACAACACATACTTTATCTCACATCACTAAAATGTACCTGATGAACACGGACGTTAATAATAACACCATTTGACAGCAGTTTAACAGCGCCGCAGTGGGTCACGCCCATGTAGAACACTTTCCAAAAAAATTTAAAAATAGTTGTAGTCTTCGGAATTGAATAAATTATATATCTATTAAAAGGTAATAGTCTGCAGATTCAGAAAACGCAAAAAAGTAAAAATTGAACTTTTCATGATTTTGAGGCTTTCCGGAGCCCCTTAATGGATGGTGGGGCATTATGGGAGGAAGGATAGTTGGCCCCCATTTTATCGATGGCAATCTAAATGGTGCAATGTACGCTGATTTCCTACGTAATGTTCTACCGATGTTAGTGCAAGATGTTTGACCGCATGACAGAATGGCTATGTACTTGCAACATGATGGATGTCCGGCACATAGCTCGAATGCGGTTGAAGCGGTATTCAACAGCATATTTCATGACAGGTGGATTGGTCGTCGAAGCACCATACCATGGCCCGCACGTTCACCGGATCTGACATCCCCGGATTTCTTTCTGTGGGGAAAGTTGAAGGATATTTGCTATCGTGATCCACCGACAACGATTGACAACATCCGTCAGCGCATTCTGAATTGACGCTGTCCGCAAATCGCCCCTTTCAAGCCGTCGTGTCCGCATCTTTCGCGATACCGCCCGTACATAACTGAGCTCCGCACGTTCACTATTTACTGGCAATGCTGCACTCAAGAGCCAAAGAAACTGGAACACCTACCTAATATCGCGTAGGATCCCCGAGAGCACGAAGAAGTGCCGCAAAACGACGTGGCACGGACTCGCAGGAGAGAGTTGACGAGTTAACGAGTTGACATAATGATCCTGCAGGACTTGTAAGTAGGCTGTTTAGCTTTTTATGTAGGTAACGCCACGTAGCGCGCTGTATGAAAACCACTGGCTGTGCTGTGTGCAGTCTGTGGCTAGTTGGAGTCATTGTTGGAATATTCGCTATTGTAGTGTTGGGCAGCTGGATGTGAACAGCGCATAGCGTTGTGCAGTTGGAGGTGAGCCGCCAGCAGTGGTGGATGTGCGGAGAGAGATGGCGGAGTTTTGAGAGATTACCATGTGAGCACGATCTGGACGTGTGTCCTCCAGAAAAAGGAAATTTGTATAGATGGATGTCATGAATTGATATATGTAATGACTTTTGAACATTATTGAGGTAAATACATTGTTTTTTCTCTATCAAAATCTTTCATTTGCTAACTATGCCTACCGGTAGTTAGTGCCTGCAGTAGTTAGAATCTTTTATTTAGCTGGCAGCGTTGGCGCTCGCTGTATTGCAGCAGTTCGAGTAACGAAGACTTTTGTGAGGTAAGTGATTCATGAAAGGTATAGGTTATAGATAGTCTGGGGCATTCTTTTGTAGGGATTAGTGAAAGTCAGATTGCGTTGCGCTAAAAAAATATTGTGTGTCAGTTTAGTGATGATCACAATAATTAAAGAGAGAACTGTCTGAGTACGTTCAGTTTCACTCAGCTGCCTTTGTATCAAATAACGTAGAGGTTTACTAGCACAGTCATTCATAATTTTTCTAGGGGGACGTTACAGGCTGTCCATAAATCCGTAAGAGTAATAGGGGATGGAGATCTCTTCTGAACAGCACGTTGCAAGGCATCCCAGATATGTTCAATAACGTTTATGTCTGCGATGCTTGGTGGCCAGCGGAAGGGTGTTTAAACCCAGAAGAGTGTTCCTGGAGCCTCTCTGTAGCAGTTCTGCACGTATGGTGACTCGCATTGTCGTCCTGGAATTGCCCAAGTCCGTCGGAATGCAGAATGGATGCAGGTGTTCAGACAGGATGCTTACGTACATGTCACCTGTCAGAGTCATATCTAGACGTCTCAGGAGTCCCATATCACTCCAACTGCTCACGCTCCACACCATTACAGAGCCTCAAGCAGCTTGAACAGTCCCCTGATGACATCCAGGCTCCACGGACGCTTGAGCTTGTCTCCATACCCGTACACGTCCATCCACTCGATACAATTTGAAACGAGACTCGTCCGACCAGGCAACATGTTTCCAGTCATCAGCAGCCCAATGTCAGTGTTGACAGGCCCATGCGAGGCGTAAAGCTTTGTGTCCTGCAGTCATCAAGGGTACACGAGTGGGCCTTTGGCTCCAAAAGTCCATATCGATAATGTTTCGTAGAATGGTTCGCACGCTGACACCTGTTGATGGCCCGGCACTGGAATCTGTAGCAATTTGCGGAAGGTTTCTGTCACGTTGAACGATTCTCTTCAGTCGTCGTTGGTCCCGTCCTTGCAGGATCTCTTTCCGGCAGCAGCGATGTCGGAGATTTGACGTTTTACCGCATTCGTCATATTCACGGTACACTCGTGAAATGGTCGTACGGCAAAATCACCACTTCGTCGCTACCTCGTAGATGCTGGGTCCCAGCGCCCGTGCGCCGACTGTAACACCACGTTCAAACTCACTTATATCTTGATAACCTGCCAGCAGTAACCGATCAAATAACTGCACCAGACACTTGTTGTGTTATGTAGGCGTTGCTGACCACAACGCCGTATTTTTCCTCCTTACATATCTCTGTATGCCTTCTGCACGTGCTCGTCCAACGGGAATCGTCGACCCTTCGAGGCCTGTCTGAAGGGACCGAAGGCGTGATAAATCCATGCGCAGAGATCAGGACTATAGGGCGGGTGCTCTAGGGTCTTCCAGTCGTTGGCGTAACTTCTACGTCACGGCATTTGCGATGTGGGGACGTGCGTGATCTTGAAGCGGTAGCGTCTCTTGGTGCTTTATTCCACAACCGTGGTTTTCGACACACGTCTCGCCCCACATACATTCTAGAATCACAAAATAACGTCGCCATAGTTCAGGTTTCCGCATTTACCGCACGCACGTCGGAAAGACACAAATAGCAAACACACTGCTCCGTTGCCTGCATGTCGATGCTTGAATATCCGCATCCTAGTCGTGCTATGTTGCATATATGCTACGGTGACGCCTTCAAATTGAAACTTTTTTATCGCCCCTTCTAAAAGCTCCACCAATCAGGGTCATCTTTTTCTTCATCCAGGTGCTTGTAGTTGTGCCCCGTTACCGCCTCTTCTGTTTGCCTGGGGCAACCTACTGGTGCGTCGGGAGGAGCCGTAGTTAGGGTCTAAACGTCCACAGACAGAAAAGACAGACTCGGCGCTATGTTATTTAGCCAGGCGCCAGGTGCTAAAACGACAATTTTAAATAGAAATAGTTAGTTGGGTATTTTCAGTCGTTCATTAATAATCAGAGTCAGCTTTCTGTGAGATCAACTTAACGGTGCTCAAAGTAAATCCTCACTGTCAGCGTACTGTTTACGACACAACGCGTATTATGTCTTACTCATCTATGCAAGAGGATCTGAAAGTGTTGTTTCTTACCAAACATCCAAGAACATGGACAGAGCTCACTTAATGAACGGGGAGCTGCTACCTGTTAAGCAGCCGGCATTAATATACAGCCGCTAATAATTGCATTATACCGGTGTTGCTTTTTCACTAGCGACATGTATGTCAAAGAATTTATTTGTATCTCTAGCTGAGAAAAGCAGCGTTTCCGGGGTATTTATTTATTCCAGTCTTCTCTTAGACCATGTCCTACCCCCCCTCTCTCTTTGTGCGTGTCCTCTTTCTCTGTCATCTCCTGTCCCGCCTTCCTCCGCCCTCCCCCCCCCCCCCCGTCTCTGCCCACTTCTTCCTTCGTCTATCTATCCATCTCCTCCACTCCCTCTTTCCTTCTCTCTTTTCGCATCTCTTCTCCCTCCTCTCACTATCCATCCATCCCCCCCCCCGTCCTGTCCATCACCAACCACCACCCCTCCCTGTCTCTGTCCTCTATCAGCCACTCTCTCTGTTCATCTACTCCACCCCTCCTCTTTCCATCTCTTGCTTCCTCTCTCCCTGTTCATCTCCTCTATTTTACTTTCTGTGTCCATCTCCTCTAAACTCTCTTTCTCCATATCCTCCTCTCCCTCTGTCTGTTCATCTCCTCTTCCCCCATCTCTCTGCCTGTCTCTTCCTCCCCCTGTCTGTCTTCTCCTTGTCCTTCTTCTCCCTTGCTGTATCTCCACATTATCACAGTCACTCCAGTAGGATGTTGGTGGCTCTTACCACCACAGTATTTCCATCTAAATTGTAATTAATATGTAGACCAAAATTGACTGAAATCTTCCAGGGGTTTAGGATGCGCTTTTTTACCTGTGGCTTTACTCACACACGTAGGTATCGAATACATTTCACATATATTTAATATATTTCACACATATGTGTGCACTTATTTCAGCTTAGCGGTTATCATGTACCTCCTGAACTCTCTGCTCTACACTTACTTAATTTTACAGCCACGTGCAGTGGTATAAGTGCTTAATGTTCAAATGCCGGCACGGTAACTCAGCGTGTTCGGTCAGAGGGTTAGTTGCCCTCTGTAATAAAAAAACTGAGATAATGGATCAACTACGAACTGAAACGGATGTCTTGCGACGTCCGCACCGAGCAGATACAACGAACAAAATGAGACAACAAAAAAAAAAAAAAAAAAAAAAAAAAAAAGGTGTAGCGTCTTCGATTCATAATCAAAACGTCTTCGGTCCCGGGTTCGATCCCCGCCACTGCCTAAATTTTGATAAATAATCAGCATTGGCGGCCGCAGACTTCCGGCATAAGAAGTCAGCCTCATTATGCCAACGGCCTTGTCAAAGAGGGCGGAGGAGCGGATAGAGGTTCAGGGCACTCTCTTGTCCTAGGGGTGGGAAATTGCCCCTAAAGGCGGAAGAATCAGCAATGATCAACGACATGAGGATGCAGAAGGCAATGGAAACCACTGCATTAAAGACACGTAACGTGTATCCACAGGACATGTGGCCTGTAATTGAAGAAGTGTCATGTTGATCTCTCTATTGGCAAAAGATTCCGGAATAGTCCCCCATTCGGATCTCCGGGAGGGGACTGCCAAGGGGGAGGTTACCATGAGAAAAAGATTGAATAATCAACGAAAGGATAACGTTCTACGAGTCGGGGCGTGGAATGTCAGAGGCTTGAACGTGGTAGGGAAACTAGAAAATCTGAAAAGGGAAATGCAAAGGCTCAATCTAGATATAGTAGGGGTCAGTGAAGTGAAGTGGAAGGAAGACAAGGATTTCTGGTCAGATGAGTATCGAGTAATATCAACAGCAGCAGAAAATGGTATAACAGGTGTAGGATTCGTTATGAATAGGAAGGTAGGGCAGAGGATGTGTTACTGTGAACAGTTCAGTGACCGGGTTGTTCTAATCAGAATCGACAGCAGACCAACACCGACAACGATAGTTCAGGTATACATGCCGACGTCGCAAGCTGAAGATGAACAGATAGAGAAAGTGTATGAGGATACTGAAAGGGTAATGCAGTATGTAAAGGGGGACGAAAATCTAATAGTCATGGGCGACTGGAATGTAGTTGTAGGGGAAGGAGTAGAAGAAAAGGTTACAGTAGAATATGGGCTTGGGACAAGGAATGAAAGAGGAGAAAGACTAATTGAGTTCTGTAACAAGTTTCAGCTAGTAATAGCGAATACCCTGTTCAAGAATCACAAGAGGAGGAGGTATACTTGGGGAAGACCGGGGAGATACGGGAAGATTTCAATTAGATTACACCATGGTCAGGCAGAGATTCCGAAATCAGAAATTGGATTGTAAGGCGTACCCAGGAGCAGATATAGACTCAGACCACAATATAGTAGTGATGAAGAGTAGGCTGAAGTTCAAGACATTAGTCAGGAAGAACCAATACGCAAAGAAGTGGGACACGGAAGTACTAAGGAATTACGAGATACGTTTGAAGTTCTCTAACGCTATAGATACAGCAATAAGGAATAGCGCAGTAGTCAGTACAGTTGAAGAGGAATGGACATCTCTAAAAAGGGCCGTCGCAGAAGCTGGGAAGGAAAACACAGGTACAAATAAGGTAGCTGCGAAGAAACCATGGGTAACAGAAGAAATACTTCAGTTGATTGATGAAAGGAGGAAGTACAAACATGTTCCGGGAAAATCAGGAATGCAGAAATACAAGTCGCTGAGGAATGAAAAAAATAGGAAGTGCAGGGAAGCTAAGAAGAAATGACTGCAGGAAAAATGTGAAGACATCGAAAAAGATATGATTGTCGGAAGGACAGACTCAGCATACAGGAAAGTCAAAACAACCTTTGGTGACATTAAAAGCAACGGTGGTAACATTAAGAGTGCAACGGGAATTCCACTTTTAAATTCAGAGGAGAGAGCAGATAGGTGGAAAGAATACATTGAAAGCCTCTATGAGGGTGAAGATTTGTCTGATGTGATAGAAGAAGAAACAGGAGTCGATTTAGATGAGATGGAGGATCCAGTATTAGAATCGGAATTTAAAAGAGTTTTGGAGGACTTACGGTCAAATAAGGCAGAAGGGATAGATAACATTCCATCAGAATTTCTAAAATCATTGGGGGAAGTGGCAACAAAATACTATTCACGTTGGTGTGTAGAATATATGAGTCTGGCGATATACCATCTGACTTTCGGAAAAGCATCATCCACACAATTCCGAAGACGGCAAGAGCTGACAATTGCGAGAATTATCGCACAATCAGCTTAACAGCTCATGCATCGAAGCTGCTTACAAGAATAATATACAGAAGAATGGAAAAGAAAATTGAAAATGCGCTAGGTGACGATCAGTTTGGCTTTAGGAAAAGTAAAGGGACGAGAGAGGCAATTCTGACGTTACGGCTAATAATGGAAGCAAGGCTAAAGAAAAATCAAGACACTTTCATAGGATTTGTCGACCTGGAAAAAGCGATCGACAATATAAAATGGTGCAAGCTGTTCGAGATTCTGAAAAAAGTAGGGGTCAGCTATAGGGAGAGACGGGTCATATACAATATGTACAACAACCAAGAGGGAATAATAAGAGTGGACGATCAAGAACGAAGTGCTCGTATTAAGAAGGGTGTAAGACAAGGCTGTAGCCTTTCGCCCCTACTCTTCAATCTGTACATCGAGGAAGCAATGATGGAAATAAAAGAAAGGTTCAGGAGTGGAATTAAAATACAAGGTGAAAGGATATCAATGATACGATTCGCTGATCACATTGCTATCCTGAGTGAAAGTGAAGAAGAATTAAATGATCTACTGAACGGAATGAACAGTCTAATGAGTACACAGTATGGTTTGAGAGTAAATCGGAGAAAGACGAAGGTAATGAGAAGTAGTAGAAATGAGAACAGCGAGAAACTTAACATCAGGATTGATGGTCACGAAGTCAATCAAGTTAAGGAATTCTGCTACCTAGGCAGTAAAATAACCAATTACGGACGGAGCAAGGAGGACATCAAAAGCAGACTCGCTATGGCAAAAAAGGCATTTCTGGCCAAGAGAAGTCTACTAATATCAAATACCGGCCTTAATTTGAGGAAGAAATTTCTGAGGATGTACATCTGGAGTACAGCATTGTATGGTAGTGAAACATGGACTGTGGGAAAACCGGAACACAAGAGAATCTAAGCATTTGAGATGTGGTGCTATAGACGAATGTTGAAAATTAGGTGGACTGATAAGTTAAGGAATGAAGAGGTTCTACGCAGAATCGGAGAGGAAAGGAATATGTGGAAAACACTGATAAGGAGAAGGGACAGGATGATAGGACATCTGCTAAGACATGAGGGAATGACTTCCATGGTACTAGAGGGAGCTGTAGAGGGCAAAAACTGTAGAGGAAGACAGAGATTGGAATACGTCAAGCAAATAATTGAGGACGTAGGTTGCAAGTGGTATTCTGAGATGAAGAGGTTAGCACAGGAAAGGAATTCGTGGCGGGTCGCATCAAACCAGTCAGTAGACTGATGACCAAAAAAAAAAAAAAGGAACCTCTTTCTGTTGCAGAATCACTACTGGAGAAACCAGTGCACGTCTTACTATATATAATGCAGGTTCCACCCACTTCTGACGGCATGATGTCATTACTAACCAATGAGTTATAAGTCGAATAACAATGTAAAATTTCTTAGTTAAAAGAACATTGTCAAGAATTAAAAATAAATACACACAAAGCTTATTAAACAGCTATTCTAAATTAAGAAGGGTAATATTTAAATATGTAGGATAAATGAACTTCGGTTTGGCAGTACATGGGTTGCCCTCTCAAGGCCTGTTAGTGAACCATTTGGAACCACTGGTTGCCATGGTGAAATTGTATGTAAGTAAGTATGTAGTATACGTGTCAGCTAAAGATTATTGCAGCCTACTCATTGAAAATCGTTTCAATAGCGACATGTTCCTGCTCAGTAGTACATCGTCTGACGTGACAGTCTTCGCCATTCCACTGTCGCAACAACTTCGTTAGAAAGAAGCCAGCTGCCACATCTTTTCACGGGCGTTTGTCCTCACCATGGCAACCACTAGTTTGCCTGTCGACTTTTCAACAACTTCAGTGGAAAGAAGCCTGCTGCCTCATCTTTGGAACGGCGTCCAACTTCACCATGGCAACCAGCGGTTCCAAATGGTTCACTAACAGGCCTTGAGAGGGCAACCCATGTACTGCCAAACCGAAGTTCATTTAGCCTACATATTTAAATATTTTTAACGCATCTTATTTGAGAATAGCTGTTTAATAAGCTTAGTGTGTATTTATTTTTAGTTCTTGACAATGTTCTTTTACAAAATTGTTATGTCTTTCGTGGCCACTTGTTGACAAACTGCCTATTGGCTTCTGTCTCGGGTTCTTCGGCCGACGTTCATCTAATGATTTTTCTGACGTTTCGCCAGCACGAGTGGCTGGCATTATCAAAGCTTCACCCTCCATTGCCGGTGGTGAACTGGAGCCGAGCTCGCGGCCGCAGACTATATGTACCTGGCGCGCCAACGTCGGAGGGCTTCTCCGCGGTCATTTCCGGTGCGGTTCTCCTCTTGCTACCTGCGATCCGTTTACCTTAAGGCTTTCCTCTTTCTTGTTGAAATTGTTTGCGTGTTTTTGTATTTCTACAGCTTCTCTGAACAAGCGCGTGTGATGGGAATGTATGTCGGGTACGGCCTTTCTGCCATACATTCCTAGAGTGACGGACAGAATTGGCCCTACATTGCGCAAACATGGCGTAAAGAGGATTTTCAAACCGACAAGGAAGATCAAAGAGTGTCTTAGATCGGCGAAGGAGAAAAGAGACCCACTTACAATGTCGGGAATATACCGTATACCATGCACATGCGAAAAAGTTTATGTCGGAATGACTGGACGATCAATTAACACCAGGATCAAAGAGCATAAGCGGCATTGCAGGTTGCGGCAGGTGGAGAAATCGGCCGTGGCAGAGCACGCACTGAATGAGACCGACCACGCAATAAAATTCGCCGACACGGAAGTTCTGGCTGTAGAGAAGCACTATCACACGCGCTTGTTCAGAGAAGCTGTAGAAATACAAAAACACGCAAATAGTTTCAACAAGAAAGAGGAAAGCCTTAAGGTAAACGGATCCCGGCTTTCCGTACTGCAGCGAACGACCGTCGCAGGTAGCAAGAGGAGAACCGCACAGGAAATGACCGCGGAGAAGCCCTCGGACGTTTGCGCGCCAGGTACATATAGCCTGCGGCCGCGAGCTCGGCTCCAGTTCACCACCGGCAATGGAGGGTGAAGCTTTGATAATGACAGCCACTCGTGTTGGCGAAACGTCAGAAAAATCATTAGATGAACGTCGGCCGAAGAACCCGAGACAGAAGCCAATAGGCAGTTTGTCAATGTTCTTTTAACTAAGAAATTTTGCATTGTTATTCGACTTATAACTCATTTGTTAGTAATGACACGATGCCCTCAGGAGTGGGCGGAGCCTCCATTATTTATAGTAAGAAGTGCACTGGTTTCTCCAGTAGTGATTCGGCAACAGAAAGAGGTTCCTACTCAATGGTAATTCATTGCTTTATTGCTTTATAACTTTATGTATTTTCTTTAATGTATGTAGCCCTATAATTACAGCTTTTTATACAACTTGTAGGTCTGAGGATGACCACAGCAGGGGTCGAAACCCGTCACATTGATAAATAAATCGTAATCAAGACTGTTTTTAATGGTAAATATTTGTAATTAATATGTGTGCCAAATTTGACTGAAATCGTTCCAGTGGTTCAGTATGAGCCTCTTGCTCGTGGCTTTGCAAGCGTACGCACATGTCAAATATGTTTCACACATATTTAATATATTTCACGCGTATTTGTAAATATATTTGTACACATATTTTATACATGAGCTTCACTTTCATTTCCACGTAGTTGAATGTTTATTACGTCATATATCCTGAACTATGTGTCGTACGGTGATACAATTTTGTAGGTACAGTCAGTGGTATGTGTGCTTGCTGTGTACGAAATGTGTCACGAAAAGATTTGGTAGAAACGAAGTGTAAGTAATAAATTTAACGTCTAGCATGATGCGGTAGCTTGCCACGCATTTAGTGTCTATGACTTTGTATCACCTGGACTGTTTGTCATATAGTGGCGTGGTTTTGCTCGTAAATTCATTGGTACATGTGAATACCGCCTGCAGAATATGTTACGAATACGGTTAATACTAAAGAAGTAATATAGTACTAAAGAAGTAATAAATTAATACGTTATGCATCATGTGATAGTTTTAATTCTTGAACAGCGAAAATGTAGTAAGCGACAAATTCTTTTTCCATTCATCATTTTGTGGGGCTCGACGGCGAGACTATGTTTCGTAAATATTTGGAATTATGTGTAAAGTTTGTTGCAACTCTTTAAGCGCCCTCATTCCCAAACACTACATAACTAAAGTATGGGTATTCTAGCATCATGTGCTACACTGATCCCCCCCCCCCCCCCGCCAGCACCGCTACCGTCACTTTGATAGGTTGCTGGATCTTAACCCCCACACTGATTCTTTCGAGACTAAATGATGGGTGTACCATGTTGTGTTGAAATCGGCTCAGTGGTTTAGGAGGAGATGTGGAACATACATTTTTATAATTTGTCTTCCTGTGGTCAAGCACACTACTGGCCATTAAAATTGCTACAAAATGAAGAAATGCAGATGATCAACGGGTATTCATTGGACAAATATATTATACTAGAACTGACTTGTGATTACATTTTCACGCAATTTGGGTGCATAGATCCTCAGAAATCAGTACCCTGAGAAACCACCTCTGGCCGTAATAACGGCCTTGATACGCCTGGGCATTGAGTCAAACAGAGCTTGGATAGCGTGTACAGTTACAGCTGCCCATGCAGCTTCAACACGATACCACAGTTCATCAAAAGTAGTGCCTGGCGTATTGTGACGAGCTAGTTGCTCGGCCACCATTGACCATTGACCTGCATCATGCGGTCGCGCATTATCCTGCTGAAATGTAGGGTTTCGCAGGGATCGAATGAAGGGTACAGCCACGGGTCGTAACACATCTGAAATGTAACGTCCACTGCTCAAAGTGCCGTCAATGCGAACAAGAGGTGACCGAAACGTGTAACCAATGGTACTCCATACAATCGCGCCGGGTGATACGCCAGTGTGGCGATGACGAATACACGCTTCCAATGTGCGTTCACCGCGATGTCGCGAAACACGGATGATACCATCATGCTCTTGTAAACAGAACCTGAATTCATCCGAAAAAATTACGTTTTGCCATTCGTGCACCCACGTTCGTCGTTGAGCACACCATCGCAGGCGTTCCTGGCTGTGATCTACATCTACATGACTAATCTGCAATTCACATTTCAGTGCTTGGCAGAGGGTTCATCGAACCACAATCACACTATCTCTCTACCATTCCACTCCCGAACAGCGCGCGGGAAAAAGAACACCTAAACCTTTCTGTTCGAGCTCTGATTTCTCTTATTTTATTTTCATAATCATTCCTACCTATGTAGGTTGGGCTCAACAAAATATTTTCGCATTCGGAAGGGAAAGTTGGTGACTGAAATTTCGTAAATAGATCTCGCCGCGACGAAAAACGTCTTTGCTTTAATGACTTCCATCCCAACTCCCGTATCATATCTGTCACACTCTCTCCCCTATTACGTGATAATACAAAACGAGCTGCCCTTTTTTGCACCCTTTCGATGTCCTCCGTCAATCCCACCTGGTAAGGATGCCACACCGCGCAGCAATATTCTAACAGAGGACGAACGAGTGTAGTGTAAGCTGTCTCTTTAGTGGACTTGTTGCATCTTCTAAGTGTCCTGCCAATGAAACGCAACCTTTGGCTCACCTTCCCCACAATATTATCTATGTGCTCTTTCCAATTGAAGTTGTTCGTAATTTTTACACCCAGGTACGTAGTTGAATTGACAGCCTTGAGAACTGTACTATTTATCGAGTAATCGAATTCCAACGGATTTCTTTTGGAACTCATGTGGATCACCTCACACTTTTCGTTATTTAGCGTCAACTGCCACCTGCCACACCATACAGCAATCTTTTCTAAATCGCTTTGCAACTGATACTGGTCTTCGGATGACCTTACTAGACGGTAAATTACAGCATCATCTGCGAACAATCTAAGAGAACTGCTCAGATTGTCATCCAGGTCATTTATATAGATCAGGAACAGCAGAGGTCCCAGGACGCTTCCCTGGGGAACACCTGCTATCACTTCCGTTTTACTCGATGATTTGCCGTCTATTACTACGAACTGCGACCTATCTGACAGGAAATCACGAATCCAGTCGCACAATTGAGACGATACCCCATAGGCCCGCAGCTTGATTAGAAGTCGCTTGTGAGGAACGGTGTCAAAAGCTTTCCGGAAATCTAGAAATACGGAATCAACTTGAGATCCCCTGTCGATAGCGGCCATTACTTCGTGCGAATAAAGAGCTAGCTGCGTTGCACAAGAACGATGTTTTCTGAAACCATGCTGATTACGTATCAATAGATCGTTCCTTTCGAGGTGATTCATAATGTTTGAATACAGTATATGCTCCAATACCCTACTGCAAACCTACGTCAATGATATAGGTCTGTAGTTAGATGGATTACTCCTACTACATTTCTTAAACACTGCTGCGACCTGCGCAATTTTCCAATCTGTAGGTACAGATCTATCGGTGAGCGAGCGGTTGTATATGATTGCTAAGTAGGGAGCTATTGTATCAGCGTAATCTGAAAGTAACCTACTCGGTATACAATCTGGACCTGAAGACTTGCCCGTATCAAGCGATTTGAGTTGCTTCGCAACCCCTAAGGTATCTACTTCTAAGAAATTCATGCTAGCAGCTGTTCGTGTTTCAAATTCTGGAATATTCCATTCGTCTTCCCTGGTGATGGAATTTCGGAAAACTGCGTTCAATAACTCCGCTTTAGCGGCACAGTCGTCGGTAACAGTACCATCGGCACTGCACAGCCAAGGTATTGACTGCGTCTTGCCGCTTGTGTACTTTACATACGACCAGAATTTCTTCGGATTTTCTACCAAATTTCGAGACAATGTTTCGTTGTGGAACCTATTAAAGGCATCTCGCATTGAAGTCCGTGCCAAATTTCGCGCGTCTGTAAATTTTAGCCAATCTTAGGGATTTCGCGTTCTTCTGAACTTCGCATGCTTTTTCCGTTGCCTCTGCAACAGCGTTCGGACCTGTTTTGTGTACCACGGGGGATCAGTTCCATCTCTTACCAATTTATGAGGTATGAGTCTCTCAATTGCTGTTGCTACTATATCTTTGAATTTGAGCCACATCTCGTCTACATTTGCATAGTCAGTTCGGAAGGAATGGAGATTGTCTCTTAGGAAGGCTTCTAGTGACACTTTATCCGCTTTCTTAAATAAAATTATTTTGCGTTTGTTTCTGGTGGATTTGGAAGAAACGGTATTGAGCCTAGCTACAATGACCTTGTGATCACTAATCCCTGTATCAGTCATGATGCTCTCTATCAGCTCTGGATTGTTTGTGGCTAAGAGGTCAAGTGTGTTTTCGCAACCATTTACAATTCGCGTGGGTTAGTGGACTAACTGCTCGAAATAATTTTCGGAGAAAGCATTTAGGACAATCTCGGAAGATGTTTTCTGCGTACCACCGGTTTTGAACAAGTATTTTTGCCAACATATCGAGGGAAGGTTGAAGTCCCCACCAACTATAACCGTATGAGTGGGGTATTTATTTGTTACGAGACTCAAATTTCCTCTGTCCTGTTCAGCAACTATATCATCGGAGTCTGTGGGTCGGTAGAAGGAGCCAATTATTAACTTAGTTCGGCTGTTAAGTATAACTTCCACCCATACCAATTCGCACGGAGTATCTACTTCGACTTCACTACAAGATAAACCACTACTGACAGAGACAAACACTCCACCACCAATTCTGCCTAATCTATCTTTCCTGAACACCGTCTGAGACTTCGTAAAAATTTCTGCAGAACTTATTTCAGGCTTTAGCCAGCTTTCTGTATCTATAACGATTTCAGCTTCTGTGCTTTCTATTAGCGCTTGAAGCTCAGGGACTTTCCCAGCACAACTACAACAATTTACAACTACAATTCCGACTGTTCGTTAATCCAAGCACGTCCTGTATTTGCCATGCACCCTTTGAGATTGCAGCTCACCCCGTACTTTCCCGAGGCCTTCTAACCTAAAAAACCGCCCAGTCCACGCCACACAGCCTCCGCTACCCGTGTAGCCGCCAGCTGAGTGTAGTGAACTCCTGACCTATTCAAGGGTAACCGCAGCCACGGTATCAGAGCTGATAGTCCATGCTGCTGCAAACGTCATCTATTCGTGCAGATGGTTGTTGTCTTGCAAACGTCCCCATCTGTTGACTACGGGATCGAGACGTGGCTGCACGATCCGTTACAGCCATGCGGATAAGATGCCTGTCATCTCGACTGCTAGTGGTACGAGGCCGTTGGGATCCAACACGGCGTTCCGTATTACCCCCCTGAACCCACAGAGTCCATATTCTGCTAACAGATCTCGACCAACGCGAGCAGCAATGTCGCGATACGATAAACCGCAATCGCGATAGGCTACAATCCGACCTTTAACAAAGTGGGAAACGTGATGGTACGCATTTCTCCTCTTTACACGAGGCATCACAACAACGTTTCACCAGGCAACGCCGGTCAACTGCTGTTTGTGCATGAGAAATCGGTTGTAAATTTTCCACATGTCATCACTTTGTAGGTGTCGCCACCGGCGCCAATCTTGTGTGATTGCTCTGAAAAGCTAATCATTTACATATCACAGCATCGTCTTCCTGTCGGTTAAATTTCGCGTCTGTAGCACGTCATCTTCGTGGTGTAGCAATTTTAATGGCCAGTAGTGTATTACAAATGAGACACGAAACGATACCGATGTACCGACAGTTAGGAAAGGTGCTTGCGGAAACGGAGTGAGTGGATTTCTCGTCATTCTACGTAGGACGGACGGTGTACCCTAAGACACCATCCACCGCATTTGCTTTTCGTAATGCTCCGTGTACGGCTATAGACAGCATAGTCAAATATTATAAACGATATCGATGTACTGACGAGAATTGCTTACAAAAGTGGACCCAGTACTGATCCGTGTGGAGCAGCAACACTGACTGAATTTCCCGGATTTCTACGCAGAACGGCCGGCGTAACACGAGACGCCTTCCGCGGCGCTCGCGTCAGTTAATGACGGCAGCGACCTCTCGCGGCCTGAGCCGCCCTCATTAAGCGCAACTCGCGGGTCGCAATACCTGCCGGCCCTACCTGCGTTATGGCGCGGAGGCCCCGCTGTGACCGGCCGCCGCAATATCCTGCCTCTCTGTGTGCGGCTGGCCGCTCCGGGGGGCCGCAGTCCAGCCTTCTTCGTCCCGCTCTCTATGGGGCGCGTCCCGCCGTAACACATCCCGGCAGCTAATGAAGCGCGCTGTAAATCTCGTGAAAGCGCCTCAACTAACCACGTACGTATAACGAGCGTAGGCACAAAGCAGCTACGTATGCGTCAAATTCAAACGAATGATAATCGATGCACTACTGAGACACGGAACCAGTGGTCGGAAATACATATTTATTGTTATCAACATACACAGCTTGCACCGCATAGCAAAGAGTAACTGTTCAAAGCGACGACCGCCATTCTCAGTGCGTGTACTGCGCGCCAATTGAAGTTCTTCCTCTCGTGAAGATCCCGGAGTCGGTTGCACACTGGAAGAGGTAGTGGATGATAAACAGCGCACAACTCCGACCACCAAATAGACATACTGTACACAAGTTGGCTCATAACGTGTTAGTCATGTGACGACAACATGCACCACGCCAGCGCACTAACCTATGCCGCAGGCTCACCAGCACCCCTGTTGTACCAGATAGCTTTGTCCTTGGTGAGATGTTCAAATGGTTCAAATGGCTCTGAGCACTATGGGACTTAACATCTGAGGTTATCAGTCCCCTAGAACTTAGAACTAATTAAACCTAACTAACCTAAGGACATCACACACATCCATGCCCGAGGCAGGATCCGAACCTGTGACCGTAGAGGTCGCGCGGTTCCAGACTGAAGCGCCTAGAACCGCTCGGCCAGCCACACCGGCCGGCGGTGAGATGTGTTACTGTGTGCAGAGCATGACGCATAGTCAAAGATGGAACGTTACTCGCCACAAGAGTTGACAGACAGGCATTTAATATACACTCCTGGAAATGGAAAAAAGAACACATTGACACCGGTGTGTCAGACCCACCATACTTGCTCCGGACACTGCGAGAGGGCTGTACAAGCAATGATCACACGCACGGCACAGCGGACACACCAGGAACCGCGGTGTTGGCCGTCGAATGGCGCTAGCTGCGCAGCATTTGTGCACCGCCGCCGTCAGTGTCAGCCAGTTTGCCGTGGCATACGGAGCTCCATCGCAGTCTTTAACACTGGTAGCATGCCGCGACAGCGTGGACGTGAACCGTATGTGCAGTTGACGGACTTTGAGCGAGGGCGTATAGTGGGCATGCGGGAGGCCGGGTGGACGTACCGCCGAATTGCTCAACACGTGGGGCGTGAGGTTTCCACAGTACATCGATGTTGTCGCCAGTGGTCGGCGGAAGGTGCACGTGCCCGTCGACCTGGGAACGGACCGCAGCGACGCACGGATGCACACCAAGACCGTAGGATCCTACGCAGTGCCGAAGGGGACCGCACCGCCACTTCCCAGCAAATTAGGGACACTGTTGCTCCTGGGGTATCGGCGAGGACTATTCGCAACCGTCTCCATGAAGCTGAGCTACGGTCCCGCACACCGTTAGGCCGTCTTCCGCTCACGCCCCAACATCGTGCAGCCCGCCTCCAGTGGTGTCGCGACAGGCGTGAATGGAGGGACGAATGGAGACGTGTCGTCTTCAGCGATGAGAGTCGCTTCTGCCTTGGTGCCAATGATGGTCGTATGCGTGTTTGGCGCCGTGCAGGTGAGCGCCACAATCAGGACTGCATACGACCGAGGCACACAGGGCCAACACCCGGCATCATGGTGTGGGGAGCGATCTCCTACACTGGCCGTACACCACTGGTGATCGTCGAGGGGACACTGAACAGTGCACGGTACATCCAAACCGTCATCGAACCCATCGTTCTACCATTCCTAGACCGGCAAGGGAACTTGCTGTTCCAACAGGACAATGCACGTCCGCATGTATCCCGTGCCACCCAACGTGCTCTAGAAGGTGTAAGTCAACTACCCTGGCCAGCAAGATCTCCGGATCTGTCCCCCATTGAGCATGTTTGGGACTGGATCAAGCGTCGTCTCACGCGGTCTGCACGTCCAGTACAAACGCTGGTCCAACTGAGACGCCAGGTGGAAATGGCATGGCAAGCCGTTCCACAGGACTACATCCAGCATCTCTACGATCGTCTCCATGGGAGAATAGCAGCCTGCATTGCTGCGAAAAGTGGATATACACTGTACTAGTGCCGACATTGTGCATGCTCTGTTGCCTGTGTCTATGTGCCTGTGGTTCTGTCAGTGTGATCATGTGATGTATCTGACCTCAGGAATGTGTCAATAAAGTTTCCCCTTCCTGGGACAATGAATTCACGGTGTTCTTATTTCAATTTCCAGGAGTGTATGATGCGGTGGTATGTAGTGCCCATAGTGCATCACGAATGTACAGAGAATGCTTGCCCAATAGGCGTAATCCTAACTGGAAGAAATTTATCCCCATGAATACCAACTTACGAGACAAGGGGTAGTTCACGCCAAAGAGAACCAGCCAATGTTACCGTCAAAGATATGGCTGAACACCAGACGTTGAGCAGACAGTCAAGGATCGTGTGGCCGACCACCCAACAACTTCCCCGTTAAAAGCATACTTCAAAGAACACAGTGTACAAAGTATTGTGGAGCAGGTTTCTCTCATAAGGAGTATGTGCAAGCACTGGGAGCCAACGAAGTTTGGCACCCCCGTGTTCACTTCTGTCAGTGGAGTATCCACTGCAGTGCTACAGCGCCGAACTCTGTGCAGTTTGCATTGCTCACGGATGAGGCCTCATTCACCAGTGATGGTGTTTCCAACAGCCATGTCTCGAGTGAGAACAATCCCCTGGCTATCAGCAACGATTCTGTACCGACGTGTGGGTGGGCATTGTCCACAATCACCTAATAAGACGTTATTTTCTGCCTCTCCTTTGACTGGTCCCGCTATCACCTGCTTCAGTTTGACCCAAAAGGTTTGAGACATCCTTTATTCTCCGAAAGCCACAATACGATGCATGGTGAAGGCTACCTTGCATCACCGTTAGTAGTCCCCTCTTCTGTTCTACTCGCAAATGAAGTGAGTGAAAAACGACTGCCTATAAGCTTTCATACGACCCTTCACTTCCTGTGTTTTGTCTTCGCCGACCTTACGAGAGATGTGTCTATATTTCGGTAGAACCTATCTGCAGTTTGTCGCCAATGGTTGTTCTAACAATAGTAATCGGATAAACATATTAAGTCTCAACTTTGCCTATGACAAGCTTAGCGTCCACCGCTTCGCTCGCGAAAGCTATATGGTCTGCACAGATTTTATATGCTTATCCTTGATCGAATTTTTATGTTGTTCACAAACTGCAACACCTGAACTTCTCCAGAGAAGGCCAGAGAAGCGATTCTGGTAACTGGAATCGGAGATTTTTTTTTAATCGTGCGTTTTGCGTTCTTGTGGGGATATTTCTATAGACACTTCTATCCCCCAACACATATTTGTTTGTATCTAACCGTGAAGTGAAATACCAATTTTTATAGCTATAGCTTCAAAACTTTCCAATGTAACGATATATTTTCTTAATCCCCTATTTCCAGCCTTCAGCGAGTGAATTCCCAAAACCAACGAAGCTTCTATTTCTTTTATTTTTAACAGAATATCGCATACAAATTTTCATATATTTAGCTTCAAAAATTCTTTCATAATGAAATAATTTTCATAATCGTTTCATCCCCTATTTCAATCTCAGACTGTTGAATTTCAAAACATACTGAAACACGTATTTTTATTTCTAACTAAGTCAAATACCAATTTTAATAGATGTAGCTTTAAAAACGCTTTAGTAGTTCTTTAATAATAGTTTATTTTTAAAAAATGTTTCATGCACTTCTTCCCATTTCTGTGGTTGAATTTCTACAAATACTGAAACATGTATTTTTTATTTCTAAATGATAAATGCAATACAATCGTAGTTCCCGCTTCAAAATTGTCACAATAACGACTTATTTTCACAAATTCTTTGATCCCTTGTGTCACTGCCTTATGAGTGAAATTTCGAACAATCCCTTGTTAAACCCTCTTCAAATTTGAAGCTTTTATCCTGAGCGGTGTGATGAGTCGGAGAATCAGTCTGATCCTATTTCACTCACTTAGTGGACGAATTTTCAAAAACAGAGAAACACTAACTTTTTATTTCCAAGCGAAAAGCCAAATGCCAATTTTCGTAGATTTATCTTTAAAAGTGCTTTCGTAATGAGGTATTTTCATAAAACATTTCACTAGAAATTTGACCCTCTGAGTGGTTGAATTTCCACAAACAGTGAAATGAGAAGAGAGCTTTCAGTCCAAAAAGACCTCGGAAGGCTCCTCAACTGGCCTCAGCAGGGCTGAGTGGAACCCCCTCGCCAACACGGCTCGGTCGATCCTGGCGGTCACCCATCCAAGCGCAAACCCAGCCCGACAGCGCTTAATTAACTTCGGTAATCTGATGGGGACTGGAGTTACCACTGTGGCAAGGCCGTTGGCTAAACAGTAAAATGCGTCTTTTTTATTTATAACAGAGAAGGTAAATACAACATTTCATAGATTTAGCTTCAAAATTATATTTCCATATAAACATTCATCCCCTGTTTCACACATCGTGCCCCTTGGGGTTGAATTTCAAAAAGCAGTGAAAGATGCAGTTTTTTATTCCTAATAGAGAAGCCACATTCAATTTTTCATGACTGATCACGTCAGAAGTTAAGTCCCATAGTGCTTACAGCCAATTTTTCATAGATTTAGCTTTAAAAATTCTTTCCCAACGAAATATTTCATAAAACATTTCATCCCCTATTTCTCCCCCATAGGAGCTTAATTTCGAAAAACCATGAACACGTAGTTTTTGTTTTTAACCGTGAAGTCAAATACCAATTTGCATAGATGCAACTATAAAAATAGTTTAGTGGTTCATCTACATCTACATCTACATTTATACTCCGCAAGCCATCCAACGGCGTATGACGGAGGGCACTTTACGTGCGACTGTCATTACCTTCCTTTCCCATTCCAGTCGCTTATGGTTCGCGGGAAGAACAACTGCCTGAAAGCCTCCGTGCGCGCTCCAATCTCTCTTATTTTACATTCGTGATCTCCTCGGGAGTTATAAGTAGGGGGAAGCAATATATTCGGTACCTCATCCAGAAACGGACCCTCTCGAAACCTGGACAGCAAGCTACACTGCGATGCAGAGCGGCTCTCTTGCAGAGTCTGCCACTCGAGTTTGCTAAACATCTCCGTAACGCTATCACGCTTACCAAATAACCCTGTGACGAAACGCGCCGCTTTTCTTTGGACCTTCTCTATCACCTCTATCAACCCAACTTGGTACGGATCCCACACTGATGAGCAATACTCAAGCATATGTCGATCGAGTGTTTTGTAAGCCACCTCCTTTGTTGATGGACTACATTTTCTAAGGACTCTCCCAATGAATCTCAACCTGGTACCCGCCTTACCAACAATTAATTTTATATGATCATTCCACTTCAAATCGTTCCGCATGCATAGTCCCAGATATTTTACAGAAGTAACTGCTACCAGTGTTTGTTCCGTTATCATATAACCATACAATAAAGGATCCTTCTTTCTATGTATTCACAATACATTACATTTGTCTATGTTAAGGGTGAGTTGCCACTCCCTGCACCAAGTGCCTATCCGCTGCAGATCTTCCTGCATGTCGCTACAATTTTCTAATTCTGCAACTTCTCTGTATACTACAGCATCATCCGCGAAAAGCCGCGTGGAACTTCCGACACTACCTACTAGGTCATTTATATGTATTGTGAAAAGTAATGGTCCCATAACACTCCCCTGTGGCACGCCAGAGGTTACTTTAACGTCTGTAGACGTTTCTCCATTGAGAACAACATGCTGTGTTCAGTTTGCTAAAAACTCTTCAATCCACACACACAGCTGGTCTGATATTCCGTAGGGTCTTACTTTGTTTATCAGGCGACAGTGCGGAACTGTATCGAACGCCTTCCGGAAGTCAAGGAAAATAGCTTCTACCTGGGAGCCTGTATCTAATACTCGTATTTTCTGGGTGTCATGAACAAATAAAGCGAGTTGGGTCTCACACGATCGCTGTATCCGGAATCCATGTTGATAGCTACATAGTAGATTCTAGGTTTCCAGAAATGACATGATACGCGAACAAAAATCGTGTTCTAAAATTCTACAAAAGATCGACGTCAGAGATATAGGTCTATAGTTTTGCGCATCTGTTCGACGACCTTTCTTGTAGACTGGGACTACCTGTGCTCTTTTCCAATCATTTGGAACCTTCCGTTCCTCTAGAGATTTGCGGTACACGGCTGTTAGAAGGGGGGCAAGTTCTTTCGCGTACTCTGTGTAGAATCGAATTGGTATCCCGTCAGGTCCAGTGGACTTTCCTCTCTTGAGTGATTCCAGTTGCTTTTCTATTCCTTGGACACTTATTTCGATGTCAGCCATTTTTCCGTTGGTGCGAGGATTTGGAGAAGGAACTGCAGTGCGGTCTTCCTCTGTGAAATAGCTTCGGAAAAAGGTGTTTAGTATTTCAGCTTTACACGTATCATCCTCTGTTTCAATGCCATCATCATCCCAGAGTGTCTGGATATGCTGTTTCGATCCACTTACTGATTTAACGTAAGACGAGAACTTCCTTAGATTTTCTGTCAAGTCGGTACACAAAATTTTACCTTCGAATTCACTGAACACTTCACGCATAGCCCTTCTTACGCTAACTTTGACATCGTTTAGCTTCTGTTTGTCTGAGAGGTTTTGGCTGCGTTTAAACTTGCAGTGAAGCTCTCTTTGCTTTCGCAGTAGTTTCCTAACTTTGTGGCTGAACCACGGTGGGTTTTTCCCGTCCCTCACAGTTGTACTCGGCACGTACCTGCCTAAAACGCATTTTACGATTGCCTTGAACTTTTTCCATAAACACTCAACATTGTCAGTGTCGGAACAGAAATTTTCGTTTTGATCTGTTAGGTAGTCTGAAATCTGCCTTCTATTACTCTTGCAAAACAGATAAACCTTCCTCCCTTTTTTTATATTCCTATTTACTTCCATTTTCAGGGATGTTGCGACGGCCTTATGATCACTGATTCCCTGCTCTGCGCTGACAGAGTGGAAAAGTTCGGGTCTGTTTGCTATCAGTAGGTCCGAGATGTTATCTCCACGAGTCGGATCCCTGTTTAATTGCTCGAGGTAATTTTCGGATACAATCGCCTGGAAACAGGCGAGTAGACGCGTGCGATCACCCCCGCTCCCCACAAGGCTCGCCGGGGTCGCAGCGCCAAGCTGGCCGCGAGCGTCAGCCGCCTGGCAGCACCGCAACCCGCGACGCACTCCGCAGTAATCCGTGGCTGCCACAGGGCCAGCGGTCGGTCGCGTTGCCGGCTGCCAGCTGTGGCCTATGATGAACCCTACACACAAACAAAGAAGAGAACGATTTCTTAAAGAGAATGAATTGAGTTCTGCAATAATCCTCACATATTACGAAAATGCATGTACTTCTGTCTGCATGTGTATACTAGATGTGCCCCACAGTGTTATTCTCGGTCGAATACTTATTCATAAAAATGCTACCTGACTACACAGCATTGCCTGCGTATGATTTTATTCATTCTTCTATAAGACCATCTCTGTCGTCCCCCCTCCACTCTCCCCTTCTCCCTCTGACCACATCTGCCTCCCCAACCTAATTTCGCCGGCCGCGCTGGCCGTGCGGTTCTAGGCGCTTCAGTCTGGAACCGCGTGACCGCTACGGTCGCAGGTTCGAATCCTGCCTCGGGCATGGATGTGTGTAATGTCCTTAGGTTAGTTAGGTTTAAGTAGTTCTAAGTTCTAGAGGACTGATGACCTCAGAAGTTAAGTCCCATAGTGCTCAGAGCCATTTGAACCACCTAATTTCACCTCCTCCTGCTCTCCTGCTCTCTGTCAACATCCATCTCATCTCCATCTCCTCCTGCCCTCTCTCCCTGTTCATCTCCTTCCTTTTCTGTGTTCATCTCCTCCTGTAGCCTCTCTCTACCCATCTCCTTCTCTTCCCTTTCTCTGTCCAATTCCTCCTCCACTTCGTCTCTTCGTCTCCTCCTCCACCGTCTTTCTGCCTGTCTCTCTTTCGTCTCTGTTCATCTGCTCCTTTTCTGTTTCTCTGTCCAACTATTCCTCTTCCATCTCTGTGTCCATATCCTCCTCCCTTCTCTGCCCACCTCCTCTTCATTCCTCTGTCTCTTCCTCTCTCCTCCATCTCTCCATGTTCCCTTCCCGTGTCTCTGTCCAACCGCCTCCTATCTGTGCACATCTGCCGGCCGCGGTGGCCGTGCGGTTCTGGCGCTGCAGTCCGGAACCGCGGGACTGCTACGGTCGCAGGTTCGAATCCTGCCTCGGGCATGGGTGTGTGTGATGTCCTTAGGTTAGTTAGGTTTAAGTAGTTCTAAGTTCTAGGGGACCTATGACCTAAGATGTTGAGTCCCATAGTGCTCAGAGCCATTTTTTGTGCACATCTCCTAATTGTCCGCCCCTGGTAGCTGGGTGGTCAGCGCAACAGAATGTCAATACTAAGTGCCCGCATTCGATTGACAGCTGGGTCAGTGATTTTCTCCGCTCAGGGACTGGGTGTTATGTTGTCCTTATCATCATCATTTCATCCCCATAGACGCGCAAGGCGCCAAAGTGGCGTCAAATCGAAAGACTTCCACCCGGCCAACGGTCTACCAGACGGGACGCCCTAGTCACACGGTATTTACACCTCCTCCTTCCCACTCGCTGTCGTCCATCTCTTTATCCCCATTGTCTCTCCACGTTATCATACTCACGCCATTAGGAGCCTGGTGATTCTTATCCCTACAGCATTTTTCTCGATACTGTAACTATTATGTGCACTAAATTTGATTGTAATCGTTACAGGAGTTTAGGGTGATTTTTTACCCGTGGATTTGCTCGCATTACGCACATGTCAAATATATTTCATACCTATTTAACATATTTCACACGTGTTAGTACACATATTTTACCTGTATGTCTAGTTAATTTCGACCTGCAGTTTCATTTCCACGAGCTCAATGTTTATGACGCCGTATCTGCTGAACAGTGTGGTGTACAGCGATAAAATTTTGCAGGTACATCCGATGCTATATCTGGCTATTGTCTGTGAAATAGGTTACGAATAGAGTCAGTTGTAAAGCTGTAATAAATTAAAATGTCAAGCATGATGCGACGGATTTTCACGCATCCGTGTGTTTAACGCCACATCTGCTGAACTATGACCCGCACAATGATATTTTTTGTAGGTACGTTCAACGAGGGAAGTGCATACCGTCTGCGAAAAAAGTCGGGAATTGAGGTAGTAGCAACGAAGTATTAATTTTAAACGCCTTGCATGATGCGGCGGGTTTTCACCCATCTCAGCGTTTATGACGACATATCTCCAGAACTTGTGTCGTAGAATGATGTAACATTTCGGGTACATTCAGTGGTATGTCTTAATACATTTCGCACAGTATGCAACGAATACAGTGAGCAGTAGAGAAGTTATAAATTAAAACGTCATCATACATGCGGCAGTTTTACTCCATGAACAGCTAAAATGTAGTAATCGACATACTTTTTTTCTTTCACTATTTTGTGGGGGAGTCAACGATCAAAAGTTTCGTAAGGGTTTCAAATCATGTGGAAAGTTTGTTGCAAATGTCTAAAACGGAATAAAAAATGGTTCAAATGGATCTGAGCACTATGGGTCTTAACTTCCGAGGTCATCAGTCCCCTAGAACTTAGAACTACTTAAACCTAACTAACCTAAGGACATCACACATATCCAAGCCCGAGGCAGGATTCGAACCTGCGACCGTAGCGGTCGCGCGGTTCCAGACTGTAGCGCCTAGAACCGCTCGGCCACCCTGGCCGGCTAACACGGAATCGCTTGAGCGTGAAATCGCAAGTTCAATCTCTAGTGAAGCTCATTGGAAAGTATCATGTTAACCACTATGACAGGAAAAATATTAGCTGCAAATGGCTGACCATGCCCATCACGAAGGCGACAGAAATGACTGCCCTGGAGGTGCAGAGATTAACCTTATATGGGGTGTATGCATAACACTTCACAAAATGGACAACTTCAACATTCAAGAAATGTTTAAACCAAACCATTAACCTGCACCATGAGCACAGAATGAAGAATGGCGCTCCAAAGTGATCACAAATATTCACACCATCAAGATCGAAGGCGAACTCTTTGTCACAAACCGTGTAGGACGCTCAGCTGGTACCCACTCTTAAAAAATAAGTATTGGTGTAACGGGGTGATGGGGACTGACGCAACCGAATGCGAAACAGTCTTTCGTGGAGCTTATCGTGAAACTTGCTATCCTTTAAGTCGCAGCTGCAGATGTTTTATAGGCATGGAAAAAACATCCAGAAGCTGAATTTGTCCAGTGGTTCCAGATGGTATGAATTGCAATGTCACACACTTTTCATGAGGGATAGTTTGCTCTAAAGGAGTATGATTTTTATATGCAGACCAGGACTCATGCGAAAGTAACTGTTCTGGCCAGCTATTAGACAAAAGCAGTGCTCATACCACAACTGTAGTTCTCTTGCGCCAATTTTTCCACTCTTGCTTGCCGTAAAATAAATATTTCTCACTGTGCGAAATTCCTTGGGTTCCTCTCTGGCGAAATTTCAACTTCTGCAACTACTGTTGTAGATGTAACGCGATGTTTGCTTTGTTAATCTTTGCCACAGCTCTGCTTGGTATCGACATCAGTAGCACTGTAGCGCTGTAGCACTGTTGCGTTGTTGCGCTGCTGTGAGATACTCATGGACTAAGCAGCTCAGCTACGCTCCATAGATGCGCTCACCTCCAGTCTTGCTCCCTGTTGCCAGTAGCAGCCAATATGATCGTCGCATGGTAAACAACACGTGGGGTGTCTAATGCTGTATATATATCATTGGCCTATTTCGACAGGGCAGATGTGGACTCTGACCACAATCTATTGGTTATGACCTGTAGATTAAAACTGAAGAAACTGCAAAAAGGTGGGAATTTAAGGAGATGGGACCTGGATAAACTGAAAGAACCAGAGGTTGTACAGAGTTTTAGGGAGAGCATAAGGGAACAATTGACAGGAATGGGGGAAAGAAATACAGTAGAAGAAGAATGGGTAGCTTTGAGGGATGAAGTAGTGAAGGCAGCAGAGGATCAAGTAGGTAAAAAGACCAGGGCTCTTAGAAATCCTTGGGTAACAGAAGAAATATTGAATTTAATTGATGAAAGGAGAAAATATAAAAACGCAATAAATGAAGCAGGCAAAAAGGAATACAAACGTTTCAAAAATGAGATCGACAGGAAGTGCATATGGCTAGAGGAAAAATGTAAGGATGTAGAGGCTTATTTCACTAGGGGTAAGATAGATACTGCCTACAGGAAAATTAAAGCGACCATTCGAGATAAGAGAACCACTTGTATGAACATCAAGAGCTCAGATGGAAACCCAGTTCTAAGCAAAGAAGGGAAAGCAGAAAGGTGGAAGGAGTATATAGAGGGTCTATACAAGGGCGATGTACTTGAGGACAATATTATGGAAATGGAAGAGGATGTAGATGAAGATGAAATGGGAGATACGATACTGCGTGAAGAGTTTGACAGAGCACTGAAAGACCTGAGTCGAAACAAGGCCCCGGGAGTAGACAACATTCCATTGGAACAACTGACGGCCTTGGGAGAGCCAGTCCTGACAAAACTCTACCATCTGGTGAGCAAGATGTATGAAACAGGCGAAATACCCTCACACTTCAAGAAGAATATAATAATTCCAATCCCAAAGAAAGCAGATGTTGACAGATGTGAAAATTACCGAACAATCAGTTTAATAAGTCACAGCTGCAAAATACTAACACGAATTCTTTACAGACGAATGGAAAAACTAGTAGAAGTCGACCTCGGGGAAGATCAGTTTGGATTCCGTAGAAATACTGGAACACGTGAGGCAATTCTGACCTTACGACTTTTCTTAGAAGAAAGATTAAGGAAAGGCAAACCTACGTTCCTAGCATTTGTAGACTTAGAGAAAGCTTTTGACAATGTTGACTGGAATACTCTCTTTCAAATTCTAAAGGTGGCAGGGGTAAAATACAGGGAGCGAAAGGCAATTTACAATTTGTACAGAAAGCAGATGGCAGTTATAAGAGTCGAGGGACATGAAAGGGAAGCAGTGGTTGGGAAGGGAGTAAGACAGGGTTGTAGCCTCTCCCCGATGTTATTCAATCTGTATATCGAGAAAGCAGTAAAGGAAACAAAAGAAAAATTCGGAGTAGGTATTAAAATCCATGGAGAAGAAATAAAAACCTTGAGGTTTGCCGATGACATTGTAATTCTGTCAGAGACAGCAAAGGACCTGGAAGTGCAGTTGAACGGAATGGACAGTGTCTTGAAAGGAGGATATAATATGAACATCAACAAAAGCAAAACGAGGATAATGGAATGTAGTCGAATTAAGTCGGGTGATGCTGAGGGAATTAGATTAGGAAATGACACACTTAAAGTAGTAAAGGAGTTTTGCTATTTGGGGAGCAAAATAACTGATGATGGTCGAAGTAGAGAGGATATAAAATGTAGACTGGCAATGGCAAGGAAAGCGTTTCTGAAGAAGAGAAATTTGTTAACATCAAGTATAGATTTAAGTGTCAGGAAGTCATTTCTGAAAGTATTTGTATGTAGCCATGTATGGAAGTGAAACATGGACGGTAAATAGTTTGGACAAGAAGAGAATAGAACCTTTCGAAATGTGGTGCTACAGAAGAATGCTGAAGATTAGATGGGTAGATCACATAACTAATGAGGAAGTATTGAACAGGATTGGGGAGAAGAGAAGTTTGTGGCACAACTTGACCAGGAGAAGGGATCGGTTAGTAGGACATGTTCTGAGGCATCAGGGGATCATCAATTTAGTATTGGAGGGCAGCGTGGAGGGTAAAAATCGTAGGGGGAGACCAAGAGATGAATACATTAAGCAGATTCAGAAGGATGTGGGCTGCAGTAGGTACTGGGAGATGAAGAAGCTTGCACAGGATAGAATAGCATGGAGAGCTGCATCAAACCAGTCTCAGGACTGAAGACCACAACAACAACAACAACATTTCGACCTCGCGCTCTAGGGGTTCCTTGTAAATTCTCTCATTCCCACACGCTCGATGACTGAAGAATATGACTACGAAGTCCTTTCGGGACGGAGTCCTTGCACATAAAGTTCTCGGTTTATTTGCCGCGTCAAATTTGGATAAAATCCCGAGAATTCGATGACTACCTCCGTCATCTTCGCCAGCGGTAAAATTGACCGTCGTGGACCGGTGAGGCTTCCGCTTTTATAAGCAGTGGACGGCTTCTCATTGGCTGGATGACGTCACGGTGAAAACGGCGGGTCGGCGGTGGCGGCCTCTATGTCCATAGATTTTGTTTGCGCGCCTTATCCAGCGTTGCTTGCAGCGCCGTCCGTCGCAACAGGCGAAGGACTGCGAGGAATGTGAGAAGTGCCCCTCTGCGCTCTTTATTTATCAGTTGCGCGTTTCCGTGCATTGCTGAGTGCATATCCGGGGTCTCTGTTGAAATTACTTCCACATAGTCTAATATCAACTGCTTCCCTGATGACAGAGTCCCAATAATTTGAAGCGTGAGCAAGTAGTCTTGTTTCATCGAATAAAATCTTATGTTTATTTAACAAACTGTGCTCAGCCACCGCTGATTTTTCTAGATGCCTGTTTTTCAGGTGACGCTGATGTTCCACACTGCGATCGGCAACAGTTCTTACGCACTGGCCCACATAATTTTTGCCACACTCGCAAGGAATGCTGTAAATTCCCGGTACTCTCAGTCCGAGATTATCTATCACGGGTCGCAACATTTCCTTAATCTTCCTGGGTGGCCGGAAAGCTGGTCTGATTCCTTACCGGCTCAGGACTCTACCGATCTTGCTGGTCGTTGCACCGCAGAATGGTAGCCGCACGATGTGTTGGTCCTCTTGATCTGTTCCAACAGCGGGTTCGATTCCCGGCGGGGTCAGGGATTTTCTCTGCCTCGTGATGGCTGGGTGTTGTGTGCTGTCCTTAGGTTAGTTAGGTTTAAGTAGTTCTAAGTTCTAGGGGACTGATGACCATAGCTGTTAAGTCCCATAGTGCACAGAGCCAATCCCAATCCTGTTCCAACAGCGTCCTTCCTAGGTTTCTTCGCCAGAGTAGATCTGATATCACGATCAGAATATCCATTTTTTTCTGAATACCGTCGTCAGATGGTTAATCTCCGAGCCAAGATGATCCTTGTCCGAAATAGTCGTTGCTCTGTGTACCAAGGTATCCAGCTCTCTCTGGTCATCCATTCCTTCCCCCCTATTACTGTCCATCTCCTTGTTCCCCCATTATATCAGTTCATCTCCTCCTCCTTTCTCTCTACACATCATCATCACCGCTCCAATAAGAGGCCGGTAGTTCTTACCCCTACAAGTGCACTAAATTTGATTAGAATTGTTTCACAGGTTTACGATGAGCATTATACCCATGGCTTTGCCCGTGGACGCATATGTCAAACATATTTCACATGTATTTAACATATTTCCTACGTATTGGTGCACATACAGAGTGGGGTAAATAAATGTGGCCCAGTGAACAGAGCTCCGTGGTACAAAGAAACACAGCAAAGGAAGTACATTATTAAACTGACTATAGCAGATGCTGAAGATGACCACCATTCATGTCTTGGCACTTTTTGGCCGTGGTCAGCAAGTAGCTGAAGGCGTATCGAAGCTGGACTGCTGGAATTTATCTCATCCGAAATGTTCTGGCGCAGTTCTACAAGATTATGAAGGTTGTAGCAAAACACCCTAGACTTCAGGCTTACCACATAAAGTAACCGCACACTAACGGATCAAATACCCTAAGTGACCAGCTAGGGCCGCAGACAGACTGACCTCTGCTAACAACTCTGCAAGGTGTGAAGACCGCGCAAATGTGCTGCAACGTTAGGCCGGCTGTATGGGCCGTGCAGTTCTCCATCCTGTTGGAAGTAACTCTACGTCTTTTCCTCCTCTCTTACATGCATACGTTCCCGGCCAATCGTATCCAAACGTTTCGGCGACTTTTATTTGCCCCACCCTGTATTTCATCTGTATCTCTAGCGAATTTCGGCCAGTTTCATTTCCACACAGTTCAATGTTCGTGCCGTCGTTTCTCCTGAACTGTGCGGTGTACAGTGATATGATTTTGCATGTACATCCAATGGTGTATATGCCTACCGGCTGCGAAATGTGTTGTGAATAGAGCAAGTAGAAAAAAAATGTAATAAATTAAAACGTACATGAAGTGGTACTTTATCAGACATGTAAGTGTATAGCGGTGTTGTACAATGATATATTTCTCTAAGTACATTCAGTGGCAAAAGTAGATATGGTCTCCAAAATGTGTTGGTAGTAGAGTTAGTAGGTTCAAATGGTTCAAATGGCTCTGACCACTATGGGACTCAACTTCTGAGCTCATTAGTCCCCTATAACTTAGAACTAGTTAAACCTAACTAACCTAAGGACATCACAAACATCCATGGCCGAGGCAGGATTCGAGGGAGGAGGAGGGAGGGAGGGGGAGGAGGAGGAGATTAGTGTTTAACGTCCCGTCGACAACGAGGTCATTAGAGACGGAGCGCAAGCTCGGGTGAGGGAAGGATGGGGAAGGAAATCGGCCGTGCCCTTTCAAAGGAACCATCCCAGCAGGATTCGAACCTGCGACCGTACTGGTCTTGCGGTTCCAGACTGCAGCGCCTTTAACCGCACGGCCACTTCGGCCGGCAGTTAGTAGGAAAGAAATAATAAATTAAGATGTCATACATGATGGTGCAATCTCAGTATCTGACATCATGTCTTCTGAAGTGTTTCACACGATATTTTTGCAAATACATTCAGTGGCAAATGTGGATACTGGGTGCTCTAAAAATTCAGCTTACAAACTTCTAGGCCCATGTACTGAAACGTACCATTTCTGTGTTACAACAATTTGAAAAGATGTTGCTAGCACGACCGTTTTTACGAGTAAGTTATTAGGTGTGACGCAGTACATAAATTGTTTTACTGCTCATTGATAACCAAGAAACAGAGAGGAAACTTAACCAGTTTTCAAAAGCACTGTTCTTTAGAGTTAAACGGTTTTTGTCCTTTTCAAAGGACGGTTAGCACACTGATCCACTACAAGTTAAGATTCGATTGAAGACCGCCAAGCTCGCTGCACAAATTATACCTATAAACGATGCTGTACAAAACTTACTGTCCTTTGGCGTTTGAGAATCCCACAAGACTTAAAGAAAATCATGATTGTTTGGAACACAAATAGCAGAACATGAAGCAGGACGTATTCGGAATCAGTGAGATTAGGCTAAACGGCAAAGCACTGCCCCAGACTGTGCACGCTTGAATCCTCTTGTTTAATTACAATGATGGTTCAAATGGCCCTGAGCACTGTGGGACTTAACTTCTGAGGTCATCAGTCCCCTAGAACTTAGAACTACTTAAACCTAACTAACCTACGGACGTCACACACATCCATGCCCGAGGCTGGATTAGAAGCAGCGACCATAGCGGTCGCGCGGTTCCAGACTGTAGCGCCCAGAACCGCTCGGCCACTCAGGCCGGCTAATTACAATGATCATTTACTGCTAGGTAGCTGAGTGGTTGTTGTTCAGATTGTTCCTATTGAGAGATGGCTAGTCATCCCAGCTAGGCCACATCTGACTCATTTATGACATGATGAGAAAAATTAGAATGTTAATGAGAATTAGGCTCGCTAATAGCACTTGCAATTTAAATGGAGGATATGACACTGATTGCTACGGCACTACCGACTCTCTGTGCTTTTTAATCTCCTGATTTTATTTCTTGAACGCTGTACTAATTGTAACGGTCTTGCTGCTGTGGTAAGACCGCTTCCCCTAAGATCACCGAAATTAAGCGCTGTCGAGGTGGGTTAACTCTTGGATGGGTCACCGTCCAGGTCTGCCGAGTGCTGTCGGCAAGCGGTGTGCACTCTACAACTACATCTACATTTATACTCCGCAAGCCAACCAACAGTGTGTGGCGGAGGGCACTTTACGTGCCACTGTCATTACCTCCCTTTCCTTTTCCAGTCGCGTATGTTTTGCGGGAACAACGACTGCCGGAAAGCCTCCGTGCGCGCTCGAATCTTTCTTATTTTACATTGGCGATCTCCTCGGGAGGTATAAGTAGGGGGAAGCAACATATTCGATACCTCATCCAGAAACGCATCCTCTCGAAACTTGGTCAGCAAGCTACACCGCGATGCAGAGCGCCTCTCTTGCAGAGTCTGCCACTCGAGTTTGCTAAACATCTCCGTAACGCTATCACGCTTACCAAATAAACCTGTGACGAAACGCGCCGCTCTTCTTTGGATCTTCTCTATCTCCTCCGTCAACCCGACCTGGTACGGATCCCACACTGATGAGCAATACTCAAGTATAGATCGAACGAGTGTTTTGTAAGCCACCTCCTTTGTTGATGGACTACATTTTCTAAGAACTCTCCTAATGAATCTCAACCTGCACCGGCCTTACCAACAATTAATTTTATGTGATCATTCCACTTCAAATCGTTCCGTACGCATACTCGCAGATATTTTACAGAAGTAATTGCTAGCAGTGTTTGTTCTGGTATCATACAATGATACAATGAAGCATCCTTCTTTCTATGTATTGGCAATACATTACATTTGTCTATGTTAAGGGTCAGTTGCCAGTCCCTGCACCAAGTGCCTATCCGCTGCAGATGTTCCTGCATTCCGTTGCAATTTTCTAATGCTGCAACTTCTCTGTATACTACAGCATCATCCGCGAAAAGCCGCATGGAACTTCCGACACTATCTACTAGGTCACTTCCGTCCGCGACCCGGTGCACAGTAGCTCTGTCCGTCCGCCCCTCACCTGGGCCCAAGTTCAGTGCCCGGTCTGAAGGGAAGCGAGGTTGAAGGGAAGAAGGGGGGAAGGGGCGGTGCTAGAGGGGTGGGGTAGAAGGGGAGATGGGGTCGGCAGCACGCCAAAGGGGGCCAGGGAGGGAAAGATGGGAGAGAAAAACAGCTGAGGAGGGTGTGCAGGGGGGAAGGAGAAAAAACCACTGTGGGTGAAGGAGGGGAGGGAAAGAGGGGCCCTGTGGAGGGGGACAGGAACAAGGTTAGGAAAGGTAGACGTCACGGCGAAGTACATCATCTGGGAGGAGGAGGTGCTGGAAACCGCCCTGATAAATGGTATGAAGGGTGTGAAGGTGGAGAGAGGGGGGATACAGCAATAGACGTGTGGCAATGGGTGGGTGTGGAGAGGAAGGAGGACACCAGGGGGTGGGGGGGGGGATCAAGGCTGCAGACAGTGTGAAGGATGCAGGAAAAGGAGGAAGTGGAGGAAGGGAGCAAGGGGATGAGGTCGTACAAGAGCTGTGTGGAGGGCGGAAGGCGGATATGGAAGACAAGGCAGAGTGCGTGGCATTCAAGGATTTGGATGGCTGTATAAAAGTGGGAGAGGGGGGGCGGAGATCCAGGCAACGCTGGCATAACAGAGGATAGGACAGATGAGGGATTTGTAGGTAGGGAGGATTGTAGAGGGATGCAATCCCCATGTCCGGCCGGACTGGAGTTTCAGGAGGTGGAGGTGGGTATGGGCTTTCTGCTGGATGGTCAGGAGATGAGGGATCCAGGTGAGGTGACGATTGAGGGTGAGGCAAACGTATCTCAGGGTGTGGGTGGGTGGATGGGACGACCATAAATGGTTACATAGAAATCATGGCAGGAGCAGGTGGTGCAGACTATGATGATTGCCTGGGTCTCGGAGTGGTCTATATAAAGGAACCACTGGTTGCACCAAGTAGTGAACTGTTCAAGGTGGGTTTGGAGGGTGCATTGGCACCATTGAAGGGTAGGATAGAGAACCAGGACAGCAGTGTCATCAGCATACTGGAGGGGGGTGTACAGGTAGGAGTGGCTTAGGCATATCGGCAGTGTACAGGAGACAGAAGTGAAGGAACAGGACAGAACGTTGGGGAACACCAGCAGTGGGATAAAAGATATGGGGGTTTCTATCGTGGAGGGTGATATAGGAAGGACGGCTTGAGAGGAAGGAAGCGACCAGATGGACAAAATTGATAGGCAGGGCATAGGTTTGAACAGGAGACCAGGATGCCATATGTGGTTGTAAGCATTTTGGAGGTCATGGGAAACAAAAGTGGCGGAGTGACACGAGTTAAGTTAGAGGGACAGAAGGTGGACGAAGTTAAGGAGTTGGTCTTTGGTGGAGAAGTAGGATCGGAAGCCATACTGAGTAAGGGGGTGGAGGTGGTGTAGATTAAGGTGGTGATGGATATGACTGGAGAGAACTAAGACCTTACTGAAGACAGAGATGAGGCAGATGGGACAATAAGAAGAGTGGGCAGAATGAGATTTGTTGGGATTGAGGAACAAGAGGATGCGGGAAGTCTTCCACAGGTCGAGGCAGAAGCCTGTGGAGAGGATGACGTTGTATGAATCGGCAAGGACAGTGAGGAAGGAGAAGGGGCATTCTTTGAGGTGAGGAGACAGTCGTGACCAGAGGCTGTGTTGCATTTTGACTGGAGGCTAAGTTTAATGTTTTGTGCTGCGATTGGAGTGTCGGAGGGGGGTCACTGCCCCAAGTACTGGATACTGGGAGCGAGTGGAGCGACCGAGGTATCGGGGCGTTCCATGATGGTGGGGGAAAGGGAATAATCAAAGTGGGGGTCATCAGGGACCGAGAAGACCTCGGAAAGCTGGGAAGCGAAGTGGTTGGGACAAAGGTGTTTTTTTTTTTTCCTTTATTGAATTTCAATTCCCCCCGAAGGGGGCGGGCTGGCAGCAGCTTAGGATGCCGCTCTTCACCCTACAGATTTTCTGACAAAAAGCAGGAGAATAAATAATAATAAAAAACAGGCGATAAAATCGGGGACTTAGTGAGTAACAAGGTGAAAAAAAAACGGGGAACTTAAAACAAACAACAGAGGGATGGTGAAGCGAATAAAAATACATACGGAGCAGACAGGGAAAACAATAGACAATTAAAAAACACGGCGACAGTCTGGAGTCTGTTCGCAAAGGATATAAAATTCACACCCAGCGACAGCATGGTTTCTGTTCACAACACGTGAAAGACAAACAATACAGAATAGTCACTAGAACACTGCACGAAAAAGTCGGCAAATGTGACACCACAGTCGAGAGCAGGTGGGGGGAAACTGGACAGAAGATGGGAAAACAAAAAGGGGGGAAAGGAGAGTAAAAGCGAAGAGGGGAGGGGAACCGGGAAAGGAGCTGATGGAGGATGAGGACCCATAAGAGGGGTGGGGGGCAGACGCGACAGGGAGGGGGGTAGGCAGAGGAGGGGAATACAAAAGGACTGGGGGGGGGAGAAGGGAGGTAGGGAGAGGTGTAGTGGGGAGGAAACAGCACGGAAGGGGGGGGGAGAGGGAGCCCAGGGAAAGGACAGAGGAAAGGAGGGGGAGGGAGGATCAGAGTCGATAGGAAGGATAAATGGAGGGAGAGAGGGCATCATCCGGGAGGGGGAGTTGACGGAAGCCACCTTGGGAAAGGAGATGGAGGGTGTAGAGATGGAGGGTAGGGGGGACACAACGGCGAAGACGTGACAGGGGGCGAGGATGGGAGAGGAGAGGAGCAACCAGGGGGTGAGGGGGTTCAAGACGGCGGGAGGTGTAGAGGATCACAAAGGTGTTCTCCTCTCCGCCTTATATAGCATGCTGATAGGATTGCCGCTCATGCGTCAGAGTCACCGTGACAGAAGGACCACACCGCCTGGCGGCAGCGCCCTCGCTGGTGGAACTGCAAGGATCAGCTGTCTAATCTGGCGTCTTGGTCTGGAGCAACTCTCGGAGATGGGATTCCACGCGTTATCCAGCTGGTAGCCGCTTTCACGGTTCATTAGATTTTTTGCGATGCGTATTTCAACGGATTCTTTTATAATGGAGTCCCAAAATGATGTTGCTGTGGCCAAAATTAACCTTTCGCCATACTCTGTTGAATCTCCCTTGGAGATACAAAGTTCCGCAGCTGCAGACTTGCTGGGTTGCAGAAGGCGAGTGCAACGTTTACGTTCTGTGCGACGTATGTTCTGTGCAGTGTGCGTGTTCGTTTGTCGTATAAAAGCCATAACACACTGGCAAGGTATTTTGTAAATTCTCGCGTTCCGCAATAACTTATGACCCAGCATTTCACCTGAAAATTATTAAGAATTCTTTCTATTTTGGAAGAAATATTTTCAACGAAGGGAAGAAAAGGTAGGGACTTTGCTGGTGCGTTCTTCTCTTTATCCACTTCCCGGTTCTTGGTTTTAGTTGACAATGCTCCGTTAATTAGCCGGGTCGAGTATCCATTGTCGCTGAATGCTGTACGTTTTTTCTATTTACTTAGCAGGTTCCTGACGCACCGACGCTTGGATGAAAATATTAGTACTCATATTAAATTTGAAGGAGCAATACATATTATTTTTTACATTTTAGAGGTTTTTTGGGTCGGTGTTTTTTAGATTTTTAATTAATAATTTATTTCCGTTTTGGTTTTCCGGGCTGGCGACAACGCGCTGGCGGGAAAGACGATAGCACTGGTTAGCGGAGGTCACGTGACGTAGGTTCTGAGTCCGCTTGTTAGAGTGAGCGGAGTCGTTAAGTCGAATAATGGGAGGGATTCACTGGAGGGGGGATGGGAACCACTCCAAAAACATACCACTGACCACTGTTAGCGGTAAACATAGCGATTGGTAATGAAACTTTAGGTGTGGAGGAACAGCCACCAGAATGAGGGGAAATGTGTTTCGGACACTCAGGCTGCGTACTTTGAAGAGAGGGAGACACTTGGGCTCAGTTAACTGGAGAGAGCGGAAGACATGGGCTGGAGAGCCCACTACAGCCACGATCGAGACTTTTAGGAGGGGCCGAGGGTGCCCTTCTACCAGTTTCAGGAACACGTGAGAGCATCAGCATGGCAGGGCGGGACACGAGCGCTAACTCGGAAAATTTGTGGAATTAGGAAACCCGTGATCGGTGTCTTCGTGTTAGCATGATGCTTGACTTTACTCGCTGTCATACTTTCGCCTTGCAATGACTGCGTACTCAGCCTTCGCTATAGGATCGAAAATCGGCGTGATCAGTTTATAGCCCTCATACCCCTCAGAATTAATTTTGATCTCCAGTGCAGTACTTGTTTTCAGTGCACTGTTTGTAACGAATGCTAGATTGCTTTAATTTTTGCTGTGTCAGTTGTAAAATAAATCATGGATATATTCTACTCGTTGCCTTTGCTTCCAAAGTCAATGAACCGCTTCCCATACTTAGGCAGAATTAACAGAAAGTTCAGTGCTCAGGGCGGTCCACAGCTTATCGTTTTCTTTAGACTACGTTGTGCAACTTGATCAGATCCCGCTGGGGACATACCGTAGTCGTAGCGGACAGATCGTTAATGAAAGACAAGCTCACGGGCTCTAACAATACGTCCTTTCAGTTTATTTCGTTGTCTAATTTGATCGGTCGAATTCCCCCCCTCTCTTCCCCCTGACTCCAGAATCCGCGGCAATGCTTCGTAATAGCTAAATATGTATGGGAACTGGATAGACGTCCTAATTTCCTTCTCTCCCTGTATCTGTCGATCTCGTCCTCCCTCTCTCTTCACCTGCTCCTCGCCGTCTCTCTGTCCATCCCCTCCTTCCCCCTCTCTCTGTCCATTCCCTCCCCCTTTTCTGTCAATCTAGCCCACTCTCCTTTCTCCTAGCTTGACCCTTTATTACTGTTACTGAAAATCTAGGTTCATCTTCTAAAGCGGTGACTAATACGAAGGCAACTCGGAAAGTAAGGTCCAATCGGTCGTGAAATGAAAACTGATGTGTTGGCAGAAGAGCCAACACCGTGTTGCTAGAGGAGGCCGAAATGCACGCGTTTAAGCTCACGCAGACTGGCGTGAGGTCTGGAACAATTAAAGGAGTTGGGTCTAGTAAATAAAGTACGTAGTTGCTTGAATACTTAGCTTTAATCCATAATTGGAGAACATCGGTCTGACGGTACAGGCATCAAGATAAATACATAGTAAATGATAAAGGCGCCTTGCTAGGTCGTAGCAAATGACGTAGCTGAAGGCTACGCTAACTATCGTCTCGGCAAATGAGAGCGTATTTGTCAGTGTAGCTTCGCTAGCAAAGTCGGCTGTACAACTGGGGCGAGTGCTAGGACGTCTCTCTAGACCTGCCGTGTGGCGGCGCTCGGTCTGCAATCACTGACAGTGACGACACGCGGGTCCGACGTATATTAGCGGACCGCGGCCGATTTAAAGGCTACCACCTAGCAAGTGTGGTGTCTGACGGTGAGACCACAAAAACCACTGTGAAAATCAAAAGCGTTTTCTTTGCAACAGTTAGCTAGACCTTCCAGCTACTTCTCTACATAGTCGCCGCTCCGACTTAGGCATTTGTCATAGTACTGCACCAACTTTCCGGTAACCTCGTCATTGAAGGCAGCCGTCTGTGCTTTCCGCCACTCCTCTATGGCGTTGTCTGTGCCAAAATGTTGTCTCCGCAGCTAGCGGTTCATGTGAGCAGGCATGAAACTCAGGGGCAGCCAGTTATGGGATGTACTGTGGGAGATCAGAGACTTTCCATTGAAATCGTTGCAGGATCGTCTTCATTGCCCTTGCAGAGTGCGGTCGAAAATTGTCATGAAGAAGGAACTGCGTGACAGTTACGTTATGCGGGCTGCATGGCATCAGGCGAAATCTCCAGCTAGGCACCCATACCTGGCGGGAAACGCTATTTTGTAGGCACCTTTGCGCGCTCACTGTGCGCTCAGAACTGAAAAGAGCACGTGAGGCTATTGACGGGCATACTGGAGACACTGCCTAACACATCTGAACAAAGCTTCGTCGGCTTTTCACTGTGGTTTCCATCTCGCCATAGACCGGATGTTACTTTCCTAGTAGCCTTCATATTTTGTGTTGTGAAAGTGAGGTGCGGCGTGAGTACAATTCGTGTTGGGCCTAAGGCCTAAAGCCTAAAGCCGGTAACCAGAAATTGGACGGGTTGAGATCCGGTGAACGAGCACGCCATACAATTGGAGCTCCCAATCCGATACATCGACCAGGGAAATGCCTGTGGAGGAGGAGCTGCTGACGACACACCCTGCAATTCGAAGTGCCAGGACACAGTGAAAGCGTGAAATGAAGATGGTTCAAATGGCTCTGAGCACTATGGGACTTAACATCTATGGTCATCAGTCCCCTAGAACTTAGAACTACTTAAACCTAACTAACCTAAGGACAGCACACAACACCCAGTCATCACGAGGCAGAGAAAATCCCCGACCCCGTCGGGAATCGAACCCGGGAACCCGGGCGTGGGAAGCGAGAACGCTACCGCACGACCACGAGCTGCGGACTGAAATGAAGAATCTGGCGTCTCAGACTATTGCCCCGTGAAGAGGAACGTGGCCAATGAGATGTGACGCCATTTTTACGTCACCAGTAGAACTTAACAGCGGCCATATTGCTTGGAATTAAACTTCGTATTTGAGGTTTTGTTTTCATTATAGAGCACATGTAATAAATTATAAGCTGTTTCAAAGCATCAGCAGATTGAGGATATCTCGAAAACTAGTCGTTCGGGTATGATTTGCTATAATAAAATGACAGAAGACTACATATTTGTAACTTATGGTTTCCCATATTTGATGTGTTTAGTGTTATAGCTTGTGTGCTACCAAAGTACACCGTTTACATGGTACGGCACAGCGACGGGCTATCAAAAGTGCGTCGCTGAGAAGCATATCGATGTGTTCTTCGAAGGAATCATCATTCACATTCGCTTGATTCGGCGATGTCGCAGCTAGTGAGGATATGCTTCTCGTTTACGGAGAATGCCAAAGAAATTCAGTGGGAACTGGAGACTTATACGCTAAAAGATATCCTCAACGTACTCATCCTACATGTCGTACATTTAAATATGTGAATGATAAATTGAGAACTACTGGATCTGTAACGCATCAGAAACATGTCCGGCAAAGGAAAGTTAGTAACGAGGAAATGGAAACTGGTACTCTTGCCACTGTGCTTCGAGATTCTTGATAGTTAGCGTTAAATCGCAATGGAATCTGACATGAGCCAGAGTAGTGTTGTTCATGTTCGGCATCGCCATATATACCATCCTTACCACATAAGTCTCCACCAAGATTTAACTGCTACGGATTGTATGCGTCGCATTGAATTCTGCCGATGGGTCCAACTTCAGACTCAGAGGGATGACACATTTATTAATTTGATTTTGTTTACTGACGAGGCTACGTTCACGAACGATGCATAACACGCATTATCGGACAACTCAAAATCCATGTTTGCTGCTGCAAATTGCACACCAAAAACCGTGGTCGGTGAATGTATGGTGTGGGATTCTGGATGACAGAATTATAGGCCCCTATTTCATCGAAAGAAATCTTAATGGTAGGAAATACACCACATTCCTGCAAGATACATTAGGGCTGTTATTAGAAAAAATACCTTTAGGAACATGGAACACGATGGGTGTCTGGCACATTTTTAGCTGATGGCTAGAAATGAGTTGCAGAGACGAAATCTTTGGATTGGACGCGGAAGAGATGTGTCGTGGCCGGCTCGTTCGCCAGACTTGACGCCTCTGGATTTTTTCTTGTGGGGTTTCGTAAAAGACGTTGTTTATAAAGAAGTTCCAACTACACTTGAAGATATGCAATAGAGAACTGTCAGAGCTTGTGCTTCGATAAGTGCCGAATTGATAAGGAATACCACTCAATCCACGATAAGAAGATTGCAGCACTGCATTGATACCAATGGTCATCATTTCGAACACTTTGTGTAAATGGACGTTCCTGCCACCTTTTTGACCTTCAAAGACCTTACTGTTGCGCATCATTGGATTCGTATCGATAGCCGCTATCATAAAATAAGTACCAGGCTATAGCATCCCATTTAAGAAAACAAAGTGGACCCTCAAATCTCTGACATGACCCTACCTAGCAACAAAAACCAGTGTCATATTATGGACCCCGTTGTCCCATGAAACATTTGTCCCTCAAACTTTTAAGCTACTATCATACTTTCGAAATTATTCTAGGTGGCAATAGTTAGTGACTCGCACTGTATATCTCTATTTCTCTCTCTTTCGACTTGCCATACCGTAGCTGTCGTAGCGGCCCCTTGTCAGTTGGAGGGCCCGCACAACAGAAGAGCAAGGTGGTCTGCTGACCTTGTAACACTACCGCCCTGTCGGACGTGCGTTAGCTGAATAAAGCCTGTACTGTAATAAGTTCACGGGCTTCACCTTGTAAACAAGGATTTAGTACATAAATTGACCGCGTGTACCTAATGGAAGCGAGATCGAACCTATACTCAGTTAATAACTACAGTGATGCGTCAAGCAAATGTAAAGTACAATTACGCGTTCGCATGGACAAGAAGTACACACAGTAGATACTACCAATGATTAATAGTACGGTCGCCAGCCTAATTAGGCATTGAGTGAGTTTTTCCCTGTACAAGTGGTTTCATGTACAAACATAATGACACGTAGTACTGTTGCGTTATATGACAAAGTTTGGAACCAGAAAGAATCTACTGAACTAAGGTTTTCTTCTTTTTGTACTAAATTGGACGAGCTATAAATACACAACACCACACAGCAACGATTACTACGAACTGCACTTTGTATATTGATCAGACTGAAATCGGGCATAGATTACCCTAGAATTAGCAATTTTGAAAACACACATACAATGTCACTGTTAAAATTGGAAAAAACACTAACACATTTAGGTTTGATATAGAAATTAACTTTACTGTTCAAATCTGATCAGTATACTTCAAGATGTGAAAGAATGGGCAAGAGAAGGGGGAGGCCCTGAAACTGTTATGGTCGTTATACTGAAACTATTAAGTCCTGAAGGTAAATTAATACTCAAAATTAGCACTCTGTGAATAACTACTCTTTTGTCTCGCTTCTGGATTGATTAATTGTCATTATTTCTGTCACACTTTAATTAAATAACATCGCTAGCTCAATTCAAAATTTATCTTTCAATTTAATCACGCTGTTGTTCTTTACGAACATATGCATTAACACTCCTAAATTTAAACTTCTTTATAACATAGATTGGTCTGCAGATAATTTAATACCGACTGTAAACTTTCAGTTCGGGATACTCGGGTTGCACAATATGTGGTAAGGACCCTGTCTAGGTCAGTGATAAGGATGAGTAACAGCTAAGGCAATTCTGGTAAAAGTCACGTTATTATTCAACAGTTAAAACAGTTTCGACACTGGTCCACACAGATACACTTCTAAAGATGAAATAAATGTATGACCTGTGTACGTCGGTGCGGCGGATGGCGGGCAGCGAGATAGCGGGCAGCACAGCACACATACAAGCACGGCTAAGGCTCTCACTGCATCGGCACTTTCCTTCTTCTTAGCGTCGTAATCTTTCCAATTTTGTGCCTGAGAATATAGCCATGCCAAGTAGTCGTCGGAATCGGCCCATCCGAGGCTCAATGGAATCCACTTTTCCTGGATAGCCTCCTCGGTACAGCACATGTTCCTCTGACCGATGCCCAACTCCGACTGTGTTACTGAGCCCGTTGTGCCGAACCGCGCCAGTGTGCGTTTTCCCGCGCTCGCCTGCATCCACCTTTTCCCGCTCCCCTACAGGTAGGGTATTCACCACAGGTTTCCTACTACACATATCCTAATACATTACCTACGTATGGACCAAGTGTTTAAATTACTATTTTCACATTTTACAATAGTTTTAACATTAAATACATTTCCTTTGGTTATCAAATTGCTTGAAATCTAACATAAATAATAACATTCATTTCAAAAGTTGTTTACAGTTTTCTTTAACATGACACGAAAAGAAAAAGAAATTCAAAACATTACTTATATTACTTTACATAAATTCAGAAAGAAAAATTTATCTAAATTCATAAAAAAAATTATTATAGGTACAGATGTTATTGTTACAACCTCCCTTCAAGAACTCATATCATCACATCGTCAGTGAATGTAAACATCAACAGGCCTTCCGTATAAACTCGGCAACTCTTCGTGAAAAGCCATGTGACAGAGATGCGTCAACTGGAACTAATGTGACTAACTGTAGCACTTCGCACAATCGGTGTTGTAATCTCGCCAGCAGAGTCAGACCGGCAGTGTGTACCTACAGCTGGGACAGCTCCGGTCAATACCTACGCCGGCTCTAGCCTAGCAGACACTCGCCGTGTAAATCTGTATCTTGTTGGGCGTAACACCACTTTGGAATTGTGTAGTGTAATATTTTGGTTGTGATTATTTCTTTTCACTGTCTTGTGACTGCTATCGGCGTCTACGACCACAAGAAGTATTATGTTTCTTGTTTTTCGCGAGTTTGGAAATTAGTGCACGCCAAGAAGGCGTATTAGCTAAATAAAGTGTGTTCAGACTTGATCGTTAGTTATTTCCTGCCGACCGCAGGACACTACAGTACCTTTACTGCTTACCTACCATATCTTTTCGCGTGTCTTTGACCGATAGATCTCAATATATACTCCTTAATATGCCCATTCGTCACCAAACCTTGCCAGAATATAACGATGACTGATAATGTGAAATGTTTTGAATAAAATAATTTTGGGTGTTTGCCCGCGTCGTTGTAAACTATTAAAACAACCCTGAAGAGGACTGCAGCAATTCGGTCGAAACTTCGCCAATTTAGTTGCTCTAGTAGTTCGCAATGACGCCGTCCAATACTTAAAATAATTTTATTCCTCGTGGAAGCGTACTAACTTATAGGATGTGAAAGAAAGTGAGAGGAGATTGTGAATCCTGTTAATGTCTGCAAACTACTGGGTGATTATAGTTAAACTTTCTCTCTTTAACACGTTGTAACATGGAAACTAATTACCGTACGAGTAACAAACTTCGTAGAATCAATGTCAAGGACATGAGGAAGAGAAATAATGCAGAATCAATTCAGATGAAACATTAAAAGTGTGCTCCTACGGTACATCATACCATTACGTACCGGTACCATTACTGCTGCCGGCCAGGGTGGCCGAGCGGTTCTAGGCGCTACAGTCTGGAACCGCGCGACCGCTACGGTCGCAGGTTCGAATCCTGCCTCGGGCATGGGTGTGTGTGATGTCCTTAGGTTAGTTAGGTTTAAGTAGTTCTAAGTTCTAGGGGACTGATGACCTCAGAAGTTAAGTCCCATAGTGCTCAGAGCCATTTGAACCATTTGAACCATTACTGCTACAAAAGGGGCTCAATATGGCGCCCATTAGTGTCCAGAAGAGTCTGAAAGCGCAGGGTTGCATTCTGCACACCAGAACGAAGCATGTCCGTACGTATTCTGTCTACCTCATATGCTGTGCGTCTCTGCAGCTGCATCCCTTCACGCTTGATGTCTACCCCGACGGCAACGTCATCTGTCAGCAGTATAACTGTCTATGTCTCAGAGCCACAACCGTTCTACAGGGGTTTGAAGTGCGTAGTAGTAAACTCACATTGATGTCTCGGCAACCAAATTCGCCTGGAGTAAATCCTGTGGGATGCAACTGGGCTGCTATGGGGCGCCATCACCGTGTGTGCAAATCAGCGGCTCGTTATTTACGCGAATTACACGACGTGTGCGTAGACACGTAATGTCATCCGCCCCACGAACCTACCAAGAAACTGGTACGGCGTATCAGCGATGTATTTCGTTCCAAACACGGACAAACAAGGTGTTAAACATGTAGTCATAATGTTTTGGCTCATGAGCGTTTGTGACACCTTCAGGTATTTTTTTTCCCTAGGGCGGATATGCAGAGGAACATTTTCTGGGCCGTGTGGCAGTTGCACGGTTCACTTGATCGTTCTTCTGAAGAGCACCGCGAGGTGTCAGCATTGACTGAAAAATTTCGGAATTTTTTAAATTACAAGCGTTTTTACATGCTTTAATAACTTACTAACGCTGTACAGACATCCCTCAGTAGCTAACCATAAATCAGTGTTATAACGGTTGTACAAGGTTTAAAACTTTAGGGTATTATACAGAGTGACTTTTTCCACGGTGTACAAATGTAACTAACCGGTTACTACGGGTTATTACGTTATTATTGGGAATGTAAATGCTTATTGCTTGTGAAGTTAACTTGAGAATATTAGGGTCGCCACCGATTCTAACCATACAACTAATCGAAGGTTTGGTCGAGTCGGAAAATAAATTAATTTGATCACAGACCAAAAACTCACAAAAATGCACACGTGGTGAGATCGCTCATAGCGGATACGATGTAATTAATAGTATTGCCCGTGCACTGTTCACGACAATCAAACATTTAAAATAAAATAGAAAATGCATGAACACTGCATAAGATCAGCTCCCAGCAACACGCCTGAAAATAAGACTTAATCTAACGAATTTGTTATGAAATACAAGGGGAGACTAATCACTGGACCTGTGGATAAGGAAACGCATTCGATGTACTAACGGGATAGCTACTAGGTGAGTGGCTTAGGTGCAAAAACGTAATCTCGGAACACAATAGAAAATTGTAGATAAAATCATTTATTCCTAAGATAAGGATGTGAGGCATGTACACGATTCCTGATAACACATGGTTTGTGGAGACACAATTTCTAGGTATAGTGCCAAATTCCAACAATATCACATCACACAATCATGTTAACATTATCTAAAACAAACATGCGATCGGACGGTTAGTGATGCCGGTAGCCCAACAACTATAAAGTTCTACCACGTGGTCGGCTTCCCACGGACGAAAGACACATAAAGTAAGGAAAATTTACGAGAAGGTAAAGCTCTAAATATTTAGAAAGGTGAAAGCTTATGCAGGCACAGCTGAAGGCAAACAGACATTCATACAGAAGCGAGTGCTCACTTCTTATCGACACCTTTGTGTGGCGCTCTTCCGGCGGATCCAAGTCTGCTACAGAAATTTGCTAAAAGAAAAATCTGCCAAAGTTTAGCATTCCTTGCTGCGACAAGGCAACGCAATCTTCCAGATTTGAAAAGCGAGACCAAAAGCTAACAGCTCTCCCCTCGCCAAGTAACAACGCGCCACGCGGTCAGTCTTCTAACTCACCCTTATTCGACTGGAGCACAGCTGTGGACGCTTCCCGTACCGACGGCAGACTGCCCCTTTTTTCCTCTCCAGCCTCCTCCACGCTCCGCGTGGACCGGAAAGCCCAAAGATGCCATTTCCGCCACCGACCTAACGCAGGTGGATTTCTCACAAGTAGCGCAAACCTCTTTGCCTGCTTGACCACTACGAGAGTTGGCTATTCTGTACCAGTGCTGCTGAATCTGTACGACTATCGCAGACTTTCTGCAGCAGACTACGCCACCGTCTAGCAACGTGACACACAACCACATTCATTCAATCACGCTACTATGAGAGTAAAGAGAAAAGAGAAACAAGGAAAAGAAAGAGAAATACTTGTGAAATTGGGCTACCGGACTAATGAAAGGTGGCTACAGGACCCTTTCACAAACTCTAGGGATTGATCGTTGAGAGGATACAGAACAGAAAAAGTCTAATAAACTTATGCCTGTAAAAGCATGGTTTCGATACTACAGACCACTTATTCAGTCATACATTGTTACAGAGGCTGCGGTACAATACGTGCTGTACCAGCAGCCACAGTTACAGAATGTGCTGGACACGGTTCCCATGTGCCTCAACGCATGCGTGTACGCACTGTAGCATGTTATGTCTCACGCGTTCACATCAGCCATGCTGTATCCGAACAGTTTCGGAATCTGCACGAATGCGATACTCCAGTGTCTCCACATCTGGAATGGGCTCTGCGTGCAAGACACTTCTGAGATGGCCCCATAACCAGAAATCGCACGGGTTGAGATCCGGTGAACGAGCAGGCCACGCAACTGGACCTTCTCGTGTGGTCCATCGACCAGGAAAGACACGATTGTGATGCGTCCGGACTTTAACGGCGAAGTGGGCTGGAGCGCCATCGTGGAGCAGCCACGTAACCCTTCGAATCATCAGTGCCACTTCTTCCAACGGGGGAGGCAAAGTCATCCGCGAGAAACGCCGATAGTCCTGGCCTGTTAGGCGGCGTGGGAGGAAGACCGGTCCCAAAACACGGTCGCCAGTCATCCCGGCCCACGCATTCCGGCTGCACCGGTGCTGATGATTCGCTGTCACCACACCATCGGGGCTCTGCATACTGTCCCACAGGTGACTGTTACCAAAGTTGAAGATACCACTCCACGTAAAGGTGGCCTCTACTGTGAATAGGATGGATGACATAAATCCAGAAATCGTTGTTGCTTGGTGAAAAGACCACTCACAAAACTGCTCCCGATGTGGAATGTCTGTCGCTCTTAAGCTCTGCACACGCTGTAAGTGATAAGGGCAGTAACTATTGTCGTGGGGAATGTTCCACACTGTCGTCTGTCTGGCTTACCCTGTAATGGCGGGCCAACTGCCTGGTACTGACATGGCGGTCACCTTCCACAGTGTTACATTTTCCTACGAGTCTGTGTGTGTGTCGTCCTTGGAGTAAGTTAGTTTAAGTTAGATTACGTAGTGTGTAAGCCTAGGGACCGATGACCTCAGCAGTTTGGTCCCATAGGAACTTACCATCAAAAAAAAAAAAAAAAAAAAAACGGAATTAGCAAAATAGCAGCCCACTTGTACTTTTATTAAGTGCTCGGCCTGAAAAGGTTAAGGCAGTACAGAGTAGAGGGTAGTGTAAAGACCCCTGTACACGATCAAACAGTTTGTCAAACTGTACTGTTTCTGCCAAACATTTGGCCATATACGGTGTTGTTTGAAGTGTCTGTCAAACATAGGTCGAGTTTGTCGTGTCTGACAGAAATTTTGATTGATGGACTGTTTTACAAGGTTCGGCCGTTGTTTGTGTCGATGTTTCGCACTACATGTTTAGTGAAAATTATTACAATTGTTACAGTTTATCTCACTACACCGCGAGTTTCAGTAACTATGTAAATACGATCAAAGATAAAAGCAAAGATAGTTACCAAAATGGTAGAGATATCGTTCCCAGCCGTATATTACACAGGTAGAGGTTATGAACAAAATCTGTATTTTGCAATCGGGAATGCAATGAAATAAAAGAAATCGAAATTCTCCAGGACGACTTGGGCTGTATGTCCCCACGTTGTGGTATTTTAATGAACTGTCGTTAGAGGAGCAAGTAGAGGAGAATAAATTTTCGCATAGTTGTTTTTTTTTTTTTTTTTTTTTTTTTTTTTTTTTTTTTTTTTTTTTTTTGCAATGTGAAAGTGAGGTAACTCTAAACACGTTATTAAACATTTCACTGGCCATTCACAGAAAGTTAAAGTAATCATAAAGTTAAAGTAATCATCAAGTTGTGAGTGTAACATTTGCATCAACAGGTTTTCATGCACATGTTTCTCTTTCATTTTAAACCCTTGGCTGGACCAGTGTCTTTTTTTCTTCCTCTTCTTTAATTACAGTGCCAATGTTAGAAACGCATATCTGCATTTGTAGCCATTCCCACTGGTACCAAAATACAGCACACACGAAAAACGTCTGCTTCACCTATAAGGTTAAAATAACAAGCTTTCTTCGAGCGTGTACGCGCTTGTTTGATACACCGATGGCTATATAAGAGTGAATTTTACACACAAGTTCGTTCTTTTACGAGGGCCTTGACAAGTATTTCAAACTTTCATTGTCCCTTCGATGAAAGTTGGCGTAACCGCCTGATTCTGAGAGTAATATTTCGTTTAGCAGATATCTATGGATCTTCTCATTTTTGCCATTCTCTTACCCGCTTCTTATTTTCTTCTTCTTCTTTAGTACCTAAGTCAATGTCAGGACTGCTTTGTCTGCTTTTGTGGACATTCACTCTTCAGTTAAAAACACTCACGAACACGAACAGCGTCAGTTGAAAGTGAGGTTAAACTGACAAACTTCCTTGGTACGTGCGCGGGCTTGTAAGACAATTCCGCGGCTAGACAAGGACGCATTTGATGAACAATAGACTTGGCCACTGTTTCTATGTTTCGATACAGTGTATCGATACGTGGAACTGTTTCAGTGTTTCGGAACGGCTGTGGTTCACTGTTTCGAAACAGTGGTGTTTCATTCCGCCCCTGTTTCGGATAACCGCACCAGATTCGATCTCGAGCCAGACACAGAAACTGTATCGTTGTTTCAAAATAAGGCTGTTTCAGTCCACCTGCGCTTGGAGCGGACTAATTGTATCGAAACAGTGATGATTCATTCCGCTCTGTGTCGCACGAGATTCGGGCTCGGCACAGATACTGAAACACAACATAACACTTCATGAAACACTTTCAAGAGTGTCGAATTCTTTTTGACAGGCAATAGAATGAAGCTTAAGATATCTGAAAATAAAGCTTCGTTTCTAGCTGACTGTCCTATTACGAAATGGCGTAACATCTGCTTTATAAACACTAACCAAACAATGAAACAACGCATACTATTCCCATTGAAAATAATAAATATGTGAAAATCATTCAATTAAATTACACTTTTTTTATAACATACGCTTCTCTTTTCATGTTTAGTAATCATATTAAGAAACGCAAGTAAGCCTACAACATTTTGAATAAAAAAAGGTTTAGAGTGACAGTTATTAGACATATACATAAATTTGATCTAGGTATAGTTGCAAGCAATCTGTTTGACATATCACTGATAGTGTAATGGTGAACGGGAAGGGCTGGGAAGCATGGTGAATTTATAGTAAAGGTTCGAAACACCTTGAAAGACAAAATTTTTTTCTGTTTTATTTTGTTATTTATTCGAATTATTTGGCGTTATTTGTGAGTCTATAGTCACTGTGCCTATTATCCACAATGATTCCCTTTGTGTGCATGGAAATTATCAGGATGGGTATATTACTCATACTAACGGAATGTGGGAATCCCAGTAGCATATCCGTTGTTTCTGCAGTTTGCTCCTACCTCCAGTTCCGTTCGTGGTGGTTCTTCTGCCTTCAGCTATGGCTGTCCTCAGCCAATTGAGAAGTATGAAAGTCACACTACACGAAAGCAGCGCATTTGCTGTAGGAAATACGGAACTGCCAAGACGCCCAGGTGATAGTTTCATACTTTCTGCGAAATGATTAGCGCTCTCGCACCTCATTTGTGTTTATATGGACATACTTATACAGTAGACATTCAAGATGATTAAATGTGTACGTTTATTAGATTACAAAACGCAAACTGTTTCACTGTTTCGAAACAGCGTATCGAAACATTACATTGTACTGTTTCATTTGTTTCGAAACAGTTAAGTGTTTCAGTTTGCCCATCTCTAATGAACAAGTTCGCTCGTTTGAGGGGGCTGTGACGGCTGAGGCGGACAGGAAAGCAGCTAGCGGCGCCCTACGGCGCACGGCGCAACTACCAGCGCGCACCGGGCAGGTGGGGGACTCCCGCGCCCTCCGGAACTGGCCACTCGACGCAATCCTGGCTCGCACGCACCCGAGCTCACGCAGCGCCGTCCTCTCCCACGCACATGCGTGTCTCCTGCTGCAAACACTGGGCTCGTGTCACTGCCACTGAAGTTCGTCGCTCAGACTTTCAAGCCGATTTTTTCTTCAACATTTCCTCCTCTCTCTTGTTAATTCTCCTCTTGTTTCAAGCTGCCTATCGACCATTTTTAGCAGAAGTAGTCATAAAGTTTCAATTGTCATCCCGAAAAATATCAAGCTGCTACCATGAATCTTGATGACTTTCCCAGTCCTTCTCTACACCAGTGCGAGAAATCCTCCTACATGAGCACAAAAAAGTGTGAATGTGTTGCTGTTTATTTTAAAGACTCTGACCGAAAAGTTAGGTGCCAGCTGCTTCATACTACCTTCCTCAGTACCCTTAAAATATTCCCCAAAATTAAGGCATGTGAACATATGTGTTCGACCTATACTTGAGTATTGCTCATCAGTGTGGGATCCGTACCAGATCGGGTTGACGGAGGAGATAGAGAAGATCCAAAGAAGAGCGGCGCGTTTCGTCACAGGGTTATTTGGTAACCGTGATAGCGTTACGGAGATGTTTAACAAACTCAAGTGGCAGACTCTGCAAGAGAGGCGCTCTGCATCGCGGTGTAGCTTGCTCGCCAGGTTTCGAGAGGGTGCGTTTCTGGATGAGGTATCGAATATATTGTTTCCCCCTACTTATACCTCCCGAGGAGATCACGAATGTAAAATTAGAGAGATTAGAGCGCGCACAGAGGCTTTCAGACAGTCGTTCTTCCCGCGAACCATACGCGACTGGAACAGGAAAGGGAGGTAATGACAGTGGCACGTAAAGTGCCCTCCGCCACACACCGTTGCGTGGCTTGCGGAGTATAAATGTAGATGTAGATGTAGACTTTTTTTTAACAAGTAACTCACCCTTCCATTCCCATAAGCTCCCGTACTGTAACTCACTGACTCCGACTAGTCCATCAGTGATACCCATCCACTCCCAGTTGCCCTACCTCACTCATTCATTCAGCCCAACTGCTTATCCTTATCTCGCTGTATCTCTCTGTCATTGTCTCCTGTGTCACAGCCACAGTGCCCCTTCGTTCTGTCCCACTTCTACTGTCCTGCACTGTCTCACTCTTGCTCTCTCTTAACTTTCTTCCTTTCTTTCTTTCACTTACGCCAGAGTCCCGCAGCGATCGCAGGGTCGGCGCGGTTAGAACAGATTTGGCAAGGTTAGTTTTAGGGGTGGCCAGATGCCCTTCCTGCCGCTACCCCGTACCCCCCGGGACAGAATTAGTATACCCAACTGTCTGTGTCTAGTGGAATCCATGGAATAGTGCGAATGTATTCAGATGTCTGAGAGCCATGTAACTGAAGCGGGACGTGGGGACCAGCCCAGTATTCACCTAGCGGGATGTGGGAAACCGCCTAAAAACCACATCCAGGCTGGCCGGCACTCCGACCCTCGTCGTTAATCCGCTGGGCGGATTCTATCTGGGGCCAAGGCGCCTACCCGAGTCCGGGAAGCAGCGTGTCAGCGCTCTCAGCTACCCTTGCTCTCTCTTAACTGCTACTATCTTATTCCTTCCTCCCTACTGCTGCTTTCTCACTCTCACTATCTCTCTCTTCTTCGTTGTCATTGTCACATACTCTATCATTATTAATAGCTCTCGCCCACTTCCACTTCCTCTTTATTCCTCCACCACCACCCTCACACCCCCAACCCCACTCCCTTTGCCACTGTCTCCTTCACTCTTTTCCAAAACTGTCAACTATGTTCCACTTCCACTGCGCCCCTCTCTTTCTCTCGCCCTGCCATTGTCTCCCTTACTGTTTCTATACCACAACCGGTGTCCACTACCTTCCAGTATTTACTACTTTTGCATCTGTTTACCTCTACCACTGTCTACTTCTCGCCCAGAATAAAAAAGCGAAAACACCTTTATGTGCCAATTTTTTGGGGGGAAAATTTTTAAATGTGCTGAGGAAGTACAATGAGGCAGCTGGTACCCCACTTTCCAGACAGGCTCTTTTAAATAAACAGGAGTGTATTTATATTTTTTGTGTTGCGATAGCAGCATTTTGCCGCTGGTGTAGAGAGCGACTGGGAACGTCATCAAGATTCATGGTAGCAGCTTAATCTTTTTCGAGATGGTAGCTGAAAATTTACGACTGCCACTGTTAAAAAGGGTGGACGATAGCCGACTTGAGAGGAGAAAAGACAGAAGAACTAACAAGTGATCGGAGGAACTATTGTAGAAGAAATCAGCACGGAATGTCTAAGCCACGAACTTGAGGAAGACGAGAGGAGGCAGTGATGCGGGCGCAGTGTCTGCAACAGCACACACGCATGTGCGTGGGAGAGGACGGCGCTGCGTGATCGCGGGAGGCCGGTGCGTGCTTGCGTACCAAGATTTTAGACTGGTTCCCTTCTTTTCCCTGGTGCAGTATGACGTGTAACTTATATGAAAAGAAATGTTTTGGTCAGTGAAATTTAGATAGTTTACTTACGTGAAATTAAAATAACGCAAAACTAATTTTACACCTGATACTGGATTTAATACGCAAAAAAAAAAGAAAAATAGTGCTTGTGCTCCAGTAGTACAACATGGATTTCGCAGACGACAGCGGAGACACTTTCCAGCGTATTTCTCCGTGCTACGTCACTTTATAAACTGTGTTTTCCCCTCAAACTCGATTTTACTTGAGTACTTTGCGTGTACAAGTAGGATACCTTTGAACCTCTGTATCTTGGAAAGGGATAAGGATATGAAGAAAATTTTCAAGATTCTTCGGATCTCAGGAATGTGTCGAACGAATTTCAGCCGTTTGCTGTGAATAGGCCGGCCGGTGTGGCCGAGCGGTTCTAGGCGCTTCAGTCTGGAACCGCGCGACCGCTACGGTCGCAGGTTCGAATCCTGCCTCGGGCATGGATGTAGGTGATGTCCTTAGGTTAGTTAGGTTTAAGTAGTTCTAAGCTCTAGGGGACTGATGACCTCAGCTGTTAAGTCCTAGAGTGCTCAGAGCCATTTGAACCATTTTTTGCTGTGAATAGCCCGCTTGGAATCCTCGGTTGGGTTTTGGTCCGCAGGTGACGGCAAAAATATAGTGAAAAGTACGGTTTTGTGAGGTTTTGGAAGGAACCACCCATGAAGTAATGGTGCCTTCTTAAACCCTATCAAGCTCACCTTACACGACATCAGCCGATTTTCTCTACTGGCCTAATCAGATGTGTAACATTCATACTTCGACGCCGCGCTTTAGGATGATGACCCTGAGACGACTTTTCTGTTGGGTATACAAATGGTCCCTGGCACGGAGGCTGTTCAAAACGCTTGGTCCTTCTTTCGTATGACCACCGGGAAATCCCGTTTCTATGCGCGGCGTTTTGGAACGTATCAAGTATGCTTGCTGTCGCGTGGATACTGTTTAACTGGCGCCCCTTCCCAGTTCGCGTTGCCGGGTGATACGTCTCCTTCGATCGCGAGTGCCGTCACCGACGTTGCGGTTCGAAAAATAAACACTGCATTCCGTAACGCTGCGCGGCCCGAAATGGAGGACAGCGCATCCACTGGATGACGAAGCCCGCTTCCTCGAACGCAGTGATAGCGTAATCTGCGGTAGCTGCAGCACCATCACGTGACCCGGCCACTCCGTGACTCATACAGGCGTGTTTGCGCACTGCGCCTGCAGGGAAATGCCTGTTCGCTGGTTACTGTGTAGCGCGAAACAAGTGGAACGGCTGATGTAGCTATGCTGACGACACTTCACTTTGGGCCGTGGGGGAATAGTTTCCAGCACCGATGTCAGTGGTGTTACACTCTAGGGATGGCGAAATAGGTTCTCTGTTACATCGCTTTTTTTTCCTCAGACCAGTATAACCTGACTGTTAAATCCGCTCAAAGTAAACGGTTCTACATCTACAGCTACACCTACATGGTTGCTCTGCAAAAATGGTTCAAATGGCTCTGAGCACTATGGGACTCAACATCTTAGGTCATAAGTCCCCTAGAACTTAGAACTACTTAAACCTAACTAACCTAAGGACATCACACACACCCAAGCCCGAGGCAGGATTCGAACCTGCGACCGTAGCAGTCCCGCGGTTCCGGACTGCAGCGCCAGAACCGCTAGACCACCGCGGCCGGCGGTTACTCTGCAATTCACACTTAAGTACCTGGCAGAGGATTCATCGAACCATTTTCATACTACTTCTCTACCATTCTCAGGTCTTAAATGGCTACACAGGATAATTGAAATGGCCTGGGAGTCGGGACAGGTACCATCAGACTGGACAAAAGCAGTAATCACACCAATCTTTAAACATGGAAACAGAAAAGATTGTAACAACTACAGAGGTATCTCTTTAATCAGCGTTGTGGGTAAAATCTTCGCAGCTATTGTTGAAAGGAAAGTGCGAGTATTAGTTGAGGACCAATTGGATGAAAATCAGTGTGGGTTTAGGCCTCTTAGAGGTTGTCAGGACCAGATCTTTAGCTTACGGCAAATAATGGAGAAGTGTTATGAGTGGAACAGGGAATTGTATCTATGCTTTATAGATCTAGAAAAGGCATATGACCGGGTTCCTAGGAGGAATTTATTGTCTGTTCTACAAGATTATGGAATAGGAGGCAAACTTTTGCAAGCAATTAAAGGTCTTTACATGGATAGTCAGGCAGCAGTTAGAGTTGACGGTAAATTGAGTTCATGGTTCAGAGTAGTTTCAAGGGTAAGACAAGGCTGCAACCTGTCTCCACTGTTGTTCATATTATTTATGGATCATATGTTGAAAACAATAGACTGGCTGGGTGAGATTAAGATATGTGAACACAAAATAAGCAGTCTTGCATATGCGGATGACTTAGTTGTGATGGCAGATTCGATTGAAAGTTTGCAAAGTAATATTTCAGAGCTAGATCAGAAATGTAAGGACTATGGTGTGAAGATTAGCATCTCCAAAACGAAAGTAATGTCAGTGGGAAAGAAATATAAACGGATTGAGTGCCAAATAGGAGGAACAAAGTTAGAACAGGTGGACGGTTTCAAGTACTTAGGATGCATATTCTCACAGGATGGCAACATAGTGAAAGAACTGGAAGCGAGGTGTAGCAAAGCTAATGCAGTGAGCGCTCAGCCACGATCTACTCTCTTCTGCAAGAAGGAAGTCAGTACCAAGACTAAATTATCTGTGCACCGTTCAATCTTTCGACCAACTTTGTTGTATGGGAGCGAAAGCTGGATGGATTCAGGTTACCTTATCAATAAGGTTGAGGTTACGGATATGAAAGTAGCTAGGATGATTGCAGGTACTAGTAGATGGGAACAATGGCAGGAGGGTGTCCACAATGAGGAAATCAAAGAAAAACTGGGAATGAACTCTATAGATGTAGCAGTCAGGGCGAACAGGCTTAGATGGTGGGGTCATCTTACACGCATGGGAGAAGCAAGGTTACCCAAGAGACTCATGGATTCAGCAGTAGAGGGTAGGAGGAGTCGGGGCAGACCGAGGAGAAGGTACCTGGATTCGGTTAAGAATGATTTTGAAGTAATAGGTATAACATCAGAAGAGGCACCAATGTTACCACTGAATAGGGGATCATGGAGGAATTTTATAAGGGGGGCTATGCTCCAGACTGAACGCTGAAAGGCATTATCAGTCTTAAATGATGATGATGATGATGATGATGATTCTCTACCATTCCACTCTCGAGTGGCGCATGGGAAAAAGGAACACCTACATCATTCCTTTCGAGCTCTGATTTATTTTATTATGATGACCATTTCCCTCTACGTAGCTGAGTGCCAACAAAATATTTACGCATTCGGAAGAGAAAGTTGGTGATTGAAATTTCTTAAATAGCTCTCACCGCAAAGAAAACCGCCTTTGTTTCAGTGACTGCCATCCCAACTCGCGTATCGTATCAGTGACACTCTCACCCCTATTGCGCGATAACATGAAACGAGCTGCCCTTCTTTGCACTTTTTCGATGTCCTTCGTCAATCCTACCTGGTAATGATGCCACACCGCGCAGCAATATTCCAGCAGAGGACGGACAAGTGTAATGTAGGCTGTCCCTTTAGTGGGTTTGTCGCGTCTTCTAAGTGTTCTGCCAACAAAGCGCAGTCTTTGTTTCGGCTTCCCCCCAGGGTATTATCTAGGTGCTGGTTCAAATGGCTCTGAGCACTATGCGACTTAACTTCAGAGGTCATCAGTCGCCTAGAACTTAGAACTACTTAAACCTAACTAACCTAAGGACATCACACACATCCATGCCCGAGGCAGGATTCGAACCTGCGACCGTAGCGGTCGCGCGGTTCCAGACTGAAGCGCCTAGAACCGCTTGGCCACTCCGGCCGGCTATCTATGTGGTCTTTCCAATTTAAGTTGCTCGTAATTGTAATTCCTAGATATTTAGTCGAGTTGACAGCCCTTAGATTTGTGCAAGTTATGGATGGTAGTCACGGTATTGCCTGTTTTTTGCCACTTGTGTACTTTACGTACGACCAGAATCTCTTTGGGTTTTCTACCATATTTTGAGACAATATTTCATTGTGGAAACTATTAAAAGCATCTCGCATTGACGTCCGCACTAAATTTCGAGCTTCCGTGAAACATAGCCAGCCTCGGGGATTTTGCGTTCTTCTGAATTTGGCATGATTTTTTCGTTGCTTCTGCAACAGTGTTCTGACATGTTTCGTGTACCATGGTGGATCAGTCCCGTCTCTTATTAACTTATGCGGTATGTATCTATCTATTGCTGTCGATACTGTATCTTTGAATTTGAGCCATATCTGGTCTGCACTTAGGCTACATAGTTAGCTTGGAAGGGATGGAGAATCTCTCTTAGCAAGGCATCAAGCGAATTTTTATCTGCTGTTTTAAATACACTCCTGGAAATGGAAAACAGAACACATTGACACCGGTGTGTCAGACTCACCATACTTGCTCCGGACACTGCGAGAGGGCTGTACAAGCAATGATCACACGCACGGCACAGCGGACACACCAGGAACCGCGGTGTTGGCCGTCGAATGGCGCTAGCTGCGCAGCATTTGTGCACCGCCGCCGTCAGTGTCAGCCAGTTTGCCGTGGCATACGGAGCTCCATCGCAGTCTTTAACACTGGTAGCATGCCGCGACAGCGTGGACGTGAACCGTATGTGCAGTTGACGGACTTTGAGCGAGGGCGTATAGTGGGCATGCGGGAGGCCGGGTGGACGTACCGCCGAATTGCTCAACACGTGGGGCGTGAGGTCTCCACAGTACATCGATGTTGTCGCCAGTGGTCGGCGGAAGGTGCACGTGCCCGTCGACCTGGGACCGGACCGCAGCGACGCACGGATGCACGCCAAGACCGTAGGACCCTACGCAGTGCCGTAGGGGACCGCACCGCCACTTCCCAGCAAATTAGGGACACTGTTGCTCCTGGGGTATCGGCGAGGACCATTCGCAACCGTCTCCATGAAGCTGGGCTACGGTCCCGCACACCGTTAGGCCGTCTTCCGCTCACGCCCCAACATCGTGCAGCCCGCCTCCAGTGGTGTCGCGACAGGCGTGAATGGAGGGACGAATGGAGACGTGTCGCCTTCAGCGATGAAAGTCGCTTCTGCCTTGGTGCCAATGATGGTCGTATGCGTGTTTGGCGCCGTGCAGGTGAGCGCCACAATCAGGACTGCATACGACCGAGGCACACAGGGCCAACACCCGGCATCATGGTGTGGGGAGCGATCTCCTACACTGGCCGTACACCACTGGTGATCGTCGAGGGGACACTGAATAGTGCACGGTACATCCAAACCGTCATCGAACCCATCGTTCTACCATTCCTAGACCGGCAAGGGAACTTGCTGTTCCAACAGGACAATGCACGTCCGCATGTATCCCGTGCCACCCAACGTGCTCTAGAAGGTGTAAGTCAACTACCTTGGCCAGCAAGATCTCCGGATCTGTCCCCCATCGAGCATGTTTGCGACTGGATGAAGCGTCGTCTCACGCGGTTTGCACGTCCAGCACGAACGCTGGTCCAACTGAGGCGCCAGGTGGAAATGGCATAGCAAGCCGTTCCACAGGACTACATCCAGCATCTCTACGATCGTGTCCATGGGAGAATAGCAGCCTGCATTGCTGCGAAAGGTGGATATACACTGTACTAGTGCCGACATTGTGCATGCTCTGTTGCCTGTGTCTATGTGCCTGTGGTTCTGTCAGTGTGATCATGTGATGTATCTGACCCCAGGAATGTGTCAATAAAGTTTCCCCTTCCTGGGACAATGAATTCACGGTGTTCTTATTTCAATTTCCAGGAGTGTAGATATATTTTGCGTTTATTTTAAGCGTTTTTCGTTGATATGATTTTGTGCCTCGGTACAATGACCTTGTGTTCACTAATCCCTGTATCCGTCATGACGCTCAGATAGACTAACAGATTTTCGACTTTTTACTCCCATTATTTTCTGCAATAAAAGTAAAAATCCAACAAAGAATGAAGAAATTGAGTCAGTTTCAAGATACGTAGAATCAGTATATTTAATTAAATAAGGAATTAATAGAAAGTCCTTCAACCATTGTCTGCTTTACTCTATAAGTGATGAGTGGTTGAATAGTAGAAAAAAGTCGCCAGTATTCTCCTACTGATTCTAATTTTTTTGAAACTCTGCTCAAAAATCGTGTAATCAGGATCATACCACTATTTGGGAGTTACGAATAGTCAGTTCTGAAAGGGTGAAAACTGAGGTTAAAGAACTCTTGTTTTCCGTGTTAATTCGTCCGTTCTCAAGGGATGCAAGCAGCTAAAGGGATATTACGTACATAAACACAGCCGATCAGCTAGTGTCAATTTCATTTTATACTACAAATGAACTCTTCTTAAGTTTTTAGTTTATTACTGTTACCATAGTTTTCTTCCTCTTTCATTATTTCATACGAATGGCGGACAAATCTGTAGTGAGTGAACCATTGTGCTACATGGCTGCGTCACTCGGTAAAAGTCTTGCACGCGGCACGCACACGCGTAGCTTAAGCCACGAGACAGGGCAACAGGAACATTATTGTCTCAGCAATCTTGTTACAGTTCTTATGCCACGTGTTTGTTGCTCGTTTCTTCAAGCACTGTTATTAAAACAGCAAATATTGCTTTTCCGATCTACACTCCTGGAAATTGAAGTAAGAACACCGTGAATTCATTGTCCCAGGAAGGGGAAACTTTATTGACACATTCCTGGGGTCAGATACATCACATGATCACACTGACAGAACCACAGGCACATAGACACAGGCAACAGAGCATGCACAATGTCGGCACTAGTACAGTGTATATCCACCTTTCGCAGCAATGCAGGCTGCTATTCTCCCATGGACACGATCGTAGAGATGCTGGATGTAGTCCTGTGGAACGGCTTGCCATGCCATTTCCACCTGGCGCCTCAGTTGGACCAGCGTTCGTGCTGGACGTGCAGACCGCGTGAGACGACGCTTCATCCAGTCCCAAACATGCTCAATGGGGGACAGATCCGGAGATCTTGCTGGCCAGGGTAGTTGACTTACACCTTCTAGAGCACGTTGGGTGGCACGGGATACATGCGGACGTGCATTGTCCTGTTCGAACAGCAAGTACCCTTGCCGGTCTAGGAATGGTAGAACGATGGGTTCGATGACGGTTTGGATGTACCGTGCACTATTCAGTGTCCCCTCGACGATCACCAGTGGTGTACGGCCAGTGTAGGAGATCGCTCCCCACACCATGATGCCGGGTGTTGGCCCTGTGTGCCTCGGTCGTATGCAGTCCTGATTGTGGCGCTCACCTGCACGGCGCCAGACACGCATACGACCATCATTGGCACCAAGGCAGAAGCGACTCTCATCGCTGAAGACGACACGTCTCCATTCGTCCCTCCATTCACGCCTGTCGCGACACCACTGGAGGCGGGCTGCACGATGTTGGGACGTGAGCGGAAGACGGCCTAACGGTGTGCGGGACCGTAGCCCAGCTTCATGGAGACGGTTGCGAATGGTCCTCGCCGATACCCCAGGAGCAACAGTGTCCCTAATTTGCTGGGAAGTGGCGGTGCGGTCCCCTACGGCACTGCGTAGGATCCTACGGTCTTGGCGTGCATCCGTGCGTCGCTGCGGTCCGGTCCCAGGTCGACGGGCACGTGCACCTTCCGCCGACCACTGGCGACAACATCGATGTACTGTGGAGACCTCACGCCCCACGTGTTGAGCAATTCGGCGGTACGTCCACCCGGCCTCCCGCATGCCCACTATACGCCCTCGCTCAAAGTTCGTCAACTGCACATACGGTTCACGTCCACGCTGTCGCGGCATGCTACCAGTGTTAAAGACTGCGATGGAGCTCCGTATGCCACGGCAAACTGGCTGACACTGACAGCGGCGGTGCACAAATGCTGCGCAGCTAGCGCCATTCGACGGCCAACACCGCTGTTCCTGGTGTGTCCGCTGTGCCATGCGTGTGATCATTGCTTGTACAGCCCTCTCGCAGTGTCCGGAGCAAGTATGATTGGTCTGACACACCGGTGTCAATGTGTTCTTTTTCCATTTCCAGGAGTCTACTATAATAATGCAATATTTCAAACCAAAGCAAATTTTAAGAACAAATATCACTTCTTTTTAAAAAAACGGTTTATTTAATGACGATAAATTTTGGCACTGTTATTACGGTTAATTGAAGTTTCGCTTTTTTTACTTGGTTATTGGTGAAAAGAACTCCTGTTAAAAGGGAGACCAAATAAGTACCGAAGAATACCAGTTATTCAGAACTAAAATACCGGTACACAATATAAGCGGTCGGTTGTTCCTACCCCTGTTACGCTCTCACAGACATCAGAATCGTTCACCTCACTGGCAATACACGTCAACTTACCGGAGCGCTCCAAACAAGACAACAACAGTGGGAGTCCTTACTGCTCGGATAGGCTTGCACACTGGTTTCCAACCACCCTAACTGCGAATCCTTTTGCCAGTTTGGCAACACACAACAAATTTCTCGTTTACTCGTTCACTGCAACCATCTATGACCAGTTACATATGAAGGGCTTATTTCAATAGTGGTGCAAGTCCATTTTTTTTCATTTTGAGATACAGAGTCCTAAAGTTCCGGTTAAGATACCACGAATATTCAAGCATATGGCTTCTTGCTAGAGATGATCCTTTCTTTCTGTTTGTTTAGATAATTTATTTCGGAAGTATTATAGACAGAAAAGTGGAGGTAATGGACTATTGAAATTAGCTCTTCATGTATCTGACTAGCATCCATGTTATCAGGGCGGTTATAGCCTCCATACACTGATGGAAATAGTGGTGCACCATGGAGCACTAGTCCGGTGTTCACCAAACTTTTGGAGGTGTTCACCACATAACAGGTATTCAACTCTTCATCATTTGATCTTCTACCTCTTGTAGTAGCCGTGTTTCCAGACAAAATTACTGCATTTCAACTCCGCGAGCGGTACAAACAAAGGTTTCTTACACAGCGTGTTCAAAACTCGACGGTAGAACTTCAGGAATGGATTCTTCATATAACAAGAAGAAAAAACGTCTGGTAAACATGGGGTGTAAAGTCCATACCTAGGAGCTATGGGCACTTCTTTTCAACTTCGATACTGTGAAACACGTATATTTTACTGCAAGCTCTTCGCTTTGCATATTCTGAGATGTGGTGGTATGAGTGGACCAAAACAAGGAAAAGATGTCCGGTGAAAACGGACGCTAAAGTCAATATCTTAAGAGCTGTGACCCTTGTTCAGTGGAAGAGATGTGTTTCGAAGTTCCGAAGATGAACAAGTGATCGTAGCTCCTAAGTTATGCACCTTGCAGTCCATGTTTACCGTACGTTTTTCTTCTTGTTCTATGAGGAATCCATTCCAGACGTTTTTCCGTCGAATTTTGAAACACCCTGTACAATCCGAAACATGTTTCAACACCTTTGTACCATCGTCAGTGAATACTCTTTATTCACTTATATAAAATACAAACATGTCACAAATAATAATAGTTACTCCAACGAATTTATGGATAATAACACTTTTTTACGTGTTATTGTCATTATGGTACCGGTACCTTTATTCTACATTGCTGCGCTATGTAGGATTCAAATGGTTCAAATGGCTCTGAGCACTATGGGACTTAACATCTATGGTCATCAGTCCCATAGAACTTAGAACTACTTAAACCTAACTAACCTAAGAACAGCACACAACACCCAGCCATCACGAGGCAGAGAAAATCCCTGACCCCGCCGGGAATCGAACCCGGGAACCCGGGCGCGGGAAGCGAGAACGCTACCCCACGACCACGAGATGCGGGCTGCGCTATGTAGGATCTCGTGTACATTATTGTATATTCGTAGCTTGTCATCTGCAACGACATTACTGTGACTTCACTTTATCTCTAAAAGAAATTTTGTTGTGCGAAAATAGTTACTGTCGAAATATCTTTTCTGGTGCTCATTCTCTACTGTACCGAGCGAGGTGGCGCAGTGGTTAGCACCCTGGACTCGCATTCGGGAGGACGACGGTTCAGTCACGCGTCCAGTCATCCTGATTTAGGTTTTCCGTGATTTCCCTAAATCGCTTCAGGCAAATGCCGGGATGGTTCCTTTGACAGGGCACGGCCGACCTCCTTTCCCATCCTTCGCTAATCCGATGAGACCGATGACCTCGCTGTTTGGTCTCCTCCCCCAAAATCAAACCAACTCAACCCTCTCTGCCGTATCTTCAGAGTAGCGTAAACACAACGCATGTTTTTGCGGAACTTTACCCGCAACTTAACATTCCTTCACTTCACAAAACCCAGTGTTTATATTTATTATATGTATCCTGTCCCCATCGATGCTCACTTGCTCTCATATCTGTTTGCAGCCAAATTTGGACTTCGTCTACTTTCTCTCTTCCCCTGTGTCTTTGTTTGGTTCGTGTTTTCCTGTACTCCTCCTTCAGTGTGTCAGATAGCGTGCAGTTGCTAACTGCAGTGCAGCCGTTTGTAATCTGTTTTTGCTCTGGTAATGCATTCTGTATGTGGAAGTTTTCTTCTGTTCTACATCTACATGGATACTCTGAAAATCACATTTAAGTACCTGGCCGAGGGTTCATTGAAACACCTTCGTAATAATCCTCTGTTGTACCAGTCTCTTATAGCGCGCGGAAAAAACGAACAACTATATCTTTCCGTGCGAGCTGTGACTTCCCTTATTAATGGTGATCGTTTCTCCCTATGTAGGTCGACATCAACAAAATATTTTCGCATTCGGAGGAGAAAGTTGATGATTGGAATTTCGTGAGAAGATTCCGCCGCAACGAAAAACGCATTTCTTTTAATGATGTCCAGCCCAAATCCAGTATCATTTCAGTGAAACTCTCTCCCATATTTCGCGATAATACAAAACATGCTGCTCTTCTTTCAACTTTTTCGATGTACTGGAAATCAGTCCTATATGGTAAGGATCCCACACCGGACAGCAGTATTCTAAAAGTTGACGGACAAGCGTAGTGTAGGCAGTCTCCTTAGTAGATCTGTTAGAGTGTCCTACCAATAAAACGCGGTCTTTGATTCGCCTTCCCCACAATATTTTCTATGTATTCCTTCCACATAAAAGTTTTCTGGGTGTGGTACCGCGTCGTGATGTATAAACCAACGCTACGGCCACGGGGTTGCAGCGGCCTTCTTCTGGGTCTTCTGGTGCCTTGTAGCAATGCATTGTCCCTTATATTTTGTTGTTACTGTTCACTGCGCCTGCCATTACTTCATAATTTTAAAAAGATAGTTCGTTTCATTGGTCACTTAAGGAAGAAGGAGAGGGAACTTTATTTTAATAGGTTCTTGCATTGGAGGCAGAACGTAACCTCTGTTGTCTTTTGGCTCTTGTGTTATGTGCCAGGACTGGTAGTCACCGTCGAATCAGAAGCTTTTTTTTTTTTTTTGGCCTTTGAGTGTATACTCAATTTAGCCATCGGCAACACATAGTGACAATGTACACATAATTAAATAAACAAATACAGAAATGCATATTGTCAAGAATAAAAAGCTTAACTCTTACAGTTTTGTACATAATGTTTTAAAAATTGAATTGAATTGAATTGGAAAATAATTAAAAGTGTCTTGGCTTACAATTCACACCAATTCTGAAATACCTTCATCAGCAAGACATATTTATACTTTACGTACACCATTAAAACTGTAAGTAGGCTGTTTATGTTTTCTTTATGTAAGTAGGCTGTTTATGTTTTCTTATTGGCAACGTTACGTAGCGCTCTATATGAAAATCACTGGCTGTGCTGTGTGCAGTCTGTGGCTAGTTTGCATTGTTGTCTGCCATTGTAGTGTTGGGCAGCGGCAGATGGATGTGAACAGCGCGTAGCGTTGCGCAGTTGGAGGTGAGCCGCCAGCAGTGGTGGATGTGGGGAGAGAGATGGCGGAGTTTTGATAATTTGTAATACTGGATGTCAATTATGAATATTAAGGTAAATACATTGTTTGTTCTCTATTAATATCTTTCATTTGCTAACTATCCCTATCAGTAGTTAGTGCTTTCTGTAGTTTGAATGTTTTATTTAGCTGGCAGTAGTGGCGCTCGCTGTATTGCAGTAGTTCGAGTAACGAAGATTTTTGTGAGGTAAGTGATTTCTGAAAGGTATAGGTTAATGTTAGTCAGGGCCATTCTTTTGCAGGGATCTTTGATAGTCAGATTGCGTTGCGCTAAAATTATTGTGTGTCAGGTTAAGCACAGTCTTCTATAATTTGTTCTAAGGGGACGTTTCATGTATAAATTATTTTAAGGGGACGTTTCATATGTCGACCCTTAGCCTAGGATACCTCACTGGAATCTTCTGATTTTTTCTTGTAGTTTGTGTATTTAGTGTAGCTTTTGTTTATTGCTGGCGCGTAATTATAGAGAGAATTTCCTTGGTAGTTGTGGTTTTTCATTGTTGTACTGTAAAACAGTTGTGGCATGCATGTAGGTTTGCACCAAGTATTTCGCAGCTGCGCTTGTAATTAACTACATATTATTTTCAGTGCTATGTTAATGTGTTCTCTTATTTTTGCTATTCAAATTGTGCTTTTCTGTGTTATCGTGTGAAATATTGTGACAATAATGGCGTGTGAAAAACGTAACACTCGGCTCCAAAGTAAACTGAGAAATAATAGTGACGACGAGCGTAGCTTATCAGCACCACTGGGTAGTAAATTAACAGACATTCGAAGTAATAATTTGGTAACGGTGCATAGGGATATCGAGCGGGCGGCAAATAATGGTGTAGACAGTCAAACAGGTAGTGAACAGGGAAGCATTATCGATCGATCGGTCGGCAACAGCTCGCCTCAGGAATCCGAAATGACAGAACACAATATTGCAAATACTGTAGACTTAGGTTTTGGGTCCTCACCGGTTTCTCAAATGAGTCAAGACACATTTTCTGCTTGTCAAAATGTGAATGCTGCCGGTGAAAACGCACTGCCAAAAAGCATAGAGAAACAGATTCCAGACACTAATACATTATTATTGCAATTAATGCAAAAAATGGAACAAAATCAGAAACAAACACAGCAACAGTTAGACACAATGGGACAAAATCTTCAAAAGTTAGACACAATGGAACAACACCAGAGACAAACACAGCAACAGTTGGACACAGTGGAACAAAAATCTTCGTTACTCGAACTACTGCAATACAACGAGCGCCACTACTGCCAGCTAAATAAAAGATTCAAACTACAGAAGGCACTAACTACTGATAAGGATAGTTAGCAAATGAAAGATATTAATAGAGAACAAACAATGTATTTACCTTAATATTCATAATTGACATCCAGTATTGCAAATTATCAAAACTCCGCCATCTGTCTCCCCACATCCACCACTGCTGGCGGCTCACCTCCAACTGCGCAACGCTACGCGCTGTTCACATCCATCTGCCGCTGCCCAACACTACAATGGCAGACAACAATGCAAACTAGCCACAGACTGCACACAGCACAACCAGTGATTTTCATATAGAGCGCTACGTAACGTTGCCAATAAGAAAACATAAACAGCCTACTTACATAAAGAAAACATAAACAGCCTACTTACAAAACCTACAGATTGTAACCAGTACTCTTGATGAAGTTAACTATCACTGAATCAGAAGTTGGCTGCTGTTTATCAAATGCTATTAAGTCGGCCACACGGCGGCAGTTACTCTCCGGCAGTGCTCGTGCCTCGTGTTGACAGTGCGGTCAGCTGGACCCTGATTGCTGGCAGCCAAGGTGAGGCAAGCCTGAGTCCGTGCTTCATGTTGTTAGGGTGTTTAAGTATTTCGATGGCCTCTCTGATTTTGCGTTTCGTCATAACCGGCTGCTTGCCCAACACACGGGCTTCGGTGAATTTTATTTCTTTTCCGCAGTCTTGCTGATGTTCTGCCACTGCAGATTTGTTGTGTTGGCCTAGACGAAATCAACGCCCGTGTTCCGGAATGCGCTTTGCTACTGGCCTGCCAGTCTCGCAGATGTATGCCTCTCCAAAAAAAAGTGGTTCAAATTGCTCTGAGCACTATGGGAGCCCGCATCTCGTGGTCGTGCGGTAGCGTTCTCGCTTCCCACGCCCGGGTTCCCGGGTTCGATTCCCTGCGGGGTCAGGGATTTTCTCTGCCTCGTGATGGCTGGGTCTTGTGTGCTGTCCTTAGGTTAGTTAGGTTTAAGTAGTTCTAAGTTCTAGGGGACTGATGACCTCAGAAGTTAAGTCCCATAGTGCTCAGAGTCATTTTTTGAGCACTATGGGACTTAACTTCTGAGGTCATCAGTCCCCTAGAACTTAGAACTACTTAAACCTAACTAACCTAAGGACATCACACACACCCATACCCGAGGCAGGATTCGAACCTGCGACCGTAGCACTCGCGCAGTTTTGGACTGTAGCGCCTAGAACCGCTCGGCCACCCGGCCGGCATGCCTCTCCGCATTCGCATTCCACCTTGTGTTGCTTGCTAAATCGTTTTCAATCTGTTTTGATCTTCTGATGATTTCACTAGCCGATAAACGACAGTATCATCTGCAAACAGCCTAATACGGCTGCTCAGATTGTCTCCGATATCGTTTATATAGATAAGGAACAGCAAAGGGCCTATAACACTACCTTGGAGAACGCCAGAATTCTCTTCTGTTTTACTCGATGTCTTTTCGTCAAACCACTTCGAACTGCGACCTCTCTGACGGGAAATCACGAATCCAGTCACATAACTCGGACGATACTTCATAGGCACGCAGTTTCACTACCAGCCGCTTGTGTGGTATAGTGTCACAATCCTTACGGAAATACGGAATCAGTTGTATGTCTGTAGCACACGCTGTGGCAAGATTTTGATATTTTTAAACGTCTCAATTTTTTAGGTGGGTGATGTTTGTGCGGTGTTGCACTCCTGGATATGTTATTTGGTACCCTGGTTTTGGAGTCTATGACAACAGCGTTTACCATTCTCCCCTGATGGGCGACCACCCTGCCTTAAACTACACACATCAAAAAAAGTTTTACATCGCCCCCGTTCCCAGAACTCCTGAAGATGTTGACTGTGGATACCGTATCAGAGACACAGTACCTTAGCCGGCCATAGTGGCCGAGCGGTTCTAGGCGCTTCAGTCTGGAACCGCTCGACGCTATGGTCGCAGGTTCCAATCCTGCCTCGGGCATGGATGTGTGTGATGTCCTTAGGTTAGTTAGGTTTAATTAGTTCTAAGTTCTAGGGGACTGAAGACATCAGAAGTTAAGTCCCATACTGCTGAGAGCCATTTGAACAGTGCCTTAGAGTGTTTAGTGATGTCAGTAAAACTGCCGGAAGACGTGAACAACCATGCAAGTGCAACGCCTATCAGTTCGTCATTCTACCAGGAAGGAGTCACACGGCTTGTGTTGTCTGTAATTCAACCATGCCCGGACGGTCAATACCGGTGTTAAATTGCGTCCGCGTTGTTACTTTGTGCCAGGAAGGGCGCTCAACAAGGGAAGTGTCCAGGCGTCTCGGACTGAACGAAGGCGATGTTGTTCGGACAAGGAGGAGATACGGAGAGACAGGAACTGTCGATGACATGCCTCTCTCAGGCCACAAAAGGGCCACTACTGCAATGGATGACCGCTACCTAAGGATTATGGCTCGGAGGAACCCCGACAGCAACGCCACCATGTTGAATAATGCTTTTCGTGCAGCCACAGGACGCGGTGTTACGACTCAAACTGTGCGCAACAGGCTGTACGATGCGCCGTAAGCCGCTGGTGGTCATGGAAGGCGCCGTAACGGCTGTACGATAGGTAAATGGCATCCTCCGACCGATAGTGCAACGATATCGGCAGCATACTGGGGAGGCACTCGTCTTCATGGACGCCAATTCGCACCAACATCGTGCACATCTTGTGAATGACTTTGGAATATAACGACATCGCTCGGCTAGAGTGGCCAGCATGTTCTCCAGACATGAACCCTATCGAAGATGCCTGGGATAGATTGAAACGGGCTGTTTATGGACGACGTGACTCAGCAACCACTCTGAGGGATCTACGCCGAATCGCCGTTCGGGAGTGGGACAAGCTGGACCAACAGCTCCTTGATGAATCTGTGGATAGTATGCCACGATGAATACAGGCATGCATCAATGCAAGAGGACGTGCTACTGGGTATTAGAGGTACCGGTGTGTACAACAGTCTGGACCACCACCTCTGAAGGTCTCGATGTATGGTGGTACAACACGCAATGTGTGGTTTTCAGCCGGCCGGAGTGGCCGATCGGTTCTAGGCGCTACAGTCTGTAACCTCACGACCGCTACGGTCGCAGGTTCGATCCTGCCTCGGGCATGGATGTGTGTTATGTACTTAGTTAGGTTTAAGTAGTTCTAAGTTCTAGGGGACTGATGACCTCAGATGTTAAGTCCCATAGTGCTCAGAGCCATTTGAAATCGTATGACTATCAGAATTGGTAGCGTTAATCTCCAGAGTAGGGGGTATATGGTTTCCATGGCGACAGTGCCACCATGTTGTCCCAACTGTGGCCATCAGGTGCCGTGATCAGCCGTCGTGATTCCTAGTCTCTCGCACCTGACCAGTCGCAGTGGACTTGTTGACGTGTCAAAATGAGCTTGGACAAAAGGAGCAGCGCACTATTGGTGAAGCTCTATTATCAAGACAACAGTAATGCTGCAGCTGCACTTCAAGAATATCGCCGGCTGAAAGGACTACGTAAGGGTCGTCTTTCTCCACCTGCTGTGCGGGGCATGATGAAGAATTTCGAATCGTCTGGAGAACTGGGCGTCGCTCCGGGAAGAGGCCGACGACCTCTGTTGCGCCACAGGTGGCTGACGAAATCGCTGTCGCCACTTCTTCTTTTTTATCAGAGCCAGTTGTGTTGCTGATGTGCGCCGGCGAGGCTGCAGCTTAAAAAAAAAAAAACGTGTCCACTGGATAGCGGGCTGAGGACAACCTAACGTTTCTTATACGGCTTACTGTGAGGAACAAAACATTTGGCAGATTTAGAACATTTACAATGAAAAGGTCAAGAACATGGAAGAAAGTGCGTTTTATTTCGGGTCTCACAACGCTTGTAATCTTAATGATAAATTATACATAATGGAAAGCTTTATACCGTGAATAATTGAAAATCAAATCGGAAAGGTTGTTCAGTATTTTTTTTTTTTTTAAAAAAGTAGAAGAAGAAGAAGAAGCAGCAGAGGGAGCAGTTCCTGCAGTGTTTGGATCTGCGCCATGTGTGGGCTGGCTGGTGGCTGATGACGCAAAGCTAGTCGTGGATGCAGGGACACCATACGTTAGACCTTGAGTTTCTCAATCCATTTCCAAATTAAAAAATACTTTATGTCACGCGCATTTGTGGTGGAGACTGGAGACGTGTGCTACGAAGATTTCTAATTTGTTCACAGATGTATTCTCCAAAGGAAGTTAGGCGATCACACTTGGTGAAAGCTCGGTCCACTGGGCGCAGGAGGGTAAGTGTCTCGTCATTTGCAGGGTCTGCGTCGTGAGTTACTCAGCATTTACGTTTCAGCCAAGCCTGAGAATTTCTAGTGGTTTTTCTTATCGTATCTTTTTCAACAGTGAAACTGGAAGTATTGCTGTCCAACATACGGGGCTCGATAGCCCTGTTTGCTTGTTCTCCTCCCTCCATTACTTCGGTGTAATATTACTAGTGCATTCGATGGCAAGATAATTCATGGAGCAGTCAGTATCCTCCCTCCCGCCGCCATGCATACCGTACAATGAATGAACATATGAAAGGAATATTATGTATCCATCTTATACGAACTCCTTTAATATAAAATACGCAATGATGTGGAAATATTGGTGCTTTTATATACACAGCTGTTGAAACATATAACGTTATTTCCAAACAGCACAGGATCTACGATATTTCCAAAGCGGGGCATCCGTCCACCCCCCCCCCCCACCCCCCCAACCTTTTGAGATAGCACATCAAAAGTTTTAAAAAATTTGATTTTTCAAACATATATTTACCGGCTGATCAAAAAGTCAGTATAAATTTGAAAACCGAATAAATCACGCAGTAATGTAGATAGAGAGGTACAAATTGACACACATGCGTAGAATGACATGGCGTTTTATTAGAATAAAAAAATACAAATGTTCAAGAAAATGTCCGACAAATGGCACTTCATCTGATCAGAATAGCAATAATTAGCATAACATAGTAAGACATAGTAAACATGATGTTCTTTACAGGAAATGTTCAATATGTCCACCATCATTCCTCAACAATAGCTGTAGTCGAGAAATAATGTTGTGAACAGCACTGTAAAGCATGTCCGGAGTTATGGTGAGGCATTGGCGTCGCATGTAGTCTTTCGGCATCCCTAGAGATGTCGGTCGATCGCGATACACTTGCGACTTCAGGTATCCCCAAAGCCAATAATCGCACGGACTGAGGTCTGGGGACCTGGGAGACCAAGCATGACGAAAGTGGCGGCTGAGCACACGATCATCACCAAACGACGCGCGCAAGAGATCTTTCACGCGTCTAGCAATATGGGGTGGAGCGCCATCCTGCATAAACATCGTACGTTCCAGCAGGTGTTTATCAGCCAGGCTGGGGATGCTGCAATTCTGTAACATATCGGCGTACCTCTCACCCGTCACGGTAGTAGTTTTGCTGTCCAGCGCCATCTGTCGCACATTAAGTGAACTTCGTTTTATTTTTGTTCAAATAAAACCCCATGTCATTCCAAGCATGTGTGTCAATTTTTACCTCTCTATCTACACTCCTGGAAATGGAAAAAAGAACACATTGACACCGGTGTGTCAGACCCACCATACTTGCTCCGGACACTGCGAGAGGGCTGTACAAGCATTGATCACACGCACGGCACAGCGGACACACCAGGAACCGCGGTGTTGGCCGTCGAATGGCGCTAGCTGCGCAGCATTTGTGCACCGCCGCCGTCAGTGTCAGCCAGTTTGCCGTGGCATACGGAGCTCCATCGCAGTCTTCAACACTGGTAGCATGCCGCGACAGCGTGGACGTGAACCGTATGTGCAGTTGACGGACTTTGAGCGAGGGCGTATAGTGGGCATGCGGAAGGCCGGGTGGACGTACCGCCGAATTGCTCAACACGTGGGGCGTGAGGTCTCCACAGTACATCGATGTTGTCGCCAGTGGTCGGCGGAAGGTGCACGTGCCCGTCGACCTGGGACCGGACCGCAGCGACGCACGGATGCACGCCAAGACCGTAGGATCCTACGCAGTGCCGTAGGGGACCGCACCGCCACTTCCCAGCAAATTAGGGACACTGTTGCTCCTGGGGTATCGGCGAGGACCATTCGCAACCGTCTCCATGAAGCTGGGCTACGGTCCCGCACACCGTTAGGCCGTCTTCCGCTCACGCCCCAACATCGTGCAGCCCGCCTCCAGTGGTGTCGCGACAGGCGTGAATGGAGGGACGAATGGAGACGTGTCGTCTTCAGCGATGAGAGTCGCTTCTGCCTTGGTGCCAATGATGGTCGTATGCGTGTTTGGCGCCGTGCAGGTGAGCGCCACAATCAGGACTGCATACGACCGAGGCACACAGGGCCAACACCCGGCATCATGGTGTGGGGAGCGATCTCCTACACTGGCCGTACACCACTGGTGATCGTTGAGGGGACACTGAATAGTGCACGGTACATCCAAACCGTCATCGAACCCATCGTTCTACCATTCCTAGACCGGCAAGGGAACTTGCTGTTCCAACAGGACAATGCACGTCCGCATGTATCCCGTGCCACCCAACGTGCTCTAGAAGGTGTAAGTCAACTACCCTGGCCAGCAAGATCTCCGGATCTGTCCCCCATTGAGCATGTTTGGGACTGGATGAAGCGTCGTCTCACGCGGTCTGCACGTCCAGCTGAGGCGCCAGGTGGAAATGGCATGGCAAGCCGTTCCACAGGACTACATCCAGCATCTCTACGATCGTCTCCATGGGAGAATAGCAGCCTGCATTGCTGCGAAAGGTGGATATACACTGTACTAGTGCCGACATTGTGCATGCTCTGTTGCCTGTGTCTATGTGCCTGTGGTTCTGTCAGTGTGATCATGTGATGTATCTGACCCCAGGAATGTGTCAATAAAGTTTCCCCTTCCTGGGACAATGAATTCACGGTGTTCTTATTTCAATTTCCAGGAGTGTACATTATTGCGTGGTTTATTAAGTTTTCAAATTTATACTGACTTTTTGATCACGCATCTTTCTGAACAGTTTGGTATATAAAACATATATGTTGAGGAAGTGTATGAATGTTATTCGGTCTTAAGAGTGCCGAAGTGCAGTGCCACGCCTCTTCACACAGCCTTCTCCTGCCGCACGTAGCTGTATTTCGCTCTGTGGAATTCAAACGTCAATATTTTATAACGGAAACCATAAAACCTATATTCTGGGCAGTGTAAATTAAAATGTCCTGTGTTGCCCCTCCTGATCCCAGTCAGCCAGTTTGATATCCTATCACCCTTTAAAAAAATCTCATAACTGATAATGGGTGAAATTATGTTTGATGTTAGGAAATAGCTTTTCATTTCGTTCATATGCTCCAGATTCTCAAGCATGCTATCGAAAAGTAGTAGTACGAAATTTTCATATAAATTTAGAATCGTCATATTCTTCCATTTAATTTGTGTGATGTTCCGTTTCTTCTCGCTCATCGTTCTAACAAACAATCTTTCATCACTAATTCTATATCCATGCCTGCCATTGTGGAAAGTTTTTCTGCTGTTAACTTCGCTAACGCTGCCAGAATCACAGACTCAGCTATCCCTCGATTATTCTCTGGTTAGACCAACACCGACAACGATAGTTCAGGTATACATGCCGACATCGCAAGCTGTAGATGAACAGAGAAAGAGTATGAGGATATTGAAAGGGTAATGCAATATGTAAAGGGGGACGAAAATCTAATAGTCATGGGCGACTGGAATGCAGTTGTAGGGGAAGGAGTAGAAGAAAAGGTTACAGGGGAATATGGGCTTGGGACAAGGAATGAAAGGGGAGAAAGACTAATTGAGTTCTGTAACAAGTTTCAGCTAGTAATAGCGAACACCCTGTTCAAGAATCACAAGAGCAGGAGGTATACTTGGAAAAGGCCGGGAGATACGGGAAGATTTCAATTAGATTACATCATGGTCAGACAGAGATTCGGAAATCAGATACTGGATTGTAAGGCGTACCCAGGAGCAGATATAGACTCAGATCACAATATAGTAGTGATGAAGAGTAGGCTGAAGTTCAAGACATTAGTCAGGAAGAATCAATACGCAAAGAAGTGGGATACGGAAGTACTAAGCAATGACGAGATACGTTTGAAGTTCTCTAACGCTATAGATACAGCAATAAGGAATAGCGCAGTAGGCAGTACAGTTGAAGAGAAATGGACATCTCTAAAAAGGGCCATCACAGAAGTTGGGAAGGAAAACATAGGTACAAAGAAGGTAGCTGCGAAGAAACCATGGGTAACAGAAGAAATACTTCAGTTGATTGATGAAAGGAGGAAGTACAAACATGTTCCGGGAAAATTACAAGTCGCTGAGGAATGAAATAAATAGGAAGTGCAGGGAAGCTAAGACGTAATGGCTGCAGGAAAAATGTGAAGACATCGAAAAAGACATGATTGTCGGAAGGACAGACTCAGCAAACAGGAAAGTCAATACAACCTTTGGTGACATTAAAAGCAACGGTGGTAACATTAAGAGTGCAACGGGAATTCCACTGTTACATGCAGAGAAGAGAGCAGATAGGTGGAAAGAATACATTGAAAGCCTCTATGAGGGTGCAGATTTGTCTGATGTGATAGAAGAAGAAACAGGAGTCGATTTAGAAGAGATAGGGGATCCAGTATTAGAATCGGAATTTAAAAGAGCTTTGGAGGACTTACGGTCAAATAAGGCAGAAGGGATAGATAACATTCCATCAGAATTTCTAAAATCATTGGGGGAAGTGGCAACAAAACGACTATTCACGTTGGTGTGTAGAATATATGAGTCTGGCGATATACCATCTGACTTTCGGAAAAGCATCATCCACACAATTCCGAAGACGGTAAGAGCTGACAAGTGCGAGAGTTATCGCACAATCAGCTTAACAGCTCATGCATCGAAGCTGCTCACAAGAATAATACACCCCTGGAAATGGAAAAAAGAACACATTGACACCGGTGTGTCAGACCCACCATACTTGCTCCGGACTCTGCGAGAGGGCTGTACAAGCAATGATCACACGCACGGCACAGCGGACACACCAGGAACCGCGGTGTTGGCCGTCGAATGGCGCTAGCTGCGCAGCATTTGTGCACCGCCGCCGTCAGTGTCAGCCAGTTTGCCGTGGCATACGGAGCTCCATCGTAGTCTTTAACACTGGTAGCATGCCGCGACAGCGTGGACGTGAACCGTATGTGCAGTTGACGGACTTTGAGCGAGGGCGTATAGTGGGCATGCGGGAGGCCGGGTGGACGTACCGCCGAATTGCTCAACACGTGGGGCGTGAGGTCTCCACAGTACATCGATGTTGTCGCCAGTGGACGGCGGAAGGTGCACGTGCCCGTCGACCTGGGACCGGACCGCAGCGACGCACGGATGCACGCCAAGACCGTAGAATCCTACGCAGTGCCGTAGGGGACCGCACCGCCACTTCCCAGCAAATTAGGGACACTGTTGCTCCTGGGGTATCGGCGAGGACCATTCGCAACCGTCTCCATGAAGCTGGACTACGGTCCCGCACACCGTTAGGCCGTCTTCCGCTTACGCCCCAACATCGTGCAGCCCGCCTCCAGTGGTGTCGCGACAGGCGTGAATGGAGGGACGAATGGAGACGTGTCGTCTTCAGCGATGAGAGTCGCTTCTGCCTTGGTGCCAATGATGGTCGTATGCGTGTTTGGCGCCGTGCAGGTGAGCGCCACAATCAGGACTGCATACGACCGAGGCACACAGGGCCAACACCCGGCATCATGGTGTGGGGAGCGATCTCCTACACTGGCCGTACACCACTGGTGATCGTCGAGGGGACACTGAATAGTGCACGGTACATCCAAACCGTCATCGAACCCATCGTTCTACCATTCCTAGACCGGCAAGGGAACTTGCTGTTCCAACAGTACAATGCACGTCCGCATGTATCCCGTGCCACCCAACGTGCTCTAGAAGGTGTAAGTCAACTACCCTGGCCAGCAAGATCTCCGGATCTGTCCCCCATTGAGCATGTTTGGGACTGGATGAAGCGTCGTCTCACGCGGTCTGCACGTCCAGCTGAGGCGCCAGGTGGAAATGGCATGGCAAGCCGTTCCACAGGACTACATCCAGCATCTCTACGATCGTCTCCATGGGAGAATAGCAGCCTGCATTGCTGCGAAAGGTGGATATACACTGTACTAGTGCCGACACTGTGCATGCTCTGTTGCCTGTGTCTATGTGCCTGTGGTTCTGTCAGTGTGATCATGTGATGTATCTGACCCCAGGAATGTGTCAATAAAGTTTCCCCTTCCTGGGACAATGAATTCACGGTGTTCTTAATTCAATTTCCAGAAGTGTATACAGAAGAATGGCAAAGAAAATTGAGAATGCGCTAGGTGACGATCAGTTTGACTTCAGGAAAAGTAAAGGGACGAGAGAGGCAATTCTGACGTTACGGCTAATAATGGAAGCAAGGCTAAAGAAAAATCAAGAGACTTTCATAGGATTTGTCGACCTGGAAAAAGCGTTCGACAATATAAAATGGTGCAAGCTGTTCGAGATTCTGAAAAAAGTAGGGGTAAGCTATAGGGAGAGACGGGTCATATACAATATGTACAACAACCAAGAGGGAATAATAAGAGTGGACGATCAAGAACGAAGTGCTCGTATTAAGAAGGGTGTAAGACAAGGCTGCAGCCTTTCGCCCCTACTCTTCAATCTGTACATCGAGGAAGCAATGATGGAAATAAAAGAAAGGTTCAGGAGTGGAATTAAAATACAAGGTGAAAGGGTATCAATGATACGATTCGCTGATGACATTGCTATCCGGAGTGAAAGTGAAGAAGAATTAAATGATCTGCTGAACGGAATGAACAGTCTAATGAGTACACAGTATGGTTTGAAAGTAAATCGGAGAAAGACGAAGGTAATGAGAAGTAGTAGAAATGAGAACAGCCAGAAACTTAACATCAGGATTGATGGTCGCGAAGTCAATGAAGTTAAGGAATTCTGCTTCCTAGGCAGTAAAATAACCAATGACGGACGGAGCAAGGAGGACATCAAAAGCAGACTCGCTAAGGCAAAAAAGGCATTTCTGGCCAAGAGAAGTCTACTAATATCAAATACCGGCCTTAATTTGAGGAAGAAATTTCTGAGGATGTACGTCTGGAGTACAGCATTGTATGGTAGTGAAACATGGACTGTGGGAAAACCGGAACAGAAAAGAATCGAAGCATTTGAGATGTGGTGCTATAGACGAATGTTGAAAATTAGGTGGACTGATAAGGTAAGGAATGAGGAGGTTCTACGCAGAATCGGAGAGGAAAGGAATATGTGGAAAACACTGATGAGGAGAAGGGACAGGATGATAGGACATCTGCTAAGACATGATGGAATGACTTCCATGGTACTAGAGGGAGCAGTAGAGGGCAAAAACTGTAGAGGAAGACAGAGATCGGAATACGTCAAGCAAGTAATTGAGGACGTAGGTTGCAAGTGCTACTCTGAGATGAAGAGGTTAGCAGAGGAAAGGAATTCGTGGCGGGCCGCATCAAACCAGTCAGTAGACTGATGACCAAAAAAAAAAGGCGTTCTTAAGTGTTCGTACAACGCGGCATTTTCCGTGCTATCCCGAAAACAGAACTTAAGGGACCTGCTAACCGCGAACTGTACAACTGGTAGTGTAGCGATCTGGCAAATATATTCTGTCAAACTTTCATATTCTTCGCTACACCGGGTAGAAAATATGTAATCTTTCTTACCTGTTATTTCTATTAGTCGTTTTTTTCGACTCTGGTAGGCTGCATCTATGGATTTCGCTAATAATTACACTACTGGCCATTAAAATTGCTACACCACGAAGATGACGTGCTACAGACTCGAAATTTAATCGACAGGAAGAAGATGCTGTGATATACAAATGATTAGCTTTACAGAGCATTCACACAAGGTTGGCACCTCTGGCGACACCTACAACGTGCTGACATGAGGAAAATTTCCAACCGATTTCTCATGCGCAAACAGCAGTTGACTGGCGTTGTTGTGATGCCTCGTGTAAGGAGGAAAAATGTGTACCATCACGTTTCCGACTTTGATAAAGGTCGGATTGTAGCCTACCGTGATGGCGGTTTATCGTATCGCTACATTGCTGCTCGCGTTGGTCGAGATCCAATAACTGTTAGCAGAACATGGAATCGGTGGGTTCAGGAGGGTAATACGGAACGCCGTGCTGGATCCCAACGGCCTCGTATCACTAGCAGTCGAGATCACAGGCATCTTATCCGCACGGCTGTAACGGATCGTGCAGCCCCGTCTCGATCCCTGAGTCAACAGATGGGGACGTTTGCAAGACAACAATCATCTGCACGAACAGTTCGACGACGTCTGCAGCAGCACGGACTATCAGCTCAGAGACCATGACTGAAGTTACCCTTGACGCTGCGTGAAAGACAGGAGCGCCTGCGATGGCAAAACGTTTTTTTTTTCGGAAGAATCCAGGTTCTGTTCACAGCATCACGATGGTCGCATCCGTGTTTAGCGACATCGCGGTGAACGCACTTCGGAAGCGTGTATTCGTCATCGGCATACTGGCGTATCACCCAGCATGATGGTATGGGGTGCCACTGGTTACACGTCTCGGTCACCTCTTGTTCGCATTGACGGCACTTTGAACAGTTGACGTTACATTTCAGATGTGTTACGACCCGTGGCTCTACCCTTCACTCGATCCCTACGAAACCCTACATTTCAGCTGGATAATGCACGACCGTATGTTGCAAGTCCTGTACGAGCCTTTCTGGATAAAGAAAATGTTCGAGTGCTGGCCTGGACAGCACATTCTCCAGATCTTTCACCAACTCAAAACCTCTGGTAAATGGTGGCCGAGCAACTGGCTCGTCACAATACGCCAGTCACTACTCTTGATGAACTGTGGTACCGTGTTGAAGCTGCATGGGAAACTGTACGTGTACACGCCATCCAAGCTCTGTTTGACTCAATGCCAAGGCGTATCAAGGCCGTTATTGCGGCCAGAGGTGGTTGTTCTGGGTACTGATTTCTCAGGATCTATGCATCCAAATTGCGTTACAATTTAATCACATGTCAGTTCTGGTATAATACATTTGTCCAATGAATACCCATTTATCATCTGCATTTATTCTTGGTGTAGCAATTTTAATGGCCAGTTGTGTATAACAATGGTGATCATTCGCACGTCCAATCAACCACATAAACAAACAGCGATTGCTATTCTTCACCCTTTCTGGTTTATCCGGCTCTGGTAGTATAGCCCCGTTCGCAGTTGTGTGCGGGAAAATGTTTTTTATTTGTAGATGCGACGGGAATTCCCAATATTCGCATAGTTTGACTCGTGGATAAAGCAGGTGGAAGACTGGCAGATTGCTAGACACAAGCATTGAGCCGACAAAAGACTGCTTACAAACGACTCGTGTGATCATTCCTAGAATATTAGAATATTAATCAAGTGCGCGGAACCCGCGGCGAATAGCCCTAGCAGGGGAAACTTGGCGTATACGGAGAAGGGCAGCACGAATGCTCACAGGTTTCTGTCACAGGTGGGAGATGGCGAAGCTACTGAAGTACCGTACACTTGAAGACAGACGCAAACTATCTCGAGGAAGTCTACAAACAAAGTTTCAAGACGCGGCTTTAAATGGTGAACCTAGGAACATACCACAACCCTCAAAGTATCGCTCCGGCAGGGATCATAAGGACAAGATTAGAATAATTACAGGACTGCACAGACGCGTTTAGACATTCTTCCCGCGCTTCATACGTGAATGGATCGAGAAGAAATCCTAATAACTGCTACAGTGAGACGTATCCTCTGCCACGCACTTTACAGTGTTTGCAGAGGATGGATACAGATGTAGATGAATGCTCGTATTTTGTTTACTAGGCGGCAGTGGGGTATTGCGTGGAAAGTTTTGCGCGAACCGAAGAACGCGGCATCCACCGCCTGCTGCCTTCTCCTCCTCACGAATTTAATGGTTAGGCAGCGGGGTGAGGTGTGGTCCTATGTGAAATCGCTAAGCGGGTCTAAGACTTCAATCCAGTCAACCGTTGATCAATCTGGTGTGGCACTTGAAGACACCAAAACGGAAGCGGAAGTTTTAATTTCACGTTAGGAAATCGTACACGCAGGAGAAACGTGTAAACATACCATCGTTGTTTCACAATCGAAGTGACTCCCGTATTAACGAAATAGTAATAGGCATCCACAGCGTAGAGAAACAAGTGAAAGAGTTCAAAGCGCAAGTAAGACGCCAGGTCCTGATGGAATCCTCATTCAGTTTTACACAGAGCACTCTGAGGCATTGGCTCCGTACATAGCTTGCATTTATAGCGAATGAGTCGTCCAGCGTTATGTCCCAAGCGACTGCAAAAAGGCGCAGGTGGCTCCTGTTCACAATAGGGTAAAAGACCTTTACTGCAAAATTACGGACCTAACATTTGTTTACTGCAGAATATTCTCAGTTCGAATACAATAAATTTACACGACACTGTAAAGCTTACATCCACGAATTATCATGGTTTCAGAAAGCGTCGCTCGTGCGAAATTCGGGTTGCCCTTTTCTCACATGGTATACTGCGAACTACGGATGGAGGGCATCAGGCAGATTCCGTATTTGTAGATTTCCGGAAAAATTATGAAAATTCGTCTATTTGACCTATTCCAAAAACCTCATGAGAGAAGCTTACGACATATAAGGAGATGACAGAGAGAAATTTTTGTAGAAATCTGTTGAATACTTTATGAGAAAAAGGAACATACATTATTTTTTGAAAATAAAACTTCAAATTTCATTAATAAAGTTGAATATATATAATCAAAGGATTTTATACGTAAATGTGTTACTTGCATGTAAAGCGTGGTACAAAATTTCATTGCCATACCTCCAAAACTGTAGATTTGGTGTATTTTTTAAATAGTGTGTGTTTTTCATCAACGTCCCCCCTTAAATAATAGAAGCCAGTATGTTGTTTTCGACGGTATCGTCAGGATTTTCTGGTAAACCTTCCGGGATGTAAGGTCGTGGTCGATGAAACTCTTCAGCTCCTAACGTTTCGCCCAGAGCTGCGCTGGACATCTTCAGAGGGGTGTTTCTCCTCCGGTGAGTCTTGCAAGACTCACCGGAGGAGAAACACCCCTCTGAAGATGTCCAGCGCAGCTCTGGACGAAACGTTAGGAGCTGAAGAGTTTCATGGACCACGACCTTACATCCCGGAAGGTTTACCAGAAGATATGTCATCCGGTCGTGAAAGCCTTCATACTATGATCGTCAGGATTGCCCCAGGGAGGTTTGACAGGAATGCTGTGTGCCCCATAGTAGGCTGTTAACGAAGGTATGAGCACATGGAACAGGTTCACAGATATGTAAGTGGAATGAAGACTTCGTAAGTGACAGAACCCAGTGTGTTAGCCTGCCCGCAGCTCGTGGTCCAGTAGCTAGCGCTGCTGCCTCTGGATCACGGGGTCCGGCGTTCGACGGCCGGGTTGGGGATTTTCTCTCCCCGGGGACTGGGTGTTTGTGTTGTCCTCATCACTTCATCATCATTCGTGCAAGTGGCTAGATTGGACTGTGTAAACATTGGGACTTTGTAATGGCGCTATTGGCCACGCAGTTGAACGCCCCCACAACCAAACATCGTCATCATCATCATCATATGTTGTATTCGACGGCGAGTGTTCATCAGAGACACAAGGGTATTGTCAGGGTGCCACAGAGAAGTATCACACGTCCCCTATTATTTTCTACAAACATAAATGATCTGGCCCACAGGGTATCCGGCTGTCTGCGGCTGTTTCTTGATGATGCTGTGGTGCACGGTAAGGCGTCGAAGTTGTGACTGTACGAAGGTAAAAGACGGCTTAGACAAAATTTCCAGTTGGTATGATGAACGGCAGCTAGCTCTAAATGTAATTTACACTACTGGCCATTAAAATTGCTACACCAAGAAGAAATGCAGATGATAACCGGTTATTCATTGGACAAATATACTACAACTGACATGTGATTACATTTTCGCGCAATTTGGCTGCATAGATCCTGAGAAATCAGTACTCAGAACAACCCCCTCTGGCTGTAATAACGGCCTTTATACCCCTGGGCATTGAGTCAAACAGAGCTTGGATGGCGTGTACAGGTACAGCTGCCCATGCAGCTTCAACACGACGCCACAGTTCATCAAGAGTAGTGACTGACGTACTGTGACGAGCCAGTTGCTCGGCCACCATTGACCAGACGTTTGCAGTTGGTGAGAGATCTGGAGAATATGCTGGCCAGGACAGCAGTCGAACATTTTCTGTATCCTGAAAGGCCCGTACAGGACCTGCAACATACTGCTGAAAAGTAGGGTTTTGCAGGGATCGAATGAAGGTTGAGCCACGGGTCGTAACACATCTGAAATGTAACGTCCACTGTTCAAAGTGCCGTCAATGCGAACAAGAGGTGACCGAGACGTGTAACCAATGGCACCCCATACCATCACGCGGGGTCATATTCCAGTATGGCGATGATGAATACACGCTTCCAAAGTGCGTTCACCGCGATGTCGCCAAACACGGATGCGGCCATCATGATGCTGTAAACAGAACCTGGATTCATCCGAAAACATGACGTTTTGCCATTCGTGCACGCAGGTTCGTCGTTGAGTACACCATCGCAGGCGATCCTGTCTGTGATGCAGCGTCAAGGGTAACCGCAGCCACGGTCTCGGAACTGATAGTCCACGCTGCTGCAAAAGTCGTCGAACTGTTCGTGCAGATGGTTGTTGTCTTGGAAACGTCCCCATCTGTTGACCCGGGGATCGAGACGTGGCTGCACGATCCGTTACAGCCGTGCGGATAAGATGCCTGTCATCTCGACTCGTAGTGATACGAGGCCGTTGGGATCCAGCACGGCGTTCCGTATTACCCTCCTGAACCCACCGATTCCATATTCTGCTAGCAGTCATTGGATCTTGATCATCGCCAGCAGCAATGTCGCGATACGATAAACCGCAATCGCGATAGGCTACAACTCGACCTCTATCAAAGTCGGAAACCTGATGGTACGCATTTCTCCTCCTTACACGAGGCATGACAACAACGTTTCACCGGGCAACGCCGGTCAACTGTATGAGAAATCGGTTGGAAACTTTCCTCGTGTCAGCACGTTATAGGTGTCGCCACCGACACCAACCTTGCGTGAATGCTCTGAAAAGCTAATCATTTGCATATCACAGCATCTTCTTCCTGTCTGTTAAATTTCGCGTCTGTAGCACGCCATCTTCATGGTGCAGCAATTTTAATGGCCAGTAGTGTAATACGGATGGATAGGACAACAAACTCATAATACCCGGACACACCATTAATAACGTCCTGCTTGACACAGTTAGGGCCAATATGGAGACACGTAACACTCGTTTTTCCGTCGCTCTATTTGCGAGCAGCGGTACTGGGGGTACCCCCCCCTCCCCCACCACACACCGTACGGTGGTTTGCCGCGTACATGTAGGTTCAACTCTCTCCCCCCTCCTCCCTCCACCCACCCGCAGCCCTCCTGAGTGTCGTACCCTCAGCCGCCACGCGCTGAGAACCGGCCGCGTCTCGCGCCCGCCGCAGTGCGTGAGTGCGTGCCGCGCCTACGATTGCGACTTCCCTCTTGAGCCGCCGCTGCCCCCTCCAGCCTCATCAGCGCTAATGGGCGGCGGCTGGCCGCTCCAAGGACAGCCGGTCCACCTCCACCTACCCGCACCCGGCCACTTGCCGCGCCGCGAAGCGACGACTCACTGCGCTGGCGCCGCCGTCCGCTGGCTTCTGGACGCCGGGAGATGCGGGACTCGGAGACGTGCGGACAGCGGGGTTTCCCCGCACATCTGGCGACACCTGCGATGCCACCACGCGGCCTCGGCACCCGTAAGTCGGGATCAGCGAAGACATCCCCCGAATTGGCGGTGTCTGCAAAAATCGCCCGTTTCAAGCCGTCGAGCGGCCGGCCGGAGTGACCGTGCGGTTCTAGGCGCTGGAGTCCGGAACCGAGCGACCGCTACGGTCGCAGGTTCGAATCCTGCCTCGGGCATGGATGTGTGTGATGTCCTTAGGTTAGTTAAGTTTAATTAGTTCTGAGTTGTAGGCGACTGATGAGCTCGGAAGTTAAGTCGCATACTGCTCAGAGCCAAGCCGTGGTGTTCGCATCTTTCGCGATACCGCCTGTACATAACTGGCCTCCGCATGTTCACTATTTACTGGCAATGCTGCACTCAAGAGCCAAAGAAACTGGTACACCTACCTAATATCGCGTAGGACCCCCGCGAGCACGAAGAAGTGCCGCAAAACGACGTGGCACGGACTCGCAGGAGAGAGTTGACGAGTTGACATAATGATCCTGCAGGACTTGAAAGTAGGCTGATTAGGTTTTTATGTTGGCAATGTGGTGTCACCGCCAGACACCACACTTGCTAGGTGGTAGCCTTTAAATCTGCCGCGGTCCGTCAGTATACGTCGGGCCCGCGTGTCGCCACTATCAGTGATGGCAGACCGAGCGCCGCCACACGGCAGGTCTAGTCTAGAGCGACTCCACTAGCACTCGCCCCAGTTGTACAGCCGACTTTGCTAGCGATGATTCACTGACTATATACAGGGTTATTACAAATGATTGAAGCGATTTCACAGCTCTACAATAACTTTATTATTTGGGATATTTTCACAATGCTTTACACACACATACAAAAACTCAAAAAGTTCTTTTAGGCATTCACACATGTTCGATATGTGCCCCTTTAGTGATTCGGCAGACATCAAGCCGATAATCAGGTTCCTCCCACACTCGGCGCAGCATGTCCCCATCAATGAGTTCGAAAGCATCGTTGATGCGAGCTCTTAGTTCTGGCACGTTTCTTGGTAGAGCAGGTTTAAACACTGGATCTTTCACATAACCCCACAGAAAGAAATCGCATGGGTTTAAGTCGGGAGAGCGTGGAGGCCGTGACATGAATTGCTGATAATGATCTCCACCACGACCGATCCATCGGTTTTCCAATCTCCTGTTTAAGAAATGCCGAACATCATGATGGAAGTGCGGTGGAGCATCATCCTGTTGAAAGATGAAGTCGGTGCTGTCGGTCTCCAGTTGTGGCATGAGCCAATTTTCCGCGGGCTACGCGTGAAACTTGCCCGCACGCGTTCAACCGTTTCTTCGCTCACTGCAGGCCGACCCGTTGGTTTCCCCTTACAGAGGCATGCAGAAGCTTTACACTGCGCATACCATCGCCGAATGGAGTTAGCAGTTGGTGGATCTTTGTTGAACTTCGTCATGAAGTGTCGTTGCACTGTTATGACTGACTGATGTGAGTGCATTTCAAGCACGACATACGCTTTCTCGGCTCCTTTCGCCATTTTGTCTCACTGCGCTCTCGAGCGCTCTGACGGCTTCAGCCGAACAAAACTTTATGAGTTTTTCTACGTATGTGTAGTGTGTCGTGACCATATGTCAATGAATGGAGCTACAGTGAATTTATGAAATCGCTTCAATCATTTGTAATAGCCCTGTACATTGCAGAGACGATAAAGCATAGCCTTCAGCTACGTTATTTGCTACGACCTAGCAAGGCACCATATTCTTCAAGAACGTATTCTGAACTGATAATATTGTGACTCATGTACCGTCAAGAGCGACGTTCATAATTAATCGATTAAAGTTAAGTATCAAACTAATTCTGTCCGCTTTCTGAATTCTAATTCCTTGTCATGTTCCACACGTCACGTCAGTATAGTCTTCCCTCCTCACGCAAGCCTGCGTGAGCTAAAACGCGTGCATTTCGGCCTCCACTAGTAACACGGTGTTGGCTCTTCTGCCAACACAGCAGGTAATGCCACGTAGCGCTCTGTATGAAAATCACTGACTGTGCTGTGTGCAGTCTGTGGCTAGTTGGACTCATTGTTGGAATATTCACTATTGTAGTGTCGGGCAGTTGGATGTGAACATCGCGTAGCGATGGGCAGTAGTGGATGTGGAGAGAGAGATACCAGAGTTTTGAGAGATTACTATGTGAGCACGATCTGGACGTGTGTCCGCCAGAAAAATGAAATTTGTGTAGATGGATGTCATGAATATACACTCCTGGAAATTGAAATAAGAACACCGTGAATTCATTGTCCCAGGAAGGGGAAACTTTATTGACACATTCCTGGGGTCAGATACATCACATGATCACACTGACAGAACCACAGGCACATAGACACAGGCAACAGAGCATGCACAATGTCGGCACTAGTACAGTGTATATCCACCTTTCGCAGCAATGCAGGCTGCTATTCTCCCATGGAGACGATCGTAGAGATGCTGGATGTAGTCCTGTGGAACGGCTTGCCATGCCATTTCCACCTGGCGCCTCAGTTGGACCACCGTTCGTGCTGGACGTGCAGACCGCGTGAGACGACGCTTCATCCAGTCCCAAACATGCTCAATGGGGGACAGATCCGGAGATCTTGCTGGCCAGGGTAGTTGACTTACACCTTCTAGAGCACGTTGGGTGGCACGGGATACATGCGGACGTGCATTGTCCTGTTGGAACAGCAAGTTCCCTTGCCGGTCTAGGAATAGTAGAACGATGGGTTCGATGACGGTTTGGATGTACTGTGCACTATTCAGTGTCCCCTCGACGATCACCAGTGGTGTACGGCCAGTGTAGGAGATCGCTCCCCACGCCATGATGCCGGGTGTTGGCCCTGTGTGCCTCGGTCGTATGCAGTCCTGATTGTGGCGCTCACCTGCACGGCGCCAAACACGCATACGACCATCATTGGCACCAAGGCAGAAGCGACTCTCATCGCTGAAGACGACACGTCTCCATTCGTCCCTCCATTCACGCCTGTCGCGACACCACTGGAGGCGGGCTGCACGATGTTGGGGCGTGAGCGGAAGACGGCCTAACGGTGTGCGGGACCGTAGCCCAGCTTCATAGAGACGGTTGCGAATGGTCCTCGCCGATACCCCAGGAGCAACAGTGTCCCTAATTTGCTGGGAAGTGGCGGTGCGGTCCCCTACGGCACTGCGTAGGATCCTACGGTCTTGGCGTGCATCCGTGCGTCGCTGCGGTCCGGTCCCAGGTCGACGGGCACGTGCACCTTCCGCCGACCACTGGCGACAACATCGATGTACTGTGGAGACCTCACGCCCCACGTGTTGAGCAATTCGGCGGTACGTCCACCCGGCCTCCCGCATGCCCACTATACGCCCTCGCTCAAAGTCCGTCAACTGCACATACGGTTCACGTCCACCCTGTCGCGGCATGCTACCAGTGTTAAAGACTGCGATGGAGCTCCGTATGCCACGGCAAACTGGCTGACACTGACGGCGGCGGTGCACAAATGCTGCGCAGCTAGCGCCATTCGACGGCCAACACCGCGGTTCCTGGTGTGTCCGCTGTGCCGTGCGTGTGATCATTGCTTGTACAGCCCTCTCGCAGTGTCCGGAGCAATTATGGTGGGTCTGACACACCGGTGTCAATGTGTTCTTTTTTCCATTTCCAGGAGTATATATATATATATATAATGACTTTTGAACATTATTAAGGTAAATAGATTGTTTGTTCTCTATCAAAATCTTTCATTTGCTAATTATACCTATCAGTAGTTAGTGCCTTCAGTAGTTAGAATCTTTTATTTAGCTGACAGTATTGGCGCTCGCTGTATTGCAAAAGTTCGAGAAACGAAGATTTTTGTGAGGTAACTGATTTATGAAGGGTATAGGTTATTGTTAGTCAGGGCCATTCCTTTGTAGGGATTAGTGAAAGTCAGATTGCGTTGCGCTAAAAAAATATTGTGTGTCAGTTTAGTGATGATCAGAATAATTAAAGAGAGAACTGCCTGACTACGTACAGTTTTACTCAGCTGCCTTTGTATCAAATAACGTAGAGGTTTACTAGCACAGTCATTCATAATTTTTCTAAGGGGACGTTACAGGCTGTCCATAAATCCGTAAGAGTACTAGGGGGATGGAGATCTCTTCTGAACAGCACGTTGCAAGGCATCCCAGATATGTTCAATAACGTTTATGTCTGCGATGTTCGGTGGCCAGCGGAAGGGTGTTTAAATCCAGAAGAATGTTCCTGGAGCCACTCTGCAGCAATTCTGCACGTATGGTGTGTCGCAATGTCCTCCTGCAATTGCCCAAGTCCGTCGGAATGCACAATGCATGCAGGTGTTCAGACAGGATGCTTACGTACAGGGCTATTACAAATGATTGAAGCGATTTCATAAATTTACTGTAGCTGCATTCATTGACAATGGTCACGACACACTACAGATACGTAGAAAAACTCATAAAGTTTTGTTCGGCTGAAGCCTCACTTCAGGTTTCTGCCGCCAGAGCGCTCGAGAGCGCAGTGAGACAAAATGGCGACAGGAGCCGAGAAAGCGTATGTCGTGCTTGAAATGCACTCACATCAGTCAGTCATAACAGTGCAACGACACTTCAGGATAAAGTTCAACAAAGATCCACCAACTGCTAACTCCATTCGGCGATGGTATGCGCAGTTTAAAGCTTCTGGATGCCTCTGTAAGGGGCAATCAACGGGTCGGCCTGCAGTGAGCGAAGAAACGGTTGATCGCGTGCGGCAGGTTTCACGCGTAGCCCGCGGAAGTCGACGAATAAAGCAACCAGGGAGCTAAACGTACCACAGCCGACGGTCAACAGGATGGTGCTCCACCGCACTTCCATCATGATGTTCAGCATTTCTTAAACAGGAGATTGGAAAACCGATGGATCGGTCGTGGTGGAGATCATGATCAGCAATTCATGTCATGGCCTCCACGCTCTCCCGACTTAACCCCATGCGATTTCTTTCTGTGTGGTTATGTGAAAGATTCAGTGTTTAAACCTCCTCTACCAAGAAACGTGCCAGAACTGCGAGCTCGCATCAACGATGCTTTCGAACTCATTGATGGGGACATGCTGCGCCGAATGTGGGAGAAACTTGATTAAAGGCTTGATGTCTGCCGAATCACTAAAGGGGCACATATCGAACATTTGTGAATGCCTAAAAAAACTTTTTGAGTTTTTGTATGTGTGTGCAAAGCATTGTGAAAATATCTCAAATAATAAAGTTATTGTAGAGCTGTGAAATCGCTTCAATCGTTTGTAATAACCCTGTACGTATCACGTGCCAGAGTCGTATCTAGACGTCTCAGGGGTCCCATATCACTCCAACTGCTCACACCCCACACCGTTACAGAGCCTCCACCAGCTTGAACAGTCCCCTGCTGACATGTGTGGTCCACGGATGCGTGAGCTAGTCTGCATACCCGTGCACGTCCATCCACTCGATACAATTTGAAACGAGACTCGTCCGACAAAGCAACATGTTTCCAGTCATCCAACTGTCCAATGTCGGTGTTGATGGTCCCAGGCGACGCGTAGAGCTTTGTGTCGTGCAGTCATCAACGGTACACGAATGGACTTCGGCTCCGAAAGCCAATATCGATGATGTTTCGTAGAATGGTTCGCACGGCGATGGCCCAGCATTGAAATCTGTAGCAATTTGCGGAAGGTTTCTGTCACGTTGAACGACTCTCTTCAGTCGTCGTCGGTACCGTTCTTGCAGGATGTCTTTCCGGCCGGAGCGATGTCGGAGATTTGACGTCTTACTGGATTCCTGATATTCACGGTACACTCGTGAAATGGTCGTAAGGGAAAATCCCAACTTCGTCGTTACCTCGTAGATGCTGGGTACTTTCGCCCGTGCGCCGACTGTAACACCACATTCAAACTCACTTATATCTTGATAAGCTGCCACTGTAGCAGCAGTAACCGATCTAACAACTGCGCCAGACACTTGCTGTCTTATATAGGCGTTGCTGACAGCAGCGCCGTATTCTGCCTGTTTAGATATCTCTGTAAGTCTTCTGCACGTGCTCGTCCGACGGGAATCGTCGACCCTTCGAGGCCTGAACAGACCGAAGGCGTGATAATCGCATGGGCAGAGATCAGGGCTGTAGGTCGGGTGCTCTAGGGTCTCCCAGTCAAGTTGGCGACATTTGCGATGTGGGGACGTTCGTGATCTTGAAGCGGTAGCATCTCTTGGTGCATTATTCCACATCCGTGGTTTTCGACACACGACTTGCCCCACATACATTCTTCATTCTCATAATAATGTCGCCATAGTTCAGGTTTCCGCATTTGCCGCACGCACGTCGGAAAGACACGAATACCAAACACACTGCTCCGTTGCCTGCGTGTCGGTGCTTGAATATCCGCATCCTAGTCGCGCTATGTTGCATATACGCTTCGGTCACGCCCTCAAACGAAAACGTTTTGATCGCCCCTTATAAAAGTTTCACCAATCAAGGTCATCTGTTTCTTCATCCTGGTGCTTGTAGTTGTGCCCCGTTGCCGCCTCTTCTGTTCGGCTGGGGCGTCCTCCTGGTGCGTGGGGAGGAGTTGTAATTAGGGTCGAAACGTCCACAGACAGAAAAGACAGACTCGGCGCTATGTTATTGAGTCCGGCTCTTGGTGCTAAAACCACGACTACCAATTTTAAATAGAAATAGTCAGTTTGGTATTACCAGTAGTTCAGTAATAATCAATTACAGTCAGTTTTCTCTGAGATCAACTTAACGGTGCTCAAAGTAAATTCCCACTTTCAGCGTACTGTTTACGACACAACGCGTGTTATGTCTTATTCATCTACGCAAGAGGTTTTGAGAGTGTTGTTTCTTACCCAACTTTCAAGAACGTGGACAGAGCTCGCCTTATGAACGGGGAGCTGCTACCTGTTAAGCAGCCAGCATTAATATACAGCCGCTAATAATTGCATTATACCGGTGTTACTCTTTCATTAGCGACATGTACGAGGTGCGACAATAAAGTAATGAGACTGATGTGAAAAAAATTTTGCTTACCGTTTTAGTCAAGTTTCGTGTTGTCTCCTTCAAAGTAGTTCCCTTCTGATTGCACACACTTTTTCCAGCGCTTCTGCCATTAATGGTAACATTTCTGGAACTCATCTTCTGTAATGTTCTCCAAGACCCTCGTCACAGCTTTTTGGACATTTTGTGTTGTTTGAAAATGGTGTAGCTTGGCCGCCTTTTTGAATCTTGGCAATAGAGAAAAGTCGCACGGAGAGATATCTGGTGAATAAGGTGGCTGTGGTAGTACTGAAATTTGTTTTGAGGTTCAAAATTGCTGTACTGGCAGAGCAGTATGGGATGGCGCATTATCGTGATGCAGAATCAAATTATCAACATGTTGGCACGGACACGAAGAACTCTTTTACGAAGTCTTTCTAAAATTTCTTTGCAGTAATATCGGTTAACTGTTTGTCCAGGAGTCACCCACTCTTTATGAACAATTCTCTTGGAATCAAAGAAGCACACAAGCATGCCTTTCAATTTTGACTTTTACGTGCGAGCTTTTTCTGGCCTGGGTGATCCCTTTGAGCACCATTGCGAACTTTGGCGTTTTGTCTCTGGTTCGTACTGAGGAAAGCAACTTTCATCACCAGTGATAACATGGCTCAACAATTCTGGATTTTATTTCCATTTGCTCTAACAGATCGGCTGCTACATTTTTTCATGTTTTTCGCTGTTGTGGTGTAAGATTTTTGGGGACCATTTTTGCACAAATCTTTCTCATACCAAGATCTTCAGTTATTATTAGACGAACCGTTTCTCGATTGATGTTCAGTTCTTCTGCAATCATTTTCACAGATAATCTTCGATCAGATTGTACGAGTTCACGCACCCTGCGTAAGTTGACGTGCGTCCGCGAGGTTGATGGTCGTCCACTGCGGTCTTCATCTTTAACATTCGTTCTGCCTTCACTAAACATTTTATGCCAACAAAAAACTTGAGTTCTTGACATAGCCTCCTCTCCACAAGCCTTCTGAAGCTTACCGTAAGTTGTCGTCGCGTTTTCACCCAATTTAACGCAAAAAAGGAATGGTATACCGTTGCGCAATATTATACAGTTTCATTTCTGTGACAAGAGACACAAACACGTGTTAACTTATTACAGCACAACTCACGACTGAGCAGTTGCATCGATGTGCCGCTTGGACTAGAAGCAGCTTATAGACCAAGGTCAAAGATATTGTGCCTACGCAAGTCTTCAGGGTTGCCACATCTTGCAAATATTACTTTATTGTCGCACCTCGTACAAAGAATTTATTTGTATAGCTATCTGAGAAAAGCAGCGTTTCCAGGGTATTTATTTATTCCAATCTTCTCTTAATCCATGTTCTCCTCCTTCCTCTCTTTGTGTGTGTCCTCTTTCTCTACCATCTCCCATTCCCCCCTCCCCCTCTGCATACTTCTTCCTTCCTCTCTCTATCCATCTCCTCCACTCCCCGTCTCTACGTCTCTACACGTCCTTTTTCTCTTTTCGCATCTCTTCTCCCTCCTCTCACTATCCATTCCCCCCCCCCCCCCCCATCCTGTCCATCACCACCACCCCACACTCTCTCTGTCCATCTACTCCACCCCTCCTCTCTCTTTCCCTCTCTTGCTTCCTCTCTCCCTGTTCATCTCCTCCATTTTTCTTTCAGTGTCCATCTCCTCCTCTCAGCTCTCTTTATCCATATCCTCCTCTCCCTCTGTCTGTTCATCTCCTCTTCCCACCTCTCTCTGTCTCTTCCTCCTCCTGCCTGTGTCCATCTTCTCCTCGTCCTATCTGTGTCCATCTCCTTCTTCTCCCTTGCTGTCTCTCCACATTATCACAGTCACACCAGTAACATGTTGGTGGCTCTTATGTCCACAGTATTTCCATCCAAACTGTAATTAATATGTAGACCAAAACTGACTGAAACCTTCCAGCAGTTTAGGATGAGCTTTTTACCTGTGGCTTTACTCACATACGTACGTATCAAATACATTTCATATATATTTAATTTATTTCACACATATGTGTGCACTTATTTCAGCTTAGCGTTTATAATGTATCTCCTGAACTCTCTGCTCTACACTTACTTAATTTTACAGCTTTGTGCAGTAGTATAGGTGCTTACTGTCCACGGAATGTGTTGCGAATAGAGTAGAGTAGTAAATTAAAATGTCATACATGATGCAGCGGTTTGTCACGCATCTCAGTATTTTACGTCACATCTCCTGAGCAATGTGCCGTACAACGATATATTTCTGTAGGCACAGTCAGCGGCATATGTCGATACCACCTGCGGAATGTCTTGGGAACAGAGTCAGTAGCAAAGAAGTAGCAAATCTAAAAGTCCTGCACGACGCGGTAGTTTTTCACGCATTCGGTGTTCATGACGTCGTATCTCCTAAGTGTCTTACGATGATGCAATGTTTCTAGTACATTCAGTGCTGTATGTGAACACCGTTTGCAAAATGTGTCGCGAATACAGTTAGTAGTAAAGAAGTAATAAACTAAAACGTCATGCTCCATGCTGCAGTTTTACTGCATGAACAGCGAAAACGTTTTTTTTCCTTTCATAATTTTGTGGGGGTTGTCAGCGAGAATAAGTTTCGTAAAGGTTTGGAAGTACGTCTAAAGTTTGTTCCAACTCACAAAATGCCCCCATTCTCAAATACTGGATGACTAAAGTATAGATATTCACGTGTCGTGCGCTCCACTGATCCTCGTCCCCATCCCCACCCTGGTGGTAGATGGGTGGTTCCCACTGGCAAAGCGACGACTTCCAAACAGTGAGCGATACGTGTACCAAGTTCGGCTGAAACCGGCCCACTGGTTTAAGAGGAGAGATGGAACAGACACACATACATACATACATACATTTTTATAGTTTATATGTTTTTCTTTGTTGTAATTCCGTCACAGCTGCGTTTAATTATGCTAATGACTAATTTCCAGCTACGTATTCCATTTTCAAACCACGCTTTTAAAAGATAATATACAAAACATTTATAACAACACTTCATAACAAAAATTAAAAACATAAAAATACAGTTGTTAATGGCGGACGTAGGACAAAATTGCGAAAAAAATCGAATTTTTTATTGTTTAATTTATTAGAGTGATTCTTTAAGAATAATGTCGCAAAGTTTCATAATCGTATTCTGACTAGAAATATGTTTTTGAAAAGTTTGTGTGGGTGACTGCGCCTGCCACGTTCCCTCTTTCTATGCTGTGATCCACGCCTTCTCTACGCTAGAAACTTTTTGTGCGTCAAATTTTCGAAACTAACTGCAGATGAGTCTAGAAGGCTGTGAGAAACTTTATCTTTACTTTTTTTTGTTTACAGCGGTTTTTTTCGTAGTACGTACTGCAAACTTATTTCAGTTTTTAGTTTTGCTGAGAAAATGCCTGAGGACTGGAAAAGTGCCCTAATTCATTCATTCCAGAAAAAAGGGAGTAGAATCTATGTTAATAATTACCGAGAAATCTTTCTTCTCCCGGTCACATTCTCTCGCATTGTTTACTTGATCGACACCAAGAACAGTTAGAACCTAAACTTAGTGAATACCAACAGAGTTTAGACCAAACAGATCCGGCCCCGAGCAAATTGTTAATTTAAAACTAACCCTTAGGCACCAAAGGATTTCTGGTAACAATAATGTATGTATATTGGTGGATTTTAAAAGTCCTACCGCTCAGTTGATCGTGAATGTCTTTTCCAAATTTTAATGGAGAAAGGGCTACATAATGCGACGCTAACGTTGATTAAGGAAACGTTAACCGACACTAGCTCTAAAGTTAAATTCATGGGTGTTAGGTAGGGAGACGGCCTCTTCCCATTACTGTTTAAGTGTGTTTTGGGAAAGGCGATTACAGAATGGCGAGAGCAAAAGTCGAGTCAAACTATAGATCAATCAATCAAGTTAGGCGGAAGTAATATTAGAGTAGATTGCATCGCCTTTGCAGATGATCTGGCAATTAAAACTAGGGATATTACCACAGCTCAAAAACAAACTGAAATTCTTAAAGAAGTTGCGGAAAAAGTAGGACTACAAATATCATTCGAAAAAACGGAATATATGACACGCAACAAACAAGCACCAAAATGTAACTGCATTCATATTAACACAAAGTATTTATAATAAAAAGTCACTTTCTAAATTCAGTAAACTTAGGCATTACATCACTGTAATCAAACCTGAATATCTTTATGGAGCAGAAATTTTAATTTTAAATAGAAAGAGGGATACTGAAGAAATTCAAAATATTGAAAGACTGTTAAGAAAATATTAGGCCCCAAAATTACTTGTGGAGAAACGTATAGGCTGAGAAGTAATAAGGAAATTGAAAAACACACAGACATACATGGTGACATGAGAAAACAAAGACTTAAATTCTATGGGCACATTAAAAGAATGGCACCCACTAGGTTGACAAAACAAATAGTAGTATTGTACGATGACAGAAGTAAGGCCAAAACTGAACCAATTAACTGGATCAATGAGATTAAGGAGGGTCTTGAAATAGCTGGTATAATTTAGGCATATGTTACACATAGAAAAACATCCAGGCAAAAGATATTTGCTTGGAAAGTTGGTCAGAGGGAAATTGGAAAACGGACAGGAACATCGTGGTCTGATGAAGGAAAGAGACTTCCTTCTGAAAGGATGAAACAAATTTGGACACAAAGGAAAGCCAACCATCAAAAGTGACATTGATGGATTGTACCTAGCGTGGTCCTACTGGGACCATACATAAATAATAATAACATCAACCTGTTTTGCTCGAAACTGGTCGTAACAGTGGACACATATTCAAAGAAGTCACTTCGACAATGTTATTGAGTTCATGTTGTTGTTGTTGTGGTCTTCAGTCCTGAGACTGGTTTGATGCAGCTCTCCATGCTACTCTATGCTGTGCAAGCTTCTTCATCTCCCAGTATCTACTGCAACCTACATCCTTCTGAATCTGCTTAGTGTATTCATCTCTTGGTCTCCCTCTACGATTTTTACCCTCCACACTGCCCTCCAATGCTAAATTTGTGATCCCTTGATGCCTCAAAACATGTCCTACCAACCGCTTCCTTCTTCTAGTCAAGTTGTGCCACAAACTCCTCTTCTCCCCAATCCTATTCAATACCTCCTCATTAGTTACGTGATCTACCCACCTTATCTTCAGCATTGTTCATTGAAGAACAAAATTAGTGAAGGAATTGACGATGCCGTGTATAGTGCCAAAGACGCGTTTTCCTTGGGTTTAGGTTAATTGACTTAGACATACTTGCTCATTTGATTATTCTTTCATATGGATGTGCTAATTGTTGGTCAAATGGTGTTAGAGTATATGACGACAGTGTCCTCAGGTGTTGTATGTGATGCCTGTCTAGTGTTCAGCAGTGGAAATGGAGGCAGGATTAAGTGCCTGCAGAGACCAGGCTTCCAGCCAGCTGCATTCACGCTGAAGATACTCAGGAGCATCGATGTAGCGCGACTGGACGACACTCAGGCGGCAGAAGAAAACATGCAATAGTTGACTAGGCAAAATAAGTAGGGGAAGAGATTCCTCCAGGAAGACGAGGAGAAGATTATGGATACGGTCAGCATTAGTCACTAGAAGTGTAGCAATATTGTCAAAAAATGAAATAAAATTTTTAAATGCGAACAGCCGTAAACTAACTTTTTAACCTGTAAAGCACCCTTTCTCCAGAACTGTATAAGTTAGCATCCTGAAATTCGGTATAATTCTTGAGAATTACTTACTGAACAATCTTGTGCAGCGCATTTCTGTTATCTTATCTCTGAGAAAAGCTCTCATATAAAGTTTGAGAAAAACTCAATAATTAATTTCAAAGCAGCTATAACACGAAACCAAAATCTGTTCAACAAGTTTTATTAGCCTCTTGCGCAGATATAAACTGTGAAATTCCAGTTTTATTGCTTCAATAGTTAACGAGAATAAGTACATTATACACTACTGGCCATTAAAATTGCTACACCAAGGAGAAATGCAGATGATAAACGGGTATTCATTGGACAAATATATTATACTAGAACTGACATGTGCTTACATTTTCACGCAATTTGGGTGCATAGATCCTGAGAAATCAGTACCCAGAACAACCACCTCTGGCCGTAATAACGGCCTTGCTACGCCTGGGCATTGCGTCAAACAGAGCTTGGATGGCGTGTACAGGTACAGCTGCCCATGCAGCTTCAACACGATACCACAGTTCATCAACAGTAGTGACTGGCGTATTGTGACGAGCCAGTTGCTCGGCCACCATTGACCAGACGTTTTCAATTGGTGAGAGATCTGGAGAATGTAATGGCCAGGGCAGCAGTCGAACATTTTCTGTATCCAGAAAGGGCCGTACAGGACCTGCAACATGCAGTCGTGCATTATCCTGCTGAAATGTAGGGTTTCCCAGGGATCGAATGAAGGGTAGAGCCACGGGTCGTAACACAGCTGAAATGTAACGTCCACCGTTCAAAGTGCCGTCAATGCGAACAAGAGGTGACCGAGACGTGTAACTAATAGCATCCCATACCGTCCTACCGGGTGATACGCCAATATGGCGATGACGAATACACGCTTCCAATGTGCGTTCACCGCTATGTCGCCAGACACGGATCCGACTATCATGATGCTGTAAACAGAACCTGGATTCATCCGAAAACATGACGTTTTGCCATTCGTGCACTCAGGTTCGTCGTTGAGTACACCATCGCAGGCGCTTCTGTCTGTGATGCAGCGTCAAGGGTAACCGCAGCAACAGTCTCCGAGCTGATAGTCCATGCTGCTGCAAACGTCGTCGGACTGTTCGTGCAGATGGTTGTCGTCCTGCAAACGTCCCCATCTGTTGACTCAGGGATCGAGATGTGGCTGCACGATCCGTTACAGCCATGCGGATAAGATGCCTGTCATCTCGACTGCTAGGGAGACGAGGCCATTGGTTTCCAGCATGGCGTTCCGTATTACCCTTCTGAACCCACCGATTCCATATTCTGCTAACAGTCATTGGATCACGACCAACGCGAGCAGCAGTGTCGCGATACGATAAACTGCAATCGCGAAAGACCACAATCGGACCTTTATCAAAGTCGGAAACGTGATGGTACGCATTTCTCCTTCTCACACGAGGCATGACAACAACGTTTCGCCAGGCAACGCCGGTCAACTGCTGTTTGTGTATGAGAAATCGGTTGGAAACTTTCCTCATGTCAGCACGTTGTCAGCCAACCTTGTGTGCATGCTCTGAAAAGGTAATCATTTGCATATCACAGGATCTCCTTCCTGTCGGTTAAATTTCGCGTTTGTAGCACGTTATCTTCGTGGTGTAGCAATTTTAATGGCCAGTAGTGTAGAAGCAATGGTAATTAACAATTGAAATCCTAATAGAATGGATGTCGCTGCGCATTAAAAAAAAAAAAATGCATAGAATATCAAGCATTATGTTGTACATAATAGTCTCAAGTTCTACTATTTTAGCTGTAACTTTTAGATATATATATATATATATATATATATATATATATATATATATATATATATATATATGTGTGTGTGTGTGTGTGTGTGTGTGTGTGTGTGTGTGTGTATGTTTAAATAGAAGAATGCATTCTGCCCTATGTCTGTTCTTAAGCCTGGAACGGTCTTTAGTTGTGCGTTCTCTACTTCATCTCTAAAAAGTCTGACAGTATTTGGACAGGCCGAACTTGCGTGTGTTTGGCAGGACACGATCGTAAGAAGCCAGAGACCTGGCGACTCCAGCCATAATACTGTCCCTCCGCCTGCTTCGTGTCCTGTTGCGGCCGTAATTGGTTTCCCCTTCAGCGAAACCGTTCAGATTTTACTGAACTGTGTCACAGTTCTAATTCTCGTGCCGTAATTTGTCCTTCTTCTACTGGTGCGAGTGTGTGAAATCTTACGGGACTTAACTGCTAAGGTCATCAGTCCCTAAGCTTACACATTAGTTAACCTAAATTATCCTACGGACAAACACTCACATCCATGCACGAGGGAGGACTGGAACTTCCGTCGGGATCAGCCGCACAGACCATGACAGCAGCGCCTTGGACCGCTCTTCTAATCCCGCGCGGCTACTTGTGCGAATCAAATCAGAGTGGCCAGATGTGAGAGCGACCTTCTCACCTGCAGAACCAGTCTCCGTTTGTGAAACACCGCCCGAACTGGCATCCTGCGCTCCGAGCCACCTGCAGCGCGCATCCTGTGACGGCGCCGCGCGCGACACGTGCGACCGCAGTCGCAGCTGCAGCCAGCCACGTGCAGGACACGTGCGCGCTCCTCGCTGACCGACGGCATTCCGCGAGGCGCAGCGCAGCGCAGCCGCCTCTTTTCGTAATTCCAGCGCGCACCGGGCTCCGAGAAGAGACAGCTGGGGCACGTCATCCGCACAGGTTACTAGGGCTGAGTCGCGGCCGGCTTTACAGTACCGGCCGGGGCTGTGGTTTTCTTTTCCGCCACGAAATGGCAGAAGCGTTCAGTAAGCAGTAGCGAGCTTGTGTACCCGTGTACACTGGACTCGGACACCTTCTCCTTCTATCAAGCACTGTGTCTGGTCTGAGTGCTTGACGGTGTGCAGCTCTTAGCGCACGGAAGATATTTTCATACCTGTGGTACCCGTTTTTAAGGTGAGTGATTAATTTCGTTGCTATATGTGGGTTAACAGACGTCTTGAACAATACCCGCCTGGCTGCTGTCGTAAATAATTTATTTAAAGAGAAGTTCCTTCCGAACTGACCATGCAAATGTAGACGAGATGTGGTTCAAATTCAAAGATATTGTAAGTAGGCTGTTTTTCTTATTGGTAACGCCACGTAGCGCTCTGTATGTAAATCACTGGCTGTGCTGTGTGCAGTCTCTGGCTAGTTTGCATTGTTGTCTGCCATTGTAGTGTTGGGCAGCTGGATGTGAACAGCGCGTAGCGTTGTGCAGTTGGAGGTGAGCCACCAGCAGTGGTGGATGTGGGGAGAGAAATGGCGGAGATTTGAAATTTGTAAGACTGGATGGCATGAACTGCTATATATATTATGAAGGTAAATACATTGTTCTCTATTAAAATCTTTCATTTGCTAACTATGCCTATCAGTAGTTAGTGCCTTCAGTAGTTTGAATTTTTTATTTAGCTTGCAGTAGTGGCGCTCGCTGTATTGCAGTAGTTCGAGTAACGAAGATTTTTGTGAGGTAAGTGATTTGTGAAACGTATAGGTTAATTTAGTCAAGGCCATTCTTTTGTAGGGATTTTTGAAAGTTAGATTGCGTTGCGCTAAAAATATTGTGTGTCAGTTTAAGTACAGTCATGTACAGCAATTGAGAGATTCATACCTCATAAATTGGTAAGAGATGGAACTGATCTCCCATGGTACGCATAACAGGTCCGAACGCTGCTGCAGAGGCAACGGAAAAAGCATGCGAAGGTCAGAAGAACGCGAAATCCCGAACATTGGCTAAAATTTACAGACGCGCGAAATTTGGCACAGACTTCAATGCGAGATGCCTTTAATAGGTTCCACAACGAAACATTGTCTCGAAATTTAGTTGAAAATCCGAAGAAATTCTGGTCGTATGTGAAGTACACAAGCGGCAAGACGCAGTCAATACCTTCGCTGCCCAGTGCCGATGGCACTGTTGCCGACGACTGCGCCGCTAAAGCGGAGTTATTGAATGCAGTTTTCCGAAATTCCTTCACCAGGGAGGACGAATGGAATATTCCAGAATTTGAAACACGAACAGCTGCTAGCATGAGTTTCTTAGAAGTAGATACCATAGGGGTTGCGAAGCAACTCAAATCGCTTGATACGGGCAAGTCTTCAGGTCCAGATTGTATACCGATTAGGTCCCCTTCAGATTACGCTGATACAATAGCTCCCTACTTAGCAATCATATACAACCGCTCGCTCACCGATAGATCTGTACCTACAGATTGGAAAATTGCGCAGGTCGCACCAGTGTTTAAGAAGGGTAGTAGGAGTAATCCATCGAACTACAGACCTATGTCATTGACGTCGGTTTGCAGTAGGGTTTTGGAGCATATACTGTATTCAAACATTAGGAATCACCTCGAAGGGAACGATCTATTGATACGTAATCAGCATGGTTTCAGAAAACATCGTTCTTGTGCAACGCAGCTAGCTCTTTATTCGCACGAAGTAATGGCCGCTATCGACAGGGGATTCCATATTCCTAGATTTCCGGAAAGCTTTCGACACCGTTCCTCACAAGCGACTTCTAATCAAGCTGCGGACCTATGAGGTATCGTCTCAGTTGTGCGACTGGATTCGTGATTTCCTGTCAGGAAGGTCGCAGTTCGTAGTAATAGACGGCAAATCATCGAGTGAAACTGAAGTGATATCAGGTGTTCCCCAGGGAAGCCTCCTGGGACCTCTGCTGTTCCTGATCTATATAAATGACCTGGGTGACAATCTGAGCAGTTCTCTTAGGTTGTTCGCAGATGATGCTGTAATTTACCGTCTAGTAAGGTCATACGAAGACCAGTATCAGTTGCGAAGCGATTTAGAAAAGATTGCTGTATAGTGTGGCAGGTGGCAATTGACGCTAAATAACGAAAAGTGTGAGGTGATCCACATGAGTTCCAAAAGAAATCCGTTGGAATTCTATTACTCGATAAATAGTACAATTCTCAAGGCTGTCAATTCAACTAAGTACCTGGGTGTTAAAATTACGAACAACTTCAGTTGGAAAGACCACATAGATAATATTGTGGGGAAGGCGAGCCAAAGGTTGCGTTTCATTGGCAGGACAATTAGAAGATGCACCAAGTCCACTAAAGAGACAGCTTACACTACACTCGTTCGTCCTCTGTTAGAATATTGCTGCGCGGTGTGGGATCCTTAGCAGGTGGGATTGACGGAGGACATCGAAAGGGTGCAAAAAAGGGCAGCTCCTTTTGTGTTATCACGTTATGGGGGAGAGAGTGTGGCAGATATGATACGCGAGTTGGGATGGAAGTCATTAAAGCAAAGACGTTTTTCGTCGCGGCGAGATCTATTTACGAAATTTCAGTCACCAACTTACTCTTCCGAATGCGAAAATATTTTGTTGAGCCCAACCTACATAGGTAGGAATGATTATCAAAATAAAATAAGAGAAATCAGAGCTCGAACAGAATGGTTTAGGTGTTCGTTTTTATCGCGCGCTGTTCGGTAGTGGAGTGGTAGAGAGATAGTATGATTGTGGATCGATGAATCCCCTGCCAAGGACTTAAATGTGAATTGCAGAGTAATCATGTAGATGTAGATGTAGAAGTTTCGTAGCCTAGAAGCCTCATCATCATCACGTTAAATATGGTGAATCATGAGATTAAAGTTGCAACAAGGACGGGACCAAGTATTCCTTGTCCATGAATAAATGACGCAATTATCGGATCGTCAGTTAGCCGGAAAGTATGGACCCAACGCTTGAGGAAACGTGGACAACGAATACTTGGTCCCGTCCTTGTTGCAACTTTAATCTCACGATTCACCATATTTAACGTGATGATGATGTTGCTTCTAGGTTACGAAATATGCATTCACGTTTCGTCAAGCGTTCCATACATACCTTTCGGTTACCTGACCATCAGCTAATAGCGTCACTTATTCATGGACAAGGAACGTTCGGTCCCGTCCTTGTTGCAACTTCACTGTCACGATTCACCATATTTCACGTGATGATGATGTCGCTTCTAGGTTACGAAACCGGTCGTTAAATTATTTACAACAGTAGCCAGCGGGTATTGTTGTGTCGGCTACTATGGGAGGCAGCACGGACACAAACAAGCAGAAAAGTTGCGACGGCCGGTGGCAGGAATCCAAAATCATCTGTAGAAAACACATTCTAATTAATAGAACACTTTGCTTCTACACACACCAAAAAAAATTTTGCATCACCGCGATGCCAAGAACTCCTGGAGACAGAGGTTGACTGTGGATATTGTATCACAGACACAGTCCCTTTGACTGTTCAAAGATATCACTAAACCCGCCTAAAGATGTAAACAACCATGCATGAGCAGCGCCTATTAGACGGAGGGGGTCCGACAGGCGATCAAAAGAAAATGTTCAAATGTATGTGAAATCTTATGGGACTTAACTGCTAAGATCGTCAGTCCCTAAGCTTACACACTAGTTAACCTAAATTATCCTAAGGACAAACACACACACCCATGCCCGAGGGAGCACTCGAACCTCTGCCGGGACCAGCCGCACAGTCCATGACCGTAGCGCCTCAGACCGCTCGGCTAATCCCGCGCGGCCGACAGCCGATCTGTTCCATTTCACCAGGAAGGAGGTACACGGCTCGTGTTGTCTGTAGTTCAGCCATGCCTAGACGGTCAACACCGAGTTCGATCGCGCCCGTATTGTTACTTTGTGCCAGGAAGGGCGCTCAACAAGGGAAGTGTCCAGGCGTCTCGGAGTGAACAAAGCGATGTTTCCAGAATGAGATTTTCACTCTGCAGCGGAGTGTGCGCTGATATGAAACTTCCTGGCAGATTAAAACTGTGTGCCCGACCGAGACTCGAACTCGGGACCTTTGCCTTTCGCGGGCAAGTGCTCTACCAACTGAGCTACCGAAGCACGACTCATGCCCGGTACTCACAGCTTTACTTCTGCCAGTACCTCGTCTCCTACCTTCCAAACTTTACAGAAGCTCTCCTGCGAACCTTGCAGGACTAGCACTCCTGAAAGAAAGGATATTGCGGAGACATGGCTTAGCCACAGCCTGGGGGATGTTTCCAGAATGAGATTTTCACTCTGCAGCGGAGTGTGCGTTGATATGAAACTTCCTGGCAGATTAAAACTGTGTGCCCGACCGAGACTCGAACTCGGGACCTTTGCCTTTCGCGGGCAAGTGCTCTACCAACTGAGCTACCGAAGCACGACTCACGCCCGGTACTCACAGCTTTACTTCTGCCAGTACCTCGTCTCCTACCTTCCAAACTTTACAGAAGCTCTCCTGCGATGTTGTTCGGACATGGAGGAGGTACAGAGAGACAGGAACTGTCTCGCTCAGACCGCCCAAGGACTACTACTGCAGTGGATGGCCGCTGCCTACGGGTTTTGGATCGGGGGATCCCTGACAGCAACGCCACCATGTTGAATAATTCTTTTCGTGCAGCCACAGGACGTCGTGTTGAGACTCAAACTGTGCGCAGTACGCTGCATGATGCGCAACTTCACTCCCGACATCCATGGCGAGGTCCATCTTTGCAACCACGACACCATGCAGCGCAGTACAGATGGGCCAACAACATGCCGAATGGACCGCTCAGGATTAGCATGTTCTCTTCACGGATGAGTGTCGTACATGCCTTCAAACAGTCGTCGTGTTTGGAGGCAACCCGGTCAGCCTGAACTCCTTAGACACACTGTCCAGCGAGTGCAGCAAGGTGGAGGTTCCCTGCTGTTTTGGGGTGGCATTATATGGGGCCGACGTACGCCGCTGGTGGTCACGGAAGACGCCGTAACGTCTGTACGATACGTGGATGCATCCTCCGACGCGATAGTGCAACCATATCGGCACCATTTTGGCGAAGCATTCGTCTTCATGGACGTCAATTCAAGCCCCCATCGTGCATATCTTGTGAATGACTTCCTAGACTGGGTTCGATTCCCGGCGGGGTCAGGGATTTTCTCTGCCTCGTGATGGCTGGGTGTTGTGTGCTGTCCTTAGGTTAGTTAGGTTTAAGTAGTTCTAAGTTCTAGGAGACTGATGACCATAGATGTTAAGTCCCATAGTGCTCAGAGCCATTTGAACCATTTTGAACTTCCTAGACTAGAGTGGCCAGCATGTTCTCCAGACATGAACCCTATCGAACATGCCTGGGATAGATTGAAAAGGGCTGTTTACTGACGACGACCCACCAACCACTCTGAGGAAGCTACGCGGAATCTCCGTAGAGGAGTGGGACAATCTGGACCAATAGTGCCTTGATGTACTTGTGTACAGTATGTCACGACGAATACAGGCATGCATCAATGCAAGAGGACGTGCTACTGGATAATAGAGGTACCGGTGTGTACAGCAATCTGGACCACCACCTCTGAAGGTCTCGCTGTATGGTCGTACAACATGCAATGTTTTCATGAGCAATAAAAAGTGCGGAAATGGTGTTTATGTTGATCTCTATTCCGAACGACTGTTTTTTGGGAACTGCCTTTAATGTGAAGGTTTGTGTGCTGGCTTATTCACATTTATCTCGTAACAACTGACAGGTGTAATATAAGTTATTTAATTGGTAAGAGACAACTATTTTAACTTTAGTAAAAACTAGCTACTTAAGGGTTTTTTAAGGAATTGTTCTCTCTCTCTCTCTCTCTCTTAAAATCTCATTATTGGGAAGTTGTTAACGTCATACCGTGCAATCTCTTTTTCATAAAGAAAATTTGTCAGCTATTGGAAATTGTTTTTGAAATTGTTTTTTAAAAAAAGACAGACTTAAAAATTTATTATTGAGAAAGTCTTTAAAATAAAACTGTATCTTTAGCAGTGTGTGTTATTTCACCAGCACCTCCTGGCCCCTACATCCACGTTAACGTTTTGGAATAACATGCGTCCTTGAGTTGTTTGTGAACCGCCCTAATTGATGGTTCAATTATTTCTCTGAAAGAACGTACAATATGAGTACATCCTACTGCGTGGTTGTCATGCGGTACCGGCCACAAGAAATTTCAGTTTTTAATTTACACCACGTCCAGTGCCCGATGTTACCCGGGATGTGTGATATCTCCCACACAAGGTAGTTGGCTCTGTCCCTTGTTGATACAGCGAATGCAAGCCGCATAGCGAACAAAAGTCCCTTTAAATGTGACTTTATTGTTTCAGCACAGTTTTCACTGTTCCCAGTGGGACACTGTTTGAGCGGGTACTGCTACATCTGCGTGGATACTCTGCAAATCACACTAAAGTGCCTGGTAGAGGGTTCATCGAACTCGACAGTAGTTCTCTATTATTCCAATCTCGAAAAGCGTGCAGAAAAAAACGAACACCTTATAACGTTGTCGGTTTATTTTGCTATGAAAGCGGTGCTGATAGCCAATAAAAGCGGTTTAAAAGCTGTGAGCTGTCTGGGGAAGTTAACCTTGCATTACTGCGCAACTGTTTCTCCAGGTATCCAGTCTAGCTTACCAGATTCCCAACCAGACGAACATTAATTATAATCTTTTAATAGTCATACGACATCCAGTCATAAATATATATGTATAAAAAGAGAATTTAAATAAAAAGAAATAAATCAGTTTATATTTGGAAATTTATTTTAACATTGATCTTGAAATTTCAGCATATTAAAATTGATTCCTAACTAAACTGGTGCCTTATTTAGGATTGTGAAAATGTGAAAATGTGAGATTGCAATCTTACGGAACACATCAATTATGGAGCCAAGATTGGGAGACTGCATACAACACTGCATTCATAAAACAACACACAAAGAACGTTGAAACGTATGCAAGAGAAAGTTAACCACTACCAACAGATTCAAATTTTCACCCAAAGAAATTACGTTCGTAGCACAATCCTGTCCGTCATGTAATTACCACACACTGGTATACTAAATTCATATTAACTCTTTGTGAAATCTTCGCGAAAAGAATAGCTGAGGGCTACTTTGATGATTACACCACATGCTTCACGTGGTCAACTTGGTTTACACAAAGAGTGTAACTCCACAATAATTTTGATAATTAAAATAAATTAGATCGAAAAGCAATTTACAAAAGAAAAACCTCGAACTGGTTACTAACGTCTTACTGTTAACCTGACGGGTCAAACAGTTATATAAGCACGTGGTACTGGTCTCGCAAAGTACACCCCACGTGGGTTGAACATAAAGAAAAGTTGCTATATTGAAAAATATTGCCAAGACGAGACGTTATAATCACACAAGCATTCGCATTTAAGATTGATCTTAGTTAGAGTTACTGATCAACACGTGGTTCCACTTTACTCACAAAGTAGTGACAAAGCATCTACCGGAAAATAATCTGAATTTCACACGAGAATTACACTGCGCTGCAATTTAAGATAACATTAGATATTTTAGAGCTAAACCTGAAATAAAGGTGATTAAATTTTCAGTTAGGCTGAACTTAAGAAATCCATTGTCCTGCGGACTTGGCAGACACGCGCTTAGCCGGAGATCTTACCACTTCAGACGCTCGCCCAGGACCGACTGACTGGTCCCTTCCTGAGGGGTGGCTCACAGATACAAACGGAAGTGGCCAGAGGGGCAGCTTCCTATACCAACATGACAAAGGACAGACAGGACCATACTAACGATAGAAACCTCTTTGCTTTTAGAAAGCGTAGCTACCTGTTACGACGTTGGTCCTACTGTTCTCTAGCAGACAGGCTTGTCTGCTACCCTCAAGCATGCAACTACAAATACATTTGCTCATTCATCCTCTCACACAGAAGGGAAGGGGGATGACAGTATCTTATCATACACAGTGTATAAAAGAAAGCGGATGTAGGCTCCGTATGAGACTGTGTGACATGAATTACATATAAACTGTGTTTTAAAGTGTAGTAGTGTGACAGATCGTTCTTGTTTAGGTGTAAAAGTAACACGTTCTACTACTCAGTCTCCTCCCAGATAGTCAGAAACGCCACAGTAAATTTAGAAGAGGAATTTATGCCGTAAATGACAATAGATTTAAGAAATTAAACATGAAAGGAATCCAACAGAGACCTTTCAACCTGTATCTCTCCTTGCGGCCTCTTGTTTACTTAATTTTTGTTATGACGATCGTTTCTGTCTGTGTAGGTGGCTATCGAACAGTTCATGTCACAGTTTGGAAATTGCGGATTCTGTTCGATCTTTTGATCGGCCCGCGATCTAGTGACTTCTGTTGTTACTATATCCACGACCTGCCTTAGTGTTCGTGCGGCACTAGGGATTTTAATAAAAATAACTGTGAAAAACGGACTAAAATATCTTTTATGCTATATGTCATGGGTAACAACGGTAGCTAATCAATAAATAGAAGTTTGCAATCATGTTCCTGTGAAATTTTCCACTGCACTGTAGTTCCTTCTCTAGCTTGTCGCACAGATGACAAAATGGTAGATATCGAAATAGATGACAGAGGGACATAAAAACAGTTAAAATCGCTCAAAAGAGGAAAGGCCGCTGGACATGATGGGATACCAGTTCGATTTTACACAGAGTACGCGAAGGAACTTGCCCCCCTTCTTGCAGCGGTGTACCGTGGGTCTCTAGAAGAGCGTAGCGTTCCAAAAGACTGGAAAAGTGCACAGGCCATTCCCGTTTTCAAGGAGGGACGTCGAACAGATGTGCACAATTATAGACATATATATCTCTAACGTCGATCAGTTGCAGAATTTCGGAACACGTGTTACGTTCGAGTATGATGACTTTTCTGGAGACTAGAAATCTGCCCTGTAGGAATCTGCATGGGTTTCGAAAAAGACGATCGTGTGAAACCCAGCTCGCGCTATTCGTCCACGAGACTCAGAGGGCCATAGACACGGGTTCCCAGGTAGATGCCGTGTTTCTCGACTTCCACAAGGCGTTTGATACAGTTCCCCACAGTCGTTTAATGTACAAAGTAAGAGTATATGGACTATCAGACCAATTCTGTGATTGGATTGAAGAGTTCGTATATAGCAGAACGCAGCATGTCATACTCAATGAAGAGAAGTCTTCCGAAGTAAGAGTGATTTCAAGTGTGCCGCAGGGGAGTGGCTATTCACAATATATATAAATGACCTTGTGAATAATATCTGAAATTTATTGTGGCTTTTTGAGGATGATGCTGTAGTATACCGAAGATTGTAACAATGAAAAATTGTACTGAAATGCAGGAGCATCTGCAACGAATTGACGCATGGTGCAGGGAATGGCAAGTGAATCTCAATGGAGACAAGTGTAATGTGCTGCGAATACATAGAAAGATAAACGGGTATTCATTCGACAAATACACTAGAACTGTCATGTGATTACATTTTCACGCAGTTTGGGTGCATAGATCCTGAGACATCAGTTCCCAGAACAACCACCTCTCAGCGTAATAACGGCCTTGATACGCCTGGGGATTGAGTCAAACAGAGCTTGGATAGCGTGTACAGGTACAGCTGCCCATGCAGCTTCAACACGCTACCACAGTTCATCAACAGTAGTGACTGGTGTATTGTGACAAACCAGTTGCTCGACCACCATTGACCAGACATTTTCAATTGGTGACAGATCTGGAGAATGTGCTGCCAGGGCAGCAGTCGCACATTTTCTGTATCCAGAAAGGCCCGTAGAGGACCTGCAACATGCGGTCGTGCATTATCCCGCTGAAATGTAGGGTTTCGCAGGGATCGAATGAAGGGTAGAGCCACGGGTCGTAACACATCTGAAATGTAACGTCCACTGTTCAAAGCGCCGTCAATGCGAACAAGAGGTGACCGAGACGCGTAACCAATGGCACCCCATACCATCACGCTGGGTGATACGCCAGTATGGCGATGACGAATACGCGCTTCCAATGTGCGTTCACCGCGATGTCGCCAAACACGGATGCGACCATCATGATGCTGTAAACAGAACCTGGATTCATCCGAAAAAATGACGTTTTGCCATTCGTGCACCCAGGTTCGTCGTCGAGTACACCATCGCAGGCGCTCCTGTCTGTGATGCAGCGTCAAGGGTAACCGCAACCATGGTCACCGAGCTGATAGCCCATGATGCTGCAAACGTCGTCGAACTGTTCGTGCAGATGGTTGTTGTCATGCAAACGTCCCCATCTGTTGACTCAGGGATCGAGACGTGGCTGCACGATCCGTTACAGCCATGCGGATAAGATGCCTGTCATCTCGACTGCTAGTGATACGAGGCCGTTGGGATGCAGCATGGCGTTCCGTACTACCTTCCTGAACGCACCGATTCCATATTCTGCTAACAGTCATTAGATCTCGACCAACGCGAACAGCAATGTCGCGATACGATAAACCGCAATCGCGATAGGCTACAATCCGACCTTTATCAAAGTCGGAAACGTGATGGTACGCATTTCTCCTTCTCACACGAGGTATCACAACAACGTTTCACCAGGTAACGCCGGTCAACTGCTGTTTGTGTCTGAGAAATCGGTTGGAAACTTTCCTCATTCGGCACGTTGTAGATGTCGCCACCGGCGCCAACCTTGTGTGAATGTTCTGAAAAGCTAATCATTTGCATATGAAAGCATCTTCTTCCTTACGGTTAAATTTCGCGTCTGCAGCACGTCATCTTCGTGGTGTAGAAATTTTAATGGCCAGTAGTGTAACATGACTGACATTCATCTGGTCTTCCATGGCAGCTGCGGTAGTAACCGAACACACTATGACAGCTGTCGACAGTGTGAACGTTTCTAGGGACCAGCTATGGAGCTTCTTGCTTGATGTCAGACCCAATATCGATGGCATATTCCAGGAGGATAACTGCCGTGTCGCAAGGGCAGAATCGTGCTGCAGTAGTTCGAGGGGCGTGATAGTGAACCCACGTCGGTGCCTCGGCCACCAGATTCGTCCCATCTGCACCCCCACGGAACACATTGCGTTGCTATCGAGCGCAAGCTTGCGACTGTAACCCACCGGCCTATAATTTATGGCAATTGGTGGACTTGCCTGTAGGTATCCAGTGGCACATGTCTATGAAAGACTTGTTGAATCCACGCCACGCAGAATCGCTGCTGCATTGCGTCCCAAAGGTAAATAGGCGTGCTATCAGGCAGACGGCCGTAGAGTTTTCGTTCATCAGTGTACATCCTAATTGGCCATCTGGTAGTGTGATTTGCACATCTTTTCAGAACATCTCAGTGCACTCCACGCGAATACTGACTTCCCTATGGCGGTCGAAAAGGGTGCTTGCCTTCCCTTCCTTGATGCGCTGCACATGAGGGATCATGATGCTACCATGCGATACGTTATTTATGGGAAGCCTATCCATATTGACTTGTATCTACAGGCTGATAGTTTCCACTACCTGGCTCAGCGTGGAAGAGTACTTGCTGCCTCAGGTTGCGTGTACCGTGAATATCAGGAACCCGGCAAAACAACAAATCTCCGACATCGATGCGACCGGAAAAAGATGCTGCAAAAACGGGACCAACGACGACTGAAGAGAATCGTTAGACGTGACAGAAGTACAATCGCCGGCCGCGGTGGTCTAGCAGTTCTAGGCGCTCAGTCCGGAACCGCGCGACTGCTACGGTCGCAAGTTCGAATCCTGCCTCGGGCATGGATGTGTGTGATGTCCTTAGGTTAGTTAGGTTTAAGTAGTTCTAAGTTCTAGGGGACTGATGACCTCAGCAGTCAAGTCCCATAGTGCTCAGAGCCATTTGAACCATTTTTGAAGTACAATCCTTCGACAAATTGCTGCACTTTGCGGTGGTGAGCCATCAACAAGTGTCAGCGTCCGAACCATTCAACGAAACATCCTCGATATGGGCTTTCGGAGCCGAAGGCCCACTCGTGTATCCTCGACGACTGCACGACACAAAGCTTTACGCCTCGCCTGGAACATTCAACACCGACATTAAACTATTGATGACTGGAAACATTTTGCCTTGTCGGACGAGTCTCGTTTCAAATTGTATCGAGCGGATCGACGTGTACGGGTGTGGAGACAGCCTCATGAATCCATGGACCCTGCATTTCAGCAGAGGACTGTTCAAACTGGTGGAGGATCTGTAACGGTGTGGGGCGTGTAAAGTTGAAGTGATATGGGACCCGTAGATATGGGACACGTAGATAAGCATCGTGTCTGATCAACTGCATCCATTCGTGCCTACTGTGCATTCCGACGGACTTGGGCAATTCCAGCGGGACAATGCGACACCCGACGTCCAGTACTGCTACAGCGTGGCTCCAGGAACACTGTTCTGAGTGTAAACACTTCCGCTGACCACCAAATTCCCCACACATGAACGTTATTCAGCATATCTGGGATGCCTTGCAACGTGGTGTTCAGAAGAGATCTCCACCCCTTCGTACTCTTACGGATTTATGGACTGCAGAATTCATGGTGTCAACTCCTTCCTGCACTACTTCATACATTAGTCGAGTCCATGTTGCGGCATTTCTGCTTGCTCTCGGGGGCCCTACACGATGTTAGGCAGGTGTACCAGTTTCTTTGGCTCTTCAGTGTATTTATGGTGTCAACCAGAAAGCTAGAAAGCTGCGGAGAACATACTGACCATTTTCCAGTCTGCCAGTCTACATTACTCAGTGTATTCACTGAAAGAAAATATTCCTACTTGCTATTTACTCAGCGGGATCAGGAACTATTAATAACAGTTTTGACGTAATTGATTCATATATTCAGTAAAAATTCACACGCACCAATATAATAATATTCCCGATGGTTATAATACGTCCCTATCGGAAACAGCACTATTACCAGTTCAGAGGTGACCTCTGCGGCATTTAAACGGTCCTTTTCTCGGACGCGTATTAATATCTCTGACGTTTAATACTTTACAATTTTCTTAATTTTTGTATGAACGGAGTTAAGTTTGCTTTAGTCACCGAAAAAGTTTTAGCTGTACTGCATTTAAACTTCCTGTCTATAATTTTTATAACGGAACCGACAATAGAAAATGACACCTCAACTGCCTATTTTAGATTCCTTGTAATGGTCGTTATTCACCCTTAATGCTTCAAACTTGGTACAACTATATGTCATCAATGTAATCGAGTGCTGTAATTACAAATTTCCATAGAAAATACAAACGATACTTATACTATTATGAATAGGGAAGGTCCTGTTAAAAATTTAGCTTTTAGTAAATTACTTGAAAACTACTAGAGAGATTAGTGGTGTTATATATTTAGTGGTTTTATGTCAGACTGAGGGTACATATGAATTTTCATCTTTCTGGGTCTAATATTTAATGCTTCCGATTTTTCGATAAAACGCCGATTTTGATCAAAATATTGAAACTTCTAAATTTTTATTGTGAGATGCATTTCCACAATGTGAACAATGTTTAGCTTTCTAGCTTCATTATTTAGAGCCTCTTACTTTTCGTAAATTAATACACTCCTGGAAATGGAAAAAAGAACACATTGACACCGGTGTGTCAGACCCACCATACTTGCTCCGGACACTGCGAGAGGGCTGTACAAGCAATGATCACACGCACGGCACAGCGGACACACCAGGAACCGCGGTGTTGGCCGTCGAATGGCGCTAGCTGCGCAGCATTTGTGCACCGCCGCCGTCAGTGTCAGCCAGTTTGCCGTGGCATACGGAGCTCCATCGCAGTCTTTAACACTGGTAGCATGCCGCGACAGCGTGGACGTGAACCGTATGTGCAGTTGACGGACTTTGAGCGAGGGCGTATAGTGGGCATGCGGGAGGCCGGGTGGACGTACCGCCGAATTGCTCAACACGTGGGGCGTGAGGTCTCCACAGTACACCGATGTTGTCGCCAGTGGTCGGCGGAAGGTCCACGTGCCCGTCGACCTGGGACCGGACCGCAGCGACGCACGGATGCACGCCAAGACCGTAGGATCCTACGCAGTGCCGTAGGGGACCGCACCGCCACTTCCCAGCAAATTAGGGACACTGTTGCTCCTGGGGTATCGGCGAGGACCATTCGCAACCGTCTCCATGAAGCTGGGCTACGGTCCCGCACACCGTTAGCCCGTCTTCCGCTCACGCCCCAACATCGTGCAGCCCGCCTCCAGTGGTGTCGCGACAGGCGTGAATGGAGGGACGAATGGAGACGTGTCGTCTTCAGCGATGAGAGTCGCTTCTGCCTTGGTGCCAATGATGGTCGTATGCGTGTTTGGCGCCGTGCAGGTGAGCGCCACAATCAGGACTGCATACGACCGAGGCACACAGGGCCAACACCCGGCATCATGGTGTGGGGAGCGATCTCCTACACTGGCCGTACACCACTGCTGATCGTCGAGGGGACACTGAATAGTGCACGGTACATCCAAACCGTCATCGAACCCATCGTTCTACCATTCCTAGACCGGCAAGGGAACTTGCTGTTCCAACAGGACAATGCACGTCCGCATGTATCCCGTGCCACCCAACGTGCTCTAGAAGGTGTAAGTCAACTACCCTGGCCAGCAAGATCTCCGGATCTGTCCCCCATTGAGCATGTTTGGGACTGGATGAAGCGTCGTCTCACGCGGTCTGCACGTCCAGCACGAACGCTGGTCCAACTGACGCGCCAGGTGGAAATGGCATGGCAAGCCGTTCCACAGGACTACATCCAGCATCTCTACGATCGTCTCCATGGGAGAATAGCAGCCTGCATTGCTGCGAAAGGTGGATATACACTGTACTAGTGCCGACATTGTGCATGCTCTGTTGCCTGTGTCTATGTGCCTGTGGTTCTGTCAGTGTGATCATGTGATGTATCTGACCCCAGGAATGTGTCAATAAAGTTTCCCCTTCCTGGGACAATGAATTCACGGTGTTCTTATTTCAATTTCCAGGAGTGTATATTTAGCGAAGCATATTCATCAGAGCATTCTGAGAGTTCGGGTGTCAATATTAGTATATCGAAGCATACACTGACAAATTGTGGAAAAGTTGTTTTAATTTTTAATGTCACTCTCAGATTACAGCGCAATGATTAGTATATTACACACAGGCGCGTTATGATGACGTGGCGGTAGTAGCCGTGAACGGGGGTAAGTCCCGGCACACTCGCTCGCTTCTGTATCTCTCACAATGATAAGACAGCGCTTGTTTCGCCACAAGTTGGTGGTGACGACGATACATCCAACTCTGCAGTTTTTTGCATTATGCAGGTACCATTTCCGACAGGATTGATACTATTCTGAGGAAACAGGATGTTAAATGTGTTTCTCCATAGCCCTCTTAGGCTGTACGTGTTTTAATGTCTGCAAAGGATATTCCTGCTTTGCGTTAGGCTGATGACTACCGTATCCATTGAAGTTTTCATACATTGATCACAGCATGAAAACCGTGGAGGACCGTTGTATTCGGCACAAACGTCACAAAGGCTTAAAACACCCGAGCATACCTGCTACTGCGGGACGTTATGAGACGTACATGTACACGCAAACAAATGATTACAGTTTCAGAACAATTGGATACTTTATTCAAAACAAAGCGCTTCACAAACTGAGCATTTCAATAACGCGTTGGTCCACCTCTGGTGCTTATGCTTGGCATTTATTGACAGAATTGTTGGATGACCTCCTGAGGGATATAGTGACAAATTCTGTCCAACTGGCGCGTTAAATCATCAAAATCCTGAAATGATTGGAGAGCCCTGACAATATTGCTCGAAACGTCCTCAATTATGGAGAGATCCGGGGACCTTGCTAGCCAAGGTATGGTTTGGCAAGCGCGAAGACAGTAGAAACTCTTGCCGTGTGCGAGGGGGCATTATCTTGTTGAAATATAAGCCCAAGATGGTTTCCCATGAAGGGGGAAAAAAGACAGCGTAGAGAATATCGTCGACGTACCACTGTGGTGAAGAGTGCCGCATATGACGTCCAACGGTGTCCTGCTATGAAGAAAAAAATAGTACCCCAGGCCCCTGGTTGTCGGGATGTATGGAGGGTGACAGTCAGTTTTGTATCCTACAGCTGTCCAAGGCGTCTCCAGACACGTCTTCGGCATGTAATCTCATTGGCTCGAGTAGGATTCTCTTCAGTGATGAGTCCTGCTTCGAACTGAGCCCCGATGACCAGCAAATTCGCGTCCGGAGGCGCCCCAGACAGTGGTACCAATCTGTGTGTCACCCTCATACGGCCCAACAACCATGAGTTATGGTCCACGGTGACATTTCTTTTAGTAGGTGGACACCCCTTTTGGTTCTCATCCGCGGCACTCTTAAATCACAGCGGTACGTTGACGATACCATATGCCTTGTTTCGTTGCCCTTCATGACAAGCCATCCTTGATTTACATTTCAGCAAAGCAATAAGCGCTCGCACACAGCGACAGTTTCAACTGCTTGTCTTCCTGCTTGCCAAACCCTGCCATGGCCAGCGAGTGAGCCATGCTCAATCCCAACTATGCATTTTCGTGAACTTCGCTGTCTATCTGTGCTTGGTTTCCCGCCCTTGTTGCGGTTACGTCGTGATTCTTCTTCTACCTACGTGTGGCGCCAGTGATGTGTATCGATATTTGCGCCATGTACCATCTTCGGTGTTGTGCATATACACTCCTGGAAATTGAAATAAGAACACCGTGAATTCATTGTCCCAGGAAGGGGAAACTTTATTGACACATTCCTGGGGTCAGATACATCACATGATCACACTGACAGAACCACAGGCACATAGACACAGGCAACAGAGCATGCACAATGTCGGCACTAGTACAGTGTATATCCACCTTTCGCAGCAATGCAGGCTGCTATTCTCCCATGGAGACGATCGTAGAGATGCTGGATGTAGTCCTGTGGAACGGCTTGCCATGCCATTTCCACCTGGCGCGTCAGTTGGACCAGCGTTCGTGCTGGACGTGCAGACCGCGTGAGACGACGCTTCATCCAGTCCCAAACATGCTCAATGGGGGACAGATCCGGAGATCTTGCTGGCCAGGGTAGTTGACTTACACCTTCTAGAGCACGTTGGGTGGCACGGGATACATGCGGACGTGCATTGTCCTGTTAGAACAGCAAGGTCCCTTGCCGGTCTAGGAATGGTAGAACGATGGGTTCGATGACGGTTTGGATGTACCGTGCACTATTCAGTGTCCCCTCGACGATCACCAGTGGTGTACGGCCAGTGTAGGAGATCGCTCCCCACACCATGATGCCGGGTGTTGGCCCTGTGTTCCTCGGTCGTATGCAGTCCTGATTGTGGCGCTCACCTGCACGGCGCCAAACACGCATACGACCATCATTGGCACCAAGGCAGAAGCGACTCTCATCGCTGAAGACGACACGTCTCCATTCGTCCCTCCATTCACGCCTGTCGCGACACCACTGGAGGCGGGCTGCACGATGTTGGGGCGTGAGCGGAAGACGGCCTAACGGTGTGCGGGACCGTAGCTCAGCTTTTGGAGACGGTTGCGAATGGTCCTCGCCGATACCCCAGGAGCAACAGTGTCCCTAATTTGCTGGGAAGTGGCGGTGCGGTCCCCTACGGCACTGCGTAGGATCCTACGGTCTTGGCGTGCATCCGTGCGTCGCTGCGGTCCGGTCCCAGGTCGACGGGCACGTGCACCTTCCGCCGACCACTGGCGACAACATCGGTGTACTGTGGAGACCTCACGCCCCACGTGTTGAGCAATTCGGTGGTACGTCCACCCGGCCTCCCGCGTGCCCACTATACGCCCTCGCTCAAAGTCCGTCAACTGCACATACGGTTCACGTCCACGCTGTCGCGGCATGCTTCCAGTGTTAAAGACTGCGATGGAGCTCCGTATGCCACGGCAAACTGGCTGACACTGACGGCGGCGGTGCACAAATGCTACGCAGCTAGCGCCATTCGACGGCCAACACCGCGGTTCCTGGTGTGTCCGCTGTGCCGTGCGTGTGATCATTGCTTGTACAGCCATCTCGCAGTGTCCGGAGCAAGTATGGTGGGTCTGACACACCTGTGTCAATGTGTTCTTTTTTCCATTTCCAGGAGTGTAGTTTCCAGCTAGGGGGTCTGCAGTGAGTCGATCGGTTGCTGCGGACCAGGAAAGTTCTCTACGCGCGGTGCAGTCGGCTGGGTCTGCTGGCGGTCCCTGCGCAGTGTCGGAGTGTGTGTGGAGCTGTCCGATCGCTACGAGCTCCGTGGTTCACAGACCCAGGACGTCAAAGTTGAGTAGTGGTTTCAACTACCCAAGCCACATCCATTCATGATGTGGTGGTTCGTTTCGGTGGTTCGGTGTTGGGTAGGTTTTCCTGAGAGGAACACCGAGTGTTTCTATCGCTGAAAGTTAGCCGTCATGCGGTGCAATTAACTATATCGGTTGATTACAATTGGAGTGCACTAGCGGAATTTTCTGCCTTGTAGCTGTTAGTGTTCTGGTTACCTGCCCTGGCCACTGACGTAAATTCAGGCAGTGTTCTTTTTGGGTGAAGTTAACTATATTACCGTATTTCAAATTCAAGTGTACCAGCGGAATTTTCTGTCTTGTGGCCGTTAGTGTTCCGGTTACCTTCCCTGGCCACTAACGTAATTTCTGGCAGCGTCCTTTCCTCACCTGTTGTCGCTGTCCAACATGGTGTGTAATTTTGACAGCTAATACATACATCATTGTGGATTATAATCTTCATAACCTTTTGTGTTTGAGTTCTCATGTACTGATTGATGGCAAGCAAGTCGTTTTGTCGGTCGGTCCGTGGCTGTCCCCTGTTTGGGTTCCGACAGATCAAGTGTAGTTGGGCTCACCGCCTGTCTCACCTGAGTGAGCGAGGGCAGACCGACCTCCCAGGAGGCTTCTGAGGGCCGTTGTCTTTCCCACCGGTGTTTAATTATCTGTTTTCAGCTATTTAAAATTTAAGGATTATGGTTTTTTTTTTTAATTTTGAAAATTAACTGTGGGATTTCAGCCATGCAACTTTGTTCTTAAAATTATCTTTCAAGCTTAAACATTGCGGCATTCTGCCTTTAAAATATTATGGTAATATATTTCAAAATTTCGTAATTTAATTGTGGCCTTCAGCCACTTGTATTGCACCTTGCATATGTTTGTTCTTTCTACTTTGCCTTGAGGCTTTCCACCTAGTCTTGATATATGTTGTTTTGATTATTTTATTTGCTATTTTAACTGCATTTTATCTTGAAACTTCCTGGCAGATTAAAACTGTGTGCCCGACCGAGACTCGAACTCGGGACCTTTGCCTTTCGCGGGGAAGTGCTCTACCATCTGAGCTACCGAAGCACGACTCACGCCCGGTACTCACAGCTTTACTTCTGCCAGTATCTCGTCTCCTACCTTCCAAACTTTACAGAAGCTCTCCTGCGAACCTTGCAGAACTAGCACTCCCGAAAGAAAGGATATAGCGGAGACATGGCTTAGCCACAGCCTGGGGGATGTTTCCAGAATGAGATTTTCACTCTGCAGCGTAGTGTGCGCTGATATGAAACTTCCTGGCAGATTAAAACTGTGTGCCCGACCGAGACTGGAACTCGGGACCTTTGCCTTTCGCGGGCAGAAGTAAAGCTCTGAGTACCGGGCGTGAGTCGTGCTTCGGTAGCTCAGGTGGCAGAGCACTTGCCCGCGAAAGGCAAAGGTCCCGAGTTCGAGTCTCGGTCGGGCACACAGTTTTAATCTGCCAGGAAGTTTCATATCAGCGCACACTCCGCTGCAGAGTGAAAATCTCATTCTGCATTTTATCTTGTTGATTTTTAAGATTTCTTGTTTGGAGACCTTCAGCCGTGAAGGAGTTGCATTTGGTAAAGGCTCGGCTACGTGCCGCTTTGGTTGTAAATGTGTTATTAAATTACAATAAACTACAAGGTGAAACTGACCCCAACGTTATTTGGCCCTTTCCACAATCCTGATTACCTGTTCTGGCCAGCGGGTTTAGTGGGTGTCTGAGTGAGGTCACCGAATCTCTCCCCAGTTGAGAACGTTTGCAGCATTATAAACTGGGCCATCCAGTTAGCTCGGTATTTTGACGTACTAACGCGCAAATTGGACAGAATTCGGCACGATAGCCCTCAGGAGGTTCTCCAACATCTCCCTCAATCAATGCCAAGCCGAACAGCTTCTTGCATCAGATCCAGAGTAGGAACAACGCACTACTACTTGCTCACTTTCTGAAGCTCTTCCTCTTGAATATATCATCCAATTTTTCTGTAATTGTTATCATTTTTTTGCCTGTACATGTATGTTACATTCACCAACTTCCGTCCCATCCGTGCGTCGTTTTCTCCCTGTCTTAGAGTGTATAACAACACAAAAGTTCTGGCGTGCGCTTCGAGATATTAGCGAAGTATTGGAAATTTTGTCTGCGGAATTCGACTTCGCCATCCATATAATTAAAGTAGCTGAAAACGCTTTTTCTAACTCGGCAAGTGTGATTTATCACCTACTGTGAGTACTGCATATCTTTGCTTAATACTTTTAGACATCATATCTATTAAGTGTGCTGTAAGGTGTGGATTGTGTCAGTGTGAGAGATCGGTCGAAAAAAATGTGAACGCTAATTCGGCATCTACCATCTGGTGAGCAAGATGTATGAAACAGGCGAGGTACCCTCAGACTTCAGGAAGAATATAATAATTCCAATCCCAAAGAAAGCGGGTGTTGACAGATGTGAAAATTACCGAACAATCAGTTTAATAAGCCACAGCTGCAAAATACTAACACGAATTCTTTACAGACGAATGGAAAAACTAGTAGAAGCCGACCTCGGGGAAGATCAGTTTGGATTCCGTAGAAATACTGGAACACGTGAGGCAATACTGACCTTACGACTTATCTTAGAAGAAAGATTAAGGAAAGGCAAACCTACGTTTCTAGCATTTGTAGACTAAGAGGAAGCTTTTGACAATGTTGACTGGAATACTCTCTTTCAAATTCTAAAGGTAGCAGGGGTAAAATACAGGGAGCGAAAGGCTATTTACAATTTGTACAGAAACCAGATGGCAGTTATAAGAGTCGAGGGACATGAAAGGGAAGCAGTGGTTGGGAAGGGAGTAAGACAGGGTTGAAGCCTCTCCCCGATGTTATTCAATCTGTATATTGAGCAAGCAGTAAAGGAAACAAAAGGTAAATTCGGAGTAGGTATTAAAATCCATGGAGAAGAAATAAAAACTTTGAGGTTCGCCGATGACATTGTAATTCTGTCAGAGACAGCAAAGGACTTGGAAGAGCAGTTGAACGGAATGGATGGTGTCTTGAAGGGAGGATATAAGATGAACATCAACAAAAGCAAAACGAGGATAGTGGAATGTAGTCGAATTATGTCGCGTGATGCTGAGGGAATTAGATTAGGAAATGAGACGCTTAAAGTAGTAAATGAGTTTTGCTATTTGGGGAGCAAAATAACTGATGATGGTCGAAGTAGAGAGGATATAAAATGTAGACTGGCAATGGCAAGGAAAGCGTTTCTGAAGAAGAGAAATTTGTTAACATCGAGTATAGATTTAAGTGTCAGGAAGTCATTTCTGAAAGTATTTGTATGGAGTGTAGCCATATATGGAAGTGAAACATGGACGGTAAATAGTTTGGACAAGAAGAGAATAGAAGCTTTCGAAATGTGGTGCTACAGAAGAATGCTGAAGATTAGATGGGTAGATCACATAACTAATGAGGAAGTATTGAATAGGATTGGGGAGAAGAGAAGTTTGTGGCACAACTTGACCAGAATAAGGGATCGGTTGGTAGGACATGTTCTGAGGCATCAAGGGATCACCAATTTAGTATTGGAGGGCAGCGTGGAGGGTAAAAATCGTAGGGGGAGACCAAGAGATGAATACACTAAGCAGATTCAGAAGGATGTAGGTTGCAGTAGGTACTGGGAGATGAAGAAACTTGCACAGGATAGAGTAGCATGGAGAGCTGCATCAAACCAGTCTCAGGACTGAAGACCACAACAACAACAGTTCGGCATATTGAGACCCACGCAAGGCCACGCCTTTTACGACATTGTACATCCGGTGTACACTGCCTGTGTAGAGAGCCGCAGTGTGTAGTGGACCATCATCTACTGCAGAGGCGCCTCCGTCCTGGACAGACCGCTGACAGGCCAGGCTGCTGTGTGCACGCCGTATCTGATGGAGACTTCAAATATTGGTACAGGAGCCGCTCCAGCGCTGGTCAGCAGAACGTACTGCGCCGCCGTTAATGCGAGAACTGGACCCCTAATGCAAGGCGGCCGACCTCACGACTTTAGTGAACGCGTGCGCCCGTAAAGCGGATTCCCTGAGACGATGTCACCTCCATTTTTTTTTTTTCAAAAGTCAATTCCGCCGGTACAACGCAGTCGTTTTCGCAAAAACGGACATAATGTCTGCAGGGATACCGCAGTCACTTTTTGTATAATGTTAATTATAATCCGTCCGGACTGCAAAATGTTTATTCACATGACCGGTTTCGGTTCCTCTAGAACCATCTTCAGATCTGAAATGACAATGATACTAATTTACTATTTCACAGATGCAAGCATATTTCGTCCTATCTGACCAACATCAAATGTACCAGAACGTACCTGCAATTTCGGTTACAGGAGTAACCCGTCCACACTCAGTTTCCTTCACATGCTGCGTCACATTAAATTGGTTGGCAGAATGCACGTCATTTATATTAATTATCAAACTCTTACCGACAGGTGGTGTCGGGTACATTTGTTACATTACATATGCACATACTGTATTAAGTAGATTTTTCTAATTTGCTTTTATCTCTAAAAATACTTAGTTAAGATCAATAGTTGTCAAGATTAAAATCTAGTTGTCAAGATTAAAATCTATACTTGTCAAAATTAAAATACATAATAAAATTATCTTTTTTGTACGATCGAAAACAAAGGGCGATTTCTATATCCATGGCGCTGGTGTAGACTTGTTTTCCTCCATGGTCTGCTACCGTGGTTCCCGCTATTTCCGTGCTGTGCCGCGAGCCGCTACATTTGATGTTGACCAGATAGGACGAAATGGGCTTGTATTTGTGAAATAGTAAATTAGTATCATTGCCATTTCAGATCTGAAGATGGTTCTAGAGGAACCGAAACCGGTAATTTGAATAAACATTTTGCAATCAAGACGGATTATAGTTAACATTATGCAGTCGTTTTTTACCATTTTTTCGTCTATTAGCAAAGTTTAAATACGGTTTTCTGGCACACAAAACTGACCAAGGACACCTGACTTTGTTGTTGTTGTTGTTGTGGTCTTCAGTCCTGAGACTGGTTTGATGCAGCTCTCCATGCTACTCTATCCTGTGCAGTACCTACTGCAGCCTACATCCTTCTGAATCTGCTTAGTGTATTCGTCTCTTGGGCTCCCTCTACGACTTTTACCCTCCACGCTGCCCTCCAGTATCAAATTGGTCATCCCTTGATGCCTCAGAACATGTCCTACCAACCGATCCCTTCTTTTAGTCAAGTTGTGCCACAAACTCCTCTTCTCCCCAATTCTATTCAATACCTCCTCATTAGTTATGTGATCTACCCATCTAATCTTGAGCATTGTTCTGTAGCACCACATTTCGACAGCTTCTATTCTCTTCTTGTCTAAACAATTTATCGTCCATGTTTCACTTCCATACATGGCTACACTCCATACAAATACTTTCAGGAATGAGTTCCTGACACTTAAATCTATGCTCGATGTTAACAAATTTCTCTTCTTCAGAAACGCTTTCCTTGCCATTGCCAGTCTACATTTTACATCCTCTCTACTTCGACCATCATCAGTTATTTTGCTCCCCAAATAGCAAAACTCCTTTACTACTTTAAGTGTCTCATTTCCTAATCTAATTCCCTCAGCATCACCCGACTTAATTCGACTACATTCCATTATCCTCGTTTTGCTTTTGTTGATGTTCATCTTATACTCTCCTTTCAAGACACTGTCCATCCCGTTCAACTGCTCTTCCAAGTCCTTTGCTGTCTCTGACAGAATTACAATCTCATCGGTGAACCTCAAGTTTTTATTTCTTCTCCATGGATTTTAATACCTACTCCGACCTTTTCTTTCGTTTCCTTTACTGCTAGCTCAATATACAGATTGAATAGCATCGGGGAGAGGCTACAACCCTGTCTCACTCCCTTCCAAACCACTGCTTCCCTTTCATGTCTCTCGACTCTTATAACTGCCATCTGCTTTCTGTGCAAATTGTAAATAGCCTTTCGCTTCCTGTATTTTACCCCTGCCACCTTCAGAATATGAAAGAGAGTATTTCAGTCAACATTGTCAAAACCTTTCTCTAAGTCTACAAATGCTAGAAACGTAGGTTTGCCTTTCCTTAATCTATTTTCTAAGATACGTGGTAGGGTCAGTATTGCCTCACGTGTTCCAACATTTCTGCGGAATCCAAACTGATCCTCGCCGAGGTCGGCTTCCACCAGCTTTTCCATTCGTCTGTAAAGAATTCGCGTTAGTATTTTGCAGCAGTGACTTATTAAACTGATAGTTCGGTAATTTTCACATCTGTCAACAACTGCTTTCTTTAGGATTGAAATTATTATATTCTTCTTGAAGTCTGAGGGAATTTCGCCTGTCTCATACATCTTGCTCACCAGATGGTAGAGTTTTGTCAGGACTCGCTGTCCCAAGGCTGTCAGTAATTCTAATGGAATGTTGTCTACTCCCGGGGACTTGTTTCGACTTAGGTCTTTCAGTGCTCTGTCAAACTCTTCACGCAGTATCATATCTCCCATTTCATCTTCATCTACCTCCTCTTCCATTTCCATAATATTGTCCTCAAGAACATCACCCCTGTATAGGCCCTCTATATACTCCTTCCACCTTTCTGCTTTCCCTTCTTTTTTTTGAACTGGGTTTCCATCTGAGCTCTTGATATTCATCAAGTGGTTCTCTTTTCTCCATAGGTCTCTTTAATTTTCCTTAGCCATTTTGCACTTCCTGTCGATCTCAATTTTGAGACGTTTGTATTCATTTTTGTCTGCGTCACTTGCTGCATTGTTGTATTTTCTCCTTTCATCAATTAAATTCAGTATCTCTTCCGTTACCCAACGATTTCTACTACCGTTTGTCTTTTTACCTACTTGATCCTCTGCTGCCTTCACTATTTCATTCCTCAAAGCTATCCATTCTTCTTCTACTGTATTTCTTTCTCCCATTCCTGTCAATTGTTCCCTTAATTCTCTCCCTGAAACTCTGGTCAACCTCTGGTTCTTTCAGTTTATCCAGGTCCCATCTCCTTAAATTCCCACCTTTTTGCAGTTTCTTCAGTTTTAATCTACAGGTCATAACCAGTAGATTGTGGTCAGAGTCCACATCTGCCCCTGGAAATGTCTTACAATTTAAAATCTGGTTCCTAAATCTCTGTCTTTATAACGTCATTTTGTTTAATAACAGTTTCAGATATTAAGCGATTATGAAACACCTAAAATAGGTACCAGTAAACAGAAATAATTTTTTTAAATATCTAGACCGTATATATTTTCTTTTTTTCTCCATTAACAATTGGAACACGATAACTAGTTTAGGTAACCAGAATGAGATTTTCCCTCTGCAGCGGAGTTTGCGCTGATATGAAACTTCCTGGCAGATCAAAACTGTGTGCCGTACCGAGACTCTAACTGTTTGAGGAGAAAAAAAAGAAAATATATCTGGTCTAGGCATTCCAGACTGGAACAAGAATGGGGGAAAGTGATCGTCGTACACAAAGATTCGCTCGGCTTCGCGCCGTAAGGTGGCTTTCGGAGTACAGATGCTGCTATGTTTATGTATCGTTTCGCATCCACTTATCAGTGGACTGCAGCGTATTTGTACACATATACACATACAAAGTCATCAGATACTCCCCAATACCGTATCGAACCTCCTTTTGCCCGGCACTCAACAAGTCTACTGCAGATATACTGAGCTATGATGACCGTATAGCCAGCCATTATTGCGGAAGTGTTGCCGGCGCAGGATTTTTGTGCAAGAAGTGAACTCTCGATGACTTCCCGTTAATGTTCGATGGGCTTCATGTCGGGCGATCTGGGAAGCCAAATCATTCGCTCGAACCGTCCAGAATGTCCTTCAAACCCACTGTGATTTGGTGACATGTTGCATTGTCATCCTTAGAAATTCTATCGTTGTTTGGGAACATGCAGTCCATGAATGGCTGCAAATGGACTCCAAGTAGCCGAACATAACCATTTACAGTCAGTGATCGGTTCAGTTGGGCCAGAGGACCCAGTCCATTCCATCATAACACAGCTGGCTCCATTATGGAGCCACCATCAGTTTGGACAGTGCCTTGTTGATAAATTGGGTTCAAAATGGTTCAAATGGCTCTAAATACTATGGGACTTAATATATGGGGTCATAATTGCCCTAGACTTAGAACTACATAAACCTGACTAACCTAAGGTCATCACTCACATCCATGCCCGAGGCAGGATTCGAACCTGCGACCGTAGCAGCAGCAGCGCGGTTCCGGACTGAAGCGCCTAGAACCGCTCGGTCACATCGGCTGGCGATAAATTGGGTCCACGGCTTCGTGGGGCCTGCGCCACACTCGAACCCTGCCTACCGAAATCACGACTCAGCCCAGGAAACGATTTTTCCAGGCGCCTAGGGTGAAACCGATACGGTAACGACCCCAGGAAAGACGTTGTAGGTGAGGCCGCGCTGTTAGCAAAGGCACTTGGGTCTGTCGACTGTTGCCGTAGCCAATTAACTCCGGACTTAGCCGCACTGTCCTACAGGATACGTTCGTCGTACCTCGCACTTTGATATGTGCGGTTATATCTCGCAATGCCGGCATGGATGTGTGTGATGTCCTTAGGTTAGTTAGGTTTAAGTAGTTCTAAGTCTAGGGGACTGATGACCTAAGATGTTGAGTCCCATAGTGCTCAGAGCCATTTGAATCATTTGAACCATCTCGCAATGTTGCTTGTCTGTTAGCACTGACAACTCTACGCAAAAGTCGCCACTCTCGATCGTTAAGCGAAGCCTATCTGGCACTACATTGGCCGGGGTGAGAGATGATGCCTGAAATCTGGTACTCTCGGCACAGTCTTGACACTGTGGAACTCGGAATAGTGAATTCCCTAACCATTTCCGAAATGGTATGTCCCATGCGTCTGGCTCCAACTACCACTCCGCGCTCGGCGTCTGTTAATTCCCGTCGAGCGGCCAGAATCACGTCGGAAACCTTTTCACATGAATCATACGAGTACAAATGACAGCCCCGCCAACGCACTGCCCTTACGCAGGGTGACCGGACCAAATATCTCACGAAATAAGCGTCAAATGAAAAAACTACAAAGAACGAAACTCGTCTAGCTTGAAGAGGGAAACCAGTATGAAATGTCCCCTTAGAAAAATTATACATGACTGTCCTCAAACTGGCACACAATATTTTTAGCGCAACGCAATCAGACTTTCAAAAATCCCTACAAAAGAATGGCCCTGACTAACATTAACCTATACGTTTCACAAATCACTTACCTCACAAAAATCTTGGTTACTCGAACTACTGCAATACAGCGAGCGCCACTACTGCCAGCTAAATAAAAGATTCAGACCTCGGAAGGCACTAACTACTGATAGGCATAGCATATGAAAGATTTTAATAGAGAACAAACACTGTATTTACCTTAATAGTCATCAAAAGTCATAATATATGTAGCAGTTCATGAGATCCAGTTTTACAAATTTCAAAACTCCGCCATTTCTCTTCCCACATCCACCACAGCTGGCGGCTCACCTCCAACTGCGCAACGCCACGCGCTGTTCACATCCAGCTGCCCAACACTACAATGGCAGACAACAATGCAAACTAGCCACAGACTGCGCACAGCACAGCCAGTGATTTTTCATACAGAGGGCTACGTGGCGTTACCAATAAGAAAACCTAAAAGCCTACTTGCACCAGATGGCGCTATGGTTGGCCCCCTAGATGGCGCTGCCATAGATCGAACTGATATGAATTGCGTTTATTCAAATAGGAACCCCCCTTTTTATTACATATTCGTGTAGTACGTAAATAAATATCAATGTTTAAGTTGGACCACTTTTTTCGCTTTGTTATAGATGGCGCTGTAATAGTCACAAACGTATAAGTACGTAGTATCACGAAACATTCCGCCAGTGCGGACAGTATTTGCTTCGTGTTAAAATGGACCTCGATATCGTGTTGATGTATGGTTATTGTGATCAAAATGCCCAACGGCCGTGTGCTATGTATGCTGCTCCCTATCCTTGACGACATCATCCAAGCGTCCGGACCGTTCGTCGGATAGTTACGTTATTTAAGGAAACAGGAAGTGTTCAGCCACATGTGAAACGTCAACCACGACCTGCAACAAATGATGATGCCCAAGTAGGTGTTTTAGCTGCTGTCGTGGCTAATCCGCACATCAGTAGCAGACAAATTGCGCGAGAATCGGGACTCTCATAAACGTCGGTGTTGAGAATGCTACATCAACATCGATTGCACCCGTACCATATTTCTATGCACCAGGAATTGCATGGCGCCGACTTTGAACGTCATGTGCAGTTCTGCCACTGGGCACAAGAGAAATTACGGGACGATGACAGATTTTTTGCACGTGTTCTATTTAGCGACGAAGCGTCATTCACCAACAGCAGTAACGTAAACCGGAAATACGCGCTATTGGTCAACGGAAAGTCCACGATGCCTGCGACAAATCGAACATGACCGACCTTGGCGGGTTAATGTATGATGCGGCATTATGTGAGGAAGGATAATTGGCCTCCATTTTATCGATGGCAAAATGGTGCAATGTATGCTGATTTCCTACTTAATGGTCTACCGATGTTACTACAAGACGTTTCACTGCATGACATAATGGCGATGTACTTCCATCAAGATGGATGTCCGGCACATAGCTCGCGTGCGCTTGAAGCGGTATTGAATAGCATATTTCATGACAGGTGGATTGGTCGTCGAAGCACCATACTGGCCAGCACGTTCAGCGGATCTGACGTCCCAGGATTTCTTTCTGTGGGGAAAGTTGAAGGATATTTGCTATCGTGATCCACCGCCAACGCCTGACAACATGCGCCAGCGCATTGTCAATCCATGTGCGAACATTATAGAACACTCGCTGTTGAGAGGAATGTCGTTACACGTATTGCCAAATGCATTGAGGTTGACGGACATCATTTTGATCATTTATTGCATTAATGTGGTATTTACAGGTAATCACGCTGCAACAGCATGCGTTCTCAGTAATGATACGTTCACAAAGGTACATATATCACGTTGGAACAACCGAAATAAAATGTTCAAACGTACTTACGTTCTGTATTTTAATTTAAAAACCTACCTGTTACTAATTGTCGTCTAAAATTGTGAGCCATATGTTTGTTACAGCCGGCCAGAGGGGCCGAGCGGTTCTAGGAGCTACAGTGTGTCTATGTGAAATCTTATGGGACTTAACTGCTAAGGTCATCAGCCCCTAAGCTTACACACTACTTAACCTAAATTATCCTAAGGACAAACACACACACCCATGCCCGAGAGAGGAGTCGAACCTCCGCCGGCACCAGCCACACAGTCCTTCACTGCAGGCGCTACAGTCTGGAACAGTGCGACTGCTCCGGTCGCAGGTTCGAATCCTGCCTCGGGCATGGATGTGTGTGACGTCCTTAGGTTAGTTAGGTTTAAGTAGTTCTAAGTTCTAGGGGACTGATAACCTCAGAAGTTAAGTCCCATAGTGCTCAGAGCCATTTGAACCCTTTGTTTGTGACTATTACAGCTTCTTTACGTACTACGCAAATATGTAATAAAAAATAGGGGTTCCTATTTTGAAAAACGCTGTTGATATCCGTTTGACCTTTGGTAGCGCCATCTAGCGGGCCAACCATAGCGCCATGTGGTTTCCCCCTTCCAGCTAGACAAGTTACGCTGTTTCTACTTTTTTCGTTTGACGCTTATGTCGTGAGATATTTGGCCCGGTTACTATCATCGGACCACCCTGTATACCTTATGTACGCGACACTACCGCCATCTGTATATGTGCATGTCGCTATTCAGTACCTTCCGTCCGTCACTGGTGCAGCAGCTCTCGTGTTGCAGACGCGGGGGCGGCGTTGCTTCCAGAAGACACAGCCCACGATGTGGTGTGTGGGGGGGGGGGAGGGGGAGGGGGCCAGCAGAAGCGGTGGGGCCAGTCTCCCCTTCCCCCCACCCCCCACTCCCGCTTCCCGTCACCCCTGACCAGTGATCCAGTCTGTGTGTGGCGGCCGCTGCGTGTGCTTTGTGCGTGCCGTGCGTCGAGTGCGTAGCGAGGCGAGGCGACGAGTTGTGGACGCGGGGCAGACACCTGTTGATGCGCGGCTGTGATTGGTCGGCGGCAGGAGGCGTTCGCTAGACAGGTAAGGCGGCCACGCGTGTCTGGTGTCTAAAGCTACCGACAATGCTGTGCTTGGAAGCGCCCCAGAGTCAAGTAGCGGGCGTAGCCCTGTGTGTATAGGGCGCCAGCCAACAGGTTTGTTTACATCTCTCTGGAGGAGGTAGAGGACACGACCTAAACGCACTTCGTCTGGTACTTAGCCCAAACAACTCTAAGCATTTGCATACACATACGCACTCCGCAGGCAGAGGGTATTTTGTACCGTGGCAAGTCATTCCCTTTCCTACTCCAGTCGCAAACATATCGAAGAAAAAACGAGTATCTGTATCGGTTGTGTCCAACTCGCGCCCCGCGTGTCGCATGCGGCCCCAATCAAGTATTAATGTGGCCCAAGAAGCGAGCATATATCATACGATCAGTAAACAAGAAATCCATAAAATTCCGCTTATGTAAAGTTACGAAAGTAATGACATCTCATGTACTGGCAGATAATTTTAAACCAAGGACAACCCCAGCTAACATACGTACACATATCTTACAGAACTTTAAAGCAATAAAATCCAGGTGTTGGAATGGGTAAAACTTTTGAACATATAGTTGACCGCTTTCGCAATAGTTTTAGTTGCAACGTTTCGTGTTTGCATTTTAACATCTGGATTTTACTGCTTCAGAGTTCTGTAAAGTACGCATCTCTGAATTCTATCAACAGTGTTTTGCGAAAAGAATGATGCCTTCCCTCCAGGGATTCTCATCTCCGTAATACTTGCACGTCGATCGAACCTACCGGTAACAAATCCAGCTGCACGCGCGCGCCCTTCAACTGTTCCGATGTCTTCCTTTAATCCGACCTGGTGCGGATCCCAAACACTCCAGCAGTGCTCAACGATGGGTCGCACTAATGTTCCAGCAGCAGTCTCCGTCACAGATGAACCACACCTTCCTAGAACTCTCCCAATAAACCGAAGTGGACCATTCGCCTTCCCCACTACGATCCTTAGATATTCGTTTCAGTCCGTATCTCTTTGCCTAGATATTTAATCGACGTGAAAGAGTGAATCAGGACATCACTAATATGTATTCGAACATTACATAATGTTTTTCCTACTCCTCTTCGTTAGTTTACATTTCGACAAATTCAGTGCACGCTGCCATTCATCAAACCAAATAGAAATGCTGCAGAAGTCATCTTCTATCCTCCTACAAACACTGAGAGATATTTTCCTGCATAGTACAGCCCGGGGACGGGGGTTATCACTGAAACAACCGGTTTCCTGTTATATCGGTTCGTTTCGACATCAGTTTAACCTGATCGTTAAAACCGCTCAGAATAACCGGTTAGTGAAATAACCGATTTCCAATATTTTATTCCTATTAGTCCCTGTAATAAACGCAGAAGCCGAACAAAGGTGGAAAAATTTTGACTGCCTCCGTTTCAAGATACACAGAAACAAAATATTAAATTAAATAGGCAAATAAAAGAAAACTTAGTCTATGTCCGTTTGCCACTTTTCTCGAAAGTGATGAGTGATTGAATGCTACACAAAATCGCCAGTATTCTTCTATTGATTCCAGTTCTTCGAAAAAGTTCTCCAAAATGATGTTGTATCTGTTTGGGCATTATCAGCAGTCAGTGTTGAAGAGCGAAAACTGAGGTTGAGGAACTCCGTTTTTCGTATTAATTTGTCCGTTCTCAAAGTCTACAAGCAGATAAAGATAAAGACCTACTATGCAGACACGGGCAGCAGATCACATATCTTCTCTTTTTATCGTAACCTCTCAATGAAACGTTAAGTGCTAAGTTTTCTCCTCATATGAGATGGCAAGATTGTTGTGGCCCTTTCCGTTTCTTTTTTTTTTTTTTTTTTGTGCTCTCATAGGAACATTTTTCCGCTGGTTCCCTTCTTTTCCTTGCTGCAGCAGGAGATGTAACTCATATGAAAAGAAATGTATTGCTCAATAAAATTAAACTAACGCAGACCTAATTTTACACGTCAGACCGGAGTTTACGTGCTTCGGTATGACAACGTGGCGTTCCAAGATGATAACGGAGACACTTTACGGCATATTTCTCCGTGCTGCGTCATCTTATAAACTACATTTCCGCCTCACACCGCATTTTCCATGTACAAGTAGGGTGACTTTGAACCTCCGTGTCTCGAGAACGGATTAAGATATCAATAAAATTTTCAAGATTGCTCAAGATCGGGATCTTAGGAATACACCGAAAAATTTACAGTCATTTGCTATGCACAGCCGTCTCGAAATACGCGGGTGGGTTTTGGTCCGCTGCTAACGACGAAAATACAGTAAAAATAAACCTTTTGGTGGTTTTCCGAGGAACTTCCCATGAACTAGTGATGACTTCATAATTCCCATCTAGCCCTAGCAGGAGGAAGTGTGTAACATTCATTCTTCGACCATGTACTGCAGGATAGAGACACTAAGAGGATCCTGCCGTCGGGTACACAAATGGTCCCTAGGCCAAGGGCTGTCCAAAACATCTGGTCCTACCTTTTTGTCAGTAACTGAACCCGAGATACCCGTTTTTATGCGCTGCGTTTTGGAATATATTAGGAACGCATGGTGTGGCACGCATACGGAGAGTATGAGTGCAGTATCGACGACCGCCGTACACCCGGATTTAACAAGTTGTGGGTAATATGAAGTGGAAAGTTGTCATAGATTTAATTATAAGTTCATAACATAATTCTGATGACTGACAGGATACTCGGAAATTGCAGTGAAAGAATTCGTTATCATTGTCGTTTCAATTTAATTGTGCGTACAAAGCTTTTAAGGAGACCTGGTTTTAAAGAAAGTACACTCTTGTGCTGTCCTAAGAGGGTTAATAGTGCTCGCTTTGTGGGGTGATAAGATTCGGTGGCTGTACGTGGTAAAAGACCGCGGCTATTCGAGTTCCGTGTTCCAAGTTTACTTGTTCCCCGGTGTTCAAACAATACTTTACCAAAATGTGTGTCCAGTGAAAGGAAAACGTTAAAACACCAGCGTGGAATCGTTTTGTTGCGAAGAAATCAGAAGCAACAAAACGTACTGATAACTGTCATAAACCACGTATTACCTGCTGAGTACGGTGTATTAACTGAAGGTATTGCTGGTGGGGAAGAATCCGAAAATAATTTTGAAAAACTATCCACGGTCGGTAACAAAAATTACAAAGCAGCCGATTTTCGCCGAGAACATCTGAAGCCGACAATAGCTGGCTCGAGCAGGAATGCAGCAGAGGTACTGTTGAATGTGTGCACCAGTTGTTCGAGGGGTAGGGTACGTTGAGGAGTTAGATTTAGGAAATGTGACAGTTATTGTTAAGGCAGTTAAATAACCGAAATGACTGACGTTGGCCAAAGTTTAGAGGATGTAAAATGCAGACTGACCATAGCAATAAATGCGTTTCTAAAGAAGTGGAATTTATTAACATTATATATAAAGTTAAATGGTAAAAAGTCCTTTCTGATGGTGTTTGTATGGCGTGTAGCGTTGCATGCAAATGAAAAATGGACAGTAAACAGCCTAGACAAGAGGACAGTTGAAGATCTGAAACTTTGTGCTACAGAAGAATTCTGACGATTAGATGAGATGAATCATATAGCTAATTAAGAGCTACTGAATCGAATGGAACAAAAGAAGTTACTGGGGTCGGTTGATGAGACATATTCTGAAGCACCAAGGAATCGTCAGGTTGCTAATGTTACCGACGGCCGAGCACCAACACCTGTCGTATGAAGTCAGGATAGCTGTTGGGAACCTGCGACGTCAGTAAAACATTATTAGAGTTTAATCATTTATTCTCAACGTTTACAAGTAATCGTTCTTCCACACCAACCTCGGCTGTTGGTGATTCAGCTGCGTGTTGGCTTCTAGCTGATGTCTGTCGAGCCAGCTCAGCGTGTGTACGGCTGGGCGAGGTTTAGCGACTGTGGCGCTGCAGTAGGTCACCAGCGAGCAGGTGCGGCCGTTGCCCAGAGCAGAGTAGTCTCAGGCTGACTGCTGGAAGGTCCTAGAATTCTACAATGACCTTCGATGACCATCTACAATGTTCCTGGTGTCGGTAGTCGTGGGGTCGGTTGTCTGCTTCTGATTGGCGGATTAGGTGCGACAGCAGCTAAAACACCTACTTGGGCATCATCATTTGTTGCAGGTCGTGGTTGACGTTTCACATGTCGCTGAACACTTCCTGTTTCCTTAAATAACGTAACTATCCGGCGAGCGGTCCGGACACTTGGATGATGTCGTCCAGGATACCGAGCAGCATACATAGCACACGCCCGTTGGGCAGTTTGATCACAATAGCCATACATCAACACGATATCGACCTTTTCCGCAATTGGTAAACGGTCCATTTTAACACGGGTAATGTATCACGAAGCCAGTGCCGTCCGCACTGGTGGAATGTTACGTGATACCACGTACATATACGTTTCTGACTATTACAGCGCCATCTATCACAACGCGAAGAAAGTGGCCCAACTAAAACATTCATATTTCTTTACGTACTACACGAATATGTAATAAATAATGGGGGTTCCTATTTTAAAAAAACGCAGTTGATATCCGTTTGACCTATGGGAGCGCCATCTAGCGGGCCAACCATAGTGCCATCTGGTTTCCCCCTTCAAGCTATACGAGTTTCGTTCTTTGTACGAGGTGCATTCAAGTTCTAAGGCCTCCGATTTTTTTTTCTCCGGACTGGAAAGAGATAGAAACATGCACATTGTTTTAAAATGAGGCCGCGTTCATTGTCAATACGTTCCAGAGATGGCAGCACCGTACGGCAGATGGAATTTTACTGCCAGCGGCGAGAATGACAACTGTTTTAAATACCTAAAATGGCTACGTTTTCTTTACTTGAACAGCGTGGAATCATTCGTTTTCTGAATTTGCGTGGTGTGAAACCAATTGAAATTCATCGTCAGTTGAAGGAGACACGTGGTGATGGAATTATGCATGTGTCGAAAGTGCGTTCGTGGGTGCGACAGTTTAATGAAGGCAGAACTTCGTGTGACAACAAACCGAAACAACCTCGGGCTCACACAAGCCGGTCTGATAACATGATCGAGAAAGTGGAGAGAATTGTTTTGGGGGATCGTCGAATGACTGTTGAACAGATCGCCTCCAGAGTTGGCATTTCTGTGGGTTCTGTGCACACAATCCTGCATGACGACCTGAAAATGCGAAAAGTGTCATCCAGGTGGGTGCCACGAATGCTGACGGACGACCACACGGCTGCCCGTGTGGCATGTTGCCAAGCAATGTTGACGCGCAACGACAGCACGAATGGGACTTTCTTTTCGTCGGTTGTGACAATGGATGAGACGTTGATGCCATTTTTCAATCCAGAAACAAAGCGCCAGTCAGCTCAGTGGAAGCACACAGATTCACCGCCAGTGCTGAAAAAACGATGGTGTCCATGTTCTGGGACAGCGAGGGCGTAATCCTTACCCATTGCGTTCCAAAGGGCACTACGGTAACAGGTGCATCCTACGAAAATGTTTTGAAGAACAAATTCCTTCCTGCACTGCAACAAAAACGTCCGGGAAGGGCTGCGCGTGTGCTGTTTCACCGAGACAACGCACCCGCACAGCGAGCTAATGTTACGCAACAGTTTCTTCGTGGTAACAACTTTGAAGTGATTCCTCATGCTCCCTACTCACCTGACCTGGCTCCTAGTGACTTTTGGCTTTTTCCAACAATGAAAGACACTCTCCGTGGCCGCACATTCACCAGCCGTGCTGCTATTGCCTCAGCGATTTTCCAGTGGTCAAAACAGGCTCCTAAAGAAGCCTTCGCCGCTGCCATGGAATCATGGCGTCAGCGTTGTGAAAAATGTGTACGTCTGCAGGGCGATTACGTCGAGAAGTAACGCCAGTTTCATCGATTTCGGGTGAGTAGTTAAATAGAAAAAAAATCAGAGGCCTTAGAACTTGAATGCACCTCGTAGTTTTTTCGTTTGATGCTTATTTCGTGATATATTTGGCCCGGTCATTATCAATGGACCACCCTGTATATATATCTTTAGTGATTTATTACAGAGAGGATTACACATCTGGTGAAAAACTATAAATAGTTTTTTATTACTGTTTAGATATTTATTCTTTCAACAGGCTTTTATTAGACCAAATTTAATTAGAATTTTATAGACAGGAACGGATTCCTGACCTGAAACGGAGGAAAACAGGTCCTATGAGCACGTGTTCGGAAATGGACTGTGTGCGTGAAACCGCAACGAATCGTCCCGGAACAGAGTGCAGAGCTGCATCGCATCCACGTCACAGCAGGTGTTCAGGGTGGCCTCCGTGGGAGCGCAGCTGACAGGGGTGGTAGGGGTTATCATGCAGGATACACACAGCCGTAGTTTGGCTCACACCGTGGTGCCAGGTCACCTGCCTGGGGCTTGTACCGGGGTTCGTCTCAGTATCCTGGAGAACCCGGTCCTCCAGATCTGGTGTAGGCACAGTCCGCCGCCTCCCTGGACTTTCTTCTGTCTGAAAGGACCCGTGATCACACAAACGCCCAAAAAGGACTCGACATGTTGTGTGATGTTTTGTCTCAAAATTGGCTCAAATGTCTCTGAGCCCTATGGGACTTAACATCTGTGGTCATCAGTCCCCTAGAACTTAGAACTACTTAAACTTAACTAACCTAAGGACAGGACACACATCCATGCCCGAGGCAGGATTCGAACCTGCGACCGTAGCGGTCGCGCGGTTCCAGACTGAAGCGCCTAGAACCGCACGGCCACACCGGCCGGCTCTTTCTTGTCTGTGAGGGTACCTGTTTGGTACAGCCCTACTGCCTCTCGACCGTTTCCATCTGCTTGGCCGCACACAAAACACCATCTCGGCTTGTTCCCTACATGAATACCGGACCGTTGCGCTGCTTACAGTTCGCTGGCTCACTGACACAGCCTGCAACACACAAGGAACACACGGCGCGTGGTCAGTGGATCTGTCACTCGTCAGCGCGATCTACCGTGGCAACGACGCATTTGCGGACACATGTTCACATTTGCAGTCAATAATCTCCCCACATTTCTTCTGGTAAACCTTCCGGGATATAAGGTCGTGGTCCATGAAACTCTTCAGCTCCTAACGTTTCGTCCAGAGCTGCGCTGGACATCTTCAGAGGGGTGTTTCTCCTCCGGTGAGTCTTGCCGACCGTCAGTCGACTGTCAGTCGGCAAGACTCACCGGAGGAGAAACACCCCTCTGAAGATGTCCAGCGCAGCTCTGGACGAAACGTTAGCAGCTGAAGAGTTTCGTGGACCACGACCTTACATCCCAGAAGGTTTACCAGAAGATATGTTATCCGGTCGTGAAAGCCTTCATACTAATCTCCCCACATTGTTGGTGTCATTTGTGTTCAGTCTGTATATGTTAATACACTACTGGCCATTAAAATTGCTTCAGCACGAAGATGACGTGCTACATACGCGAAATTTAGCCGACAGGAAGAAGATGCTGTGGTATGCAAATGATTAGCTTTTCAGAGCATTCACACAAGGTAGGCGCCGGTAGCGACACCTACAACCTGTTGACATGAGGAAAGTTTCACTAATTGAAAACGTCTGGTCAATGGTGGCCGAGTAACTGGCTCGTCACAATACGCCAGTCACTACTGTTGATGAACTGTGGTATCGTGTTAAAGCTGCATGGGGAGCTGTACCTGTACACGCCATTCAAGCTCTGTTTGACTCATTGCCCAGGCGTATCGAGGCCGTTATTACTGCCAGAGGTTGTTGTTCTGGGTACTCTCAGGATCTATTCACCCAAATTGCGTGAAATGTAATCACATGTCAGTTCCAGAATAATATATTTGTCCAATGAATACCCGTTTATGATCTGCATTTCTTCTTGGTGTAGCAATTTTAATGGCCAGTAGTGTATGTATCATTTTTTTCATTTATGTAACACTATGTGTTACATCCTACTATGTTTATTCCACTGTCTTGTAATTTTATTGCCGTCCGCTGTGGCCGAGCGGTTCTAGGCGCTTCAGTCCGGAACGGCGCTGCTGCTACGATCCCAGGTTCGAATCCTGCCTCGGGCATGGATGTGTTTCATGTCCTTAACTTAGTTATGTTTAAGTAGGTGTAACTCTAGGGGACTGATGACCTCAGATGTTAAGTCCCATGGTGCTTCGAGCCATTTGAACCATTTGTAACTTTATTCTATACGTCCGAAGATGACACAATGGGAACGTCGAAACTGGTAGACTAATAAAACAATATCTCAAAATAGCGACTGTTGGTACGGTACACCGGGACAAGGCGGCACGCCGACGATCGTTGATTAAGGCACCGTGGAGCACCTGCTCGAATCCCAGAAGCAGCTCTGTGGGAGGTTTCCATTGTGTCATTCGAGTGCTCCACAAATATGAATATAGCACAATTCGGTCAGCTGGTCAAATGGAGACCCAGGATGAGGCCTCTTCCAAACTCTCAAAAAAATGGCTCTGAGCACTATGGGACTCAACTGCTGAGGTCATTAGTCCCCTAGAACTTAGAACTAGTTAAACCTAACTAACCTAAGGACATCACAAACATCCATGCCCGAGGCAGGATTCGAACCTGCGACCGTAGCGGTCTTGCGGTTCCAGACTGCAGCGCCTTTAACCGCACGGCCACTTCGGCCGGCTCCAAACTCTCACAGCCATCCAATGTCCACCTGTTTAAGGAGTATATACAAATACGTGGAGTATACTGCGCGTTGGAAACACCCTCTGCCACGCACCTGGCTGTGATTTGTAGAGTGTGGATCTGGCTGGAACTCTCCTCGACACCATGAGTCGTTGATCTCAGTCGATACATATTTAGCGTGTAACAAGTAACGTACCCCGGCTTTCCGAAGGTAGCAATAGTTCACCCAAAACTATCTGGAGATCCATTAGTGGCCACTGACGTGGGGTGTGTCCATCCTTCATCTTTACGGCGGTTCGGAATCTGCTAGGGACACTTGAAAACGCCGAAACCAGGGAAGGACGGCGGGGTCTGGAGCGAATCGACGTTCTAACTCATCCTGCAGGTGTTCGATTTGGCTCAGAGCGTGACTCGGAGCACAGCAGTCCATTTCAGGATTGTTATTGTCCACAAAGTATTGCCTGAAAATGCTGCTTTACGACACAGTGTATCGTCATGCTGGCACACGCACACACACACACACACACACACACACACACACTCTGTCTCCAAACAGTTCGTCTACTGAATCTTCTTTCTTCTTCTTTTGCTTACCCCATAGTCCCGCAGCGATCGCAGAGTCGGCGTGGTTACAACGGATTTGGCAGTGTTAGTGTTAGGAATGGCCGGACGCCCTTCCTGCCGCCACCCCATACCCCCCACGATGGAATCAGTGTACCCCAACTGTCTGCGTCTAGTGTAAATCGTGATATAGTGCGGAAATGTTTCAAATGTCTGCGACGCGTGTAACTGAGGCGGACACATGGAGACCAGCCCGGTATTCACCTAGCGCGATGTGGAAAACCGCCTAAGAACCACATCCAGGCTGGCCGGCACACCGGCCCTGGTAGTTAATCCGCAGGGCGGATGCGACCCGGGGCCGGCGCGCCTACCCGAGTCCAGGAAGCAGCGCGTTAGCGCACTCGGCTACCCTGGCGGGTTAAGCAGTTCGTCTCCTGAATGCAATACACAATTTTGTGAAATACGTTCGAACCCTTCCTCGTTTAGCGTTTACTTAAGCGCAATAACAGGATCAGACCCTACACACGAAAAACACTCCCATACTATTACACCACATCCTCTGCACTTCACTGTTGGTACTAGGTTTCCAGTCATCCACTGTCCAGTAGCGTGGCTCTTTACTCCATATCAAGCGTCACTTAGCACTGCCTTCGAAAATATGTGGCTTATAGAGAGATTGGAATGTTCCTCATGAATTTAGTACTCAGCTGACATCCAACGACCACTGTGCTGTAACTGCTTCTCTACTCACCACACAACACTCCCTCACCTCCTTTTATACTCTCTCGTGATATCTGGTAGTCAGTTCCGCGTTTATGGCGAGGGGAAGGGAGACTTTTGATCAGGTGGTGTATCGACTTGTCTGAGTGTAGCGGTAATATATTCGTAATACCAGCGGAAAAATGTGCCTTTTGAAAGAAAAAGAGAAAAGGAGCCGCTTTAAAAGACTGACGTAAAAGTGAGGAATCACCTTCCACAGGCCATATTCCACCTTTCTCACCAAAAATTTTGCCATGTGAGCGTTTTTGGGATTTTTTAACACAGAACATGCTAAATCCTTGTACCCAGTTTCTCTTCGTAGCTAATCCTTCATACCCAGTATCTCCCGCTCTGTGCCACTGTCTATAAAGCTCTGTCACTCTCCCATTGTCTCTTTTATTCTTCCATTGATTAACAGTCTATCCCACTTCCACTGACTCCTCTCTCACTTACTCTGTCTCCTTTTGTCTTTATTCCTCACTGACACTGTCTCCACCATACCTGGGCAGCTCGAAAATTCTGTGACGTGGGTCCAACTTATGTTGTCCTCTACACCCCTGTGTTTCAAATTTCGGTCCGACATACACCCCTCCATACACCCCGTTTTAAGTCCGCTGGTCTGGGAGGATCCAGTCGCTCCAAGCCTACATTATCGACCGATCTCTGCCTCTTCTTTCTTTTGGTCCTAATGCTACTATCTCCATCCACCTCTCATTCTCTCTTAAGGGGCTCCGGAACGCCCTATACTTGCAATGTTAAAATAACACTTATAAATTACATCTTTCCTCACAAAGTATTTGAGGTAGGAAGTTGAACTTTTTACAGATTATTTATTGGAATATGGGCTACAACTTAACACAGGGATTTTACAAAATTTTAGTTCAGTTATTAAAGATTATTTTTTTTCAATTGTAATGAAAATTCACAACATTTTTTGCAATTTTTTATTTATATATTCAAAAATATACAATATTTTGGAAAATGGCTGTGTTAAATTATGCAGAAGGTACTATGTAACATTTACTGAAAGTTTGAAACAAATATGTTTGGAAGATCCTTAGAAAACATGTAATTAGTATGAGAAAATTAAAGTTTTGGGAATCGAGCGCCAAAGATTGGATTAACTTTTTAGTGCATTCCAGGTCCATAGGATGGATTATCTTCATCCTCTGCAAACTCCTCTTCCAGCTTCCTCTTGTTCCTCCTCCTGTTTACTCTTGCTTGTATTTCTAGACTCTTTACAGCCCTGTCTGCAGCCCGAAGGCGTTCCTTGTCTAAAGCAAGCATCGCTCGTACCATGTTAGAACCTATCTTCATTCCCATATTTCTAAATACCTTGCACCTTACATTGTTGCCATCATTGAAAGTCGCAACAGTATCATACACACGAAAGTGAAGTGTTTCTATTCCAACAAATACAGTCTTGGGGATTCTCGACCATATAACACTATTTACACTTTCATTGGGGTTTTGAGTTTTTCCGTGAATACACTTTTTCAACAGTTCAGGTGCTGCTGAGTCTCTGAAAATAAGTTTTATCACCTCCATTATATACCTGATGAACACGGACGTTAATAATAACACCATCTGACAGCAGTTTAACAGCGCCACAGTGGGTCACGCCCATGTAGAACACATTTCAAAAAAAATTTTAAACTAGTTGTAGTCTTCGGAATTGAATAAATTATATATCTATTAAAAGGTAATAGTCTGCAGATTCAGAAAACACAAAAAAGTAAAATTTGAAGTTTTCATGATTTTGAGCCTTTCCGGAGCCCCTTAATACCACTGTCACTAGCTGATCACCAATATCTCCCGTAGCTTTCGCTCTGACTGCTGTTGTCTTCTTCCATCTCCTTCCCTTTCGGTGCCACTTTTTCTGTCGCACCACCATTGTCTCCTCTCTCTTTCTCTTTCACTGGCACTTTCTGTCTTCGCAACTCTTTTTCAACACAATAAAGCACGAAATGTTCGCACGGCAAAATTTTTGGTGAGCAAGCTCGACTTAGGACTGAAGCAGTTGCTTCCCCACTTTTCTGTCACACCCTCTTCAAGAGGAACACATTCGTCTTTTTTTCAGATGGTTCCCTTCTTTTCCCTGCTACATCGGAGTGTGCAGCTTATATAAAATGAATCCTGTAGCACAGTAATCTTTGTTTGCATACTTCGACATATTTAAATAATTTGACACATATAAGCAAGAAATAAGTATGCACAGTATACGGTTCACAAAAAATTGTTCTCTTTACATTTTTTGTGGATGCTTTGTTCACCGATCGCAGTTCACCGAAAATGCCCAGCTTATGATTTGTATCTTCAAACAGTAAAAATGTTATTAGAAATATTTTGCTGAATTTGCAGTCTTCCCAGTTTTACATAATTTTGGGAAGACATTTTCAGTACTTTTCAGGCATGCTATGACCATTTATAGCCCTTTTTTGTCATTGCAGCATCACTTTGAGCATATTTGTATCGGCGTGAAGCACATGTTTTACAGAGATAGCGCTTCATTAAGTTTTATTGGTCAAAAATGTTGACCGAAAACATAGTTTGGTGCCCTCAGAATTCTTGCGATGAGCCCACAACCCTTGCCAAGTGTTCACTACTTCAGTTTAAACTACATTTGCGTCTCAGGCCGGATATTTTGTACATGTTTTCCATGCATAAGTACGGTTACTTTGAACCTCTTTGGATCTCGATAGCGACTAATGATATCAAAAAAGATTTTGAGGTTCCCCAAGAACATTATCTTGAGAACATACGGTAGTAATTTCGACGACCTGCCATGAACAGAAATTATAGAAGTGCCCATCCCCACAATTGGTACTTTAAGAACCCACAAATCATGGTTTTTCCGGCGTATCTTCATAAGGACATAGATTTTCAAAAATGAGATAACGCCGTTCATAGATGACTGTTTAAAGAGAGTACCGTTAAAATTTCATATATTTTCTGTGCTTCGTTATTTAAATAACTGCGGCGCTCGGTGCAAAAACAAACACAACCCGGTTTTTGCAGTTTTATGCATACGTACGGTAACTTTGAACCTCTACGGCTCGATAACGGTTAATAATATCGCAAAAATTTTTGAAGTTCCGCGAGAATGTGGGCTGAAAATTTCAACGATCCGCCCTGAGTGCAAATTACAGGATTATCCACCCCACAAACTGTACTTCTCGTACCCAAAAATGACAGGTTTCCTGGATTTTCTTAGGAACCGCCCACGAACAACTGGTGCTTTTACAAGCTGCCTAAGGTCCACCATAGACCACACCTAATGTAAAAGAAGCAAGTGATTTGCTGTATTTGCCCCGGCTGCGTCAAGTGTGTTATGTTTATATTTTGACCCTGTACTATAGGATAGCTATAGTACGGCCGTTCTTCCGATAGGGAGGTAAATGAAAGTTAGATCAAGGACTATCCAAAACACTTGACATTTTGTCTCTGCGACCAATAGAAGCCGAGGTATGACTCCCTGACAAAATCTTATTTTCGCGCGCGGCTTTTTGAACACGTCAGTACCGTGCATCATACCTTCCTATCTACTAGTGAAAACCATATCACAATCCCTACAGTAGTTATCGTGATTAGCCTGACGGTACAGACAGAAGAATCGTGGCGGGGGACTTTTTAATTTACAGTGGCTTCAGGTATGCGGAAGGATTGCGGTTGTTGACAGTCCTGTTGTGCAGTCACTGTTGAAGGCGACACTCAGAAGTTCCCCCGCTAGCGTGGTGGCCCGGCTATCTAAGCAGGCGTGTGCTGGCGTCCGGGCAGAGTGTGGAGGCGGCCTTGTTATCAGCAGTACTGTGCCCTCACGGGGCGCCGGGTCAGCTTCCTACCGTAAGTAGCTGCCTGTCTCAGCAGAGGTCGCGGCTATTCGGCGCTCTCCACTAACGCCCTGTCATTAAATTCCGCCAGCGGAAAAATGCTCCTATAGTGGCGCAAACAGTATGAGTTGCTGTTTACTTATACGGCGGAAAAGCAGGGTGCCAACTGCCTCTGTCTACCTTCCTCAGCACCTTTTAAAATTTTCCAAAAACTTTTGAGTTGCGAACACACACTACTGGCCATTAAAATTGCTACACCAAGAAGAAATGCAGACGATAAACGGGTATTCATTGGACAAATATATTAGAACTGACATGTGATTACATTTTCACGCAATTTGGGTGCACAGATCCTCAGACATCAGAACCCAGAAAAACCAGCTCTGGCCGTAATAACGGCCTCGATACGCCTGGACATTGAGTCAAACAGAGCTTACATGGCGTGTACAGGTACAGCTGCCCATGCAGCTTCAACACGATACCACAGTTCATCAAGAGTAGTGATTGGCGTATTTTGACGAGCCACTTGCTCGACAACCAGTGACCAGACGTTTTCAATTGCTGAAAGATCTGGAGAATATGCTGGCCAGGGCAGCAGTCTAACGTTTCCTGTATCCAGAAAGGCCCGTACAGCACCGGCAACATGCGGTCGTGCATTATCCTACTGAAATGTAGGGTTTCACAGGGATCGAATGAAGGGTAGAGCCACGGGTCGTAGCACATCTGAAATGTAACGTCCACGGTTCAAAGTACCGTCAATGCGAACAAGAGGTGACCGAGACGTGTAACCAATGGCACCCCATATCATCACGCCGGATGATACGCCAGTATGGCGATGACGAATACAGGCTTCCAATGCGCGTTCACCGCGATGTCGCCAAACACGGATGCGACCATCATGATGCTGTAAACAGAACCTGGATTCATCCGAAAAAATGACGTTTTGCCATTCGTGCACCCAGGTTCGTGGTTGAGTACACCATCGCAGGCGCTCCTGTGTGTGATGCAGCGTCAAGGGTAACTGCAGCCACGGTCTGCGAGCTGATAGTCCATACTGCTGCAATCGTCGTCGAACTGTTCGTCCAGATGGTTGTTGTCTTGCAAACGTCCCCGTCTGTTGACTCAGGGATCGAGACGTGGCTGCACGATCCATTACAAGCATGCAAACAAGATGCCTGTCATCTCGACTGCTAGTGATACGAGGCCGTTGAGATCCAGCACGGCGTTCCGTATTACCCTCCTGAACCCACCGATTCCATATTCTGCTAACAGTCATTGGATCTCGAGCAACGCGAGCAGCAATGTCTCTATACGATAAACCGCAATCGCGATAGGCTACAATCCGACCTTTACCAAAGTCGGAAACGTGATGATACGCATTTCTCCTCCTTACACGAGGCATCACAGCAACGCTTCACCAGGCAATGCCGGTCAACTGCTGTTTGTGTTTGAGAAATCGGTTGGAAACTTCCCTCATGTCAGCACGTTGTAGGCGTCGCCAACGGCGCCAACCGTGTGTGAATACCCTGAAAAGTTTATCATTTGCAAATGACAGCATCTTCTTTCTGTCGGTTAAATTTCGTCTTCGTGGTGTAGCAATTTTAATGGCCAGTAGTGTATTATCGCTTTCTTAACATGCAGCTCACCTCAAACTCCCACAAGCTCCCCTAGTTGTAACTCGCTCAAACCCACTAATCTATCGCTGTCAGTCGCACGTACCTATCCACTCCCACTTGCCCTTTCTCAGTCACTCATTCAACCCAACTCCTGTCATGATGTCTTTGTGCCTCTTTATCACTATCTCCTACGTCACAGTCATCGTGCCCTTCGTTCTCTCTTACTACTACAGTCTCCTCTCCCCGTCGCTGTCTCCCTCTTGCTCTCTCTTACTGCTACTCTTTCATTCTTTCTTTCCTTACGCTGCTGTCTCTTCTCATCTCACCCTCGCTCCCTCTGTGTCTTCCTCGTTGTCTCTGCCTCTATACGTGGCACTACTGAGAGGGTAGATCGTCGTGTTCGGCTTATGGCTGAGAACTGCATCTGCAGCAGAAATTTGAGCAGCAGCAGCTGCAACGTGGTGTTTACGTGCAAACCGCTGACAAGTGAAATAATAACAACTACAGAGGACTTGCAAGATACAACTAATTTATTACTGATCATCAGTTTAACCCAAGGGGACAGTATTTACCAAAACTTTTCTACAAGTGTCTCTTATTCAGAAAAATACATTACACAATACCTTTCTAATTGAATTAGGTGCAAACAAGAACTTCTTATAACTTCTATACTAAATGTAAGCACATCAACAATAAAAGGTAGAATCAGTTCCATTTAACAAAGGGCACTTGAATTATAAAGGTGAAATAAGTTTCTTTTAAATAGGTCACTTGGGCAAGCGCAATAGGACAATTCACATAATTTCCAATTTCCGCTACCCATCAAGTATTTCTCCAAGTTCAACTCCCACTGCACGTAAGGTATAATTCAGAACACTAGTCTTCTTCCTTGAGGTAAATATATATTCTTCCTTGAGGTAAATCTACAGGGTGTTACAAAAAGGTACGGCCACACTTTCAGGAAACATTCCTCACACACAAATAAAGAAAAGATGCTATGTGGACAGGTGTCCGGAAACGCTTAATTTCCATGTAAGAGCTCATTTTAGTTTCTTCCACCTACGCTCAATGGAGCACGTTATCATGATTTCATACGGGATACTCTACCTGTGCTGCTAGAACATGTGCCTTTACAAGTACGACCCAGCATGTGGTTCATGCACGATGGAGCTCCTGCACATTTCAGTCGAAGTGTTCGTACGCTTCTCAACAACAGATTCGGTGACCGATGGATTGGTAGAGGCGGACCAATTCCGTGGCCTCCACGCTCTCCTGACCTCATCCCTCTTGACTTTCATTTATGGGGGCATTTGAAAGCTCTTGTCTACGCAACCCCGGTACCAAATGTAGAGACTCTTCGTGCTCGTATTGTGGACGGCTGTGATACAATACGCCATTCTCCAGGGCTGCATCAGCGCATCAGGGATTCCATGCGACGGAGGATGGATGCATGTATCCTCGCTAACGGAGGACATTTTGAACATTTCCGGTAGCAAAGTGAAGTCACGCTGGTACGTTCTGTTGCTGTGTGTTTCCATTCTATGATTAATGTGATTTGAAGAGAAGTAATAAAATGAGCTCTAACATGGAAAGTAAGCGTTTCCGGACACATGTCCACGTAACATATTTTCTTTCTTTGTGTGTGAGGAATGTTTATGACTTTTGAACACTATTAAGGTAAATACATTGTTTGTTCTCTATAAAAATCTTTCATTTGCTAACTATGCCTATCAGTAGTTAGTGCCTTCATTGGCGCTCGCTGTATTGCAGTAGTTCGAGTAACGAAGATTTTTGTGAGGTAAGTGATTTGTGAAAGGCATAGGTTAATCTTAGTCAGGGCCATTCTTTCTAGGGATTATTGAAAGTTGCGCTAAAAATATTGTGTGTCAGTTTAGTGTTGATCAGAATAGGTAAAGAGCGAAATGTCTGAGTACGTTCAGTCCTGGTCAGATGTTTGAAAATCAAATAATGTAAGAGGTTTATCAGCACAGTAATTCATTAATTTTTCTAAGGGGACGTTTCACCTCTGGTACTGATTAGCCAAGGCGTCGTACTCCGGACATCGATTTAGACACGGACCAGGTGCCCGCTGCAGTGCTGCAACAGAAAAGCACAGACACACACAGCCACAGCCAAGAGAAACAATGTTAACAGCCCCAGAATACAGTAAGATAAAATTCTGCAAAGATAGATCACATCAAGACAAAGGCAAATTAAAAATGGTTAAAAGAATTAACTTCTTCTTAAGTTGCCAATCCTAAGATTGATTTGCAGCAGCTCTCCATTCAGTGCGATTGTCGGCCAGCCTCTTCAATTCCGTGAAACTTCCGCATCCTAGGTCCTGCATTATCTGGCTTATGTACTTTCTTCTAGGTCTGCCTCTTGCCCTTTTGCCCTCCACAAGGCCTTCCGTTATAGTGTGGAGAAGACTTTCATGTCTCAGAATGTGTCCCATCCATATATCTCTCCTCTTCTTGACCGTCTTCCAAAGAACTGGAACTTCCTCCGCTCTCTGCAGGACTTCTTCATTTGTCATCCTGGCCGTCCATGGAATTTTTAACATCCTTCGCAGACACCACATTTCGAATCCTTCAATCCTTCTTCTTTCGTCCTCTCCAAGTGTCCAGGTTTCGCTGCCGTAGAGAAGCACACTCCCAACAAAGGTCTTTATTAACCGCTTCCATAACGACAGACTTATCATATTTGATGTGAGGAGTCCTTTCCTTTTATAGAATGCAATCTTTGCCTGATTTATTCTACTTATTACATCTTTCCTACTACGACCATCTGATGTTATTCTGCTTCCCAAGTAGACAAAGTCTTGTATTTCTTTCAGCTTCTCTCCATTCAGCCTTATATTCGTAATTGCTTGATTATTTTGTTTGCTTGCAACTAAGATCGTATTCATATTATGGCTGCTGGTACTTGAGAAATCTAATTAGATCTTTAATGAAGTGGTTTCTCCTTGCCTTCTTCATTCTATGCCGTTGGCCATCATGTGGCTCTTCCGCCTTTAGGGACAGTTTCCCATCCCAAGGACAAGAGAGTGCCTTGCCTCTACCTGCTCATCCGCCCTCCTAGGAGGCCGTTTCGCTTGGTAGAGGGTGTCTCCTTATTCCGGGAGATACTCGGTCGCCATATCCTCGTTAGTGGTAACAGGGTGTACCGTGCAGCAATCCTTGGCTGCAACTCGTGAAGGTGAGGTTGGCATTTGTATGGAGAGGCTGTTTGAGACGCATCACATACCTTACACCCCAAGAATTAACTGTAGACCTCAAATTTCAAAATATGTAAAATTGCCCCAGCAGAAACAGACTAGTTTTAAAATGGCAACGATAAGACGAAACATAATATTATTACACCAGTACGTCGCAGTTCCAATACAATATTGGCACTCATAAGAAATGGTAGAAGCTAGTGATAACACAGGTAGGCCCGAGTGCAAAACAAGAAGGCTTGAATGTCTACTTCTTCAATAGACAGCTGCGTGGTACATAGTTCAACTCCACTAGCCAAAATGAACAACACATTGCTCAGCGTCCTGTGTAGAAGACCGTGGCCCAGTCACGCCTGAAGAGCTTGCAGTAACAGGCCCGCTTCCGCACTCCGATCCACATACGCCGGTCAAATCCAGCCAACTCCACGCAAACACAAGTTTCACCCTCTGAGCAGCGACACGCACCGGCCGTTCCGAAGCCAAAACCCAGTCTGCCCGCCAGCCCACCAGCGCCACCACCGGCCAGCGAGGCGACCATAAGCGACGCCAGAGGGAAGCAATCGATACGGGTGAATCGAACGGAGAAAGCGACTGGCGCCAGCGCCTCCCCGCGTATCGGCAGCAGTTGGTACTAGAGTTGGGCAACACGATTCTTTTTCCCTATTCGATTCCTACGATTCAATCTCACATTGCGAATCGATTCCTACAATTCGTTCACGATTCATTCTAGTCTGCGATGGCACGATTCTTACGGAATGCAAAAAGTTCTACATCTTACTCACAGATGGCAGGACATGTGTGAAATTGTCAATGGGGTTAGAATCGAACTGTGTCGTGATAAGATATGCCAGAAATAGTTTATTTATGAGTAAACATGCATATGACGTTACTAGTGTGATTCTCGATTTATACTTGTAATGCCTTAATTGATGAAAGGTCATGTTTGATTTGATTGCATTCATTGTTTTATTTCAGCATACCAGGAAAGAGGAGTCGCTTTGTGCGAAAAGTGGTGCAAAATTACGTGGTATGCCAGTTTGGTTGTGTGGCTTGAACGTGTCTAACTACAGACGTCTGTTTTTTAGTAACAAAATCTAGCAGTGAGGCAGACGTGGTTTGGCTCATTTCATCCTATGTTTTTCTGTGCTAACATGTCTTTCCAAGTCCACATCACCCTTGTAATTCATAACGCAGCTGACAGCCCTCCCACACAGCAGATTTAGCTTAACTTTCATTTCTTCTAAATACAAAGCATAGGTATTTTCCTTTTAATTTGTCTGAGAACTTGCCGCTGCCACTACTATTTACGTGAGAAGACGACATATTTCTGAACAGTAGGATTCAATCGTATACAGCGACATTACTTCACTAAAATTTAATATGAATCTGAACACGATAACATTCGAAAACTCGAACTTGAAATTATTAATTAAAAAGGTTTTGTTTAAAGACGGTATTACACGGCAATCCACCAAGAAAGGTATTGGTTAGAGAGCCTATATTCTCTCTATATAGGCTCTGTAATATTGGTCTAGTGCGACAGCCATTTAGTGGCAACACTGGTGGAACTAACAGAATTAGCAAATTAGCAGTGAAGTAATGTCGCTGTATACGTGTGTATCCTACAATTTAGAAGTATGCCGTCTTCTCACATAAATAGTAGTGGCAGAAGCATCTGGCGGTCGTAATTATTCGGCACGACTCGGCATGATCGGAAGTTGCCTTCGAAGCATAGCGAAGTAAGAATCGATGAATCGTTGGAACTTGGAATCGTCACGACTTGGAAACACGCAATTGTTCTTACGATTCTTTTGAACGACGATTCGTCCGTATCACGATTCGATTCTTACGATTCTTTATTTAGAGTCGTTCAAATGAACGACTCATTCACGAATCGCCACAACTCTAGTTGGTACCACAGCGACACAACGAACTGTTACTTCAAGGACAGCTCCGAGCCAGACGCCCTGTACCGTGCATTCCACTGACCCCAAAGCATCGCCATTTGGGGGGCAGGGTAGAGGTCTGCTGTGTTTTTGTTGAAAGCTGTTTCTGCCTCGGTGCCAGTGATGGCCGTATGTTGGTTAGGAGGAGGCCAGAGTTGCTGGACGTACATGTGGAGTTATGGTATGGGGTGCCATTTCCTACGACAGCGGGAGCACTCTCGTGGTAATCCCACGCATCCTGACTACGAATCTGTTGTTCAATCTGGTGATTCTACCCGTTGTGCGGCCATTGACGAACGGCATTCATGGGCGTGTTTTCCAACAGGATAACGCTCGCCCACATACCGCTGTTGTAACCCAACGTGCTCTACAGAGTGTCGACATGTTGCCACGGCCTGCTTTATCACCGTATCTGTCTCCAGCCGACCACATGTGCGACATCGCCGGACGACAACCGCAGCGTCATCCACAACCAGCACCAACCGGCCCTGTGCTGACCAACCACGCGCAGTGGGCGTGGAAGTCCATCTCACAAACTAACACCCCTCACCTGTACAACACAATGCATACACGTCTCTACGCTTGCATTCAATAGTCTGGTGGTTACATCGGCTATTAATGCGCATTTCATATTTGTAATGGCTTTTCTCGCGCACACGTTAACGTGTGATCTTGCTGTGTTAATCAGTTAAAAATGTTACCTAGACAAGTGTACTCCAGAAATTTCGTTGCTGCGCATTAATTACTTTTGGGTGTTGCGATTTTTTCCCGTCAGTGTAGATACTAACATTTCTGTCAGAATAGATTCTAATCGAACCTAACCTTCTTGATCAGGTAAAAAACTTACGAAGGAGATGGCGACACACTGTGAACAGGCAGTCGGCCGATAATATCGGGCGATCTCTGGCGAAGGCGACTCGCAATAGCCGTCCGCGTCACTGCGAACGCGGCCTTAGAGGGTACGGGAACGTATTGTATTAAGTTATTTAAGGAATAACGCATTCAAGTAGCAATAAACTACATTCTTTTTCCACTAAAGAATTTACAAACATAAGTGTATTTCTCATGTAAAACTAAAATTCATGTATTGCATGTTTCAAATGCTCAGTCAGTGTTTAATCTGTATAATACAAGGTATATGTATCTAAGGTATCACATAGAACATACCGCAACTACCAACAACAGGACAAACAAACAGCTGCTGAATATCATGTAGTGCCTTGACTTGCAGCACTCCCAGTAATATACCAATAAACACAAACACAGTAAAAATACATAACCACAAACCACTTCAGATGAGAATAGCTCGAGGTTCTACTGAGACCTTCTCACCTGAAATACGTAGGACTAGGCCATTACCAACCAACATGCTACATAGCCTATATTACACATCCAGATACAGTATATCACTTCCCTCTGCATATTGCAAATTATTTCTGCCACACTAATTGTATTACATTTTTATTTTTATTTTTCTTTGACATTTTCATGTATAAATTATATTCTCCCATCAGCTAGGCAGAAGCAAATTGTTTACAGCCATTTTAACAACTGTTAAGCACTCATCTCGCTGTAACCTTAGAGAAATTTTTATATTATGGTCTTTATATTATTAAAAAAAGCATTAACAACTGTATACCAAGAAGCATCCGACCCACCTTACATTTAAAGACGGTGGGTTAGTCTCTACTGTTAATGAAATAAATAAAATAAATAAAAGTACTGCACGTGCACATTGCGTAGCAGACTTCTGCGGAGAATCAACAAACGTTTCCAACACGAGAGCCTACGAAGCATGACTTGTAGCTGTACGCTGTCTTCCTTATCTTCCTTTGTGAATATCAAAAATCATTCCACACAATTCCAATTTGTTATGATGCGTTTAATTGCTAGGCGGGATGGCGGTTCTGATTCAAATTCCCGCCTACACTGACGTTGCACTCCAACGGCATTATCAAACTAGAAAAACCGCTTCACAATACATTTTCTTTGCTCAGTTGTCAAGCGTGATGCAGCCATCTTGTTTTCTCAATACCGAGGTGAAAGTACTAACATCTCTTGAGGCAAAGACCACTCTCGTAAGTCCAATCGAACGGCAATATCGATATCTCGATAGAGCTTGGAAAAGAGTGTATACATTTTCTTCTGGCGGACTCTGTATAGTTTGCAACCTCCTCGTCTTGTGATACAGCTCCTAGAGCATCAGCAAATAGTAGGTGATGTAAATAAAGTCCATGTTTAATTTCCAGTCCCATCCCATCGCAGTTACACTGCCAGAAGCAGAGTTCATTTTGTTTGCAGATGACACAAATATTGCAATAAATAGTATGTCGACTGTAGTTCTAGAAAGCTCTGCTAATGATATTTTCATGGATATTAATAAATGGTTTAAAGCCAACTCACTATATGCAATTCAGAACCTCTAAGAGGTTTCCACCCAGCATATGCATAAAGTATGAAGAAGAGCAGATAGAAGAGGTTGAGAGTCTTAAATTCCTGGGATTACAACCTGATAATAAATTCAGTTGGGAGGAGCACACCACAGAACTGCAGAAACGCCTTAACAAATCTGTATTTGCAGTTCGAGTGTTATCAGACATAGGCGACATAAAAATGAAAAAGCTTGCATACTTTGCCTACTTTCATTCCATAATGTCATATGCTATAATATTTTGGGGTAACTCTTCAAGTCAATCAAAAGTTTTCAGAGTGCAAAAGCGTGTAATACGTATTATTTGTGGAGTAAATTCACGGACGTCCTGTAGAAACCTCTTCAAAGAACTGGGTATACTAACTACTGCCTCTCAGTATATTTACTCCTTAATGAAATTTGTCCTAAATAATGCAGGGTGATTCAAAAAGAATACCACAACTTTAAAAATGTGTATTTAATGAAAGAAACATAATATAACCTTCTGTTATACATCATTACAAAGAGTATTTAAAAAGGTTTTTTTTCACTCAAAAACAAGTTCAGAGATGTCCAATATGGCCCCCTCCAGTCACTCGAGCAATATCAACCCGATACTCCAACTCGTTCCACACTCTCTGTAGCATATCAGGCGTAACAGTTTGGATAGCTGCTGTTATTTCTCGTTTCAAATCATCAATGGTGGCTGGGAGAGGTGGCCGAAACACCATATCCTTAACATACCCCCATAAGAAAAAATCGCAGGGGGTAAGATCAAGGCTTCTTGGAGGCCAGTGTCATGAAGTGCTCTGTCACGGGCCATCTTAGCATCAACTGACGCTGACGCCTAGTCAACAGCGCCTCAAGCGAACAAATGTACAACTAAATGAAACTTTATAGCTCCCTTAATTCGCCGACAGATAGTGCTTAGCTCTGCCTTTTGTCGTTGCAGAGTTTTAAATTCCTAAAGTTGTGGTATTGAATCACCCTGTATATCTCTTTTTCCAACAAACAGCTCAGTTCATACATACCATACCAGGAACAAAAATGATCTGCACAAGGACTCAAAAGCACTTACTTTAGTTCAAAAAGGGGTCCACTACTCAGGAACACTCATCTTCAATCATTTGCCAGCAAACATAAAAAATTTAGTTACAAGTAAAGATCAGTTTAAAAGGAGCCTGAAAGACTAGTGACCAACTCCTTCCACTCCATTGACGAATTTTTTAATAGAAACAAATGATATATTTTATATATTCATACTATTAGTATTGTTATTTCAGATTTTTTTAAAAAAATTTACATGTTCCACATCCACGAGGATCTCCTCAGCACGGATATATGGAACGAAAAACTAATCTAATCGACGAGACCATGATTTAAGAGTGATGTCTACACAGATTTTAAATAATGTTAGTGACATGGAGCAAGCTAGCTTAAATTTGGAGAAATACCGACAGTTTTACATATCGATATCTTTTGCGCGACCCTGCATCGGACACAGAGCTGGGCATGGTGCGCCCCTCCCCTCTGCCAGATGGCAGCACTGGAACCCGCTGGCTGTCTGGCTGGAACCTGTGCGGAGTCGAGGCCGGCGCATGTGAGTGGGGCCCGAGTGGTGGGTGCTTCCAGCGTTCCCACGGCCGGCCTTGCAGCCAGATGCCTCGCTGGAGTGGGGGCCCTCTGCTTCTGCTGCTGCTCCTGATTCTGCTTCTGCACAGACACACTTCCCGCCGTCCGCTCGCCTCCAAGTGGCAGCCGGGTCCAGCGTCCCATACAGGCGGCGCCCGCGAAACATTCACGTCTACACCGAGCTGGCAAACGTTTCCTCAAATATCGACATTTCAAGAAACCCTTCGAGTCATATCGACGTTCAAAATAGAGTACCTGATGGCAAGTACCGGGAAAACCCTATGTGGTGCCAAATTGACCGCAACATGCCACGAGACGTGTACCCGCCAGTATAAATGGAGGCGACGAGTTTTGTGTTGTCAGAACAGAAGCAGCAACAACGGAGCGTGTCGATCTGGAGAGCTCAGTGAGTTCGAACGCGGACCAGTGACTGGGTGAATGCAGTACACGTGAGGCGCCTAGTTGTTTCCACTGCTCTGTGTGGAATACGAAGGTTCTGTTATAGTTCACCAACCTGCTGTCTTCAAGTTGATGTCCCCAGCGCAGAAAACAGCACGCAGGTCGTAGGTTCTGTATCTTGAGGCTGAAACTGACTTTTAGTGAGGTTCTGTTCTGAAATAATGTATCACTTCTTTGGGATGCCATTCGCGTATTTTAATATAGCCACACGGTAATACTACATGATCTTAATACAACACCTTCTGATACAGCAAAGTACATGATCAAACACAATGTTTACGAAAATGTATCTATTTGTGGCAGGTGTCTGTGCCTCATGGCTACCGGATTGAATCCTTTAATACTGAATACTGGCAAACACATCCTGCCACAGACAACATGAGTGTTCTTCTCGACTGCCTAATCCAGAGTGACGAACAGCCCGAAACACTTCGCGCGCCATACCAGAAAAGGCGTGACCAGAACGCTTCCGAAGTGCTTCGTCTTCAATTTCATCAGTTTTTTGTTTTTGATTTAGATTGTTTTTAATAATTCTAAAATGACTGATTGATAGCCAGCTGTTGAGAGGATTTATATTAAAAAGTTAAGTCATTCCAGTGAGTAGTTTAACTACACTACTGGCCATTAAAATTGCTACACCAAGAAGAAATGCAGGTGATAAACGGGTATTCATTGGACAAATATATTATACTAGAACTGACATGTGATTACATTTTCACGCAATTTGGGTGCATAGATCCAGAGAAATCAGTACCCAGAACAACCACCTCTGGCCGTAATAACGGCCACGATAAGCCTGGGCTTCGAGTCAAACAGAGCTTGGATGGCGTGTACAGTGTTATCCTTAGGAAACTGAAGAAACGACTTGAGTGTGTTCGCCAGGACCAAAATACAAAGGAACATCCCCTTGACCATGCAGGGCCTCAGACAAGTCTGAGCAACCGAAAGCAACTCACGAAACTTCATTCGGCTGTTGTCCCTCATCCCCTCTACAGCCTGGATCTCGCACCTTTCATCTGTTTGACCCTATGAAGGCTGCACTCCGCGGGAAGCGCACGTGGATGACGGAAATGTTATTGATGTAGCGAGACGCTGGCTCCAACGTCGACCAGTAAAGTGAGAGCATACAGGCCCTGCCAGTAAAGTGGCATAAGGCCGTCGCATTGAACGGAGATTATATTGAAAAATAGGGTTTTGTAGCGATAAGAGTGGAGAACAGCACGGTGTACCCGAAATATGAATAAATCCAACCACTTTCAGAATAAAATGCATTGCATTACTTACTGAACGCCCCGCGTAATTGTTAATTGAGTGCTACTTTGTGAAACTTGCCTTTTTTCAATGGAAATAACGAAGACAGTTCTCACCTGCCCAGTATGACAGAGTGCTGAGCACTCGTCCCAACTGGAGCGCAAATGCCTGGTGCTGACGTACCACACCCTCCCTCCCTTCCCTCCCCCCCTCCCACTTGCCAAATAGTATAAACGTTCAGGACGTACTCACTAGTGTGACAAGTAGGGACCGCGGAGGGGCCGGCTGCGGAGTTTCGGCAGTGAGTCACGTCGTCAGGTCCCCCGCGCTGGGTCCTGGCCACTCTGCCTGCCCAATGGGCGCGCCAATTTAAGAATTACCCTGGCCGGTACAGTCGCGGGCCACTCGTCGTGGATCCCTGTCGCCCCAGATCCACTGCCCACGTCAAAAGTGACCACTGAAACCTCGTTCGCCACACCGACTTACTCACGCGTGAACACGAGGAAGACAGAATACAGAAATTCTTCAAATCCATATGTGGCATACAGCAAACCAGTGCTTAACAATATTGGTTAAAAACAGTCTTGCTTGCAATTTTATTTTTTTTTATTTTTCAACGACGCCTTATTTAGGCATCTTCAGGTTATCTACATAGAAAACAGAGAACAAATACATCTATTTAAGAATCGCGATCGCGTTGTGCAGACTTGGATAACCTATAAGCATGCCGGTTCTAGGCACTGTAACTCAGCGTGTTCGGTCAGAGAGTGATCAACAACGAACTTCAACGGGTGTCATGTGACGTCCGCTACGACCAAACACAACCAACAAGGAACAAACTGAAAAAAAAGGAAAAAAGAAACGCGTCTTCGATTAATAATTAAAACGTCCTTGGTCCCGGTTTCGAAGCCCGCCATACCTTAAGTTTTGATTAATAATCAGCATTGGTGGCCGAAGGCTTCCGACGTAAGAAGTCAGCCTCATTCTGCCAACAGCCTTGTCAAAGACGGCGGACGAGCGGACAGAGGTTCAGGGCACTCTCTTGTGCCATGGGTGGGAAACTGCCCCTAAAGGCGGAAGAATCAGCAATGATCAACGACATGAGGATGCAGAAGGCAATGAAAACCACTACATTAAAGACACATAATGTGTATCTACAGGACATGTGGCCTGTAATTGGAAAAGTGTTACGATGAACTCAAAATTGATAAAAGATTCCGGAATAGTCCCACATTCGGATCTCCGGGAGGGGACTGCCAAGGGGGAGGTTACCATGAGAAAAAGATTGAATAATCAACGAAAGGATAACGTACTACGAGTCGGGGCGTGGAATGTCAGAGGCTTGAACGTGGTAGGGAAACTAGAAAATCTGAAAACGGAAATGCAAAAGCTCAATCTAGATATAGTGTCAGTGAAGCGAAGTGAAAAGAAGACAAGGACTTCAGGTGAGTATAGGGTAATATAAACAGCAGCATGTAATCGCACAGCGGGAGTAGGATTCGCTATGAATAGGAAGGTAGGGTAGAGAGAGGGTTACCGTGAACAGTTCAGTGATAGGGTTCTTCTTATCAGAATCGACAGTAAACCAACACTGACAACTATAGATCAGGCATACATGCCCACGTCGCTGGCTGAAGAAATAGAGAAAGTTTATGAGGATATTCGAAGGGTAGTACAGTACGTAAAGGAAGATGACATTCTAATAGTCATGGGGGACTGTAATGCAGTTATAGGACAATGAGCAGAAGAAATGGTTACAGGGGAATATGGTCTTGGAACAAGGAATGTGAGAGGAAAAAGAATAATTGACTTCTGTAATAAATTTCAGCTAGTAATAGCAAATACTCTGTTCAAGAACCAAAAGAGAAGGAAGAACACTTGGAAAAGCCTGATGACTAAAATAAAATGTTAATAAACACGATAATCGATATATTACACATCGGCAAATGTATCATTTGAGAGCCATTAATATATAGATGCTACTTTATGGTTTCGTGATACACTTTATAGCCGGCCGGTGTGGCCGAACGGTTCTAGGCGCTTGAGTCTGGCACCGCGCAACCACTACGGTCACAGGTTCGAATCCTGCCCGGGCATGAATGTGTGTGATGTCCTTAGTTAGGTTTAAGCAGTTCTAAGTTCTAGGGGACTGATGACCTCAGATGTTAAGTCCCATAGTGCTCAGAGCCATTTGAACCATTTTTGATACACTTTACGATGTGTAATACACTCCTGGAAATTGAAAAAAGAACACATTGACACCGGTGTGTCAGACCCACCATACTTGCTCCGGACACTGCGAGAGGGCTGTACAAGCAATGATCACACGCACGGCACAGCGGACACACCAGGAACCGCGGTGTTGGCCGTCGAATGGCGCTAGCTGCGCAGTATTTGTGCACCGCCGCCGTCAGTGTCAGCCAGTTTGCCGTGGCATACGGAGCTCCATCGCAGCCTTTAACACTGGTAGCATGCCGCGACAGCGTGGACGTGAACCGTATGTGCAGTTGACGGACTTTGAGCGAGGGCGTATAGTGGGCATGCGGGAGGCCGGGTGGACGTACCGCCGAATTGCTCAACACGTGGGGCGTGAGGTCTCCACAGTACATCGATGTTGTCGCCAGTGGTCGGCGGAAGGTGCACGTGCCCGTCGACCTGGGAGCGGACCACAGCGACGCACGGATGCACGCCAAGACCGTAGGATCCTACGCAGTGCCGTAGGGGACCGCACCGCCACGTCCCAGCAAATTAGGGACACTGTTGCTCCTGCGGTATCGGCGAGGACCATTCGCAACCGTCTCCATGAAGCTGGGCTACGGTCCCGCACACCGTTAGCCCGTCGTCCGCTCACGCCCCAACATCGTGCAGCCCGTCTCCAGTGGTGTCGCGACAGGCGTGAGTGGAGGGACGAATGGAGACGTGTCGTCTTCAGCGATGAGAGTCGCTTCTGCCTTGGTGCCAATGATGGTCGTATGCGTGTTTGGCGCCGTGCAGGTGAGCGCCACAATCAGGACTGCATACGACCGAGGCACACAGGGCCAACACCCGGCATCATGGTGTGGGGAGCGATCTCCTACACTGGCCGTACATAACTGGTGATCGTCGAGGGGACACTGAATAGTGCACGGTACATCCAAACCGTCATCGAACCCATTGTTCTACCATTCCTAGACCGGCAAGGGAACTTGCTGTTCCAACAGGACAATGCACGTCCGCATGTATCCCGTGCCACCCAACGTGCTCTAGAAGGTGTAAGTCAACTACCCTGGCCAGCAAGATCTCCGGATCTGTCCCCCATTGAGCATGTTTGGGACTGGATGAAGCGTCGTCTCACGCGGTCTGCCCGTCCAGCACGAACGCTGGTCCAACTGAGGCGCCAGGTGGAAATGGGATGGCAAGCCGTTCCACAGGACTACATCCAGCATCTCTACGATCGTCTCCATGGGAGAATAGCAGCCTGCATTGCTGCGAAAGGTGGATATACACTGTACTAGTGCCGACATTGTGCATGCTCTGTTGCCTGTGTTTATGTGCCTGTGGTTCTGTCAGTGTGATCATGTGATGTCAATAAAGTTTCCCCTTCCTGGGACAATGAATTCACGGTGTTCTTATTTCAATTTCCAGGAGTGTAATTCATCTACTATCACGCCATTTGACTGAGAATGAAGCCTTTCCCTTTGAAATTGATTGCAGTTAGTGAAATTTCTTTGGCCTTAAAAAAGTAATAAAAAGAAGAAAACAGTTTCAATTCTTCATGGCGAATCACTGCGAGATGTTTGCTTTTTCTTACGAGCAGCAAATGTCACTAACTCCAAAATATTTGACCAGCACCATATTCGCACGTATTTGAACGTTACCTACCTAACAGCAGAGTAATGTGTACAAATCTCACACGAACTATATTCTCTCAGTTAAGCGCATTGCAAGCAACTACAGTTTTTCAATACTTTTGAGAATTTCATTTTGTAAGATATTGTGATTTGTTTCTTCTGGACCTCCCGCTGCCACGAAAATAATTTTCTTTTGACAAATCATGACGTAGCCCAATCGCTGCATGTCACTTTATTAAAACAGTCAGTTTTGGTCAAACAACAGATCATCCTGACGCATTATGGAACGACACTAATGACGGGACATGCGCACAACAATTGTCATTTGTATCCAGATCAATAATAATGCACAGTAACTGGATCAGCATTATGGAACCCAAGAAAGTATGCGATTTATACACTAGGCGGAGTGTTTCAAGGGCGAAGCATAATTCACACTGAGTTTTTGCTTTTGGTTCGCCTTGTCAGTGCGTGACGATCATTGTAACTGATGTCGTTTCTAATGCCTGAAGATGATCTGTTTTTTGATCGAAACGTAATTTTAGTAAAGCAAGCTACAGGTGTACTGTGAGATCAGTATATTTGGTTGGTTGGTTGGATTGTGGAATTGAAGGGATCAGACTGCTAGGGCCATCGGTCCCTCAGGATTTTTCAAAAATGTGATGTACTCTGCTAGAGTGCCTATCGGTGTCTCGCACACCAAACTCGTCGTCTCCATCCACACGAAGAAATCGAGAGAGTTCGAGAGAACGTGGTGGCAGCGGTACTGGCCCACCCCTACCAATCCAACAATTGGGAAAAGCATTATTTAAGTGTTCCCTGACATCAACGACAAAGTGTGGTGCGGCCCCGTCGTGATGGAATCATAATCATTGCCTGACTGCTGGCTAGGCGTTCGCCAACATTTCCGGCGGTCCTTCAAGGAGAAAGACGTGGTAATTTCAGTACTCAAAGCTGGTTCCTCCTTCAGCTGCAACCGCAGCCGTTATTGGTGAAACACGTGATTGATTGGAGCACACAGATGCCAGTTGTGCATTAACGTACGCGGAATTTTAGCAGCATCTCTGAAAAAATATTCATCTCGTCGCAACACCTTCTCTGAGTATCAGTAGCGTCATAATATTCATGGAGATCTCGTGTGGGTAAGGGTGCATCTGTGACACTTTTGTAACTTAAAGAAGGAGTTCCCCTTCTGCAAACACTCTAAAATTTTGTATACTGCGCACAGTTTCTTTTACGCGCTGTAAAAACTGGGGCGTGGATCACACACTGCGAGTGTTTTTGACCAGACGACCGCTCCATCTGTTTCTTATCACCTCCTATGACAGACCATTGCAGGTAGCTGGAATATAGCGCTCAGTTATAGTCGGGATTGGTTGATTCGGGGAGAAGAGGACCAAACAGCGAGGTAATCGGTCCCATCGGATTAGGGAAGAATGGGTAGGGAAATTAGTCGGGCCCTTTCACAGGAATCATCCCAGCATTTACCTGAAGCGATTTAGTGAAATCACGGAAAACCTAAGTCAAGATGGCCCGACGTGGGATTGAACCGTCGTCCTCCCGAATGCACGTCCAGTGTGCCAACCACTGCATCGACTCGCAGTAATAGCAGACTGAGTCGGTCAGGAGAAATCAGTGACTTTGAACGTGGTCTAATCATTGGGTGCCACCTGAGTAAACTATAGTACTTTGTATCAACATGACAACGCACCCTGTTATAAAGCAACATATGTGAGGCAGTGGTTTGTGGACAACAGCATTCCTGAAATTGACTGCCCAGAGTCCCGACCTCAACCCAGTGAAACACTTCTGAGATGAGTTGGAACGTCGAATTCGTTCCACATTGCAGCATACAACTTCACACATTCTCTACTTTCGGCTCTTGAGGAAGAATGGGCTGCCATTCCGCCATAGACACTTCATTGAAAGAGTTCCCAGTAGATTTCAAGCCATCATAAAGGCCACGGAATGACACGTCCAATATTAATCTCCAGTATTGGGTGTCCAGATACTTTTAATCATGTGGTCTACATCGCTCACTGCCAGTCAACTAAATCGCCTGTCACTCTATATGAATTTAATACGGGGACAATTATTGGACCATATAAAATAAAATCGTCATATCTTCTGAAGAGTTTTCGTTAGGAAGTTCAGACTGAATGGTTGGCCGCGGGGAACTATGGAAATGCGCAGTACGATACGGTTTTGCGACGAAGTCCACTTTCATTTGGATGGGTTGCTCAGTAAGCAAAATTGGCGCGTTTAGGGGATTCAGAATCCGCATTTCGCGATCGAGAAGTCTCTTCAACCTCAACGAGTGACTTTGTGGTGTGCAAAGTCCACTCACGGAATAATCGGTGCGATATTCCTTGACCCTCAGCCTAACATCACATGCATCAAAAATTTTGACGACCATCCTCCTCAGAAGAATTGAAGGGAACGTGGAATGCATGCTCACAGATACCAGTTTGGCTTTAGAAGAGGGAGAGGTACGCGAGAAGCCATTATGGCCCTAAGGCTCATAATAGAAAAAAGAATGGAAAAAGAAAGGGACACCTACATAGCATTCATTGACCTCGAAAAAGCCTTTGATAAGGTTGAATGGAAAAAGCTATTCCAGATATTGAGGGAAACTGGAGCTAAGTATAAGGACAGGAGAACGATATGGAACATATACAAAGAAGAGGTGGCAATAGTGAGATGTGGGGAACATCAACAACAAGCAAAAATTAAACAGGGTGTGAGACAGGGATGTGCACTCTCCCCTGTCCTCTTTAATATGTTCATACAGAAAGCAATGGACGAGGTCAGAGAAAAGTTAGGACAAGCTAATGGAATCAGGATCCAGGGAAAAATAGTTGATATGCTGCGTTTTGCGGATGACATTGCTGTCCTAGCGGAAAATGAGGAAGAATTACAAGTAGTGTTGGAGGAAATGGAAAACACTCTTGCTACACGGTACAACATGAAAATTAATAAGTCAAAAACAAAAATCTTAGTTGCAAGCAAACAAAATAATCAAGCTATTACGAATATAAGGCTGAATGGAGAGAAGCTGAAAGAAATACAAGACTTTGTCTACTTGGGAAGCAGAATAACATCAGATGGTCGTAGTAGGAAAGATGTAATAAGTAGAATAAATCAGGCAAAGATTGCATTCTATAAAAGGAAAGGACTCCTCACATCAAATATGATAAGTCTGTCGTTAAGGAAGCGGTTAATAAAGACCTTTGTTGGGAGTGTGCTTCTCTACGGCAGCGAAACCTGGACACTTGGAGAGGACGAAAGAAGAAGGATTGAAGGATTCGAAATGTGGTGTCTGCGAAGGATGTTAAAAATTCCATGGACGGCCAGGATGACAAATGAAGAAGTCCTGCAGAGAGCGGAGGAAGTTCCAGTTCTTTGGAAGACGGTCAAGAAGAGGAGAGATATATGGATGGGACACATTCTGAGACATGAAAGTCTTCTCCACACTGTAACGGAAGGCCTTGTGGAGGGCAAAAGGGCAAGAGGCAGACCTAGAAGAAAGTACATAAGCCAGATAATGCAGGACCTAGGATGCCGAAGTTTCACGGAATTGAAGAGGCTGGCCGACAATCGCACTGAATGGAGAGCTGCTGTAAATCAATCTTAGGATTGGCAACTTAAGAAGAAGATTCCTTGACGGAGTGGTGACTACTGAATGGTACGGAAAGGTTTCGGAAGATGATTTCATCCCCATTATACAAAGTGCCCCTGATTCCGACGAGATGTGATTCGTCCAAGATGGAGCTCGACCGTATCGAAGTAGGAGAATGATGTCCTGGAGGACCACTTTATGGACTGCATTCTGGCTCTGGAGTAACCAGAGGCCACCTGGCATGGACCTAGATTGGCCGCCATATTCTCTGGATGTGAACTCCTTTCTGTGGGGCTATATTAAAGACAGGGAGTACAGCAATAACCCCAAAACCATTGCTGAGGTGAAAAAAGCCGTTCAGGAGTCATCGACAGCATCGATGTTCCGACAGTTCAGCGGGTCATGCAGAATTTCGCTATTCGTCTGCGCCACACCATCGCCAATGATGGCAGGCATATTGAACATGTCACAATCTAAATCCGAATATCTGTAGTGATGTTTACATGTTGAATAAAGTGTGTGCACGCCATAGTTTGTAAATAATTCACGTTTTTTTTCATGTGGTTCAATAATTGTCTTCTTGTATCGTACGTCAGGTAGTTAATTGCATCTCCCAGCCTTACTCCTTTCTCATCAGGCGTTCCACAGAACAAGCTTAGGTCGAGCTGGACTATTTTTACTCAGTTTCTCGTCCAGGAGCGCTCTCCAGCTCGGACGGTCGTTTCCAGAGCCTGGAAGGCTCGTCAAGGCGCTAGGGCCGGCTCTTGACAAAGGGCGGCTGACTCAGCCCTGCAGCCTGTTAATTGACCGCCCGCTGCCCTTTTTCCGGTGCCCTTATGCCCTTGAGGGCGAATGCCTCCCGGTCGCTCTCTTTATGGGAGGGCCGCACCCTCTCCCTTCCTACTAAACTGCTCGCAGTTTGATTGCCCTTAAACCCTGTCCACTGCGCCTACGTAAACCATTGGCATGAGCATACTCTGGTAGTCTGGATACATACTAGAAAACTGGAATGACTATACGTCTATACGTATAAAGAAGAGTATCCGTTTGTTTCTTTTTGTTTGTTTGTTATTCATACAGATTTTCAGTTTTATTCTGATCTTGACGAAATTTGGCACTTTACCTTCAGGACAAGAGGAAGATCGCTGTCTACATAAGATTTCGTTTTATGACTTGAAACATAAACGTGTGTAATATATAAAACGGACAGATCGTTACCGAAAATCTCTAAAAGTTCTTGGACCATTACCTGCAAATTTCCACTTCAGCACTTGGTGAAAATTTGGGGGGGGGGGGGGGGGGGGGAAACATAGGCTATATATATTTTAAATATACACTACATAGATATACTTATGTAAATATATAAGTACTTGACCTATTTACTTCAAAGTTCTTGGCCGCTTTACTTCAAAATTTCAACATTCACATGAAACGATTAAGAAAATTAATGAAAAGTTATTAGGTCTACAACTTTGCTTCCGCCGTTTTGCAATAGATGGCAGTAGCGGCAAGTGAGGTTCAGGTGGTTGGTCACAGGTGTAATTCAATAACCTTATGCATCTGTAAACGTAAGGCCATAAAAACGTTAGTCGATTTGTGATTGCATCATAAGGTTATTTCGATTAAATATGTCAACTTACGTACCTATTTCTCGTCATTTGCGGGAAGTTTTAATTTTCTGATTCAACATGAAGAAATCTGCGGCTGTGGCTCTTAAAGTGCTGGGGAACTATTAGTGAAAGAACGTGCATTAGCGGAAGAACGTGCAGAGAGTGTTTTCAACGCCTTAAGAACGGGGATTTTGATGTCGAAGTCCGGCATGGCGGTGGAAGACCGAACGTTTTAGTAGCTACTGAAACAGACGAAGACAGTCACACGACATCATTATCGAATGCAATTGATGTGTTCGAGCCCAACATTGAAACACAAACGGCCAAAACACAGCGATAGACACGTAAAGGTAATTTTGTAGCAGGTCAGTGCTCGACCCCATGTCACAAAACCCGTCAAAATATACATGGAAACGTTGAAATGAGATGTCCTATCCCTCCTGCCGTGTTCTCCATACGTTGATCTCTCTGACTACCACCTTTTTCGAGCAGTGGCATACAGTCTGGCTGACCAGCACTTCCGATCATATGAAAAAGTGCAAAATTGAATCGATTCCGGTTTCAAATAGCTCTAAGCACTAAGGGACTTAACATCCGAGGTCATCAGTCCCTTAGACTTAGAACTACTTAAACCTAACTAATCTAAGGACATCACACACGTACATGCCTGAGGCAGGACTCGAATCTGCGACCGTAGCAGCCGCGTGGTTTCGGACTGAAGCGCCTAGAACCGCTCGAATCGATTCATGGATCTCCACAAAAGACGCCCAGTTCTTCCGCCACGGGATTCGTATGCTATCCGACAGATGGGAGAATGTAGTGGCCAGCGATGGGCAATACTATGAATCATAATTCTTTTGTGTTTCACAATAAAATCACGAACTTCGAGAAAAAACTGCAGAAGCAAAGTTGTACACCTAGTAAATGCCTAACAAACGAAATATATCGCGGTAAACCAACTGTAATCCCTATCGCGAGAAAAAATTGCAGCGGTAATACCCGTCTTTGAGGTAGTACCATGATATGTCGCTAGGTCGCGTCGAGCGAAAGCTCGAGAATTTGGCAAAAACACGATTGCAAACTCGTATTTATTGATTTGTTAGCGACATATACCCTAGAAGATATTTTAGCGCGTGTTTCGCAGTTATTACAATTATTAAAATCTACAGTGTCATACGAACACTAAAGTCTGCGGCAGATAACGTTGACGTGCACGCAGACGGGATGTCTGACGTCACGAAACACAGCGCCGTCGGAACACGCCACACGCTGACAAACATTATTTTGCGCTCACAGTGCGTTCTAGCGGCGGTTGTCGGATTTATATGGCTCGCAAACAATACGGTTCGTTCACAAGAACGGACGCACGGAGAACTCTACTTTATCTCTGTTAAAACGATCATTTCTTTTTCTGACCGTATGTTCTCTGAGCGGTTCTGTCTGTCTTATACAGAAATAAAAACTTTAATATCAGTGAACCTATAATAAGACAAAAATGGAAGATAGATGTTCGCTCAGGAAAGACATCGGGTTATGAAAGTTCACGAAATCAAAGACGCTCACTCTTGACACAGAGCGCACATATATTTACATAACATCAGATCTTACATAAATTATTTCTATTAATTTATTCGGTGCCTCAACCAACAACGCTTCACTGAAAATCAGCTGTGACTGCTCTCTTTTTCTTTTATTTTGGTCTCCGGAATGTTATTGATGCTTTATTACATACTAACTAATATTAAAAACTACGAGTTTTCATGAGTCTTAATTGGGTCGTTGGCTGTAAACGGCTTTTACGCTCATTACACGCGAGTTATAACATGAAAATGCTAAATTCTAAAATTCTTTAACCAACAATGCGATGTTTCCCGTGATTTTATTACAACAAATCGTAGCAGTAGCGATTCGTTCGTGTTCAAGATATTCAACGTAGGATGTCACGTATAACGTAAAACCCATCGAGTATGGGCTTCTACTGAACACGACAAATAGAGTATGGCGACTTGCTTTCTGCTAGTGACGTGTGGAGCGTTCCTGCTTCCTATTGGTTCTACTGTTCACTTCGTCGAAATATCGCAGAATTTATTGTGTGTTTCACGTGTCAAAATGGCGTCTCAACTCGTAGAGTGCCAAATCAACGTTAGCCTACTCTACTCGTCCCGTGTGTCGACGACAAAAGACAGGTCGTCGGTTGTCACTAGACAGCGGGCCGATCAAAAGAGCGAACAGAATCAGAGATTTCTTGAACTGTGACGTAAACTGTTCGAACAGTTCGAGTCATGCTCAAACGCAGCCCTACTGGAAACAGTGAAAACTGAGCTGTAACAATAGGTGAATTCTCCAAAAACTCAGTGAGACACTTTCGCAAAATGTAACAACAGATGGCGCAACTAATCATCTTTTCGCATAGGGAAAAATATAGCGTTTGCGAAAATTTGTTAAGGAAATGAATAAAAAGTTTTAATAGAAAATCATTTAGTTCCTATCGAAGTTTAACAGAAATCGATATTTTTTTCTTTATTGATTTTCAATTCCCCCCGAAGGGGGCGGGCTGGCAGCAGCTTAGTACGCTGCTCTACAGCCCACAGACTTAAAAAAAAAAAAGAAAGAAGAAAGAAACAAGGAAAAACAGGCGATAAAATGGTGACTTAAAGTGTAAAATGGCGTAAAAATGCGGAAAGTTAAAACAGAAAGCAAAAGGGGTTGGCAATGTTGATAAAATACACAGGAATCAGACAAGTAACACAGTAGACACACATTTAAAAAACAGGGCGACAGTCTGGTTTCTGTTCGCAAGAGATAAAAAATCACACCCAGCGACAGTATGATGGCTGTTCGCTACACTTCCCAAAAGACACAACATGGAACACTCACTGGAAAAACACACACTGTAAAACACTGCATGAAAATGGCGGCACAAATATGGCACTCCTGAGCCAAAGGCAGATGGGGGGGGAGACCTCGAGGAGGGGGAAAAACAAGGAGGGAGGAGAGGAAAAAACGAAAAAGGGGGGGGAACCAAGGAGGGAGAGGATTAATAAAGGGGGAGAAGGGCGGACGCGAGAGGGAATGAGAGGAGGCAGAGGAGGGAAATGTAAAAGGACTCGGGGGAGAGAAGGGGGCAAAGAGAGGGGAGGGGGGGAAGAAAGAGGATGCAAGGGGGGGGAGAGGGAGCCCGGGAGAAGGACAAAGGAGGGGGAGTGAGGATCAGAGTTGATAGGAGGGATAAATGGAGGGAGAGAGGGCATCATCCGGGAGGGGGAGTTGATGGAAGCCACCTTGGGAAAGGAGATGTAGGATGTAGAGATGGAATCGAAGTTATGTTTATCGAAGAACTGTTTATCGCGTGCTGATAACAAAGCACAACTCAACTTTCTCGAGCAGCGAAAGTTTTAAAGTGGTTTACATCGCCATTGTTTATCTGACTTTTGCTTAGTGAGATGGTTAGGAAACGTAGCTGTTAGTAGGGTTGTATCAGGAAACGACTCGAACTGTTCAAACACTTTTCCTCAGAGTTCGGGAAACCTCGGATTCTGTTCGATCTTTTAATCGGCGTGCGATCTAGTGGCTTTTGTTGGTAGTGTCACAACGACTTGTCTTGGCGTTATTTATGCACTATGGATGTTAACAATAAGGAATACTCAAACATGAACTGAAATATCTTATATGTTGCAGGTCAAATGTAACAACGGCAGCTGATAGATGAATAAAAGACAGCAAACATGATTCTGTCCAGTTCCCGAGCTTCTGCTCGTCCCGCGACCTAGTGAAGTCTGCGTACATCTCCAGGAGGGTCCATTCCGCTGCAATTTGTTCTCGAGATTTAAATTACAGTCACCACACTACGATACATTTCGTTTGTTTGGCATTTAATTCTTGATCAGTTGTCTTGATTGTTTCAACTGAATGTTGTCGTCTCGTTTTCAAACTGATTAAAATCTGATAAAGTTTTTATCCGTTACTCTAGTACGGACTGAATTGCTCATTTACAATGTACTATTACCGCATCTTATATACGAATCAAATACTGGGGTCACCTTTACTTAAAAATCATCATAAATGTTTATATATCCATAGATACCAGTACTGTACGAGATCTCGTATTGTAATTATGTTAAAAAACAATAGGAGTTTTTGCATTGTGTGGAGCTTATTGTTGTGTATAGTTCGTAGTTCCTTAACCCTTGCACACGCGCCGTGCGTGTCAAATGTCACGTGATTGTTGTTATGCGGCGGTGTGTTGGGAAATCTCGTGCCCGTTCGAACGCTAATATCGCTTCCCAGCGCTAGCTGTTAGCTCGGATTACCACCTATCACCTTACATTCTTTATGCTAATTTTTATTACTTTTAATTGCCGATTTGCTTCTATAAGCTGGAACTAGAAGAAGAAAAGTTTAGTCAACGTAGATATCAGTTCATACCTATCGAAATGCCGCTGGAGAAAAGAAAATGTATGGTCAGGAAAAAGCTGCAGCTAAGAGACAAAAAGCTATCCCGGCGTCGACAATACCTGAACAACGCGAGCTTCGTCCACACCGTGAGCGTATGAGAGCTTCTACGTCTAGGGCGAGGCAAACTTCGGTGTAGAGGGAGCTTCGTTTACAGAATGAACAGCCCACAGTGTCAATCACTTTGACTGGCAGATATTAAACATCACGTGCAACACCAGATGCTGCAGCTAGTCTGGTATATAAGAAGAGTGATAAGTAAATATGTACAAATTACAGAGCAATAACTCTTATAACTCGCTGCCGTGAAATGTGCGGCATAATGATAAAATTTTAGCTCCTGTTATTGACGCGAGAAGTTTCAGATACCAAATGTCGCTTGAGAGAGGGAAGATCACGTTCACACTGTATCTTACAACCGAATAAAAAGTAGAGACTTTCTTTTGCCCCCTTACTGAGCGTTCGTAGACTACGAGAAGACATCTAACAGGCTGAAAGGAAACTAATTATTCGGAAGCACCAGAAAATACTGAAATACAAAAGCGTTTAATGTCAGCTGTTAAATCATCGTACGTAATAATCAGATTAATTTTGGTGTGATTCGCCTTCATGGAGGCAATCTTAGGGGCGTTCAGTTGAATTTCGTAGGTGGTATTTAATTCACATGATCAGTTTCTAAATTATACAGATCCGTCTTCTGGCGTGCTTGTGCCGAAGTCAACCGAAAAAAATGAATTACATCAAGTGATCCAAAACATAACCACACCGAAAATCACTAGAGGTACCGTAAACATAAAATTAGCCAGTTCTTGTGTGTGCGCGTGATGTGAAGTGTGGTGTCACCGCCAGACACCACACTTGCTAGGTGGTAGCTTTAAATCGGCCGCGGTCCATTAGTACATATCGGACCCGCGTGTCGCCACTGTCAGTAATTGCAGACCGAGCGCCACCACACGGCAGGTCTAGAGAGACGTACTAGCACTCCCCCAGTGGTACGGACGACTTTGCTAGCGACTACACTGACGAAGCCTTTCTCTCATTTGCCGAGAGATAGTTAGAATAGCCTTCTGCTAAGTCCATGGCTACGACCTAGCAAGGCGCCATTAACCATATCTAGAGAGAGTCTCGCTTGTATCATCAAGAATGCTGTATACAAATGATGGATTAAAGTTAAGTATTCCTGAAGCTACGTACTTTTCTTTATAGCATTCATTACGTATCCTGTTTCAGACCTCAGCAAGCCTGCTTGAATTTAACGCGTGCATTTCGGCTACTTCCGAGTGGCGTGGCTGTCTTGATACGCCACAACATGAAGCACTGCCGATATTCGTAGGTCACCTCGTTTTCGAGTGGCAGACATGAAACTCCGCTCAGCAGACGTTTGGCCTTGATACTGTGTGCACACCAGAAATAGAGTATTTCATGCTTACGGTAGCACTACTGATTTTCGATGTGGTTGCGTTTTAGACAACTTTACATACATCAGTCTTTCGGTTGAGTTCGACTACTATAAGCACGTTCTACAGATGAAATTGTCTAAGTTCGAAATCGATCATGTGCATTAAATACCGTCAATAAAGCAACTTAATGAATTATATAATAATTTTGTTTAAAACAATTCATTTTCTGACAAGAGAATCAATTTCAGCAAACATTAGCCAAGGAGTGCGAAAATGGCGTGTGCTTTCACCAGCATTTCTTAATGTTTGTATTGACGCTGTCTTAAAAAACAGACTTAAAGTAGTAAACGAGAGTTTTATTGTTAAAAACACAAATTTTAGAATCTTAACGTTTTCTCACGAGCAGGTCATACAAGTCAATGCTGAAAATGAAATGCACAGCTGCACATGAACTGAGCCAGGTACCTGCTACGTGTGGTATGACAATTTCCACTACAACTTACAAGGGCAAAAACGTTATAATAAAAGTGCAAGTAACCGAACAAGTAAGTGAATTTAAATACCTGGGATGTTATTTTCATTATACAAATCAGACGATGTTGAAATAAAGATTAAAAGATTTAAGCATTTCTTTGTCAGAATGCGGCAAACGTTAAAAGGTAACATTTGAAAGAAAAACTTACTCAGATCATAGGAAGCTACAGCTGGTCCGTTAATGTTGTTTGTATGCAAAAGCTAAACTCCAACGTCTTGCAAAACAACACAAACGTAGTTTTTCCACTATGTAGCGAAATATAGTAGCTGCTAGGTTGTACAAAGAATATTAACATTAGACAGGAATTAAATGTGGAGGCAGTTATAGGTACTAATTTTAAAAAGTTAAGAATGTAGGGGAAAAGAACACAACAAAGTTGTAAAACTGCCATAGGCTATTGTAGACCACCATAAGTGAGCGTAGATTACGGTACATTTCCTAGTAGCTTTGGCTACCTAAGATCGTACTCACATTACTTGTACACGAGGTGTGTTGCATACCTATCAGGCGTTAGGGTATAACGTTCGCTTTCTTTATGTATGTGATATCTTACTAGATTTCCCCTAAAAACCGGAAGTGGTGAACCCTCTAGAAACTGAGTGAGGGTATATAAAAGGCCAGCTAACCCATAGATTATTTTTGTTTTGCATAGTTATCCTCTTGTCTGTCGCTTAAGAATAAGCAGCATTTATAGCATAACAGAATCTGTCAATGTTTAATTCACGTTCTATTCGGCCATTATTGATTTCTAACGTGACACAGAGAAACGATACAATAAAAATAAAGAAAAAATACAGATTTATTATATAGCACTAGAGAGCGCAATTTTACCAACAAAAAGATAAAATAAAACAAATTCAAAGCAACAGTACATCAGACATCTCTTCAATACTGCCTTGAACTTATGTAAACAGGTTTCTGTTATTCACACCCAACTTTCGCATTTATCAATAATAAAACCAAACGCTTGCCTTTAATCATGATGAAGAACGTTCTGTTGAGTACAAAATAATAGCAATAATTACATATATTTTTATGTTATTGCCTCTGATTTGTACTTGCATCAAAAGTAATGGCTTTGTTTACATAAAATTTGGTTAACGTCCGCAGCTGAGCATCCTGGCATCAGATAATAAGTCGTTTCAGTTGTAAATAGCTTTACTCGTTCAATCAGCACCGATTTCAGGTCATTAGAAGCCCGTCTTTAGGTGAACAACACTGCAATAGGAAAACGAAAAGCCGGCCGCTGTGGCCGAGCGGTTCTAGACACTTCAGTCTGGAACCGCGCGACCGCTACAGTCGCAGGTTCGAATCCTGCCTCGGGCATGGATCCGTGTGATGTCCTTAGGTTAGCTAGGTTTAAGTAGTTCTAAGTTCTAGGGGACTGATAAACTCAGATGATAAGTACCATGGTGCTCAGAGCCATTTGAACCATTTTTTAAAACGGAAAAAATATGATAAGAGACTGTATACCACTTAACACTTGTTCGTCGTAACAGTGGCAATTCAGTACCCAGACGTAAATATGTAGTTGATATGGTTGGGTTAGAATAAAACAATAATCTACAAAATTACCTAAAGATGTGCTTTGGCTATATAAAAGCGCAGAAGTTACACGGTCAACTAATTTTTAATACTTTTTGCAATTTGTATACTGTTGTTGTTGTTGTGGTCTTCAGTCCTGACACTGGTTTGATGCAGCTCTCCATGCTACTCTATCCTGTGCAAGCTTCTTCATCTCCCAGTACCTACTGCAACCTACATCCTTCTGAATCTGCTTAGTGTATTGATCTCTTGGTCTCCCTCTACGATTTTTACCCTCCACGCTGCCCTCCAATGCTAAATTTGTGATCCCTCGATGCCTCAGAACATGTCCTACCAACCTATCCCTTCTTCTAGTCAAGTTGTGCCACAAACTTCTCTTCTCCCCAATCCTATTCAATACCTCCTCATTAGTTACGTGATCTACCCACCTTATCTTCAGCATTCTTCTGTAGCACCACATTTCGAAAGCTTCTATTCTCTTCTTGTCCAAACTAGTTATCGTCCATGTCTCACTTCCATACATGGCTACACTCCATACAAATACTTTCAGAAACGACTTCCTGACACCTAAATCTATATTCGATGTTAACAAATTTCTCTTCTTGAGAAACGCTTTCCTTGCCATTGCCAGTCTACATTTTATATCCTCTCTACTTCGACCATCATCGGTTATTTTACTCCCTAAATAGCAAAACTCCTTTACTACTTTAAGTGTCTCATTTTCTAATCTAATTCCCTCAGCATCACCCGACTTAATTTGACTACATTCCATTATCCTCGTTTTGCTTTTGTTGATGTTCATCCTATATCCTCTTTTCAAGACACTGTCCATTCCGTTCAACTGCTCTTCCAAGTCCTTTGCTGTCTCTGACAGAATTACAATGTCATCGGCGAACCTCAAAGTTTTTATTTCTTCTCCATGGATTTTAATACCTACTCCGAATTTTTCTTTTGTTTCCTTTACTGCTTGCTCAATATACAGATTGAATAACATCGGGGAGAGGCTACAACCCTGTCTCACTCCTTTCCCAACCACTGCTTCCCTTTCATGCCCCTCGACTCTTATAACTGCCATCTGGTTTCTGTACAAATTGTAAATAGCCTTTCGCTCCCTGTATTTTACCCCTGCCACCTTCAGAATTTGAAAGAGAGTATTCCAGTCAACATTGTCAAAAGCTTTCTCTAAGTCTACAAATGCTAGAAACGTAGGTTTGCCTTTTCTTAATCTTTCTTCCAAGATAAGTCGTAAGGTCAGTATTGCCTCACGTGTTCCAACATTTCTACGGAATCCAAACTGATCTTCCCCGAGGTCGGCTTCTACCAGTTTTTCCATTCGTCTGTAAAGAATTCGCGTTAGTATTTTGCAGCTGTGGCTTATTAAACTGATAGTTCGGTAACTTTCACATCTGTCAACACCTGCTTTCTTTGGGATTGGAATTATTATATTCTTCTTAAAGTCTGAGGGTATTTCGCCTGTCTCATACATCGTGCTCACCAGATGGTAGAGTTTTGTCATGACTGGCTCTCCTGAGGCCATCAGTAGTTCTAATGGAATGTTGTCTACTCCCGGGGCCTTGTTTTGACTCAGGTCTTTCAGTGCTCTGTCAAACTCTTCACGCAGTATCTTATCTCCCATTTCATCTTCATCTACATCCTCTTCCATTTCCATCATATTGTCCTCAAGTACATCGCCCTTGTATAAACCCTCTATATACTCCTTCCACCTTTCTGCTTTCCCTTCTTTGCTTAGAACTGGGTTTCCATCTGAGCTCTTGATATTCATACAAGTGGTTCTCTTCTCTCCAAGGGTCTCTTTAATTTTCCTGTAGGCAGTATCTATCTTACCCCTAGTGAGACAAGCCTCTACATCCTTACATTTGTCCTCTAGCCATCCCTGCTTAGCCATTTTGCACTTCCTGTCGATTTCATTTTTGAGACGTTTGTATTCCTTTTTGCCTGCTTCATTTACTGCATTTTTATATTTTCTCCTTTCATCAATTAAATTCAATATTTCTTCTGTTACCCAAGGATTTCTATTAGCCCGCGTCTTTTTACCTACTTGATCCTCTGCTGCCTTCACCACTTCATCCCTCAGAGCTACCCATTCTTCTTCTACTGTATTTCTTTCCCCCATTCCTGTCAATTGTTCCCTAATGCTCTCCCTGAAACTCTCAACAACCTCTGGTTCTTTCAGTTTATCCAGGTCCCATCTCATTAAATTCCCACCTTTTTGCAGTTTCTTCAGTTTTAATCTACAGTTCATAACCAATAGATTGTGGTCAGAGTCCACATCTGCCCCTGGAAATGTCTTACAATTTAAAACCTGGTTCCTAAATCTCTGTCTTACCATTATATAATCTATCTGAAACCTGTCAGTATCTCCAGGCTTCTTCCATGTATACAGCCTCCTTTCATGATTCTTGAACCAAGTGTTAACTATGATTAATTTATGCTCTGTGCAAAATTCTACAAGGCGGCTTCCTCTTTCATTCCTTCCCCCCAATCCATATTCACCTACTATGTTTCCTTCTCTCCCTTTTCCTACTGACGAATTCCAGTCACCCATGACTATTAAATTTTCGTCTCCCTTCACTACCTGAATAATTTCTTTTATCTCGTCATACATTTCATCTATTTCTTCATCATCTGCAGAGCTAGTTGGCATATAAACTTGTACTACTGTAGTAGGCATGGGCTTTGTGTCTATCTTGGCCACAATAATGCGTTCACTATGCTGTTTGTAGTAGCTAACTCGCACTCCTATTTTTTTATTCATTATTAAACCTACTCCTGCATTACCCCTATTTGATTTTGTATTTATAACCCTGTAATCACCTGACCAAAAGTCTTGTTCCTCCTGCCACCGAACTTCACTAATTCCCACTATATCTAACTTTAACCTATCCATCTCCCTTTTTAAATTTTCTAACCTACCTGCCCGATTAAGTGATCTGACATTCCACGCTCCGATCCGTAGAACGCCAGTTTTCTTTCTCCTGATAACGACGTCCTCTTGAGTAGTCCCCGCCCGGAGATCCGAATGGGGGACTATTTTACCTCCGGAATATTTTACCCAAGAGGACGCCATCATCATTTAATCATACAGTAGAGCTGCATGTCCTCGGGAAAAATTACGGCTGTAGTTTCCCCTTGCTTTCAGCCGTTCGCAGTACCAGCACAGCAAGGCCGTTTTGGTTAATGTTACAAGGCCAGATCAGTCAATCATCCAGACTGTTGCCCCTGCAACTACTGAAAAGGCTGCTGCCCCTCTTCAGGAACCACATGTTTGTCTGGCCTCTCAACAGATACCCCTCCGTTGTGGTTGCACCTACGGTACGGCCATCTGTATCGCTGAGGCACGCAAGCCTCCCCACCAACGGCAAGGTCCATGGTTCATGGGAAAATACAAGATGAACTAAGACTGAATGATATACGATTCTAATTTCGTGGGAAACAACCAAACAAAAAAAGAAAGACGAGTTGTCGGCTCCCATTTTCTCTCTAACACATTCATTTATGTTTTTTCCGTGCCACTTCTACAATTACTACCGGTAATGCTGCTATTTACTACGTCATTCGCGTAGTGTACTGAAACTATTGAACCGTAGTTTTGGTAGAGCGCATCTCTATAGTATAATCACTGAAGTTGCTTTGGAAGACAATCCAATAAAAATCATTTGCCAAACTTAAAACGATTGCATGGACAGTTCTGAGGCAGAACAAGCCGATACGTCTAATCCATGATGTCGATGATGATGATGGGTAGCATTTTCCGGAAGGTTCATTATATCGACAAGTAATGAAAGTACGCCAGTATGAGGTGCATGCCAGTATTATTATGCACTTCCTTTTCTATTCCATGCCCAACTGTAGGGAGCGAAAAGTGTGTCTAATCTGCGTTCGTGCACGTTCCAATCTCTGCTTTTGAATTTTTTCCATTTCTTCTCCACATCTTTGTCCTCATCGCCGAATATTTGATGCTGACTGCTGAGATATTCTGAAATTTGTATCCTGTCACCCTTGCTGAGCAAATATATCTTCCTACCTTTCTTAACATGCCTTGTAGGGCCCGTCGTCATAGATGCTGTCACAGCCTTATGATCACTGATAACTTCCTCTACGTTAACATAAAAAAAAGCAAAACGAGGATAATGGAATGTAGTCGAATTAAGTCGGGTGATGCTGAGCAAGTTAGATTAGGAAATGAGACACTTAAAGTAGTAAAGGAGTTTTGCTATTTGGAGAGCAAAATAACTGATGATGGTCGAAGTAGAGAGGATATAAAATGTAGACTGGCAACGGCAAGGAAAGCGTTTCTGAAGAAGAGAAATTTGTTAACATCCAGTATAGATTTAAGTGTCAGGAAGTCGCTTCCGAAAATATTTGTATGGAGTGTAGCCATGTATGGAAGTGAAACATGGACGATAAATAGTTTGGACAAGAAGAGAATAGAAGCTTTCGAAATGTGGTGCTACAGTTGAATGCTGAAGATTAGATGGGTAGATCACATAACTAATGAGGAGGTATTGAATAGAACTGGGGAGAAAAGGAGTTTGTGGCACAACTTGACCAGAAGAAGGGACCGGCTGGTAGGACATGTTCTGAGGCATCAAGGGATCACAAATTTAGCATTGGAGGGCAGCGTGGAGGGTAAAAATCGTAGAAGGAGACCAAGAGATGAATACACTAAGCAGATTCAGAAGGATGTAGGTTGCAGTAAGTACTGGGAGATGAAGAAGCTTGCAGAGGATGGAGTAGCATGGAGATTTGCATAAACTAGTCTCAGGACTGACGACCACAACAACAAACAACTGTGCCTCCTTGTAAGGCACAGACCTTCTAAAGACGTCATTATTTAAAATGTAATATGCAAAGTGTAGCAAAAAGACGAGCTTTTCGTAGCTCATCATTGTGCCGTAGCACTGAAACGGTATACGTACTTTCGGAACACTCACGTTATAAGACTTAAACTTTCAACTATTGGAAGCCTTTACCTACTGATGTATAGTTTCCCATTATTTTATTATAACAAATAGTAGCTAAAACGACGCTTGTCCAAGAGATCCTCAGTTTGCTGACGCTTAGCAACAGCTTATATTCGTTCCACGCACTCGATGAGAAAAAAAAACAAAATGCGATGTTTATCAATACGGTGGCCCTTGTGACGTAAACACGATGTAGCATCTCATTCGCTACGCACCTCTGAACGAGGCGAAAACGTGACGCACCAGATTGCTTACTTCCCGCTCGGCAGTGTAGCGGACCGTGCAATCCCACGCTGTGACGTCATTAGCTCGTCGTCCACGTGCGTTTTCAGATCCCATGAGAGGACGGCTTAAGGGGCTCCGGAACGCCCTATACTTGCAATGTTAAAATAACGCTTATAAATTACATCTTTCCTCACAAAGTATTTGAGGTAGGAAGTTGAACTTTTTACAGATTATTTATTGGAATATGGGCTACAACTTAACACAGGGATTTTACAAAATTTTAGTTCAGTTATTAAAGATGATTTTTTTTTCAATTGTAATGAAAATTCACAGCATGTTTTTGCAATTTTTTATTTATATATTCAAAAATATACAGTTTTTTGGAAAAAGGCTGTGTTAAATTATGCAGAAGGTACTGTGTAACATTTACTGAAAGTTTGAAACAAATATGTTTGGAAGATCCTTAGAAAACATGTAATTAGTATGAGAAAATAAAAGTTTTGGGAATCGAGCGACAAAGATTGGATTAACTTTTTAGTGCATTCCAGGTCCATAGGATGGATTATCTTCATCCTCTGCAAACTCCTCCTCCAGCTTCCTCTTGTTCCTCCTCCTGTTTACTCTTGCTTGTATTTCTAGACTCTTTACAGCCCTGTCTGCAGCCCGAAGGCGTTCCTTGTCTAAAGCAAGCATCGCTCGTACCATGTTAGAACCTATATTCATTCCCATATTTCTAAATACCTTGCACCTTACAATGTTGCCATCATTGAAAGTCGCAACAGCATCATACACACCAAAGTGAAGTGTTTCTATTCCAACAAATACAGTCTTGGGGATTCTCGACCATATAACACTATTTACACTTTCATTGGGGTTTTGAGTTTTTCCGTGAATACACTTTTTCAACAGTTCAGGTGCTGCTAAGTCTCTGAAAATAGGTTAGCCACAACACATACTTTATCTCACATCACTAAAATGTACCTGATGAACACGGACGTTAATAATAACACCATTTGACAGCAGTTTAACAGCGCCACAGTGGGTCACGCCCATGTAGAACACATTTCAAAAAAAAATTAAAAATAGTTGTGGTCTTCGGAATTGAATAAATTATATATCTATTAAAAGGTAATAGTCTGCAGATTCAGAAAACGCAAAAAAGTAAAAATTGAACTTTTCATGATTTTGAGCCTTTCCGGAGCCCCTTTAGCGGTGAGGAAGGCGTCGCGTGCGGGGGCGGCGTGAGGGTGCCCTGCCGCTACTTGTCGCAGCCGGGTCCCGGCCTAGCACACACCCGCAGTGCTGGGTGAGGCAGGCAGGCAGGCAGGCAGTGTTGCTTGCGTGTGCCACGCCCCCCCATCCCAGGCTCTGCCTCGGAATGTGGCGCTCAGGGGCGAGACGGGCCACACCACACCACGCAGCAGTTTTTGTTCCTCCAGGGACCGGAAGCTGAGCTGCGCATGCGCTTACGTCACTCGCGGCCGCTTTGTCCCTGTGTCTGCCTCGCCACACGCACACACTCGTGTGTTACGAAAGGCCGGTTCCATATACCATGACCACCACCATCCACTCACAGCTGAAAGTTGTCTTTTAGTTCCGCAACCTTTCATCATAACAGGTACACTACTGGCCATTAAAATCAGAATTAAGTTCAGTTTGGATTCCGTAGAAATATTGGAACACGTGAGGCAATACTGACCCTACGACTTACCTTAGAAGCTAGATTACGGAAAGGCAAACCTACGTTTCTAGCATTTGTAGACATAAAACTTTTGACAATGTTGACTGGAATACTCTCATTCACATTCTGAAGGTGGCAGGGGTAAAATACAGGGAGCGAAAGGCTATTTACAATTTGTACAGAAACCAGATGGCAGTTATAAGAGTCGAGGGACATGAAAGTGAAGCAGTGGTTGGGAAGGGAGTGAGAGAGGGTTTTAGCCTCTCCCCGATGTTATTCAATCTGTATATTGAGCAAGCAGTGAAGGAAACAAAAGAAAAATTCGGAGTAGGTATTAAAATCCATGGAGAAGAAATAAAAAGTTTGAGATTCGCCGATGACATTGTGATTCTGTCGGAGACAGCAAAGGACATAGAAGAGCAATTGAACGGAATGGATAGTGTCTTGAAAGGAGGATGTAGGATGAACATCAACAAAAGGAAAACGAGGATAATGGAATGTAGTCGAATTAAGTCAGGTGATGCTGAGGGAATTAGATTAGGAAATGAGAGACTTAAAGTAGTAAAGCAGTTTTGCTATTTGGGGAGCAAAATAACCGATGATGGTCGAAGTAGAGAGGATATAAAATGTAGACTAGTAATGGCAAGGAAAGCGTTACTGACGAAGAGAAATTAGATTTAAGTGTCAGGAAGTCGTTTCTGAAAGTATTTGTATGGAGTGTAGCCACGTATGGAAGTCAAACATGGACGATAACTAGTTTGGACAAGAAGAGAATAGAAGCTTTCGAAATGTGGTGCTACAGAAGAATGCTGAAGATTAGATGGGTAGATCATATAACTAATGAGGAGGTATTGAACAGGATTGGGGAGAAGAGAAGTTTGTGGCACAACTTGACTAGAAGAAGGGATCGGTTCGGTTAGTAGGACATGTTCTGAGGCATCAAGGGATCGCCAATTTAGTATTGGAGGGCAGCGTGGCGGGTAAAACTCGTAAAGAGAGACCAAGAGATGAATACACTAAAAAGATACAGAAGGATGTAGGTTGCAGTAGGTACAGGGAGATGAAGAAGCTTGCACAGGATAGAGTAGCATGGAGAGCTGCATCAAACCAGTCTCCGGACTGAAGACCACAACAACAACAAACTACTGGCCATTAAAACTGCCACACCACGAAGATGACGTGCTACGGTCGCGAAATTTAACCGACGGGAAGAAGATGCTGTGATATGCAAATGATTAGCTTTTCAGAGCATTCACACAAGGTTGGCGCCGGTGGCGACACCTACAACGAGCTGACATAAGGAAAGTTTCCAACCGATTTCTCATACACAAACAGCAGTTGAGCGGCGTTGCCTGGCGAAAAGTTGTTGTGATGCCTCGTGTAAGGAGGAGAAATGCGTACCATCGCGTTCCCGATTCTAGCCTATGGCGATTGCGGTTTATCGTATCGCGACATTGCTGCTCGCGTTGGTCCAGATCCAATGACTGTTAGCAGAATATGGAATCGGTGGATTCAGGAGGGTAATACGGAACGCCGTGCTGGATCTCAACGGCCTCGTATCACAAGCAGTCGAGATGACAGGCATCTTATCCGCATGGCTGTAACGGATCGTGCGGCCACGTCTCGATCCCTGAGTCAACAAATGGGGACGTTTGAACAACCATCTGCACGAACAGTTCGGCGACGTTTGCAGCAACATGGATTATCAGCTCGGAGACCATGGCTGCGGTTACCCTTGACGCTGCATCACAGACAGGAGAGCCTGCGATGGTGTACTCATCGACGAACCTGGGTGCACGAATGCAAAACGTCATTTTTTCAGATGAATCCAGGTTCTGTTTACAGCATCATGATGGTCGCATCCGTGTTTGGCGACATCGCGGTGAACGCCCATTGAAAGCGTGTATTCGTCATCGCCGTACTGGCGTATCACCCGGCGTGATGGTATGTCGTGCCATTGGTTACACGTCTCGGTCACCTGTTGTTCACATTGACGGCAGTTTGAACAGTGGACATTGCATTTGAGATGTGTTACGACCCGTGGCTCTACCCTTCATTCGATCCCTGTGAAACCCTACGTTTCAGCAGGATAATGCACGACTTCATGTTGCATGTCCTGTACGGGCCTTTCCGGATACAGAAAATGTTCGACTGCTGCCCTGGCCAGTACATTCTCCATATCTCTCACCAACTGAAAACGTCTGGTCAATGGTGGCCGAGCAACTGGCTCGTCACAATACGCCAGTCACTACTCCTGATGAACTGTGGTATCGTGTTGAAGCTGCATGGGCAGCTGTACCTGTACACGCCATCCAAGCTCTGTTTGACTCAATGGCCAGGCGTATCAAAGGCCGTTATTACGGCCAGAGGTGGTTGTTCTGGGTACTGATTTCTCAGGATCTATGCGCCCAAATTGCGTGAAAATGTAATCACATGTCAGTTGTAGTATAATATATTTGTCCAATGAATACCCGTTTATCATCTGCATTTCTTCTTGGTGTAGCAATTTTAATGGCCAGTAGTGTATATACAGGATATGCAGTTTATACACTGAAGAGCCAAAGAAACTGGTTCACCTGCCTAATGTTCCTGGAGCCACTCTGTAGCAATTCTCGACGTGTGGGGTGTCGCACTGTCCTGCTGAAATCGCCCAAGAACGTCGGAATGCACAATAGACATGAATGGATGCAGTTGATCAGACAGTATGTTTACGTATGTGTCAGCTGTCAGAGTCGTATCAAGATGTATCAAAGGTCCTATATCACTCCCAATGCGCACTCCCCACACCATTACAGAACCTGCAACAGCTTGAACAGTCCCATACTGACATGGTGGGTCCATGGATTCATGAGATGTCTCCGTAACCCGTACACGTCCATCCGCTCGATACATTTTGAAACGACACTCGTCCGTCCAGGCAACATGTTTCCAGTCATCAACAGTCCAATGTCTGCGTTGAAGGGACCAGGTGGGGCGTAAAGCTTTGTGTCGTGCAGTCATCAAGGGTACACGTGTGGGCTTTCTGCTCCGAAAGCCCATATCGATGATGTTTCGTTGAATGGTTCGCACGCTGACAATTGTTGGTGGGCCAGCAATGTAATCTGCAGCAATTTGCGGAAGGGTTGCACCCTGTCAAGCTGAACGATTCCCTTCAGTCGTCGTTACTCCAGTTCTTGCAGGATCTTTATCCGGTCGCTGCGATGTCTGAGATTTGATGTTTTACCGGATTCGTCACATTCATGGTACACTCGTGAAATGGTCGTACGGAACAGTTCCCACTTCATCGCTACCTCGGAGATGCTGTGTTCCACCGCTCGTGCGCCGAATATAACACCACGTTCAGGCTCACTTAAATCTTGATAACCTGCCGTTGGAGCAGCAGTAACCGATCTAACAACTGCGCTAGACACTTGTTGTCTTATACAGGCGTTGCTGACCACAGCGGCGTATTCTTCCTGTTTAAGTACCTCTGTATTTGAGTACGCATGGCTATACCAGTTTCCTTGCCGCTTCAGTGTATTACGAGGCATAGATATTTTGAAAACATCGATCATGTGAGACCGCAATTTTGTCACGTGGCATACTGAAAGCTATGTATAAAAGCAATCAGGTAAATGCAGTATTTGATTTCCCGAAAGCATTTGACTCAATACCACACGTAGGCTTATTGTCAAAACTTCGATCATACAGAGTATCAACTGGAATTTGCGACTGGATTGAGGACTTTTTAGCAGGGGAGACGCAGCGCGTTATCTTGGATGGAGAATCATCGTCAAATGTAGGAGTAACTTCGAGTGTGCTCCATGGAAGTGTGTTGGGACACTTGTTGTTCATGTTGTATATTACTGCCCTTGCAGACAATATTAATAGTAAAATCAGGCTTTTTGAAGATGATGCAGTTATCTATGATGAAGTACTACCTGAAAGATGCTGAATAAATATTCAGTATTGTTATATTTTGTATAGTATTATAATATATAGTATATATAATACATAGTATTATAAAACATAATATTATCTATGATAAAGTACTACCCCAAAGAAACTGCATAAATATTCAGTTATGTCTTGATAAGATTTTAAAGTAGTGCAAAAATTGACATCTTGCTTTGAATTTTCAGAAATGTAAAATTGTGCTCTTCACAAAACGAAGAAAAACGTAGTATCCCATGACTATAATATCAATGAGTCACTGTTGGAAGCGAACATTTCATACAAATACTTGGAGAGGATATGAAATGGAATGATAACATAAGCTCAGCTGTGGGTAAAACAGGTGGTAGACTTTGGTTATTGGTATAATACAGTGGAGGTGCAATGAGTCTACAAAGGAGATTGCTTGCAAGTCGCTCGTGCGACCGATTCTAGAATACTGGTCAAGTATGTGGGACTCGTACCAAATAGAACTAACAGAGGATATTGAACGCATACAGAGAAGGGCAGCACGAATGGTCACAGGCTTGTTTGACCTGTGGGGGAGTGTCACAGAGGTACTGAATGAACTGAACTGGAAGACTCTCGAAGATAGACGTAAACTGTCCTGAGAAAGTCTATTAAAATAGTCGTCCGTTGAATTAGACGTTGATGGTCTGTGTGGAGTGTGCTGTTTGGAGTGTGTTGTAGAGATGGGGGATCCGCTCTTGAACTAATTCATAGAGTTGAATCTTTCAAAGGAGTGAACAATCAGTGATTCAGAAAAAAAGGAACGGTAGCTCCAAACGTTTCCCACGGCAGAGAGAGAGAGAGAGAGAGAGAGAGAGAGAGACGGAGCATATCAGCAGCGCCTCTGCTGGTCACAGCACAGTGCACGCCACACAACACAGCCAGCGCCGGCCTCTGCCCTGCTTCTGCCTTGGCTGCCTGCATTGTGCAGTGCCCCACTGGATTTTGTGTTTCACATATGCCGTGCCGTCTCTGTGCGTCGTCTGCCGCGTGCAGTGTCTGGCGCAGCTTAACTTCGCATCGCACTCTGTCGGCGATCGTTTCAGTCGCACGTCCTGCCCTCTGGGCAGTTGATGCGAGCAACAGGACAGAGAGCCACCTAGCGGATAACGTAGGAACTACTTGCAACAACCTGCTCGCAAGGGAACAGACGATTTGTCTAGGAGCGGGTGAGTTCACTGCTCCCCCCACCCTCGGAACTCGCGTGCTCAACGCTCACCCCACCGTTCTCGACTCTAGCCAGAGCGTTGAGCAAAGCGACTCAGGTGTCTCTCTGGTCTCTGCGGTCTCAGCTCACGCAGTAATACAGCTCGCGGCTCGACCTGCTCGACTCAGCGCCTCTGCATCGGAGTTCGTCCCCACTGGATATTGTTCTTCGTAGTAATACCGCTATGTATATTACATTATTATGTTATGTATACATCAATTGTTTTTATTTTATTTTTATTTGCTTAAACTGATTAGATTAGGTTCCTGAGGACTCCTCTTACTATAGGATTTTTATTATGGACACTCGAATTTACGCTTTAATTACGAGCGAACCGATAAACGTATCGCAAAATGTTATACACCAATATTTTCCTTGTTTTATTCTGCGTAAGGCTATATGCAGCACTTTCGTTTTACAGTCAAATTTATATATTTTTTTTCTTATTCTGATACGGATTTTGCGATTTTAGGCGTCTTCGGAAGGAAACGTTCACTTTAAAAATATATGGCTTGCGATGTATTTGTATGAGGTTAATGAAATTTTAATAAATTATAGCCAAATATATTGTTAATGTAAATCTCAAGTTACAACATTTTCCGATCACCCAAAAAACCACGATAGTGCAAAATAAATCAATAATCAAAAACTTTGTCATATCGTGGAAATTTCAATAAACAATACAAAATTCTTACTCATTATCTGTGTTACTTCAAAATAGGATCAAATAAGATCAAAATACAGGTATAGTACTGGAATAAACCAAGTTTAAAGGGCAATGTGCCTTCCATTTATTTTCTATTGTAAATGAGTGGTGAGTCATGAAAAAGAGCTAATTCATTTCAGGGAGTGAACAGTTCAGCTCCAATCTCTGAAAAGAACAGTTTTGCCCACCTCTAGTGTGCTGCGGAAACGTTTGACCGAGACGCAGCCTGTGGCGTCGTACGCGCCGGCTGTCGCGGGCAGGGTGTGAGGGGGACCGCAGCCGCCCGACCCCCCGAACAGCCCAGTCCAGTCCCGGCGGCTGGTGCGTCCATTGGGTCGGTAGACGGCCGAGCGAACGGCCGATTGTCTTCAATTGGCGCTTCCGCTGCCTCTGTGGGACGAGCCGTCCCTCGCCGCGCCGTGGAGGACCTCCGATTGAGCCGTCGGCGAATCCGACACGATGTCCCCTCGCCGGGACCAGGCGGGCGTAACCTGCAGCAATGCTACTTACAGCAACAGCAGGTACCTACGTTCGAAGTGCCTTAAATCCACGAAATGGCGAAACTCATTAGAAGCACTCGTTTTCAGACCTACATTTGCACTCCACTAGACACCGTATATGGTGGCTGGCGGAGAGTACCTGCAGCAGTATGTGTTGCCCCCTTTGCTATTCGCAAACGGTGCGTGAGACAATGGGTGCCCATTCTGCAAACGGTTACCCGCTGGAACTCGGCTCGCTCCTTTCGTGATATCCAGAGCGCCGTAGACTTCGGTCGCGTGTTGCAGGTCATCAGGACTGATGTTTGGTGAAGAAAATACAGGCGCATTGACAAAAACCCTTTGAGTGCGTTGTCACAAGTTCAGTCTTTAATAAGGCTCATTTGAAAAGGTTTTGCTAGCAATTATAACAGCAACATATTAGTCACTAATGACTCACCACATGCGTCAGGAGCGCGAAAGAAAGTGAGTGTCCTGGAGGAGCAGAGATCAGTCTTTTGTGGGATGTACGCATTACACTTCGCAAAACGGACATGTCGACATTCGAGAATTGTTCGATACAAACCCTCGACTGAAAAATGGCGCGTCACAGTAACCACACAGGTTCGTACCATCAACATCGAAGGCGGACTCCTTGGGAGTCACAAACTGTACTGGACGTTCACCTACGTATCCGCTCTTGAAGAATGCGTATAGAATCATGATGGTGTGGCGGGGTAACGAGAACTGAAGGAATGTGATGGCATGCAACCGAATACGAAACAGTGTGTCGTAGAGCTTATCGTGAAACTGGCTGTCCTTTACGGCTCAAATGTTCAAATGCGAGTGAATTCCTAAGGGACCAAACTGCTGACGTCATCGCTACCTACACACTACTTACACTAACTTATGCTAAGAACAACACACACAATCATGCCCGAGGGCCCGCGCAATCCGTCACATGGGGCCTCAGACAGTGCGACCACTCCGCGCGGCTATCCTTTAAGGCTTAGCTGCAGATAGTGCTGTAACATCTTTTAAGGGCACGGAAAAAAAACATCCAGAGCCTGAATTTTTCCAACGATTCCATGTAGTATGAATTGCAATGCCTCACACTTTTCAGGACGTTTTGTTTGCTGTAAAGCTGTATGATTTTCATACGCGGACCTGGAATCAAAGAAAAAGCAAGTTATTCTGACCAGCTATCGGCCAAAAACAGTGCTCATACCATAGCTGTCTTTCTCTTAGGCCAGTTTTTCCACTCTTGCTTGCTGCGACGTAAATATTGCCTGCTGCCCTTGCAAGACCAGACAGGCGAGAAAGAATCGTAGTACGACGTAGCACCTCCAAATTCTCGCGGCGCAATAAATATCTTTACACCCAATGTACCATCCTGATCAACAGTCGGTATGATTGTATACGAATGCCTTCAGGCCCTGACGTTAGTTGAAATTGATACAACTCTCTTGGTGCCTCTAATGTCCAGGGTTCCTTTTACATGCTACTCCTCTTCAAATCCCGACTGGTCCAACTTGAAAACAAATTCCTTACTCTACGGAGCTATTAGTTTCTTTAACTCATCTACAAATTTCCGAGCCGATTCCACAGTTTGCTGTTCAATCGTAAAGATAACGCTTTGTTTCAAATTTCGTTAGCTTACGTCCTCCAATTCTGTAGGACTGCTTACAATTATGCAATCATCCACTGCTTCCCTCGAAATCACTGTAATATGCGTTGTGCCCATTCAACCATTTAGCGTCTAGTGCTAGTTTCACTGTCCTTCTACCTCTTTCCGTAGATGCTCACGACAGTACCACGTGAACACTCCACCAGCTTCGCCGTTTCGAGATCCTGCCAATGGAAATCACTGTATTAAAGACACATAACGTGTATCCACAGGACACGTAGCCTGTAATAGGAAAATTGTCATGATGATCTCTCCATTGGCCAAAAATTCCGGAATAGTCCTCCATTCAGATCTCCGGGAGGGGACTGCCAAGGGGGAGGTGACCATGACAAAATGATTGAATAATCAACGAAAGGAAAACGTTCTACCAGTCGGGGCGTTCAATGTCAGAAGCTTGAACATGGTAGGGAAGCTAGAAAATCTGAAAAGGGACATGCAAAGGCTCAATCTAGGTATAGTAGGGGTCAGAGAAGTTAAATGGAAAGAAGACAGGGATTTCTGGTCAGATGTGTATAGGCAGCGTAAAATGGTATAAGGGGTGTAGGATACGTTATGAGTAGGAAGGTAGCGCAGAGGGTGAGTTACCATGAACAATTCAGTGACAGGGTTGTTCTTATCAGAATCGACAGCAAACCAACTCCGACAACTATAGTTCAGGTGTACACGCAATTGTTGCAAGCTGAAGATAAAGAGCTAGAGAAAGTATATGTGGATATTGAAAGGGTGATGGAGTACGTATAGGGAGATGAAAACGTAATAGTCATGGGAGACTGGAATGCAGTAGAAGAAAAGGTTACAGGAGAATATGGGCTTGAGACAAGGAATGAGAGAGAAAAAAGACTAATTGAGTTCTGTAATAAATTTCAGCTTGTAATAGTGAATACTCCATTCAAGAATGATAAGAGGAGGGGGTATACTTGGAAAAGACAGTGTGATACTGGAAGATTTCAGTTAGATTACATCATGGTCAGACAGAAATTCCGAAATCAGGTACTGTACTCTAAGGCATAGCCAGGACTCAGATCACAATGTTGTGGAAGATTTCAGTTAGATTACATCATGGTCATACAGAAATTCCGAAATCAGATACTGGACTCTAAGGCATACCCAGCACCAGATATTGACTCTGATCACAATGCTGTGGTGATGAAGAGTAAGCTGAAGTTCAGGAGGTTAGTCAGGCCGCGCGGAGTGTCCGTGCTGATAGAGGCGCCATGTCACTAACTGTGCGGCCCCTCCCGCCGGAGGTTCGAGTCCTCCCTCGGGCATGGGTGTGTGTGTTGTCCTTAGCGCCAAGTTAGTTTAAGTAGTGTTTAAGTCTAGGTACCGATGACCTCAGCAGTTTCTTCCCTTAGAAATTCACACACATTTGTAAATTTGAACATTAGATTAGTCAGGAAAAATCAATACACAAAGAAGTGGGATACAGAAGTATTAGGGGATGACGAGCGCGCTTGAAGTTCTCTAAGGCTATAGATACAGCAACAAGAAATAGCTCTGTAGGCAGTCAAGCTGAACGGAAATGGATATCTCTAAAAAGGGAAATCACAGAAGTTGGAAAGAAAAACATTGGTACAAAGGACTTAAATGCGAAGAAATCATGGGGAACAGAAGTAATACGAGGGTTGTCCAGAAAGTAATTTCCGATCGGTCGCGAAATGGGCACCACAGTGAAAACCTGATGAAGCTTTGCACAGATGTGTTGGGCAGTGTCTCTAGTATGCCCGCCGATCGCATCAAGACGCTCTTTTCAGTTGTGAGCGCACTGTGAGCGAGTAAAGGTGCCTACAACAGCGATGTCTCCCGCCAACTAGGTGTGTCTGCTGAGAGGCTTCGCCTTAATGAATGCAGCCCACGTAACACAACTGCCACGCACTTCCTTCTTCACGGCAATTCTCAGCCGCACTCTGCAGGGGCAGTCAAGACGCACCTGCAGCCTTTTCGATGGGAACTGTTCGATCAGCCACAACACAGCCCTAATTGGCTCGTCCTGAGTATCATCTCTGTTCACATGAAACGCTGCATACGAAGACAACACTTGGGCGTAGGCTACGTGCTATAGACCAGCGTAGAGAATTATCGGAAAGCACAGGGCGGCTGCCTTCTATGACGATGATGTTGGAAATTTGGTATAACGCTCCGACAAATTTCTGAGCGGCGACTGTGTAGAGAAGTATCTGGAAAGTGTAGCTATTCTCTTGCAAATAAAATGTTACTGATTTAAGGACAGATCGGAACTTACTTTCTGGACAACCCTCGTATTTCAGTTAATCGATGAAAGAAGGAAGTATAAAAATGTTCAGGGAAATTCAGGGAAACAGAAATACAAGTCGCTGAGTAAGGAAATAAATAGGAAGTGTAGGGAAGCTAAGACGAAATGGTTGCATGAAAAGTGTGAAGAAATCGAAAAAGAAATTATTGTCGGAAGGACTGAACGTACAGGAAAGTCAAAACAATCTCCGGTCACGTTAAAAGCAAGGGTGGTAATATTAAAAGTGCTACGTGAATTTCACTGTTAAATGCAGAGCAGATAGGTGGAAACAGTACATTGAAAGCCTCTATGAGGGGCAACATTTGTCAGATATGATCGAAGAAAAAACAGGAGTCGATTTAAAAGAGATAGTGGATCCAGTATTAGGACCAGAATTTAAGGGAGCTTTGGAAGACTTAAGATCATATAAGGCAGAAGGGGTAGATAACATTCCATCAGAATTTCTAAAATCATTGAGAGAAGTGGCAACAAAATGATTCTTCACGTTGGTGTGGAAATGTATGAGTCTGGGGACATACCATCTGACTTTCGGAAAAATATCATCCACACCATTTAAAAGACTGCAAGCGCTGACAAGTGCTAGAATCATCGCATCATCACCTTAACAGCTCGTGCATCCAAGTTACTGACTAGAATGATATACAGAAGAATGGAAAAGAAAATTGAGGATGTGCTAGATGACGAACAGTTTGGCTGTAGAAAAGGTAAAGGCACCAGAGAGGAAATTCTGACGTCACGGTTGATAATGTGATAATGGAAGCAAGACAAAAAAAATGTAAAATGGTGCAAGATGTTTGAAATTCTAAGAAAAATAGAGGTAAGCTGTAGAGAGAGACGGATAATATACAATATGTATAAGAGCCAAGAAGGAATAATAAGAGTGGACGACCAAGAACGAAGTGCTTGGGTTAAAAGGGTGTAAGACAGGGATGTGGTCTTTCACCTCTACTGTTCAATCTATACATCGTAGAAGCAATGACAGAAATAACACAACGCTTCAGGCGTGGAATTAAAATTCAAGGCAAAAGGATATCAATGATACGATTCGGTGATGACATTGGTATCCTGAGTGAAAGTGAAGAAGAATTACATGATCTGCTGGATGGAATGAACAATGTAGTGAGTACAGAATAAGGATTCAGAGTAAATCGAAGAAAGACGAAAGTAATGAGAAGTAGAAGAAATGAGAACAGCGAGAAACTTAATATCAGGATTGATTTTCCCGAAGTAGATGAAGTTAAGAAATTCTGCTACCTGGACAGCAAAACACCCAATGACGGACGAAGCTAGGAGGACATCTAAAGCAGACCACCAATGGCAAAAAGGGAATTTCTGGCTTAAGAGAAGTCTACTGCACTACTGGCATTAAAATTGCTACGCCACGAAGATGACGTGCTACAGACGCGAAATTTAACCGACAGGAAGAAGGTGCTGTGATATGCAAATGATTAGCTTTTCAGAGCATTCACACAAGGTTGGCGCCGGTGGCGACACATACAACGTGCTGACATGAGGAAAGTTTCCAACCGATTTCTCATACACAAACAGCAATTGACCGGCGTTGCCTGGTGAAACGTTGTTGTGATGCCTCGTGTAACGAGGAGAAATGCGTACATCACGTTTCCGACTTTGATAAAGGTCGGATTGTAGCCTATCGCGATTGCGGTTTATCGCATCGCGACATTGCTGCTCGCGTTGGTCGGGATCCAATGACTGTTAGCAGAATATGGAATCGGTGGGCTCAGGAGGGTAATACGGAACGCCGTGCTGGATCCCAACGGCCTCATAGCACTAGCAGTCGAGATGACAGGCATCTTATCCGCATGGCTGTAGCGGCTCGTGCAGCCACGTCTCGATCTCTGAGTCAACAGATGGGGACGTTTGCAAGACAACAACCATCTGCATCAACAGTTCGATTACGTTTGCAGCAGCATGGACTATCAGCTCGGAGACCATGGCTGCGGTTACCCTTGACGCTGCATCATAGACAGGAGCGCCTGCGATAGTGTACTCGACGTCGAACCTGGGTCCACGAATGGCAGAACGTCATTTTTTCGGATGAATCCAGGTTCTGTTTACAGCATCATGATGGTCGCATCCGTGTTTGGCGACATCGCGGTGAACGCACATTGGAGGCGTGTATTCGTCATCGCCATACTGGCTTATCACCCGGCGGGATGGTATAGGGTGCTATTGGTTACACATCTCGGTCACCTCTTGTTCGCATTGACGGTACTTTGAACAGTAGACGTTACATTTCAGATGTGTTACGACCCGTGTCTCTACCCTTCATTCGATCCCTGCGAAACCCTACATTTCAGCAGGACAATGCACGACCGCATGTTGCAGGTCCTGTACGGGCCTTTCTGGATACAGAAAATGTTCGTCTGCTGCCCTGGCCAGCACATTCTCCAGATCTCTCACCAACTGAAAAAGTCTGAATGGTGACCGAGCAACTGGCTCATCACAATACGCCAGTCACTGCTCTTGATGAACTGTGGTATCGTGTTGAAGCTGCATGGGCAGCTGTACCTGTGCACGCCATCCAAGCTCTGTTTGACTCAATGCCCAGGCGTATGAAAGGCCATTATTACGGCCAGAGGTAGTTGTTCTAGAAAATGTAATCACAAGTCAGTTCTAGTATAATATATGTGTCCAATGAATACCCGTTTATCATCTGCATTTCTTCTTGGTGGACCAATTTTAATGGCCAGTAGTGTAATTAGTTAGTAATTTAATTTTACGTCACTTTGATATCGAAAGTGCACTCGTCGAACTTTGACTTTCGGAATTTCCCGTTACAGAATTCCAGGAGAGTGGGTATATAATATTTTGAATTGGAACGCGTGTCCGGGAATGTACCGTTTACGCGCTACAGCCATTTGAAAGCACAAGTTTAACGTGACCACTTTTAAAAGTAGTTGATTAGGGTGACCCAGTGCATCAGTTGTTTTAAAATTCCACTCATTAACAGCCAAAGAATTTGCTCGTGCACTCGCTGACGGGTTCTCTTCGGCGCGATGCAGAACGGCCTCCTGCAGTTCGGGTGTGGGGCGTTCCCTGGAGCACCACGGTCACGCCTGCTGACGGTGAAGGTACCCTAGACTCGAAGCTGTTGAGTAATTGTGGCGAAAAGGATATGCGTTGGAGTCAGACGTTTAGGATAAAGATCTTGGTAAAGGCGACGAGTATCTCTTCCATTACCGTGACCTTTGCCATACAGAAGGATCATGTAGGTGTACTCTGCAAACGCCTACCCAACCATGTTGCACCAACACTCACAGGCACGTGAATGAGGGTCGAACCTTGTCAGAGAGGCAGGATACACGCTAAATGACATCGGCCGATTCGACGTAACTATTCCCCCACCATGAGTACCCTGTTACGTACCTACCTAGCAAACATGTTTTCAAACGATACGTTTTCGGGGCATTGGTTCCTATTTGAAATATTATATAGTCACTCCCCCCCTACAGGTCCTAGAAGTTTGTAACGGAAATTCCCGAACATCGTGTGTAATTCGTCCTTTGCCGATCATTTATTAATTACAGGCCATAAGCCTAAAGAATTTCATGACGTCAGTATCCTGCACACAGAGAGGACAGGCTTTAGATTTAATATTCTTAAAGAGTTAGAAATTTACAAACATCATTCTTTCAATGATGGTTTCATTCTAAACGAAAAGCTGCAATTACGCGATAAAAAAATTTAATTTTACAAAGCCTTTATTTAGAAACGCCTAAAACTGAAGTCCCTTTTTTCCTCAGAGCAGACTCTTGAGACATCTTTCTACTGTCTGTTTTTCATTTATTACACCATAGTCATTTTGTACCGAAGTGTAGCTCATATTTTCTGTTGCATCCTCCTATATAATTTTTCAAATGGTTCTGAGCACTATGGGACTTAACATCTGAGGTCATCAGTCCCTAGAACATAGAACTACTTAAACGTAACTAACCTAGGGACATCGCAGACATCCATGCCCGAGGCAGGATTCGAACCTGTGACCATAGCGGTCGCGTGGTTCCAGACTGTAGCGCCTAGAACCGCTCGGCAACTCCGGCCGGCTGTATAATTTTTCATTTTGCATAATACTTGCTAATTGAGACGAACGCTTATGTGCTTTGCAAAATGTTTTTGTTGTCGTCTTCAGTCCAGTACTGGTTTGATACAGCTCTCCATGCTACTCTATCCTGTGCAAGCCTCTTCATCTCCGAGTAACTGCTGCAACCTACGAGGTGCATTCAAGTTCTAAGGCCTCCGATTTTTTTTTCTCCGGACTGGAAAGAGATAGAAACATGCGCATTGTTTTAAAATGAGGCCGCGTTCATTGTCAATACGTCCCAGAGATGGCAGCACCGTACGGCAGATGGAATTTTACCGCCAGCGGCGAGAATGAGAACTGTTTTAAATACTTAAAATGGCGACGTTTTCCTTACTTGAACAGTGTGCAATCATTCGTTTTCAGAATTTGCGTGGTGTGAAACTAATTGAAATTCATCGTCAGTTGCAGGAGACATGTGGTGATGGAGTTATGGATGCGTCGAAAGTGTGTTCGTGGGTGTGACAGTTTAATGAAGGCAGAACGTCGTGTGACAACAAACTGAAACAACCTCGGGCTCGCACAAGCCAGTCTGACGACATGATCGAGAAAGTGGAGAGAATTGTTTTGGGGGATCGCCGAATGACTGTTGAACAGATCGCCTCCAGAGTTGGCATTTCTGTGGGTTCTGTGCACACAATCCTGCATGACGACCTAAAAATGCGAAAAGTGTCATCCAGGTGGGTGCCACGAATGCTGACAGACGACCACACGGCTGCCCGTGTGGAATGTTGCCAAGCAATGTTGACGCGCAACGACAGCATGAATGGGACTTTCTTTTTGTCGGTTGTGACAATGGATGAGACGTGGATCCTATTTTTCAATCCAGAAACAAAGCGCCAGTCAGCTCAATGGAAGCACACAGATTCACCGCCAGTGCTGAAAAAATGATGGTGTCCATGTTTTGGGACAGCGAGGGCGTAATCCTTACCCATTGCGTTCCAAAGGGCACTACGGTAACAGGTGCATCATACGAAAATGTTTTGAAGAACAAATTCCTTCCTGCACTGCAACAAAAACGTCCGGGAAGGGCTGCGCGTCTGCTGTTTCACCAAAACAACGCACCCGCACATCGAGCTAACGTTACGCAACAGTTTCTTCGTGATAACAACTTTGAAGTGATTCCTCATGCTCCCTACTCACCTGACCTGGCTCCTAGTGACTTTTGGCTTTTTCCAACAATGAATGACACTCTCCGTGGCCGCACATTCACCAGCCGTGCTGCTATTGCCTCAGCGATTATCCAGTGGTCAAAACAGACTCCCAAAGAAGCCTTCGCCGCTGCCATGGAATCATGGCGTCAGCGTTGTGAAAAATGTGTACGTCTGCAGGGCGATTACGTCGAGAAGTAACGCCAGTTTCATCGATTTCGGGTGAGTAGTTAATTAGAAAAAAAATCGGAGGCCTTAGAACTTGAATGCATCTCGTACAACCTTCTGAACCTGCTTAGTGTATTCATCTCTTGGTCTCCCTCTACGAATTTTACCCTCCACGCTCCCTTCCATACTAAATTGGTGATCCCTTGATGCCTCAGAACATGTTCTACCAACCGATCCCTTCTTCTAGTCAAGCTGTGCCACAAATTCCTCTTCTCCCCAGTTCTATTCAGCATCTTCTCGTTAGTTACGTGATCTACCCGTCAGCATTCTTTGTATTTGTAAAATACTTTTCGTGACTTAAGCGCCTGGTATCTCCCACTATTAGTAGACGGCGCGATTTGTTTTGTGTCCACGTTGTAGAAACTTGGGACTGTGGGTCTCTCAGTCTTATGCCGTCCCCAGCGCCTACATCCTCTTACAGCCCGTAGCGTTGTATAGTGTGCTGCGGCATGGAACTATTGTTCTACCGGCAGTTACCAGCTTTGTGTCAGTTACAGTGTCTTTAGTAATATGCGATTTTAATATGAACTCCTTCATGAAGTATTTTATGTGACGAGAACATTATTCCTCTTAAACTGGTTCATCAACTATTACATGTCACTACAGTCATGTTATAAAGCCTTTCGGAATAAAATCTGTCTACTTTTTCGTTTTCTCTATGTTAATGTTTATTTATAATCTGTTTGGGTAATTGTCAATTCTCTGATGCAGACGCTCGTAGTCGGTGTGGAAACATAGTAAAAGTAAAGTTTTATTGCAACCTATCGGCTTTCTAACGTCTATCAAATTTCTGTCAGACATTAGGTATCTACCGCGAATTATACTGCACCTAAACTGTGTTCTATAAGTTGTATATTTTATTTTGAAACATTAAAAAAAGAAAGAATCCAAAATTTTACACAGCCTTAGGTCTGTAATTTTATTTAGAACGAAGCGATATAAAATTTCACATTATTTGACACTTTCCAGGTGAAGCTGCTTGTTATTTACGCGCCTGTGATATTTAACTGCGTTGTCTTGAATAGCCTTGAAGAAGAAAGGTCATTTCAGGGAGAAGCTGGGAAATTTCTTTTAAAGTAAATGAGACAGGTTTCAACGCTTGCAAGTGATTAACAATTCCCCGCTGCACGTACGGAATCTCGCGTCGCCTCCAGCGCTCCAGCGCGTCATCCAGCTGTCGTTTACCACTTCCAGCCAGCTGTGTCCGTCTTTTTTTTGCCGCGACGTTTCACCATCCTGCACTCCGCCGTCGTCAGAGTGCCAGAGAACCAAGACGGGATTCTGCCCAGTGATAATAATCCCACACATCTGTATAAATACACACATACAATGCCGATCGGTCGCTAATAACAGATCTTGGGTACTCCATAGAAATTGTGTACTGAATCCAAACTCTTTATCACGTGCTTCGCGCGTGGCCCATCATTAGACCGTCTCTTAAAAAATGCGTACATCATGAGCACAAAAATATTCCACGACCTACACAGTAAGGCGGAATAAGTGACAAGACACATTTTCAGAATACGTACCAGTGTACACAATAAAGAAAGTTGCATAAGATCTGACATATAGGGTGTTTCCGTAAGGTCGTGCAAAAATGTAACACGACTTAGAGAATGCTCTAGTGAACAATATGAGGTATGCGACCTAGGGTCGGAGAAGCCAACTTGCCGGCCGCGGTGGCCGTGCGGTTCTAGGCGCTTGAGTCCGGAACCGCGCGACTGCTACGGTCGCAGGTTCGAATCCTACCTCGGGCATGGATGTATGTGATGTCCTTAGGTTGGTTAGGTTTAAGAAGTTCTATGGGACTGATGACCTCTGAAGTTAAGTCCCATAGTGATCAGAGCCATTTGAACCATTTTTTTTTTAGTTAGGCTGAAGTAAAAAAGTTAAATTCAAATCGGCTGAAGGCCTAATACTTAAAACACCATAACATTATTTTTTTTAAATACCAAAGGCCTTACGTGAAACAGTTCTTTAATTTAGGCTGAATGCCTGACGAGCAAACAACACAAAATTGGCTGAAGGCCCAAGACTTAAAAATTCAGCAACATTAAAAATTTTGAAATGTCAATGGTTTTACGTGATACAGTACTTTAAACTAGGCTGAAGGCCTTAAGAGCAAAACAACTCTTATTTAAAACTAAATCGGCTAGAAGCTATACAAGTACAAACAACAAGAACAAATTTTTTAAAAAAGTTGGGCAGTACACTGAAAGGCGCTCACATGTTCGAGGATCGACCTGGAATTCAAACACTAACGCTCGCTTAGGTGAGACAGGCCGTCGGCCCAACCACTTTTCAATCCGCTGGGAACCCAACCGACAGACAGTCAACAGACCAATGATCAATATCAGTTCCGCTCCACACTTGCACCAAAACTGGAACGATGCTAACAGCGGAGACTGGAACAACAACCAGAACGGATCACAGACAACCCATAAGCGGTGGACGACCCAAATACACGTCGTCTAATCAGTCGACCAACCAAATGGCCAAGCAAGGTCGTTGCCACTCAAACGTGTGTGTCGGCAATCGTCGGGCGAGTGATGGCTATCCTGTCCTCCCTCGCTACTCCACGGCAACCGACCAATTCAGAGCCGGTACGCCGACAACCTTAAATAACTTGTCAGTCAAACCACATAAACTACACACAGTTTCAGGAACAATTGCACGAAGAACTAAACAATGCTAACAGCAGGGACTGTGGATGAATCACGAGATGGCACAAACAGCCAACCCATAAACGATCGTCGGCCAAACATACGTCGTCCGACAAGACGACCGACCGACGATCAATCAAAATCGTCCCCACTCAAATCATGTGTGTCGGCAATCATCGGCGAGTGATGGCTATCCGCGCCTCCCTGGCGCTGCATGCCCCACTGGTGCTACGTCGCGACTGAGCCAACCGACCAACGGCTACACATCAGCACGGAGACAGCACTAAAACAACTGAGCAGTGAACGTCACAGGCTACACACAATTTCACAATCACTTGGACGAATGCTAAAAGCAGTGACTGTGCAATCACCAGGATCATTTAGTAATCACGAAAGCGTTACGGAGATGATAGATAAACTCCAGTGGGAGACTATGCAAGGGAGATGCTCAGTAGCTCAGTACGGGCTTTTGTCGAAGTTTCGAGAACAAACCTTCACCGAGGAGTCAAGCAGTATATTGCTCCATTCTACGTATATCTAGCGAAGAGACCATGAGGATAAAATCAGATTAGAACCCACGCAGAGACATACTGACAATCTTTCTTTCCACAGACAGTACGAGACTGGAATAGAAGGGAGAACCGATAGAGGTACTCAAGGTACCCTCCACCACACACCGTCAGGTGGCTTGCGGAGTATCGATGTAGATGTAGATGTAGATGAACCACGAGTTGAGACACACACCGCCAATCGACGATCAACCAAGACCATCCCCAGCCATGTGTGCCGGCAACGGTCGGGCGAGTCACGGCTATGCGAACCTCACTGCCGCTCCAGCCCGACCCAACTTCTGCGGCGTCCCAACTGTCCAACTGCCAGGTCTGAACTCCACTGCTGGCGCGTTCCAGCTGACTTCATTACCCGGTCCGAACTGCACTGCTGGCGCGTTCCAACAACATGGACAAGACACACACCCATGCCCGAGGGCGGACTGTAACCTCCGACGGAGCGAGCCGCGCTAACCGTGGCTAGGCGCTCGAAGACTGCGTGGCTACCCTGCGCGGCAATTCAGCATCTAGTCACCCCGAAGTCAGCCGAGGCTTCGGAATTATGGTTGTTTTAGTGCTTCATAATAACACCACCTTATGTACGAAAATTTTTTATTCAAATTTACACTGGCCTTGGAGGCCTACGGACTCTAAAGAGGTAGCTTCACAGTCGTCCCCACAAATAAAAAAACTCTCAGAATGCAGGCTATGGTGGTAGGATCACATAACGAACGCGAAGACCTGGTGGTCATGTCGTGAAAAAGTGCCTTCCGGTGGCTAGAAACAGGAAGAGAGAGAGAGAGAGAGAGAGAGAGAGAGAGAGAGAGAGAGAGAGAGAGACATAAAGACCTCAAACTAGCTGGTTCGCCACTGTCGAGAGTAATGTGAAGAAACTGTGGCTTAGTCGAGAGGATGACACTGATGGTGCCATGTGACCAGGAAAGGCTCCCCTTGGTAGCGGGAAAATGCGAGGATAAAAGGAGATGTTCTACCAAGCGTAGTTAACAAGAACATAAAGGTTATTGTAAATACCTGACAGTGTCAGAAGGGAAGCGACCTCTATACTAGTGTAAAAAGGCTTCCAAAATAGAAGTTTTATATCCCAGATCGCAGTTGATATATATCCTGATTACTAGTTTCGGCAACGCTATGTTACCATCTTCAGAGGCAGAATGCGTGAATTATAGTCCACTACGTGTGGCACGTTGCCATTTGGACATTGAAAGCATGGAGATAAACTCACAGAAAAGAGTCTTCTATGCAACACTAAGCACACTAAAATAAAAGCCATATCTGTATCAGCAAGGCACAGAGGCGTCAAATACATCAAGTAGAGCACACACACTGGTGTCAGACGTGTATATGTCGAGAAGTGGTTCCGTACTTCACGTATCCGATGATCCTAAAGATGGCAATATACATGGTGACAGTTATTGAACTATATGACAAAAAAAACGTAAATTAGTTAGAAACTATGGCGTGCACACACTTTATTCAACATGTAAGCGTCACTACAGATATTTCGATTTAGATTACGACATGTTCGATATGCCTGCCATCATTGGCGATGATGTGGCGCAAATGGATAGCAAAACTCTGTATGACCCGCTGAAGTGACGGAACATCAATGTTGTCGCTGACCTCCAGCAATGCTTTTGGGGCTACTGTTGTACACCTTGTCTTTAATACAGCCCCACAAAAAGCAGTCTCATCTGTTCGTATCCGCAGAATATGGCGGCCAATCGAGGCCCATGCCAGTGGCCTCTGGGTACCCCAGAGCCAGAAAGCGGTCCGCAAAAGCCTCCTCCAGGACATCAGACACTCTTCTACTTCGACGGGGTCGAGCGCCGTCTTGCACGAACCACATCCTGTCCAAATCAGCGTCACTTTGGATAATGGCGATGAAATAATCTTCCAGAATTTTCACGTACCGTGCCATCAAGGAATATCGCACCGATTATTCCGTGACCAGACGTTGCACACCACACAGACAACCGTTGAGGGTGAAGAGACTTCTCGATCGCGAAATGCGGACGCCAAGTCCCAAAATGAGCCAATTTTGCTTATTGACGAAACCATCCAAACGAAAGAGGGTCGACAACAACAAGGAGCGTGCGCATGCGCATACCAATTCCATCATGTCCCGCGGCCAACCGTGCAGTTTGAACTGCCTAACGCAAACCGTTCACGAGTTGATTTTATTTTATTGTTGTTGTTGTGGTCTTCAGTCCAGAGACTGGTTTGATGCAGCTTTCCATGCTACTCTATCCTCTGCAAGCTGCTTCATTTCCCAGTACCTACTGCAACCTACATCCTTCTGAATCTGCTTAGTGTATTCATCTCTTGGTCTGCCTCTACGATTTTTACCCTCCACGCTGCCCTCCAATACTAAATTGGTGATCTCTTGATGCCTCAGAACATGTCTTACCAACCGATCCCTTCTTCTAGTCAAGCTGTGCCACCAACTTCTCCCCAATCCTATTCAATACCTCCTCATTAGTTATGTGATCTACCCATCTAATCTTCAGCATTCTTCTGTAGCACCACATTTCGAAAGCTTCTATTCTGTTCTTGTCCAAACTATTTATCGTCCATGTTTCACTTCCATACATGGCTACACTCCATGCAATTACTTTCAGAAACGACTTCCTGACACTTAAATCTATACTCGATGTAAACAAATTTCTCTTCTTCAGAAACGCTTTCCTTGCCATTGCCAGTCTACATTTTATGTGCTCTCTACTTCGACCATCATCAGTTATTTTGCTCCCCAAATAGCAAAACTCATCTGCTACTTCAAGTGTCTCATTTCCTAATCTAATTCCCTCAGCATCACCCGATTTAATTCGACTACATTCTATTATCCTCGTTTTGCATTTGTTGATGTTCATCCTCATTTCAAGACACTGTCAATTCTGTTCAGCTGCTCTTCCACGTCCTTAGCTGTCTCTGACAGAATTAGAATGTCGTCGGCGAACCTCAAAGTTTCTATTTCTTCTCCATGGATTTTAATTCATACTTAGAATTTTTCTTTTGTTTCCTTTACTGCTTGCTCAATATACAGATTGAATAACATCTGCTTTAGGCTACAACCCTGTCTTACTCTCTTCCCGACCACTGCTTCCCTTTCACGTCCCTCGACTCTTATAACTGCCATCTGGTTTCTGTACAAATTGTAAATAGCCTTTCGCTCCCTGTAGTTTACCCCTACCACCTTCAGAATTTGAAAGAGAGTATTCCACTCAACATTGTCAAAAGCTTTCTCTAAGTCTACAAATGCTAGAAACGTAGCTTTGCCTTTCCTTAATCTAGCTTCTAAGATAAGTCGTAGGGTCAGTATTGCTTCACGTGTCCTAATATTTCTACGTAATGCAAACTGATCTTCCCCGAGGTCAGCTTCTACCAACTTTTCCATTCGTCTGTAAAGAATTCGCGTTAGTATTTTGCAGCTGTGAGTCATTAAACTGATAGTTCGGTAATTTTCACACCTGTGAACACCTTTTACTTCATATAGTTCAATAATTGTGACCCTATAACTCTGCTGGAACTAGTAATCAGGATAGCTATCAACTGCGATCTGGGAAATAAAACTTCTATTTTGGAAGCTTTTTTGTACATAAATCGTTTTATTACCCCATTAACTTTAATTGCTTTTCCGGTGTTCTCGCACACTAACCAAATAAACGATGGCACACTGCCGAGCAATGGGCCGGCGGGAAGGTCTAGAAGCCATGGCGAGTGCAGTGTGTGTGTGTGTGTGTGTGTGTGTGTGTGTGTGTGTGGAACACGTGTGGACGGCCGAGGCTGGCCATCTGCACCTCGGTCCGTCGTCACCCGATGCCTCAGCATCTGCCGCCGCAAGAACTGCCAGCGCCGAAGCGGACGCGTCCTACCGGCCGAGCAGACGCCGCGATAGCAGCGAATTTAAAGTGTGGGGGGAGGGGGAGGGTCCCGTACTCACTGGTGGTCGCTCCCCTCAAAACTCGACATGCGGCAGGCCGGCGCTTCCTGGTTCGTGCTCCAGTTCGCCACGACCCACAACACTAGCACCTCGCACTGTATGCTGCTCTGCAAAAAAGAACAAAAAAGTTAAAAACATCACAATTTCTGCTTAGACGGTCAATTCCTACATCTAGTCCGCATGGCAGGCCAACAACGCAACTAGCGTCCATCATATCCTCCCTTTTTACTTACTCTTGTCATTTCATACTGTCCTGCCCTAGAGGACAAATGTAAGGATGTAGAGGCTTATCTCACTAGGGGTAAGATAGATACTGCCTACAGGAATATTAAAGAGACCTTTCGAGAATAGAGAACCACTGGTATTAATATCGAGAGCTCAGATGGAAACCCAGTTCTAAGCAAAGACGGGAAAGCAGAAAGGTGGAAGGAATATGTAGAGGGTCTATACAGGGGCAATGTTCTTGAGGACAATATTATGGAAGTGGAAGAGGATGTAGATGAAGATGAAATGGGAGGTATGATACTGCGTGAAGAGTTTGACAGAGCACTGAAAGACCTGAGTCGAAACACGGCCCCGGGAGTAGACAACATTCCATTAGAACTACTAACGGCCTTGGAAGAGCCAGTCCTGCCAAAACTCTACCATCTGGTGAGCAAGATGTATGAGACAGGCGAAATTCCCTCAGACTTCAAGAAGAATATAATAATTCCAATCCCAAAGAAAGCATGTGTTGACAGATGTGAAAATTACCGAACAATCAGTTTAATAAGCCACAGCTGCAAAATACTAACGCGAATTCTTTACAGACGAATCGAAAAACTGGTAGAAGGCGACCTCTGGGAAGATCAGTTTGAATTCCGTAGAAATATTGGAACACGTGAGGTCATACTGACCTTACGACTTATCTTAGAAGAAAGATTAAGGAAAGGCAAAGCTATGTTTCTAGCATTTGTAGACTTAGAGGAAGGTTTTGACAATTTTAATTGGAATACTCACTTCCAAATTCTAAAGGTGGCAGGGGTAAAGAACAGGGAGCGAAAGGCTATTTACAATTTGTACAGAAACCAGGTGGCAGTTATAAGAGTCGAGGGACGTGAAAGGGGAGCAGTGGTTGGGAAGGGAGTGAGACAGGGTTGTAGCCTCTCCTCGATGTTATTCAATCTGTATATTGAACAAGCAGTAAAGGAAACAAAATTAAAATTAGGAGTAGGTATTAAAATCCATGGAGAAAGAATAAAAACTTTGAGGTTCGCCGATGACATTGTAATTCTGTCAGACACAGCAAAGGACCTGGAAGAACAGGTAAACGGAAGGAGGATATAAGGTGAACGTCAACAGAAGCTAAACGACGATAATGGATTGTAGCCTAATTAAATCGGGTGATGCTGCGGGAATTAGATTAGGAAATGAGACACTTGAAGTAGCAGATGAGTTTTTCTATTTGGGGAGCAAAATAACTGATGACGGTCGAACTAGAGAGGATATAAAATGTAGACTGGCAATGGCAAGGAAAGCTTTTCTGAAGAAGAGAAATTTGTTTACATCGAGTATAGATTTAAGTGTCAGGAAGTCGTTTCTGAAAGTAATTGCATGGAGTGTAGCCATGTATGGAAGTGAAAGATGGACGATAAATAGTTTGGACAAGAACAGAATAGAAGCTTTCGAAATGTGGTGCTACAGAAGAATTATGAAGATTAGAAGGGTATATCACATAACTAATGACGAGGTATTGAATAGAATTGGGGAGAAGAGGAGTTTGTGGCACAACTTGACAAAAAGAAGGGACCGGTTAGTAAGACATGTTCAGAGGCATCAAGGAATCACAAATTGAGCGTTGGAGGGCAGCGTGGAGGATAAAAATCGTAGAGGGAGATCAAGAGATGAATACACTAAGCAGATTCAGAAGGATGTAGGTTGCAGTAAGTACTGGGAGATGAAGAAACTTGCACAGAATAGGGTAGCATGGAGAGCTCCATCAAACCAGTCTCAGGACTGAATACCACCACAACAACAACTGTCGTACAATGAATGGCGAGAAAGCAGTATTGGTACTCGCCACTGACCAGTACAAAGACCCATGTTTATTCGTTTCATGTGTAGGTTGAGAAAAAAGAATCTCAGACTTTGGTTTAATGGTTTATAGGTCTTGTGACCAGTCCCATGCGTTCCCACCATCACAGGTAAAATCTCCTCGGTTGTTGGGCCACGGCATCGTTGTATTTGTTCTATGCGATCGACGTTTCGACCCCTCTGCTGGGATCTTCTACAGGACCAGGTTCGCTGAACACACTAGAGTGCTCAGTCAGCCGTGAACAATGCAAGACCCTAATGACCATCACAGCACAGGGGTCCACGTTTGACTGAACGCACTTGAGAGTTCAGTCCTCGCCGCCGACCCTACAAGCTCCTGGAGATCTCAGGACAGGTGCCGAAACGTCGGTAGTGTAGAAGAAATACCACGCGGCCTAACGATCCAGATAATTTTATCTCAAGTCTTTCATCTCAGTTACTACACTACTGGCCATTGAAATTGCTACACCAAGAAGAGATGCAGATGATAAACGGGTATTCATTGGACAAATATATTATACTACAACTGACATGTGATTACATTTTCACGCAATTTGGGTGCATAGGTCCTGAGAAATCAGTATCCAGAACAACCACCTCTGGCCGTAATAACGGCCTTGACACGCCTGGGCATTGAGTCAAACAGAGCTTGGATGGCGTGTACAGGTACTGCTGCCCTTGCGTCTTCAACACGATACCACAGTTCATCAAGAGTAGTGACTGACGTATTTTGACGAGCCAGTTGCTCGCCCACAATTGACCAGACGTTTTCAATTGGTGAGAGATCTGGACAATGTGCTGGCCAGGGCAGCAGTCGAACATTTACTGTATCCAGAAAGGCCCGTACGAGGCCTGCAACATGCGGTCGTGCATTATCCTGCTGAAACGTAGGGGTTCGCAGAGATCGAATGAAGGATAGGGCCACGGGTCGTAACACAGCTGAAATGTAACGTCCACTGTTCAAAGTGCCGTCAATGCGAACAAGAGGTGACCGAGACGTGTAACCAATGGCATCCCATACCATCACGCCAGGTGATACGCCAGTATGGCGATGACGAATACACGCTTCCAATGTGCGTTCACCTCGATGTCGCCAAACACGGATGCGACCATCACGATGCTGTAAACAGAACCTGGATTCATCCGAAAAAATGACGTTTTGCCATTCGTGCACCGAGGTTAGTCGTTGAGTACACCATGGCAATCGCTCCTGTCTGTGATGCACCGTCAAGGATAATGGCAGCCACGATCTCCGAGCTGATAGTCCATGCTGCTGGAAACGTCGTCGAAGTGTTCGTGCAGATGGTTGTTGTCTTGCAAACGTCCCCATCTGTTGACTCATGGATCGAGACGTGGCTGCACGATCCCTTACAGTCATGCGGATAAGATGCCTGTCATCTCGATTGCTAGTGATACGAGGCCGTCGGGATCCAGCACGGCGTTCCGTATTACCCTCCTGAACCCACCGATTCCATATTCTGCTAACAGTCATTGGATCTCGACCAACGCGAGCAGCAATGTCGCGATACGATAATCCGCAATCGCGATAGGCTACAATCCGACCTTTAGCAAAGTCGGAAACGTGATGGTACGCATTTCTCCTCTTTACACGAGGCATCACAACAGCGCTTCACCAGGCAACGACGGTCAACTGCTGTTTGTGTATGAGAAATCGGTTGGAAACCTTCCTCATGTCAGCACGTTGTAGGTGTCGCCACCGGCGCCAACCTTGTGTAAATGGTCTGAAAAGCTAATCATTTGCATATCACAGCATCTTCTTCCTGTCGGTTAAATTTTCTCGTCTGTAGCACGCCATCTTCGGGGTGTAGCAATTTTAATGGCCAGTAGTGTATTTATTGCATATATTCCAGTCTCTTCATTCTTGTCGAGCGAGGTAACGCATTGGTGAGCACACTGCTCTCGCATTCCGGACGATGACGGTTCCAACCACGTCCAACCATCTTGATTTACGTTGGTATCCCTAACTCGCTCGAGCAAATCCGGGACAGTTTCTTTGAAAGGGCACCGCCGATTTCCTTCCCCCTTTGACAAAATCCGAGGTTGTGCTCCGTCTCTAATGATCTCGATGTTGACGGAACGTTAAACCCAAATTTCCTTCATTCCTTCCTTTCTCTGCAGTTTTCTCCCTCTGCAGCTCCCTCTAGTAGCATGAAAGTTGTTCCTTGATGTCTTAACAGATGGCCCATCACCCTGTCCCTTCTTCTTGTGAGTGTTTTCCACATATTCCTCTCCTCGTCCATTCAGCGGAGAACTTCTTCATTCCTAACCTTATTAGTCCACATAATTTTCAACATACTTCTGTGGCACTACATCTCAAAAGCTTCGATTCTCTTCTCTTCCTGTTTTATGTGATTCACTACCATACAATGCTATGCTTCAACCGTACTTTCTCATAAATTTCATCCTCATTTTAAGGCCTGTGTCTGACACTACTACGCTTGTCTTGGCGAGGAATGCCCTTTTCGCCTTTGCTAGCGTTCTTTCTACGCCCTCCTTGCCATATCCGTCACGCCTTCCAAGGTATCAGAATCCCTTCAGTTTCTTTATATCACGTGGTCCCTATTTTTGATCTTAACATTACTGCTAATCACATTTCTACTGTTCCTTATTACCTTCGTATTTTTCTGGTTTACTTTCAATACGCATTCTGTGCTTATTAGACCGTACATTCCCTTCTATATGTCCTGAAATTTTTTCCCCATTTTTGTTGACCATAGCAGCGTCATCAGCGAATTTTATCATTGATATCGTATCACCATCTATCTAAATCTCACTCTCCAAACTCAACTTTTTCCGACATTGGTTCTTCGAAGTTCAGGTTCAGTAGCAGGGGAAAAAGACTGTATCACTCACTGTCCTATCCTTGTTTTATCCCAGCACTTCGTTCTTGTTCTTCCAATCTTAGAGTTCCGGCTTGGTTCTTCTGCATATTGCATACCACCGGAACAATGCTCTTGTCACTATCTCTCTTTCTTGTTGTCATTGTCATATAGTCTGTCTCTCATTATCAATGGCTCTCATCTACTTCCACTTTCTCTTTTTCTTTATTCGTCGCCCATGACACTTTCTCCTTCGTTCTTTCCCTAGCACTGTTCTGCCACTGTCAACTATGTTCCGCTGCCACTGAGCCCCCCTCCCTCTCTCTCTCTCTCTCTCTCCCTCCTCTCTCTCTCTCTCTCACTATCATTGTCTCCTTCGCTCTTTCTATAACAAAACCACTGTCTACTATCTTCCAGTTTCCGTCTCTTTGCCACTTCCACTGTCTTCTCTCTTGGTGTAAAAGATCGCGAAAATATTCGGATGACAACAATTTGGGGAAAATTATTAAAGGTGCTGAGGAAGGAAGAATGAGGCAGCTGGTACCCCACTTTTTAGTCAGTCGTTTAGTATAAACAGGGACATATTCGCAATTTTTGTGCTCCTATGGGAGTATTTTTCCACTGGTTCCGTAGTGCTTAGTAAAATTTAGATAGTTTATTTATGTGAAATTGAAATAATGCAAAACTAATTTTACACATTATACCGGATTTTAAATGCACAAAAATTTTCCATGTGCTTCAGTACTAGAACATATCGTTCCCAGACGATAACGGAGATATTTTTCAGTATATTTCTCCGTGCTATGTCACCTCATAAACTATGATTTAACCTTACAGAGGATTTTACGTGTGTATTTTACGTATACAAGTAGGGTCACTTTGAGCCTCCATATCTCGGAAACGGATAAAGATATGAAGAAAATTTTGAGGCTGTTCGAGATTGGGATCTTAGGAATATATCATAAAAATTTCAGCAATATGCTCGAGATAGCTCTATTGGAATGCTGCTCAAATGGCTCTGAGCACTATGGGACTTAACAGCTGTGGTCATCAGTCCCCTAGAACTTAGAACTACTTAAACCTAAGTAACCTAAGGACATCACAGACATCCATGCCCGAGGCAGGATTCGAACCTGCGACCGAGCAATCGTGCGGTTCCGGACTGAGCGCCTAGAACCGCTCGGCCACCACGGCAGGCTGGAATGCTGGGTTTTGACCCGCTGGTGAGGACGAAAATATAGCAAAAGAAACTTTTCGTGGGGTTTTCCGAAGAATCGTAAGCTCTAGTTGCCGTTAAGGCTGGACACGGTGATTTGATGTTAGTCAAGAATCATCATCAGATCTGTCCCCAGTCGAGCACATACGGGACATCACCGGCCAACAGCTCCAGCGTGATCGACGACCAACATTAACACTCTTTCTATTGACGGACCAAAACGCTACAGGCATGGGACTCTGTGGTGTCACCGCCAGACACCACACTTGCTAGTTGGTAGCCTTTAAATCGGCCGCGGTCCGCTAGTATACGACGGACTCGCGTGTCGCCACTGCCAGTGATTGCAGACCGAGCGCCGCCACACGGCAGGTCTAGAGAGACTTCCTAGCACTCGCCCCAGTTGTACAGCCGACTTTGCTAGAGATGGGTCACTGACAAATTACGCTCTCATTTGCCGAGACGATAGTTAGCATAGCCTTCAGCTACGTCATTTGCTACGACCTAGCAAGGCACCTTTATCAATTGCTATTTATCTTGTGATGCCTGTACCTTCAGACCGATGTTCACCAATTATGAATTAAAGTTAAGTATTCCAGCAGCAACGTACCTTATTGGCCATATTAATTACATTGTCCTGTTCCAGACCTCACGCCAGCCTGCGTGAGCTTATACGCGTGCTTTTCGGCTACCAATAATAGTGGCTTGGCTGTCTTGCCAAGTCACAACAGACTCCATCCCACAAACTGACTTCCGACACCTGTACAACACAATGACGTACGTTTGAGTTCTTGCATTCAACACTACACTGGTTGTTAATGTATCAGCATTTCACGTTTGCATTGGCGTATCTCGCGCTTACATTTACCTGTGATCTTGTAACATTAAACACTTAAGTATGTTACCTAGACAAATATATTGCCGAAATTTCGTTAGTCTACCTTAATTATTTGTTGGTATTGCTATTTTTCCCGTCAGTGTAGGCTACTGGTCAGTGAAAACAACAAATACTCTAGTTTTTAAGCTAAATATTGGGACAGTGTACTGAGGCGAAGCACTTCCTTTTGTCTTTTTTATTTTGAGCGCTTGCTACATGAACGATAAAGGAAATAAAGGTCCTGTTTTTGCTGCATATCTAAGGAAACTTCACAGCATAAGATGGCTCTGTCGGACTTGATAACAATGGCGCCGAACGTCTTCGAATCGGCGCAGTGGCCAGTGAACTTCTGTTACGTCACTGCCTCAGAAGACGTATGGCGTCAGGTTCCCACTTATTACTGGTATCGTCTGCTCGTTAATCTTCATTAAGGCGAGAGCTCGTCTGCCGTAAATACAGCAGTCGTTGTCGCGTGGTTTCCGTTTATAGCCGCTTCACAGCGAGAATGCGGCCTGGAAGCCACTTTACGTACTCGTCGATCTGACTTAGCCACGTTTGTTGCACGTAACGCGAGAGACAATTATAGACAACGATGTTAATGTTGTGGTCTTCAGTCAGACTGGTTTGATGCAACTCTCCAGGCTACTCTACCCTGTGCAAGTCTCTTCATATCCGAGTAACTACTGCAACCTACATCCACTTCAACGTGCTTATTGCATTCATCTCCCTCTATAGTTTTAACCTCCCATACCCCCCCCCTCCCCATAAAATTGACGATTCTTTGACGCTCCACTTCAACGTGCTTATTCCATTCACCTCCCTCTATAGTTTTAACCTCCCATACCCCCCCCCCCCCCTCCCCATAAAATTGATGATTCCTTGACGCTCCAGGACGTGGCCTAGTGTTAGTAATGATATTAATTAGTATTCACTCTTAATTTCATAAAAATGTAAAAAAAAGTATGTTGTCAATTTCCCTAGAACTAAAGCAGCTGGCTTCAAAAGTTAGTATAGACAGTAAATTACAAAAAAAAAAAAGTTGTCTCTCTATAAGGTGGCAGTTTCGCTAAATAGTAACACCGTTATGAGCTGTATATTATACAACAGGCTAACAAATGTCCAAAGGATAATTCAGTTAGTTCCCTAATATTATTCATGATGTTTTTTCGGAAATTTATGTAGGTTATAGTAGTAACACAAAAGTTTTACATGATTGCTACTAATTGCTTTTTATGCTACAGACTGTCCAAATTTGACAATCAGTCCCCAGCACTCGGAGTCACTTGGTATGGAGTGCTCAGATCAGCATCAACTAATTGGAGCTGGAACTAGTTAGCAACGAGATACGCTATCTACTAATCTAACGTTCATTATTCCCCTGTCCGCCCCAGTAGCTGAGTGGTCAGCGTGACGGATTGCCGTCCTCCGGGCCCGGGTTCGATTCCCGGCTGGGTCGGAGATTTTCTCCGCTCAGGGACTGGGTGTTGTGTTGTGTTCATCATCATTTCATCCCCATCCGGCGTGCAGGTCGCCCAATGTGGCGCCGAATGTAATAAGACCTGCGCCAAGGCGGCCGGACCTGCCCCGCGAGGGGCCTCCCGGCCAATGACGCCAAACGCTCATTTCCATTATTCCCCTGCATCACCACATTTCAAAATCTATTCTCTTCTTGTCTAAACGGTTTATCAGCCATGTTCCACTTCCACACGTGGCTACATTCCATACGAACACTTAACTCTATACTCGATGCTAACAAATTTCTCTTCTTCAGAAACGCTTTCCTTGCCATTGCCAGTCTACATTTTATATCCTGTCAGCTTCGTCCATTATCAGTTATTTTGCTGCACAAACAGAAAAACTCATCTACTACTTTAGTGTCTCATTTATTAATGCAATTCCCTAAGCATCACCTCATTTGATTCGAGTACGCACCATTACCTTTGTTTGTTGATACCCATCTTATAACCCCTTTTCAAGAGACTATCCATTCTTACAGACAATATTGTCGCTATAATTAGCCGACAACTGGAGCAAGACCGGTAAATTGCTTATATAAACGGAGGTTGACCGGGAGATGACGGAAACAGCAAACGCCTTTTTCCAAACTGTTTCACTGAGTCGCATGAACGTCGAAATGCCAGATATCGCAATAAGTGACCAGGGGGTAGAGAAGCAACTGAAATCGCTCGACAGAGGAAAGGCGACTGGACCTAAGGGAATATCAGTAGGAGTGCATATAGAGTAAGTGGTAGAACTTACTCCTCTTCTAGCAACAGCGTTGCTCGCTGAAGGAGAGAAGAGTTCCTAGTGAATGGAAAAAAAAACGCAGATCATTTCGTTGTCAAGAAAGGTCGCCGAGCACATGCACAGAACTATAGATCTACATCTATGACGCCGGTTTGTTATACAATTTTGGAACAGGTTTTTTTGCTCCCATATGACATTTCTGGAGGCCAAAATCTCCTCTTTAGGGATCGAAATGGGTTCCGAAATCAAAGATCGTGTGAAATCCAGTCACCTGTTCATCCACGAGACCCAGAAAGCAGTAAATAACAGGCGCCCAAGTACATTCCGGGTTCCTTGACTTCCGGAAGGTGTTCCGCAATGCCGCCTAATGAACAAAATACGGCCGTACAGAAGTGGTGTTTGTGGGTTAGGGGCGCTCAACATTGAGGTTATCAGGAGGAACAACGAACGTGGTTAAAAAGTAGAAAACGCAGCAATAAAAGAACTAGAAGGAAACTGAGATAAAAATTAAGTGCATTACTGAAAAAAATACGGGAGAAAGATTAGCTTACGCAATCAAATACTATCTAAAAACACAAATTCAGTCAGAAAAAACAAAATTCGCCAGCCCACACAAATTCGTACACAAAATCAAATGTCAATATTGCAATGACTTTTATGTAGGACAAACAGGAAGAAGTTTCAGAGTCAGATATCGAGAACACACCAGAAATAGCGATGCAAATCCATCCGCTTTCTTCAGTCACATGAAAACAGAAAATCGCATAGTAGACCAGATGGAACGAGCAATGCAAATATTACACGTAATATCGAAGGGAATAACCGTGAATATCTTGGAAGAAATAGATATTTAGGTGCACAATATAACTACCAACAAAGCATACTAAACGAAAAAACTGGTCTTAAGCACAAACACTACATCGAAAATTTTATAGACGTATCAAAGATAGAAAATGGATAAACATTCAAACCAGTAACATTTTACAAGCAACGATAATATTAACAGCAAAGATCAAATCAGTAATACACTGAAACTCATAGCTTACTATAATGCATACAGTCACGATACTATCCAATGTGAAAATTGTTACAGTTTGACAGTTGGAGCGACACTAGCGCTCCAAGCGGTGAGAAAGCAGTAGGTCGCATGCGTCGTACGGATAATATTTGTTTTAAATTGTTTTCTACTTAATTAACGAAATGTTTGTTATATTTTTGCGTTCCATGTGCTATTATATTACTAAGAGACATGAATTATCGCGATAAATAGGTGAAACCAGCCAAGTCACGCTGATTCAATGACATAGGCTACATCTTATTCATGAAGAAATACTTTCGAATGCATGTATACTTGCAGCTTATTTCGCTGAAAGCAAAAGAATAGAAACACATATTTCCTTTTGTTGTCTGTTGTTATTATAGGTACTTTCTTTGACAATTTTTTTTTGTAAAGTCTAATCATTCGCCTATTCTTACATCTAACTCAATTTTCTAATACACAAACATTCCTCTAAATGTAATTCTTTTTGCTTCAAAAGACTCTTGCCGTTTAGAGCTCAGATTTAGGTGCAATTGTGGAATTGTGATCATGTCTGTGTGGTTTTCATTTAAGCTACAGTTGTGGTGGCTTATTTGGTACCTTATATGATGTAGGTCTTACATTCCATATAGTGTTCCTACGTTCCACATTTACTAATTTGGCTGAAAATGTAGCGAACGAAACTCTGCATTGTTGGTTAGATACACGATGGCTTTCTACTAAAGGCTGGATGTTCCGGTATTTACAAGTAATCTTTTTATTAAAGGAAAACGAGATTATTCAGCAAACGTGTGTATGTTACAAGAGAGTCGTAAATGAACTGTTCTGTAACGTACCGCTTCGTACCTCCCAGGGTCCTTAGGAAACTAAATAATGACAATTGTGGTGTCATTTTTAGTTACTGTTGGTTTTTAGGTCATTGCACACACTTATTGTGAAAACGATGTTACAAATCAATATAAACGTTAGTATTCATACACATTCGATATAGTATTCAGAAGTGTCGATTGCTGGCCGCTTGGGGCGCTGGTATCGCTGTGGGTAACAAAAACGAAACGTAGTGTCGCGACTGTTACGTTAGACTGTGTTCACAGGTTAATAAATCAGAACAAAATTCTAACATGGCTGGTGTTCTATCAAATAAAGTTTTCAGCAGTACAAAAAACTTGTAAACAGGACCAAAAGGCAAAACCAACAAAAACATTAACGATCGAAATATGGCAGTTTGGCTGCCACAATCATATAATCACGCGACCTGTAAGAAATGATGTTTCGTGGACACCTGAAACAGCTAGACGTAAGTACTACCAATATTGACAATAATATTGACAATAATTATTGATAACAGTTTCTTGTATTATCAAGAACATGCCTCGATAGATGCAACAGAGTAAAATTGCCAGAAACATCTCAGTACTTTGGTTTCTATAAGTCAGTACTATCAGAAACATTCCCAGGAGCTTGCGTCATGATAGACAACAAATGTCCGAACGCTGTGAACTTAAATTGCAAGGAGATACGTCTGCTAAAAACACAAATAGCTGTTCTTTGAAATGAAGGTCGACGTCCTGGAATTTGTTGAGAGAATTTTTGTAACACAGCGTGACCAGTGCGAGAGAAATTCCACTCCTGTATGCTGCAGGCGGTGCAGCTCTGCTTCTGACAATCATGGTATTCCCGCGGAGCGTATCTGAGAAAAATTTATTTAATTTTTGCGGTTGCAGCCCTTATCTACGGAAAGAAAAATATTGTTAGTGTTCACAGAATACCTGACGTTGATGAAATTCCCGTTCGCGGTCAGACCAAGGCTGGCATTCTTCTGTGCAGTATCCTTTCATTTATATGGTTACGTAATATAGGATTTTAGTGGTTTTATAGAATACCTTTGTACAGGCAACGTTCTCATTCCTTCATGCTGTAACAAAAGAAATGTATTCCTTTTTGTTACGTAAGTCATTAACAATTTAGTTATATGCTCTTATCAAATAATCGCCGAGATGTCCGCCCCGATAGCTGACTGGTCAGCGAGATGAATTGCCGTCCTACGGGCCCGGGTTCGATTCCCGGCTGGGTCGGGGATTTTCTCCGCTCAGGGACTGGGTGTTGTGTAGTCTTCATCATCATTTCATCCCCATCCGGCGCGCAGGTCGCCCAATGTGCCGCCGAATGTAATAAGACCTGCACCAAGGCGGCCAGACCTGCCCCGTAAGGGGCCTCCCGGCCCAAGAAGCCAAACGTTCATTTCCATTTCCATCACCGAGACGGGATAGAATTTATACACTGATCATTTTGTTCATATTTTGTTCATATGTGTGTGAAATCTTATGGGACTTGACTGCTAAGGTCATCAGTCCCGAAACTTACACATTACTTAACCTAAATTATCCTAGGGACAAACACACACACCCATGCCCGAGGGAGGACTCGAACCTCCGCCGGGACCAGCCGCACAGGCCATGACTGCAGCGCCTTAGGCCGCTCTGCTAATCCCGCGCGGCACTGATCATTTTATTGCACGGAATATACACGGTGATTCAAAAAGAATACCACAACTTTAGGAATTTAAAACTCTGCAACGACAAAAGGCAGAGCTAAGCACTATCTGTCGGCGAATTAAGGGAGCTATAAAGTTTCATTTAGTTGTACATTTGTTCGCTTGAGGCGCTGTTGACTAGGCGTCAGCGTCAGTTGATGGTAAGATGGCGACCGCTCAACAGAAAGCTTTTTGTGTTATTGAGTACGGCAGAAGTGAATCGACGACAGTTGTTCAGCGTGCATTTCGAACAAAGTATGGTGTTAAACCTCCTGATAGGTGGTGTATTAAACGTTGGTATAAACAGTTTACAGAGAATGGGTGTTTGTGCAGCCCGTGACAGAGCACTTCATCACTGGCCTCCAAGAAGCCCTGATCTTACCCCCTGCGATTTTTTCTTATGGGGGTATGTTAAGGATATGGTGTTTCGGCCACCTCTCCCAGCCACCATTGATGATTTGAAACGAGAAATAACAGCAGCTATCCAAACTGTTACGCCTGATATGCTACAGAGAGTGTGGAACGAGTTGGAGTATCGGGTTGATATTGCTCGAGTGTCTGGAGGGGGCCATATTGAACATCTCTGAACTTGTTTTTGAGTGAAAAAAAACCTTTTTAAATACTCTTTGTAATGATGTATAACAGAAGGTTATATTATGTTTCTTTCATTAAATACACATTTTTAAAGTTGTGGTATTCTTTTTGAATCACCCTGTACATCAGTATAATACACTTTTCCAGTGAAATTAATACGACCATCTGTAAAAACACTACATGATCATATCCTGTAACGCGAGACGTGCAGGAAGAGAGTCGCCGATTTTCTGGAAGATACCGACAGGGATGTGGAGTCATCTGTCGTGGGCAGCTGCGCCAGGTTTCTCGGTTGAGGATCCGTTGCACGAACAGCCCGAGCGAGGTGGTCCCGTAGATTCTCGATTGGGTTTAAATCAGGAGAGTTTGCTGTCCAGGGGAGTGCGTGTAGACTCATCCTGGTGCTTTCCGAACCAATCGCGCGCACACTGCGAGCTGAGTGGCACGCTGCATTGTCCTCCTGGTAGGAGCCATAGTATCGGGCAGACTGCGTGTAGGCGTGGACATAGTCCCAAGGGTCGACGCATACTTGTGTCGATCCCTTGTGCCATTCAGAATGGTGAGATCACCCAAGGAATGGCACGGAAACATCTTGCTTCCGACGACAGTTGCAGGGTGTTCGCTTTCGGACGTTTCACGCCGTATACTCCAACGCCCATCTGGCCGGTGGAGCAGAAAACTTGATTCATCTGGAAAGACCACCTGTCTCCACCGAGTGGACGTCCAGCTGAGGTATTGGAGTGCAAATACCTGCCTCGCCGGCGATGAACAGCAGTCAGTGTGGTTCTATGAACCAGGCAGCTGCTGTTTAGGCCCACACGCAGCAACGTTGTCCAGACGTTCGTTGGGGAGACACTGCAGGTAGCCCCTTGCTTTATCTGGGCAGTCAGTATGAAACATCCCCTTAGAAAAATTAATGAATGACTGTGCCGATAAACCTCTTACATTATTTGCTTTTCAAACAGCTGAGCAAAACTGAACGTACTCAGACATTACTCTCTTTACATATTCTGATCAACACTAATCTGACACACGATATTTTTAGCGCAATCTGACTTTCAATAATCTCTACAAAAGAATGGGCCTGGCTAACAATAACCTATACCTTTCATAAATCACTTACCTCACAAAAATCTTCATTACTCGAACTACTGCAATACAGCGAGCGCCACTACTGCCAGCTAAATAAAAGGTTCTAACTACTGAAGGCACTAAGTACTGATAGGCGTAGTTAGCAAATGAAAGATTTTGATAAAGAACAAACAATGTATTTACCTCAATAGTGTTCAAAAGTCATTATATATATACACTCCTGGAAATGGAAAAAAGAACACATTGACACCGGTGTGTCAGACCCACCATACTTGCTCCGGACACTGCGAGAGGGCTGTACAAGCAATGATCACACGCACGGCACAGCGGACACACCAGGAACCGCGGTGTTGGCCGTCGAATGGCGCTAGCTGCGCAGCATTTGTGCACCGCCGCCGTCAGTGTCAGCCAGTTTGCCGTGGCATACGGAGCTCCATCGCAGTCTTTAACACTGGTAGCATGCCGCGACAGCGTGGACGTGAACCGTATGTGCAGTTGACGGACTTTGAGCGAGGGCGTATAGTGGGCATGCGGGAGGCCGGGTGGACGTACCGCCAAATTGCTCAACACGTGTGGCGTGAGGTCTCCACAGTACATCGATGTTGTCGCCAGTGGTCGGCGGAAGGTGCACGTGCCCGTCGACCTGGGACCGGACCGCAGCGACGCACGGATGCACGCCAAGACCGTAGGATCCTACGCAGTGCCTTAGGGGACCGCACCGCCACTTCCCAGCAAAGTAGGGACACTGTTGCTCCTGGGGTATCGGCGAGGACCATTCGCAACCGTCTCCATGAAGCTGGGCTACGGTCCCGCACACCGTTAGGCCGTCTTCCGCTCACGCCCCAACATCGTGCAGCCCGCCTCCAGTGGTGTCGCGACAGGCGTGAATGGAGGGACGAATGGAGACGTGTCGTCTTCAGCGATGAGAGTCGCTTCTGCCTCGGTGCCAATGATGGTCGTATGCGTGTTTGGCGCCGTGCAGGTGAGCGCCACAATCAGGACTGCATACGACCGAGGCACACAGGGCCAACACCCGGCATCATGGTGTGGGGAGCGATCTCCTACACTGGCCGTACACAACTGGTGATCGTCGAGGGGACACTGAATAGTGCACGGTACATCCAAACCGTCATCGAACCCATCGTTCTACCATTCCTAGACCGGCAAGGGAACTTGCTGTTCCAACAGGACAATGCACGTCCGCATGTATCCCGTGCCACCCAACGTGCTCTAGAAGGTGTAAGTCAACTACCCTGGCCAGCAAGATCTCCGGATCTGTCCCCCATTGAGCATGTTTGGGACTGGATGAAGCGTCGTCTCACGCGGTCTGCACGTCCAGCACGAACGCTGGTCCAACTGAAGCGCCAGGTGGAAATGGCATGGCAAGCCGTTCCACAGGACTACATCCAGCATCTCCACGATCGTCTCCATGGGAGAATAGCAGCCTGCATTGCTGCGAAAGGTGGATATACACTGTACTAGTGCCGACATTGTGCATGCTCTGTTGCCTGTGTCTATGTGCCTGTGGTTCTGTCAGTGTGATCATGTGATGTATCTGACCCCAGGAATGTGTCAATAAAGTTTCCCCTTCCTGGGACAATGAATTCACGGTGTTCTTATTTCAATTTCCAGGAGTGTATATATATATATATATATATATATATATATATATATATATATATATATATATATATATATATATCAGTTCATGACATCCAGTCTTACAAATTTACTGTCTCTGATGGACACACGTCCAGATCATCCGCTCTCAGAACTCCACCATCTCTCTCCCCACATCCACCACTGCTGGCGGCTCACCTCGAACTGCGCAACGCTACGCGCTGTTCACATCCAGCTGCCCAACACTACAATAGCAAATTCCAACAATGCAAATCAGCCACAGACTGCACACTGCACAGCCAGTGATTTTCATACAGAGCGCTACGTGGCGTTACCAACATAAAAACCTGAACAGCCTACTTGCAAGTGCACATCCCCGCAGGCGCCGCTCACCCCTGTCATTTACGGCCCGTGGTGCACCACTGTTGCCTCGGCGCCCGTTTTGGAGAGCGCCATTTGCCATGCACGGTATTCTTCAACCACAGAAACGGTTTACAAACTCAGCCATTTCGGAATTGTTTCCGCCCTTGTCCCGAAAGCCGATGATCGTGCCCATTTGGACGTCAGATAAATCGCTCCGTTTCTTCATTACGACAACTACTGCAGCGTTTTCCTCGTCCACCCGAAACGCTTTATATACCCCCCTCTGCTAGTGCTGTCATCTGCCGTCTGTGAGTGGCAATTGCAGTTTGGCGTCGAACATAGTCACATCAGTGTGACTGGATGTGTAATGTATATGTGCACTGGTGTGCAAAACTTAAGGATAAAAGTAAGTTTTGCGTCTGGTGTCACTGCCAAGTAACGATTCTCAATGCCACTATTCCGTGCAAAGACAGCCAGCACCATTATGGAGCTACCACAGTAACACTACGCTCGGGCGTACGTTAACTCTTTAAAGCCTGTACTATGGTAAGTTGACGGGCTTCACCTTATAAGAAAGGATTTTAGTAAATATGTTGACCGCGTGTACCTGAATGGAGGCAAAATCAGACTTACATCCACTCACAAGGGAACCTCCCCATCGCACCCCCCTCAGATTTAGTTATAAGTTGGCACAGTGGATAGGCCTTGAAAACTGGATCCAGATCAATCGAGAAAACAGGAAGAAGTTGTGTGGAACTAAGAAAAAATAAGCAAAATATACAAACTGAGTAGTCAATGGGCAACATGGGCAACATGAAGGAGAATATGAGCTCAAGAGCGCCGTGGTCCCGTGGTTTGCGTGAGCGGCTGCGGAACGAGAAGTCCTTGGTTCAAGTCGTCCATCGACTAAAAAGCTTATTTTTTTTATTTTCAGACAATTATTATCTGTCCGTCTGTCCGATGCAAGGTAACTGCGCCGTAGTATGGGGACGCCACACCTAAACAAACATCGAAACACACGACGTCAGTCGACTACAGCGCACGGAAGAGAGAGTATTCCTGCTAACGAGGCTCCCTGGCTGGCAGTTGATTGTTCACTACTTTGGACGAGAGAGCATTAAATACGTGAGATGTATTCCGTGGGCAATATGAATCCAGCAAATATAGCTCGGGCCTTCAATAACAATCGCACGGTCTTGCGGGGCGATCGCAAAACACAGGCGCTAAACTTATTACAGTGAACAGAGACGTCAGTGAACGAACGGACAGATCATAACTTTGCGATGATAAATAAAGTAAAATTTTCACTCGAAGGAAGACTTGAACCAAGGACCTCTACTTTCATAGCGGGTCACGCTGACCATGGGACCACGGCGCTCTTAAGCTCCCAGACTCCTTGATGTTGCCTATCTTGCACATGGACTACTAAGTTTGTATATTTTGCTTACTTTTTTCATAGTTCCACACAACTTCTTCTTGTTTTCTCGATTGATCTGTGTTCAGTTTTTCAAGTCCTATCCACTGTGCCAACTTATAACTAAATCTGAGGGGGGTGCGATGGGGAGGTTCCCTTGTCAGTAACAACAATGATACGTCAAGCAAGTCTAAAGTGCAACTACACGTTAGGACGGACAAGAAACATACACAGCAGATGCTACCAATTGTTAATAATACGGTCGCCAGCCTAATTAGTCATTAACTGAGTTTCTTCCCTGTACAAGAGGAAGTACGTTCAAGCACAACAACACGAAGTAACACTGCATTATATGGTAAATTTTAGAACCAAAAAATCTACTGAACTAAATATCTTCACTTTCTGTACTAATACGGACAAGCTATAAATACACAACGATACACTATAATGTTTACTACAAACTTCGTATTGTCTATTGACCTGACTGAAATCGGGGATAGGTTACCCTAGAAATAGCACTTTCGAAACACGCATACAATGTCAATTTTAAAAAGGGTAAAACACTGATAAATTTTGGTTTTATATTGACTTTAACTTTGCTGGTCCAATCAGTTCAGTACACTTCAGAATTCAAATGAATAGAAAAGAAAAGAAGTAAATTTCACTAAGTGCAAATTTGATGGGAACACTGAACTTTATATTTATACAGTGGTTCTGAATCTTTGTGTGAATGTCCCAAAAAAATAATTTATACCACAAACTTCTTTTCACTTACATTATATCTAGGTCTGTACTTTTTAGTATATCAAGAACATTTACCTATCGTTTGCTTAAGTGCCTTTGGCACAGTCCAACCTCCTATCAGAACATAATTTAAGTAGCAAATTACTCATCATTGTTACATTTCTCAGACAAATAAAACCAAAATTTGGAACACAAACACTTATCTACAAAAGCAAATGCAAATATCTATATACACTATAAAACAATTTGTTGCTGCTTGCATTGAATGGCAGTCCATTTCCTTACTTACAAAAAAAAAAAAAAAAAAAAAAAAAAAAAAAAAAAAAAAAACAATAATATTTAGAAAATTACTACACATATTTGCTGCCTATTATTCAGATTTGGGCAGTCCTTTTCACATCATAGTATCACCTCTCCTGTATCACACTTACAATTCTCCTTTGACTAATTATCTGCCCTCTTTGATTTTTGGCAGTCCTATATATTATGACTCATACACTGCCCATTTTCATTTTTGACAGTCCCATCTTTTATCTGGCTTACATCATTTATCCTTTCTTTTCAGCCCTTTTCTCCATACCTCTTTACATTTCTAGTACATTTGGTAATCTGAAACTCACATAAGTACATTAGCACACTGATATTGGTCTACATATATTTACAAAGATTAGTTACATTTGGAAGGTTTTGCATTCTACATATCCTAATACATTGCCTACGTATGGACCAGGCGTACAATTACAACTTTCACATCTTACAATAGTTTCAACATTAGTTAAACGTTACTTCTATTATAACATTGCTTGAAATTTTAAATAAATATTAAAATTTACATCGAAAATTGTTTACAGTTTCTTCAACATAATGGCATGAAACAAAAAAGAAATGAAATCAGAACATCGATTATACTAATTTATCGAAATTCAGAAGAAAAAATTTATTATACACTCCTGGAAATGGAAAAAAGAACACATTGACACCGGTGTGTCAGACCCACCATACTTGCTCCGGACACTGCGAGAAGGCTGTACAAGCAATGATCACACGCACGGCACAGCGGACACACCAGGAACCGCGGTGTTGGCCGTCGAATGGCGCTAGCTGCGCAGCATTTGTGCACCGCCGCCGTCAGTGTCAGCCAGTTTGCCGTGGCATACGGAGCTCCATCGCAGTCTTTAACACTGGTAGCATGCCGCGACAGCGTGGACGTGAACCGTATGTGCAGTTGACGGACTTTGAGCGAGGGCGTATAGTGGGCATGCGGGAGGCCTGGTGGACGTACCGCCGAATTGCTCAACACGTGGGGCGTGAGGTCTCCACAGTACATCGATGTTGTCGCCAGTGGTCGGCGGAAGGTGCACGTGCCCGTCGACCTGGGACCGGACCGCAGCAACGCACGGATGCACACCAAGACCGTAGGATCCTACGCAGTGCCGTAGGGGACCGCACCGCCACTTCCCAGCAAATTAGGGACACTGTTGCTCCTGGGGTATCGGCGAGGACCATTCGCAACCGTCTCCATGAAGCTGGGCTACGGTCCCGCACACCGTTAGGCCGTCTTCCGCTCACGCCCCAACATCGTGCAGCCCGCCTCCAGTGGTGTCGCGACAGGCGTGAATGGAGGGATGAATGGAGACGTGTCGTCTTCAGCGATGAGAGTCGCTTCTGCCTTGGTGCCAATGATGGTCGTATGCGTGTTTGGCGCCGTGCAGGTGAGCGCCACAATCAGGACTGCATACGACCGAGGCACACAGGGCCAACACCCGGCATCATGGTGTGGGGAGCGATCTCCTACACTGGCCGTACACAACTGGTGATCGTCGAGGGGACACTGAATAGTGCACGGTACATCCAAACCGTCATCGAACCCATCGTTCTACCATTCCTAGACTGGCAAGGGAACTTGCTGTTCCAACAGGACAATGCACGTCCGCATGTATCCCGTGCCACCCAACGTGCTCTAGAAGGTGTAAGTCAACTACCCTGGCCAGCAAGATCTCCGGATCTGTCCCCCATTGAGCATGTTTGGGACTGGTTGAAGCGTCGTCTCACGCGGTCTGCACGTCCAGCACGAACACTGGTCCAACTGAGGCGCCAGGTGGAAATGGCATGGCAAGCCGTTCCACAGGACTACATTCAGCATCTCTACGATCGTCTCCATGGAAGAATAGCAGCCTGCATTGCTGCGAAAGGTGGATATACACTGTACTAGTGCCGACATTGTGCATGCTCTGTTGCCTGTGTCTATGTGCCTGTGGTTCTGTCAGTATGATCATGTGATGTATCTGACCCCAGGAATGTGTCAATAAAGTTTCCCCTTCCTGGGACAATGAATTCACGGTGTTCTTATTTCAATTTCCAGGAGTGTATGTACAATAGTATAGCGTTGTTGTTGTTACAGCACCAGCTTGCACAGTGCTTTGTACACATTCTCCGTGGCTTCGTGGGCTCAGCGCCACTCTCGAATCCTACCATCAACTGAAATCGGAACTCGTCTGTCCAGGCCACGGTTCTCCAGTCGTCTAGGTTCCACCCGGAATGGACACGAACCCAGGAGAGGCACTGACTGCACCCGACGTCGTGCTGTTAGCAAAGGCACTCGCATCCGTTGACGGCTGTCACAGCCTAACCGATATTCATTTCTACGGTTATTTCACGTAGTGTTGCTTGTCTGTTAGCACTGACAACTCTACACAAACGCCGCTACTTCCGGTCTTTATGTGAAGGCTATTGGCCAATGCGTTGTCGGTGGTCAGAGATAACGCTTGCAATCTGGTATTCGTGGAATACTCTTGAAACTGTGCATCTCGGAATACTGAATTTAATAACAGTGTCGGAGATGGAACGTCCCAAGCGTCTAGCTGCAACTACCACTCCGTGTTCAAAGACTGTTAATGCACGTTGTGCGGCCATAATCAAGGCGGAAACGTTTTCACTTGAATCACCTGAGTACAAACGACAGCTCCGCAAATGCACTGCCCTTTTATAACTTGTGCACGCGTTCAGAAATGTTCAGATGTGTGTGAAATCTTATGGGACTTAACTGCTAAGGTCATCAGTCCCTAAGCTTGCACACTACTTAACCTAAATCAGGGGTCTCCAAACTACGGCCCGCGAAGGCCGGCGAACCGGCCCGCGTTAGCTGGCCTGTCATCCCCGGCATTCGGCCCGCCAAATATTTGAGGTGGCACCTATACTGGCAACAATTGAGTTTCGAGGCCTATCGCGACCAATACACCGCGACATTGTCGGATCTCTATCTTTACAAACCGGAAGCTCGTGGTTAAAGTTGTGGCTATCCACAATAAACAGACCGACCATTCTCAGTGCGATAGTGAAAAAAAAAAAACAGATAACAGACTAGTTTGGCGAAAACACTTTAAGTAAAAAAATTCTTTGCATTTTATTCTACTCACGAGTCTGGTGCAAGTCTTTCAAATGGACGCCACTTCGGAGACTAGCGTTAGTAATCAATCATTACGGAAGATGCTTCTTAAGCGAGGTCTCACTTTCTTTTGATTACGTTGTGAAATACATACCGAATGTGCAGTGACATACTTTTTTGTCGGTGAAATTCGACAGAATAAAATACGCCAGAATTTCGGTCAGGTATGTCCACCAATCAAAATTATGTAATTAAATATAAATCGTAGTTCGTTTCAGAGCTAGCTGTTCCCACAACCTTAGATTCCTGCGATTTCATCTTTCCTTTAGCCTTGTAAGTAGGCTGTTTATGTTTTCTTATTGGCAACGTTACGTAGCGCTCTGTATGAAAATCACTGGCTGTGCTGTGTGCAGTCTGTGGCCAGTTTGCATTGTTGTCAGCCATTGTAGTGTTGGGCAGCTGGATGTTAACAGCGCATAGCGTTGCGCAGTTGGAGGTGAGCCGCCAGCAGTGGTGGATGTGGGGAGAGAAATGGCGGAGTTTTGAAATTTGTAAAAATGGATATCATGAACTGCTGTATATATTATGACTTTTGATGACTATTAAGGTAAATACATTGTTTGTTCTTTATTAAAATCTTTCATTTGCTAACTATGCCTACTAGTAGTTAGTGCCTTCTGTAGTTTGAATCTTTTATTTAGCTGGCAGTAGTGGCGCTCGCTGTATTGCAGTAGCTTGAGTAACGAAGATTTTTGTGAGGTAAGTGATTTGTGAAAGGTACAGGTTAATGTTAGTCAGGGCCATTCCTTTGTAGGGATTTCTGAAAGTCAGATTGCGTTGCGCTAAAAAATATTGTGTGTCAGGTTAAGCACAGTCTTGTACAATTTTTCCAAGGGGACGTTTCATAGCCTTACATTACAGTGATCATGGAGTGGGGGGAGGGGGGGGGGTGGGCTCTGAGCACTATGGGACTTAACTACTGTGGTCATCAGTCCCCTAGAACTTAGAACTACTTAAACCTAACTAACCTAAGGACATCACACACATCCATGGCCGAGGCAGGATTCGAACCTGCGACCGTAGCGGTCACGCAGTTCCAGACTGTAGCGCCCATAACCGCACGGCCACTCCGGCCGGCAAATCATGAAGTGCTAGTGTGCTTTAATCCCACTGGGTAGATCTTGGCCCTTATGACTTCGTGGAGAAATCAATGTAGCCTGCGGACTAAAAAGTTTGCAGACCCCTGACCTAAATTATCCTAAGGACAAACACACACACCCATGCCCAAGGGAGGACTCGAACCTGCGCCGGGACCAGCCGCATAGTCCATGACTGCAGCGCCTCAGACCGCTCGGGTAATCCCGTCACTGCCGCCATATGCAAATGTGCGTATCGCTGTAATGTAACTTTTGTCAAGTCGCAGGTAGTGGGGTGCGGTGTGGGGCGGCTGTGCACCTCCCTCGCCCCGCCGCAGGTCCTCGCCACTGCCTTCCACTGTGCGTTGCGCCCTCAGACGGTATCGGCGTGCAGTCGGCAACAGTCGGTGCGGCAGGGAGCGCAGCCGCTTCCGCCTGCAGCGTCCCCACACTTCCGTTTTTTCAGAGTCCGGGTGACGCTATCAGCGGGCTATTTGGGTGCCGTGACCTAACTAACGCCACGCCAGCTCCTGGGTGCGGCCCGCCGTCTCGTCCAAACAGCCGGCCTGCCGTGTTTACCAGCACAGCTCTGCCGCCGGCTCCAGACGACGTCACCGAGGAGGGAGCCGCAATGGTTGAGAGACCGGTCCAAGTCCCGGGGTCGGCGTCCAGACCCACGTTCTGCAGTGCTTTCGCTCAAAGGCGAATGCTGGGATGGTTCCTTTGATTGTAAATAAAACCCAGCAAGACCTGCAAAGTGTCGGCGTTGGGGGAAGGGATCACCAGTTGATTGTGTAGCCGAGGTCGCTGACAGATTCCCGTGCAGTAGCCCTCGAGTCTCGGGTAAGGCGGTGGATTAAATTTTCACTGCCGTCATTTGGCCAGCGAGGGGAGGTGGTGGCGGGAAGTTCCTGATCGCCAGTCCTTGTGATAATGTTCTGTATTAAATTATGAACCTCTCCAGAGTGTGTCAAGAAGTGAGACCATGGCGACACTGTTGGTGATCCGTCCTCCGGATGGGGACGTTAAGGTGCTTTTCGAGAGGCTCTCCCAACACCTGGTTTCACCCTCTCCCTACCCTTCCCTTGGCCCCTCCGGTTGGCCGTGCGGTCTAACGCACGGCTTTCCGGGCGGGAAGGAGCGCCTGGTCCCGGCACGAATCCGCCCGGCGTATTTATGTCGAGGTCCGGTGAACCGGCCAGTCTGTGGGTGGTTTTTAGGCAGTTTTCCATCTGCCTCGGCGAATGCGGGCAGGTTCCCCTTTTTCCGCCTCGGTTGCTGCGCAAACAAGTTCTCCACTTACGCGTACACCACCATTACTCTACCACGCAAACATATGGGTTACACTCGTCTGGAGTGAGACGTTCCCTGCGGGAGTCCACCGGGGGCCGAACCGCACAATAACACTGGGTTCGGTGTAGGGCGGCGGAGGGGTGAAGTCCGCAGCTCGTGGTCGTGCGATAGCGTTCTCGCTTCGCACGCCCGGGTTCCCGGGTTCGATTCCCGGCGGGGTCAGGGATTTTCTCTGCCTCGTGATGACTGGGTGTTGTGTGCTGTCCTTAGGTTAGTTAGGTTTAAGTAGTTCTACGTTCTAGGGGACTGATGACCATAGATGCTAAGTCCCATAGTGCTCAGAGCCATTTGAACCATTTGGAGGGGTGAAGTGGTCTGCAGTAGTCGTCGTGGGGTTGCGGACCACTGCGGCTGCGGCGGGGACGGAGCCTCTCCGTCGTTTCTAGGTACCCGGTTAACATACGAGGGCAGTTCAATAAGTAATGCAACACATTTTTTTTCTGAAACAGGGGTTGTTTTATTCAGCATTGAAATACATCAGGTTATTCCCCAATCTTTTAGCTACACAACACTATTTTTCAACGTAATCTCCATTCAATGCTACGGCCTTACGCCACGTTGAAATGAGGGCCTGTATGCCTGCACGGTACCATTCCACTGGTCGATGTCGGAGCCAACGTCGTACTGCATCAATAACTTCATCATCCGCGTAGTGCCACCCACGGATTGCGTCCTTCATTCGGCCAAACATATGGAAATCCGACGGTGCGAGATCGGGGCTGTAGGGTGCATGAGGAAGAACAGTCCACTGAAGTTTTGTGAGCTCCTCTCGGGTGCGAAGACTTGTGTGAGGTCTTGCGTTGTCAGAAGAAGGATAAGTTCGTTCTGATTCTTGTGCCTACGAACACGCTGAAGTGAAGACACAGAGATGTCAAGTTGAGCACTGAGTTGTTTGATGGTGATCCGTCGATCATCTGGAACGAGTGTGTTCGCACGCTCCGCCATTGCGGGAGTCACAGCTGTGCACGGCCGGCCCGCACGCGGGAGATCAGACAGTCTTGCTTGACCTTGCGGCGATGATGACACACGCTTTGCCCAACGACTCACCGTGCTTTTGTCCACTGCCAGATCACCGTAGACATTCTGCAAGCGCCTATGAATATCTGAGATGCCCTGGTTTTCCGCCAAAAGAAACTCGATCACTGCCCGTTGTTTGCAACGCACATCCGTTACAGACGCCATTTTAACAGCTCCGTACAGCGCTGCCACCTGTCGGAAGTCAATGAAACTATACGAGATGAAGCGGGAATGTTTGAAAATATTCCACAAGAAATTTCCGGTTTTTTCAACCAAAATTGGCCGAGAAAAAAAATGTGTTGCATTACATATTGAACTGCCCTCGTACAATACAAATACCTTTCCCTTCATCTATAATAACAAAAACCCAACACCACACTGTACACACATCCATTACTCTCACCTACACTCCAAAAATTCAAAAACAAACGAACAAATACCTTCCGAACAGGCCTTCAAGGCCCAACGGTACCGACCGACCGCCGTGTCACCCACAACCCTTAGGAGTCAGCGGATGTATATACAGAGGGGCACGTGGTCAGTTTTCATGACCGATGCCGCTCGGTCGACTAGTTCCTCGATTGGCCTCACGAGGGCTGAGTGCACCCGCTTGCCAACCGCACTCGGTAGACCCGGACGGTAACCCATCCAAGTGCTAGCCAAGCCCGACAACGCTTAACTTCGGTGATCTGGCGGGAACCGGTGTTACCACCGCGGCAAGGTCATTGCCACTCCACAAACACACCTGAAACTGAACTCTTACATAAAGGATGTGACCAAAATACACTCCTGGAAATTGAAATAAGAACACCGTGAATTCATTGTCCCAGGAAGGGGAAACTTTATTGACACATTCCTGGGGTCAGATACATCACATGATCACACTGACAGAACCACTGGCACATAGACACAGGCAACAGAGCATGCACAATGTCGGCACTAGTACAGTGTATATCCACCTTTCGCAGCAATGCAGGCTGCTATTCTCCCATGGAGACGATCGTAGAGATGCTGGATGTAGTCCTGTGGAACGGCTTGCCATGCCATTTCCACCTGGCGCCTCAGTTGGACCAGCGTTCGTGCTGGACGTGCAGACCGCGTGAGACGACGCTTCATCCAGTCCCAAACATGCTCAATGGGGGACAGATCCGGAGATCTTGCTGGCCAGGGTAGTTGACTTACACCTTCTAGAGCACGTCGGGTGGCACGGGATACATGCGGACGTGCATTGTCCTGTTGGAACAGCAAGTTCCCTTGCCGGTCTAGGAATGGTAGAACGATGGGTTCGATGACGGTTTGGATGTACCGTGCACTATTCAGTGTCCCCTCGACGATCACCAGTGGTGTACGGCCAGTGTAGGAGATCGCTCCCCACACCATGATGCCGGGTGTTGACCCTGCGTGCCTCGGTCGTATGCAGTCCTGATTGTGGCGCTCACCTGCACGGCGCCAAACACGCATACGACCATCATTGGCACCAAGGCAGAAGCGACTCTCATCGCTGAAGACGACACGTCTCCATTCGTCCCTCCATTCACGCTTGTCGCGACACCACTGGAGGCGGGCTGCACGATGTTGGGGCGTGAGCGGAAGACGGCCTAACGGTGTGCGGGACCGTAGCCCAGCTTCATGGAGACGGTTGCGAATGGTCCTCGCCGATACCCCAGGAGCAACAGTGTCCCTAATTGGCTGGGAAGTGGCGGTGCGGTCCCCTACGGCACTGCGTAGGATCCTACGGTCTTGGCGTGCATCCGTGCGTCGCTGCGGTCCGGTCCCAGGTCGACGGGCACGTGCACCTTCCGCCGACCACTGGCGACAACATCGATGTACTGTGGAGACCTCACGCCCCACGTGTTGAGCAATTCGGCGGTACGTCCACCCGGCCTCCCGCATGACCACTATACGCCCTCGCTCAAAGTCCGTCAACTGCACATACGGTTCACGTCCACGCTGTCGCGGCATGCTACCAGTGTTAAAGACTACGATGGAGCTCCGTATGCCACGGCAAACTGGCTGACACTGACGGCGGCGGTGCACAAATGCTGCGCAGCTAGCGCCATTCGACGGCCAACACCGCGGTTCCTGGTGTGTCCGCTGTGCCGTGCGTGTGATCATTGCTTGTACAGCCCTTTCGCAGTGACCGGAGCAGGTATGGTGGGTCTGACACACCGGTGTCAATGTGTTCTTTTTTCCATTTCCAGGAGTGTAATATGAACACCTGACGTATACACAATATCTATCCTTGTTAGATTGGAATGCGTATCATCCCGACGTGCACAGCGATAGATGAATTGAGACAATGGAGCAAAGAACAGCAGTCAATTCCGAAACCCGTCGTCTTATTACAGCACATCTAGGTTTCAACCATCACATAGCCTCCTTCACTGCATGTAAGAACAGGTGACATTAGTCCAGTGTGTCACGTGATAAACAATATCGGGTGGTGTAGTGCGTTCAGGAGTCTAACATGAGCTGCAGTTCTACGCCCCGTTCTCAATACAGGGCTATTCAAAAAAAGGAACAGATTTCAAACATTTATTCCTTCCAGACTGGGACGTCGAGTCGGTAGAGGAGGAGCAGAAGATGGTCTTCATCGCCGGGGGCTTCCCAGGTCTCCAGAGCTCGCACTTTGTCACTTTTTATCTGTGAGGTTACGCAAAAGCGCGCGTTTTTATCCCCACTATGTCTGACACTCTTCAAAGCCTGCGACATCGCATTATTGAAACTGTGAATTCGATAACGAGAGATCAGCTGCTTCGTGTGTGGCAAGGAATGAGCCACCGTTTTGATATTTGTCGTGGTGCTCACGCTGAATGCGTAAAAATTTGAACTTTTTTGTTTCCAGGAACGCTGGAATCGTGTTTCTATCTTTTGTAGTTTGGAAGCAATAAATGTTTGGAATGTGTTCCTTCTTTATGAATAGCCCTGTGTTTATTTATTAATAAGTGGTTGTGGCACCATTGGCTTTCACAACAGATGCAGTTCTCCGCAAAATAAATTCGTGGAGTGCCTGAATAGCTTGCAGCGGAATATTCTAACGTTCTTGTACCAAAACATCCGCCAATTGCCTAAAGTATGTTGGAGCTCGAAATCTGCTGCTCGCTGTCTGCCCTAAGACTCCCCACACGGATTCAATGATGTTGATATCTGGAGAGCGTAGTGGCCAGGGAAGGTATTTAATGATATTCTGATTTATAGAATAAATATCCGCTTCAGTTCCCAGTAATTTTCTTAATTTATTCAACGACCGGTCTCGAAGCTTAAAGCTTCATCTTCAGGCGCCATCAAGCATGGGACATGAAGATGAAACTTTTAAGGTTCGAAACCAGTCGTGGAAGAAAACTAGTGGCAACAGAAGCGAATTTTTATTTTACAATATGTTTCAGTGCGAAAGGGCACCAGACCAGATGTTCTGATGCTCCACTAACCACGCGTGAACCTTCTTAGCCGTGGGTACGGGCGCATTATCATCTTGGAATATGCTAGTCATAGAAAACACTTCAGTGTCGAGTATTTCGAGATATTCATTCGTTGTAATCCGGCCAGTGAGGCTAATGATAGGACCATCCGAATATAGCGGCCCAAATCATAAAGGAACCACTCCACATTCTTCCAGTCACCAGATGTCCAGTTTTTATGATTGTGGCACTACTTCTGTCGCAGCTTTGCACAAACAAGGCCTGGGAGGATGTTTCCAGAATGAGATTTTCACTCTGCAGCGGAGTGTGCGCACACTCCGCTGCAAATTGAAAATCTCATTCTGGAAACATCCCCCAGGCTGTGGCTAAGCCATGTCTCGGCAATATCCTTCTTTCCAGGAGTGCTACTTCTGCAAGGTTCGCAGGAGAGCTTCTGTAAAGTTTGGAACGTAGGAGACGAGGTACTGGCAGAAGTAAAGCTGTGAGGACGGGGCGTGAGTCGCGCTTGGGTAGCTCAGTTGGTAGAGCACTTGCCCGCGAAAGGCAAAGGTCCCGAGTTCGAGTCTCGGTCCGGCACACAGTTTTAATCTGCCAGGAAGTTTCATGTTGTACCATGTTTTGTGTATGCTGTCATTACCGTGGACACTGCCGCTCGTGAAACGTTACACAGTCCAGCTGTTTTCGTCATACAGGGTGTTTCAAAAATGACCGGTATATTTGAAACGGCAATACAAACTAAACGAGCAGCGATAGAAATACACCGTTTGTTGCAATATGCTTGGGACAACAGTACATTTTCAGGCAGACAAACTTTCGAAATTACAGTAGTTACAATTGTCAACAACAGATGGCGCTGCGGTCTGGGAAACTCTATAGTACGATATTTTCCACATATCCACCATGCGTAGCAATAATATGGCGTAGTCTCTGAATGAAATTACCCGAAACCTTTGACAACGTGTCTGGCGGAATGGCTTCACATGCAGATGAAATGTACTGCTTCAGCTGTTCAATTGTTTCTGGATTCTGGCGGTACACCTGGTCTTTCAAGAATCCCCACAGAAAGAAGTCACAGGGGTTCATGTCTGGCGAATAGGGAGGCCAATCCACGCCGCCTCCTGTATGTTTCGGATAGCCCAAAGCAATCACACGATCATCGAAATATTCATTCAGGAAATTAAAGACGTCGGCCGTGCGATGTGGCCGGGCACCATCTTGCATAAACCACGAGGTGTTCGCAGTGTCGTCTAAGGCAGTTTGTAGCGCCACAAATTCACGAATAATGTCCAGATAGCGTGATGCAGTAATCGTTTCGGATCTGAAAAATGGGCCAATGATTCCTTTGGAAGAAATGGCGGCCCAGACCAGTACTTTTTGAGGATGCAGGGACGATGGGACTGCAACATGGGGCTTTTCGGTTCCCCATATGCGCCAGTTCTGTTTATTGACGAAGCCGTCCAGGTAAAAATAAGCTTCGTGAGTAAACCAAATGCTGCCCACATGCATATCGCCGTCATCAATCCTGTGCACTATATCGTTAGCGAATGTCTCTCGTGCAGCAATGGTAGCGGCGCTGAAGGGTTGCCGCGTTTGAATTTTGTATGGATAGAGGTGTAAACTCTGGCGCATGAGACGATACGTGGACGTTGGCGTCATTTGGACCGCAGCTGCAACACGGCGAACGGAAACCCGAGGCCGCTGTTGGATCACCTGCTGCACTAGCTGCGGGTTACAGTAAACCTCCGTTGAAAACTTCGTCTTGTTGCAACAACACTGTGTTCTAGGCTGTGGAATTCCAACACTAGAAAAATCCTCTGTTCTAAGGAATAAACCATGTTGTCCACAGCACACTTGCACGTTGTGAACAGCACACGCTTACAGCGGAAAGACGACGTACAGAATGGCGCACCCACAGACTGCGTTGTCTTCTATATCTTTCACATCACATGCAGCGCCATCTCTTGTTGAAAATTGTAACTACTGTAATTTCGAAAGTTTGTCCGCCTGAAAATGTACTGTTGTCCCAAGCATATTGCAACAAACGGTGTATTTCTATCGCTGCTCGTTTAGTTTTTTTTTGCCGTTTCAAATATACCGGTCATTTTTGAAACACCCTATAGATCCTCCCGCCTAGCGCGCACCAACGAGTTGTCTTCTTCAGAAGTCTGTGAGATCACACACTTCACAGATCGCTGGTGTTAACCGTCGCATTACACTGAAAGATAATTTCAAAAACGTGGCACGTGGTCTGTGCAGTCCTGCCAACTTGCAACGGTTGGTTTGTTAGTCGATTTGGGGGAGTGGACCAAACAGCCAGGTCATCGGCCCCATCGGATTAGGGAATGATGGGGAAGGAAGTCGGCTGTGCCCTTTCAAAGGAACCATCCCGGCATTTGCCTTGCGCGATTTAGGGAAAATGACAAAAAACCTAAATCTGGATGGTCGGACGCGGGCCTGAATGCTAGATTAGTGTGCTAGCCGCTGCGCCCCCTCGCTCGGTGCCAACTTGCAGTAGTATGTACTATAATGCATTGTGTTCATATTATTATTGTTTTGCCCATTCATTATGTCTACAAAAAAGGGACCAATATATGTGCGGTGGAAAAATTGCTTTTCCGCCTACCTCTCGGGATCTCACAGCATAGACTTCTGCTTTTTTAATGTAGCGTCTTGCCCACAAATGGGTGGAAACACTCGTTACTGCTGAGATCGGCGTACAGTTCTCCGTAGCATTTTAAAAGTGGGTCTTCATCAGCAGATTCTCGTATCCGCAGCTCCTGTGCAGGTACTGATCTTGTGGTCGTTGGTCGAAAGCGGAGATTTGCGGATACCTAGTGTGCCAGGGAATTTTTTATGTATTTCTTTATTTTTCATAATTTCAGCCTGTTGTTTGAAAACGTAACATAAGCCATACAAATCACATTCCCTTAAGTTATGTAGCAATTATTTATTTCAGATACTTAGTTTTTAAAAACAGAGAGAAAAAACTACAACTATTTCTGCTACTAGGAAACTACTTTGAAACCCTTAACCAATTACACAGCTACTAATCTACTACAAACACTAAAGAATTGGTTCTCTGTTTGTTCATTTATTTTGGGGCATTTAACTTGTAGATGGTTGTCTCCGCTAACAAAATGGTTGGTTCAAATGGCTCTGACCACTACGCGACTTAACGCCTGAGGTCATCAGTCGCCTAGAACTGAGAACTAATGAAACCTAACTAACCTAAGGACATCACACACATCATGCCCAAGGCATGATTCGAACCTGCGACCGTAGCGGTCGCTCGGCTCCAGACTGTAGCGCCTAGAACTGCACGGTAACTCCGGCCGGCGTCTCCGCTAACAGATTCGTCCTCATGCTACCCCGGTCAACAAACATCGTGTGCTGGATTCCTTGTCTACATCTACATCTACATGAATACTCTGCAAATCACATTCAAGTGCCTGGCAGGGGGTTCATCGAACCACCTTCACAATTCTCCATTATTCCAATCTCGTATATAGCGCAGAAAGAACGAACACCTGTATCTTTCGGTACGAGCTCTGACTTTCCTTATTTTATCGCGGTGATCGTTTCTCCCAATGTAGGTCGGTCTCAAAAAAACATTTTCGCATTCGGAGGAGAAAGTTGGTGACTGAAATTTGTTTTAATGAAGTCCAGCCCAAATGTCACTTCAGTGACACTCTCACCCCAATTTCGCGATAATACAAAACGTGCTGCCCTTCTTTGAACTTTTTCGATGTATTCCGTCAATCTTGTCTGGTAAGGATCCCACAACGCGCAGCAGTATTCTAAAACAGAACAAGGGTAGTGTAGGCAGTCTCCTTAGTAGGTCCGTTACATTTTCTAAGTGTCCTGCCAATAAAACGCAGTCTTTGGTTAGCCTCCCCGCAACATTTTCTAAGTGTTCTATCCCATTTAAGTTGTTCGTAATTGTAATTGCTAGGTATTTAGTTGAATTTAGGGCCTTTATATTTGACTGATTTATCATGCAACCGAAGTTTAAACGATTCCTTTTAGCACTCACGTGGATAACCCCATGCGTTCGTTATTTAGGGTCAACTGCCAATTTTCGCCCCATTCAGATATCTTTTCTAAATCGTTTTGCAATTTGTATTGATCTTCTGATGACTTTATTACTCGATAAATGACAGCGTCATCTGCAAACAACCTAAGACGGCTGCTCAGATTCCCAAATCGTTTATATAGATAAGGAACAGGAAAGGGCCTATAACACTATTTTCGGAAAAGCCAGAAATCAGTTCTGTTTTACTCGATGACTCTCCGTCAATTACCACGAACTGTGACAGGAAGTAACAAATCCAGTCACATAACCGAGACTTTATTCTGTAAGCACGCAATTTCACTACAAGGCGCTTGTGTGGTGCAGTGTCAAAAGCCTTCCGGAAATCCAGTAATGCGGAATCAATCTGAAATCCCTTGTCAATAGCATTCAACACTTTACGCGAATAAAGAGCTAGTTGTGTTTCACAAGAACGATGTTTTCTAAATCCATGTTGACTGTATGTCAATAGATCTTTTCTTCAAAGTAAGTCATAATGTTCGATCACAATATATGTTCCTAAATCCTGCTGCATATCGACGTTAACGGTATGGGATTGTAATTTAGTTGACTACTCCTACTACCTTTCTTGAATATTGGAGTGACCTGTGCAACTTTACAGTCTTTGGGTACGGATCTTTCGTCGAGCGAACGGTTGTATATGATTGTTAAGTATGGAGCTAATGCATCAGCATACTCCAAAAGGAACCTAATTGTTGTACAGTCTGGACCAAAAGACTTGCTTTTATTAAGTGATTTAAGCTGCTACACTACTCCTAGGATATTTACTTCTACGTTACTCATGTTGGCAGCTGTTCTTGGTTCTAATTGTGGAATTATTACTTCGTCTTCTTTTGTGAAGGCATTTCGGAAGGCTGTGTTTAGTAACTCTGCTTTGGCAGCACTGTCTTCGATAATATCTCCATTGCCATCGCGCAGAGAAGGCATTGATTGTTTCTTTCCACTAACATACTTCACAGACGACCAGAATCTCTTTGGATTTTCTGCCAGGTTTCGAGACAAAAGTTCGTTGCGGAAACTATTACAAGCATCTCGCAATTAAGTCCGCGTTAAATTTCGAGCTTCTGTAAAAGATCGCCAATCTTGGGGATGTTGCGCCTGTTTAAATTTGGCATGTTTATTTCGTTGTTTCTGCAACAGTGTTCTGATCCGTTTTGTGTACCAAGGAGAATCAGCTCCGTCGTTTGTTAATCTATTTGGTATAAATCTCTCAATTGCTGCCGATACTATATTTTTGAATTCAAGCCACATCTCGTCTACACGTATATTATTAATATGGAAGGACTGGAGATTGTTTCTCAGGAAGGCGTCAAGTGAATTTTCATCTGATTTTCTTGAATAGCTATATTTTTCATTTATTTTTGGAGGATCTGGGGGTTACAGTATTCAGTCTCGATACGACAACCCTGTGTTCACTAATACATGTATCCGTTTTGATGCTCGTTATTAACTCAGGATTATTTGTTGCTAAGAAAAGTGTGTTTTCACAACCGTTTACTACTCGCGTGAAATCGTGAACTAAATGGTCGAAATAATTTTCAGAGAATGCGTTTAGCACAATTTCTGACGATGTTTTATGCGTACCTCCGGAATTAAACAAATATTTTCGCCAACATATCAAGAGTAAATTAAAGTCACCTCCAACTATAATCGTATGATTCGGGTACGTGTTTGAAATCAAACTCAAGTTTTCTTTGAACCTTTCAGCAACTGTGCCATATTAATTGGGGGGGCGGTAAAAGGATCCAGTTATTATTTTATTCCGGTTGCCAACAATGACTTCTGCCCATACTAACTCTCAGGAAATATTTACTTCAATTTCGCGACAAGATAAACTACTTCTAACAGCAACAAACACGCCACCGCCAACGGTGTTCAGCTTATCCTTTCGGAACACCGTTAGGTTCTTCGCAAAAATTTCGGCTGAGCTTCTCCCCGTCTTTAGCACGCTTTCGGTGCCTATAACGATTTGAGAATCAGTGCTTTCTATTAACGCTCGGAGCTCTGGTACTTTCCCAACACAGCTACGACAATTTACAACTGTTACACCGATGGTTCTTGTGTTCGGCCTGCACCCTTTGTGACTGAAGCCCTTCTTGTGTTTTCCCGAGACCCTCTAACCTAAAAAACCGCCCAGTCCACGCCACACAGCCCCTGCTATCCGTGTAGCCGCGTCCTGCGTATGGTGGACATCTGACCTATTCAGCAGAACCCGAAACCCAACCGCCCTTTGGCGCTGCCCAGTCTGCTGGATTCCTTGTGCGTCGGACAGCACGCCAGCAGCGTTTCCACTGTAGCAAGTAAATCCATCAACCACTGTTACATCTTTAAGTCCACACTTCCATGATCACTTGCACCAACGCAATGTAGATTCTTAGTATTTCATTTGGTAGTCGCTGACCCCAGTCATTTTCTCTCGCCTGGTCCCTTAGGACTTCTCACACATATGAAAACATTTGTCTGACCTGGATCCCAGCACGATGAGTTACGGTTGAACGCCTCGTGAAGTCTTCCGGCTGCTCATATGCCACACATCACGCCAAACGACGCCTCGCTTGGTGTGAGGAGCGTAAGCATTGGACGATTGAACAGTGGAAAAACGTTGCGATGGTGTTAGGGTGTGGTCGTGTTTTTCATGGAGGGGGCTTGCACCTCTTGTTGGTTTGCGCGGCCCTATCACAGCACAGGCCTACATTGGTGTTTTAAGCACCTTCTTGCTTCCAACTGTTGAAGAGCAATTCAGTGATGGCGATTGCATCTTTCAACACGATCGAGCAAGGCGTGTGGCGTAGTGGTTACGCGACAATAACATCCCTACAATAGACTGGCCTGCACAGAGTCCTCACCTGAACCCTACAGAACACCTTTGGGATGTTTTGGAACGCCGACTTCGTGCCAGGCCTCACCGACCCACATCGATACCTCTACTCAGTGCAGCACTCCGTGAAGAATGGGCTGCCATTCCGCAAGAAACCTTCCAGCACCAGATTGAACGTATCCTTGCGAGAGTGGAAGCTGTCATCAAGGTTAAGGGTGGGCCAACACCATATTGAATTTCAGCATTATCGATGGAGGGCGCCACGAACTTGTGATTTTCAGCCAGATGTCCGGATACTTTTCATCAGATAGTGTACCCGGGTGCCTATATCTACTACAGCTTCCTGACAAGGGAAACTCCCACTCGCACCCCCCTCGCATTTAGTGGTAAGATGGCCCATTGGAAGTCCCGTCAAGAGCTAAACATAGATCAAGCACGAAAATAGAAAGAAGGTGTACTGAATTGTAGAAAAAAAGAGGGGAAATAGAAACAGTGACAGGTCCAAGATCAACATGTGCAACATCGAGCTATTTTGGACGACCGTGGGGTCGTGGTAATGTGGTTATGGGGTTGGACTGCGTATGGCGAAATCCAGTTTCAAATCTCCTTCGTTGTCGATAATTTCTTTTCGCGAAATTATGAACTGTCTGTACGGTCATTGACGTGTTTGTTCGCTGTATTCAAATCTGTGTCTTTATCGTGGTGTAACGTCCGTTTGCAACAGCGAGGTGTAAGGAACAGACCTCCAGATATACGTACCTACTATACAGGGTTATTACAAATGATTGAAGCGATTTCACAGCTCTACAATAACTTTATTATTTGAGATATTTTCACAATGCTTTGCACACACATACAAAAACTCAAAAAGTTTATTTAGGCATTCACAAATGTTAGATATGTACCCCTTTAGTGATTCGGCAGACATCAAGCCGATAATCAAGTTCCTCCCACACTCGGCGCAGCATGTCCCATCAATGAGTTCGAAAGCATCGTTGAAGCGAGCTCGCAGTTCTGGCACGTTTCTTGGCAGAGGAGGTTTAAACGCTGAATCTTTCACATAACCCCACAGAAAGAAATCGCATGGGGTTAAGTCGGGAGAGCGTGGAGGCCATGACATGAATTGCTGATCATGATCTCCACCACGACCGATCCATCGGTTTTTCAATCTCCTGTTTAAGAAATGCCGAACATCATGATGGAAGTGCGGTGGAGCACCATCCTGTTGAAAGATGAAGTCGGTGCTGTCGGTCTCCAGTTGTGGCATGAGCCATTTTCCGCGGACTACGCGTGAAACTTGCCCGCACGCGTTCAACCGTTTCCTCGCTCACTGCAGGCCGACCCGTTGATTTCCCCTTACAGAGGCATCCAGAAGCTTTAAACTGCGCATACGATCGACGAATGGAGTTAGCAGTTGGTGGATCTTTGTTGAACTTCGTCCTGAAGTGTCGTTGCACTGTTATGACTGACTGATGTGAGTGCATTTCAAGCACTACATACGCTTTCTCGGCTCCTGTCGCCATTTTGTCTCACTGCGCTCTCGAGCGCTCTGACGGCAGAAACCTGAAGTGCGGCTTCGGCCGAACAAAAATTTATGAGTTTTTCTACGTATCTGTAGTGTGTCGTGACCATATGTCAATGAATGGAGCTACAGTGAATTTATGAAATCGCTTCAATCATTTGTAATAGCCCTGTATATTCTACGCAAGCACCACTGTTGCGTTCCCTTTTGGAAGTTTGGACTCTTCGTTGTAACAGAGTTCACAACCGTTTATTTACTTGAGAACGAAATTTTCACTCTGTAGCGGAGTGCGCGCTGATATGAATCTTCCTGGCAGATGAAAACTGCGTGCCGGACCGAGGCTTGAACTCGGGACCTTTGCCTTTCGTGGGCAAGTGCTCTACCAACTGAGCTACCCGAGCACGTAAGCAGTGAGGTAGGAAGGAGGAGGCGACGTGCTGCAGGAAGTAAAAATGTGTGTGGGTAGCTCAGTTGGTAGAGCGCTTGCCGGCGAATGGCCTAAGCCCCGAGTTCGAAACTCGTTACGGCACACAGTTTTAATCTGCTAGGAAGTTTCGTTTACCTGTTGTTTTCATTTCTGCGAGAGGTCTATGAGGCACCTTGCCTGCTCTCACTTCTCGTCATAACAGCGATGGCAATAAAGCCTTACCACATGACTCATATTCTATAACCAGTGTGTAGTATGACAATTGCCAAGACTGCAGAAGAACAGATACGTCACTGACCGGACGGACAGTTAATAAATTTGTGAAAAAATAAATAAAAAGAATGGGCGGGAGGGAGTTTGGAACACGGATCTTCTCCTTTGTTGTCCAATACCGTGACCACACAACGGCAACGCCGTCGTCCTTACAAGTCGCTCAATGTTGCGTATCTTGAGATTGTACCGTTCACTATTTCTGTTTTGCTTCTCTTTTCACAGTTCGATACACCTTCTTCTTGTTTCCATGTTTGATCTGCGTCCAGTTTTCGACGGGCTATCCACTGCGCCTGTTTACCGCAAAACCTGACGGGAGAGGGCGGGGGGGGGGGGGGGGGGTCTGCGATGGATGGGGAGTCTCGTGGACAAACAGATCGAGCTCGGTGGGCAAGATCTTTGTTTTCTGAACCCGTGTTGATTACCACAGAAGAGATTCTCAGTCTCCAGGTATTTCGTAACACGCAAGCACAAATCATATTCCAAAATTTTATAACAGACTAACATCATAGATGTAGGCCGGTTATAGTTTTTTGCGTGAGTTTGACAAAACTTCTTGAAAACGAGAGTAACTTTGTGCGTTCTTCCAATCACCTGGAACCATGTGCTCCTGCAGCAACGTACGGTACACAGATGCTAAAAGAGGAGGAATTTCTTCCAGTAGTGCTCCGTCCCTAGTGACTCAGATGTCACAAGTTGGGACATTGTCGCGAATAAAACAGTGACCCGCATATACAATAAGTTTCCTTTAATTTACGTCTATGGGGAAACTTTTTGTTAACAGATTTCCGATTTCGGTCTATAATGACCATCATCAGATCTGCAGCAAAAAATGGGAAAGAAACATAAATACACTCGCATATAGTCTACAGCTTAAAAGCAATAAATAGACCATAATGAAAAGTAATACTGAGGTATATATGCGTTTGTGCGCATACCTGTTTTATAAAAACAAAGTCCTAATGTACTGCAGCCATAGTGGCATCGTCAAATGTTAAATGCAAAATCAGCACCAGCATCGTCAAATATATATAAATAACATCATATGCACGAGTCATGTTGTCAGTAGCACAACTGTTCAAAACAAGCTGCCGTGGAGTAGCCACCACATGTCGCTAATATCCGCATACACTAGTTTTCAATTATTAAATGAAACAGCGTAAAATAAAGGGGGATACCACAGTTGAAGTCTGTAATGAGCTTATAACGTATAAAAGGCAACACAGTAATAAAAAGCGGTGAAATAGAACACGACGAAAGTCAGATTGTTGAAAAGAGGAAGAGCAATAGTTGGCATATGCTAAAGTGCCAATATTCTAGATAATGACATAAGTAATAAACACCTTTGATTGTGCACGGAATAATATTAAAAAACTATAAAACAAATCGCTAAAGAAGCCACCATGAAAGAAAACATAGTGCTGCACAGCACATAATCAGCGCCCTCTGTTAGCGCTAAGGCCAGAATTCCGCACTGGCGGGAAGAGGTTGGAGGAACGTGACCGGCAGAGGGCCCCTCCTACCCTGAGGCACTTCGTTGTAAGCAAAGAATGACAAAATTCCGTACCAGTGCGTGACCCACATTATCTAGTTAATGCACTATATGAAATGAACAGAGAAGGAACAAGAAAATACTAGTCATGCGTAAAGCGTACGAAAAACGAAGTAAACATGTGAGGCACTCAATAGTAGGTGAAACAGAATGAGATTTTCACTCTGCAGCGGAGTGTGCGCTGATGTGAAACTTCCTGGCAGATTAAAACTGTGTGCCCGACCGAGACTCGAACTCGAGACCTTTGCATTTCGCGGGCAAGTGCTCTACCATCTGAGCTACCGAAGCACGGCTCACCCGCGGTCCTCACAGCTTTACTTCTGCCAGTATCTCGTCTCCTACCTTCCAGACTTTACAGAAGCTCTCCTGCGAGTCTTGCAGAACTAGCACTCCTGAGAGAAAGGATATTGCGGAGACATGGCTTAGCCACAGCCTGGGGGATGTTTCCAGAATGAGATTTTCACTCTGCAGCGGAGTGTGCTTCGGTAGCTCAGATGGTAGAGCACTTGCCCGCGAAAGGTAAAGGTCCCGAGTTCGAGTCTCGGTCGGGCACACAGTTTTAATCTGCCAGGAAGTTTCATATCAGCGCACACTCCGCTGCAGAGTGAAAATCTCATTCTGGAAACATCCCCCAGGCTGTGGTTAAGCCATGTCTCCACAATACCCTTTCTTTCAGGAGCGCTAGTTCTGCAAGGCTCGCAGGAGAGCTTCTGTAAAGTTTGGAAGGTAGGAGACGAGATACTGGCAGAAGTAAAGCTGTGAGGACCGGCCGTGCGTCGTGCTTCGGTAGCTCAGATGGTAGAGCACTTGCCCGCGAAAGGCAAAGGTCTCGAGTTCGAGACTCAGTCGGGCACACAGTTTTAATCTGCCAGGAAGTTTCACTAGGTGAAACTATCAACAAACTACATATAACAGAGACGTGTAGTGATTATAGCGAAACATTGCCAAACAAAGCTAAGTAGGCATTAGGCGGAAAGTCGCTCTTCCACTTAAGCAGTTTTGTTGGTTCTTTCTTTCTTGTTTGCTTTACGCATTTCAAGCTCCTCTAACAAGTTAAGAGCATTGCCTCTTTCCACTCATGAAATGACAAGTATCAGACAAATGCTGTCCCAAGGCAGTTTTGTTCCGTGGCTATGAGTTAGTGTTCTTTAAACCTTAATTTAAAAGAGCAGCCTCTTTTACCGATATAATATTTGTCACAGTTACTGCAGTCAATCCTGTATACTCCAGAGCCATCAAATGTGTCATAGTTCCCTTTCAGTTTGTGTTTTATTCGCAGTTTTAGGGTGTTGTTAACGTGAAAGCCACATCTGACATCAGACTTCTTAAAACATTTTTCTATTTGCAGGGACATTTTGCCGTTAAATTTCATGGGAATGGTTTTCATTCTATCTTTACCGTTTCTGTTTTGTGTGTGGGTGTGTGTGTGTGTGTGTGTGTGCCTGCTGTTAGTTATACGTTTCTTTAGCCTACTGTAGGGGCGCGTGACGTCATTTACAGAAAAGCTGTTAGGTACCGCAATCTGCTTTAAAATGCTGAGTTCTTTACGTATTTCTTTTTCGTCCAAAGGTAGACGAAGGAGCCGGTGAAAGATGGAGGTGGACTGGACGTTGGACTGGAACTGCTCTGCCCCCAAGTTGTCCTGGCTGCCTGGTTAGGAAAGATACGTGACTTTGGCGGCGCTTAGAACCAGCCACCGCCGTATCCCGGATGTATGAGCCTAGCATATGGACGTCTGTGTGTGTGTGTGTGTGTGTGTGTGTGTGTGTGTGTGTAAGTGTAAGCAGCATGTGTTTCTCAACGTGTGCGACATGAGGCAGGGTGTGGGGGCGGGGGGACTCGGCTGGGTGCCGAAGGACGCCTCCATCCGTACAGTTTTTTTGTCACCCTGGCCGGCGGAGGACATGGCGAAGCATTCGTGTCTGCCTTCATAGCGTGCAGCGTTAAACTCACTGAATAAAGCAAGTTGTGCATGAAAGAAAGATAGTTCGGAATGCAATAAAAAATGAAAAGTTTTGTAATCGCAATACCAAAGGAGGCACGGCCTGACAGGTGTGACTACTACCGAAACTTCATTCGTACCAGGTGGTATCGTAAAGCTACCAAAAATCGAATTTTGCGCACAAATGGTTACGAGTACACTGAAATTCCATCTTTCCAGAGATGGTTGCGGGACTCGGCCGTACGCTACAGCATGTCAAATCGAACACCTCTCAGCCGTCTAGTTTCCAAACTTATTTTATTTGGCTACCAATTCCGGCGATTTGCTACGCCATCTTCAAACTCCTGACAGACGTGAAGGAAGATTCCATCTCGGTTCTGGTTTATCTAGCAATGGGCAGTTGAGGATTGAAGTGACCGCTATAGCAAGCAGAAATCTACAAATACTAATACTTGAATGCAGGCACCTGTTTTGACCGGAACCGAGGTGGAATCTTCCCACACATCGGTCAGGGGTCTGAATATGGTGTAGTAAATTGCCGAAACTGGTAGCCAAATAAAAAAAGTTTGGAAATTAGAGGGCTGAAAGGTGTTTGATTTGACATTTGAAATTCCGCAAGGCGTTTCGGCCCATTCATCTTTCTTGACTCGGTACATCAAGTGGCTGTGAACGGAGAGGTGTTGCTACTTACCGATCAACACAAACTGTCTCACCCAAATTATCTGGGCATTTTCCGTGCTTTTTTCCCTGTTGTTTGATATTGTTTGTTTAATTATCACAAACATAAGTAATTGACACAAAACTAAAAATTACCTTCTTGAATAATTAAATCCATAAATACAAGTAACTACATAGGTAGGTACCTAGTCAAATTATCCGTAAATTTGAGTGTTTGGACGAATTTGGATGCTTTGGCATTCAAAAGTGTCTGACTTCACAAAAAAGTCTTGACAGGAATTTATCGCTGCGAATATTTTCACGTTTTTATTTGTATCTCTGCAAAGTAGTGAGTGAGTTTTAAAATTTAAGATGTCTTTTTACGGACAATCTGATACTCTTTCATCAATGACACTTTTTATTTGGAGCAGCCGTTTTTGCGTTACAGACGTTGGAAGACGAGTATAACTCACTTTTCCGCCTAGTTGGCAAAAACTACCGATTTTGAAGATCGATTGCGGCTAAACGGATGAGGCGATTTTAACTTTTAAGTAGGTTATTCTAAGCGAAATTTTATGCTCTTTCCTTTTGGTGTTTTTGTAAATTTTATGTATGCTGTAACGTTTTTGAGGTTTAAGCGAAAAACTGAAAAAAGTCTGAAAATTTCATGGTTTTTACGGCCCCCAAAAGTTTAGCACATACCAGAAACCCTCGCAAAGTCATTTAACTGTTATTTGGGATGCCTAACTTCCATTAAAATATTTCCAGCTTGTGCATATTTATTGGCAGGCGCGACCTTTTTTCGAGCTAATTATATTGGACTGTTAATTATACACAGATTTAGATTCTGATCAGCACTTAACTAAATATCCATACAGCTGGGTTTCCAGATTCCTTAATCATTTACGATAGTTTCATGACATTGGGGTGCATTTTACAGAGTAAAGTATCTTGATTGGTTGGTTTTGAGAGAGAGGACCAAAAGGGAGGCCACCGGTCCCATCGGATTAGGCAAGGAAGTCAACTGTGCCCTTTCAGAGGAACCAACCCAGCATGTCTAAAGGGACTTAGGAAAATCACGGAAAACCTAAATCAGGATGGCCGGACGCAGGTTTTGAACCGTCGTCCTCCCGAATGTGAGTAATAGTTGTATAAATATGATGTACGCATAGTATTCGAAGTGAACGGAGTTATTCGTGACTCCAATCTGGAATACTGCTGCGCTTTAACTGAACACGCTAAAATTGTGTTTTAATAGTTAAATTGAAAGCGATGTCACAGAGAATCTTTTATTAACCACATTCCGAAATCTTAAAAATAATTACGCTAATTACGCTACGTAAGAATTTTCGATTGAGATGCAATTTTTAAAAAAATTATCTGAGAAAGTAAGTTTTTGTTTTGTTGCAAATGTATAATACGAAGGCGCATACGGAGTACATATACTGCTATTTCAGGCCTATTATAAGGCCAGACAACGCTTTCTGATTGTTTAAAGACTATAAACCATGAACTTTAATTTGAGCAATTTGCTCTTTTGATGTTAAACACCACCATGTCATTTTGACAGCAATTTCGTGGTGGCAAAGATCCGCTCGACTTATCTAACATGGAACATAAGAGTGTAGCTTCAGAAAACTGTGCATAAGGAACAAGCACAAGATCAAGTTAAACCGAGACTAAAAAACTGTATGTAACCATATAAAGAATTATTATGGGAATCGAAAACTAGGGAAAAAAACCTTTGAAAATGGTTAACGAGTGGACCACTTCGAGGATATAGTTAAGGTAAATGGGAAACAAGTACAATTTTTGCAAACTGTATCACATTTATTTTTAGAACTCTTTAGTCGCTCTGGAAAATACCAGCATCAGCGACGAAACATCCGCACACCTTTTACACAGGATTCATTATTTTTATGCTACAATTGTATTACAGTTTATTTATTAATATAACATAAAATTAATGGTGATAATGCTTTTCCAAGATTATTAATAATTTAAACAACATAAACTTGCGAGGAGTCAGTGGTTTTCATAGCTTTTTAATATATTACTTGCAAGTGGACCATAATCGAGTTTTTGAATGTGGACAACGGCTTGCAAGCAAGTACTAAATGCTGCCAGTATCTTTATAAACGTTTACAGTTGCCTTTATCGCGTCATCCAGTTTCAAATACTTTTTCTTTCACGACTTCCTTTCAAGCTTCATCTCCCATGCAGTTTGTGAGCTCCACTTCCTTCTTCAAGCATTCAACAAAATAGCTGATTCTAGGACGAAGGTTTTGAGCAATATTATTTGTCTTGTTGAGGAATCCTTCAACAGCATTGGCCGCTAGGTGCCTTTTCCCGCAGCTGTTCCACACTGCGATGTGAATATCATCGTTCTGGAGCCAGGCACAAGGTAGTCAAAAACTGAGAAAGTTTTCCATTGTCAGGAGCGTGGGCATCAATATCAACACATCCATCACTATAGCCACCGGCTTTACGAATGCCAGCGCGGCTCACGTGCTGACATGAAGTCACAAAGATTCGCTCTGATGGTACTCGTCAGTCAGACCGACATCTTGATCCTTTGTCCATAAATTCTTCTTGATACGGACATAACATTCACTTATTTCTCTTGAGTGGAAAAACTCCACGAAGGGCAGATATCGCATCTGCCTCACTCCAGAAAGGCACTTTTCCTGGATACCACTGACGAACTGTTTGTTTAATCAGACGAAAGAAGTGTCTTTCTTGTAATTATGGAGGGGGCAAATACAATGGGAAGAATATCTGTTCGTCACTCGGGCCCCGTAAGTCCGCCTGTATGGTGTACGAGGGATGAATGAAAAGTAATGCCTCCACCTCCAGGCGGTGCTAAATGTGGATTGTATGGAGAATGCTGTACGGTGGGAGATTCAGTCTCTGAAGTTCTGCTGCGGTGGCACGTGAAGTGTGTGGTTTGGCATTGCCATGCTGCAGGAAAACATCTCCCCGTCTCCTTTCGGACCCATGTTAGCCCTCGATTCTGCTTGCAGTTTCTCTCTGAGTGATACGACGATCGTTCTGAATCAATCTGTCAACATTTTGCTTGTGAAACTCGGTGGTTGCTGTCACAAGACATCCAAATCTTCGTTTGTAATGCATGTCAGATGTACCCGCCTCAACATCTTTAAACTTACTCACCCAGCGATGCACAGCACTCACATCAACACAAACACCATAAACTGCTTTCATACTGTGATGAGTCTCCTGCTGTCAAGAATTCAGCGATTGCTAGTTGCTTAAATCGCATTGGCCGTCCGTCTGCGCAGGGTTCCATACTTTACTCTGTAACAACACAGCCGTTCAATGCTAAGGCTTCCCGGCAACTGGAGCTGTAGAGAAGAGGCTATGGAGATCATAAAGCGGTTACTGCATCGATGATTTCAGCCGTAAATAGAAATATTAAAAAAGGTAGGAAGATTTTTCTGTTTAGCAAAAGTGAGAAATATTAAAAAAGGTAGGAAGATTTTTCTGTTTAGCAAAAGTGACAAAAAGCAAATTACAGAGTACCTGACGGCTCAACACAAAAGTTTTGTCTCAAGTACAGATAGTGTTGAGGATCAGTGGACAAAGTTCAAAACCATCGTACAATATGTGTTAGATGAGTATGTGCCAAGCAAGATCGTAAGAGATGGAAGAGAGCCACCGTGGTACAACAACCGAGTTAGAAAACTGCTGCGGAAGCAAAGGGAACTTCACAGCAAACATAAACATAGTCAAAGCCTTGCAGACAAACAAAAATTAGCCGAAGCGAAATGTAGTGTGAGGAGGGCTATGCGAGAGGCGTTCAATGAATTCGAAAATAAAGTTCTATGTACTGACTTGGCAGAAAATCCTAAGAAATTTTGGTCTTATGTCAAAGCGGTAGGTGGATCAAAACAAAATGTCCAGACACTCTGTGACCAAAATGGTACTGAAACAGAGGATGACAGACTAAAGGCCGAAGTACTAAATGTCTTTTTCCAAAGCTGTTTCACAGAGGAAGACTGCACTGTAGTTCCTTTTGTAGATTGTCGCACAGATGACAAAATGGTAGATATCGAAATAGACGACAGGGGGATAGAGAAACAATTAAAATCGCTCAAAAGAGGAAAGGTCGCTGAACCTGATGGGATACCAGTTCGATTTTACACAGAGTACGGGAAGGAACTTGGCCCCCCTTCTTGCAGCGGTGTGAAACCCAGCCCGCGCTATACGTCCACGAGACTCAGAGGGCCATAGACACGGGTTCACAGGTAGATGCCGTGTTTCTTGACTTCCACAAGGCGTTCGATACAGCTCCCCACAGTCGTTTAATGAACAAAGTAAGAGCATATGGACTATCAGACCAATTGTGTGATTGGATTGAAGAGTTCCTAGGTAACAGAACGCAGCATGTCATTCTCAATGAAGAGAAGTCTTCCGAAGTAAGAGTGATTTCAGGTGTGCTGCAGGGGAGTGTCGTAGGACCATTGCTATTCATAATATACATAAATGACCTTGTGGATGACATCGGAAGTTCACTGAGGCTTTTTGCAGATGATGCTGTGGTGTATCGAGAGCTTGTAACAATGGAAAATTGTACTGCAATGCAGGAGGATCTGCAGCGAATTGACGCATGGTGCAAGGAATGGCAATTGAGTCTCAATGTAGACAAGTGTAATGTGCTGCGAATACATAGAAAGATAATCCCTTATCATTTAGCTACAAAATAGCAGGTCAGCAACTGGAAGCAGTTAATTCCATAAATTATCTGGGAGTACGCATTAGGAGTGATTTAAAATGGAATGATCATATAAAGTTGATCGTCGGTAAAGCAGACGCCAGACTGAGATTCATTGGAAGAATCCTAAGGAAATGCAATCCGAAAACAAAGGAAGTAGATTACAATACGCTTGTTCGCCCACTGCTTGAATACTGCTCAGCAGTGTGGGATTCGTACCAGATAGGGTTGATAGAAGAGAGAGAGAAGATCCAACGGAGAGCAGCGCGCTTCGTTACAGGATCATTTAGTAATCGCGAAAGCGTTACGGAGATGATAGATAAACTCCAGTGGAAGACTCTGCAGGAGAGACGCTCAGTAGCTCGGTACGGCCTTTCGTTAAAGTTTCGAGTACATACCTTCACCGAAGAGTCAAGCAGTATATTGCTCCCTCCTACGTATATCTCGCGAAGAGACCATGACGATAAAATCAGAGAGATTAGAGCCCACACAGAAGCGTACCGACAATCCTTCTTTCCACGAACAATACGAGACTGGAATAGAAGGGAGACCCGATAGACGTACTGAAGGTACCCTCCGCCACACACCGTCAGGTGGCTTGCGGAGTATGGATGTAGCTGTAGATGTAGATGTACCTGCCGCATACCAATGCTGCCAACTGTTAAAGAGTTACGAAGGTGGAGGCATTACATTTCAGTCAACCCTCGTAGATTTGTGCAGACTGCTTGATGCCACTCTGAAATGTTCCCGTCATAAAAATACGACGATGTTTTTAAGCTATCTTTTCTTTTACTTCCAGTAAAAATGACAATCTTGTTCTGTGACCTATCGTCTTCGAGACGAGAACTACTGTCATCTGCCATTTTAAGATATCTTCGTGAAGAAATATTTCAAGAGTTTTGGGACTGATCGGGATAACGCAAGATCCTCTTCATATTTTCCGAGAGAGGCATTACAGTAGTAAAATCATATCCTTTATCATGAAGATTCACCATTGCACGTGTAGCTCGCATAAGTGCACAGTAACTTCTGGAGCGTTCTTTTTCTCCCTCTCTATTTGCTTATTTATTTCTAGAGCTGCATCGTGAGGTGGTCCACAGAGATGATCGCACACTTAAAACACGTCTCCACTCATCGAACGCATCTTCCCCTTGCAGTGACCAAACTTTTCACGTGAGCACACCGAGGAAGGAACACCCTCTCTGGATTCTCCAAATTTACGATACCTGCAACCGCGGAAGGGCTGACCTTGGTGGTTTTCCACAGTGGTAGTCGCACTAGGAATTTGGAAGTAAAGTAAGCGCTGGGAGTGGTGTTTGCACCAGAACGACTTTAACGCAACACTTGAGATGTAAGGTTACGTAACAGTACCAGGGTGGTAGCGGCTGTAAGTACTGCTGTCTAGGCTACACACAGCAGTCACCTGACCTGAGAGCTTGCTACCGCGTGGTAAATACAGCTTCTTATGTCTGTGCGTTGGTCAAGTGTATCAGTGATGTTTAAAGAGAAAGAGGCCATCACAGTAATTGTTAGTCCGTATGGAAGAAAATGATCTAATTTTTATTTGTTTTAAATATGTGTCGAAGTTTGTAGTGCCACGTGAAGAACAAATAAAGAATTTTATTAACTAAGATATTAATCGATGGCACTGTTAATAGTGCCCGCCTGTGACTGGCGCCCGTCCTCGCTTCCTCTCAGACCAGTAACACATCACTTATTAAATGTGCAGCCGTGCAACACTTGACCTGCGAACACGTATGTAACCGTGTTCATCACGCGGGAACGACCTACGAATTACTGCTGCTAGTAACTTAAAGAATACTATCTGTAGCCGCTACTGCACTGCGCTTTGTAACGTAACCTTGTTGTTGTTGTGGTCTTCAGTCCAGAGACTGGTTTGATGCAGCTCTCCACACTACTCTATCCTGTGCAAGCTTCTTCATCTCCCAGTACGTACTGCAGTCTACATCCTTCTGAATCTGTTTAGTGTAATCATCCCTTGGTCTCCCTCTACGATTTTTACCCTCCACGCTGCCCTCCAACACTAAATTGGTGATTCCTTGATGCCTCAGAATATGCCCTACCGACCGATTCCTTCTTCTAGTCAAGTTGTGCCACAAGCTCCTCTTCTCCCCAATTTTATTCAATACCTCCTCATTAGTTATGTGATATACCCATCTAATCTTCAGCATTCTTCTGTAGCACCACATTTCGAAAACTTCTATTCTCTTCTTGTCCAAACTATTTATCATCCATGTTTCACTTCCATACATGGCTACACTCCGTATAAATACTTTCAGAAACGACTTCCTGACACTTAAATCTATACTCGATGTTAACAAATTTCTCTTCTTGAGAAACGCTTTCCTTGCCATTGCCAGTCTAAATTTTATATCCTCTCTCCTTCGACCATCATCAGTTATTTTGCTCCTCAAATAGCAACACTCCTTTAGTACTTTAAGTGTCTCATTTCCTAATCTCATTCACTCAGCATCGCCCGATTTAATTCGACTACATTCCAACCTTACGTGTCTACAAATCTCTAGTGTCCACAAGTCTACGGCCCATATCTTTCCAGGCACCACTACGAACCAGCTGTTACATCATCTCGTTTTTGTAATCGTGCTGCAGTACCTAAAATATTTTAGGGTGTACCACCTACCAGATTCATTTACAATTGAAGCAAAAGTCGCTTTTTAGTTCTACTCAGTTATATTTTACTTTTTTAGTCGATATTGAAGAACATTGTGTGTTGCTGTGTTTGTGCTGCGCAGCTGAAAGAGGTAACGTAACTTGGATGCTAGCTCTAAATTTCCTGCATTTACGTTACTTTTATTGCTTCAAATGCAGATACGTAGGTGGCTGTTGCCATTCAACTGCAGAATAGAAAAGGTGCTCAGTTTTTGTATCTTCTACTGTCTGCAAAACCTTCGGTTTGTAGGTTCGTGACGCTACAGACGTGTATTGATCCCCATTGAGAGACCGTCATAGTATCTTGCTACTGTCCACATATATAGCAGACGGCAGCCAGTAAAAGATCACTTGCGTTGCCCTCTAGTTTCCTGGTGTCGTTGTTGCAGGCGCCACGTAATGGCCACGTGGCTGTGGGCGACGCTGGCGGTGGCAGCTGCGGCGGCGTCTACGTCATCGTCCACACTGCTGGGGGAACACGTGTGTCACAGAAAGGAGACGTAAGTACCAACACATATCGAGGCATCCCAGTATGAAAAACACTCATAAGATTACGTTATCGAAAAGTGGTAGGTGCTTTCAATTGGACTGCAGTGTTTCTCAACAGCTTCCGCTTATTTTATTGCTTCACTCGCATATGCGTTCAACATATGTATCATATGTATCACTCCTCCCACTCACCATCTCTGTGTCCACTTGTTCCTCCATCTACCCGTTCACCTCATCCTCCCACCTCTATCTATCTGTTTCCTCTTCATCTCATCCTCCTCATATCTTTGTCCATTTCCTCCATCCATCTCTCTAACCATATCTTCCTCCCTTCCCCCTCTGATCATATCCTCCTCTCCCTCTTTCTTTCTACCTCTGCCTCTCTCTCTTCCTTTTCTACCTGCCCACCACCCTCTACACCATTCATCTGCTTCATACATCTCCCCCTCCTCCCCTGTCTCAGTCCGCCTCCCCCTCACCCTGTCCATCCACTCTTCTATCCAGCTCAACCTGTCCCCAGCCATGCCTGCAGTACAGTTCACTGAAGCAGGTCGAACCTATTCCCACAACACACATTCCATGCAGGGCAGGCTACATGTTAGTGGCCTGAAGATCATTTAGTTGCCACTGACATGTACGCTGCCATGCAAAGCAGGTCGATAAAGCAGGCCAATACTACCAACGTAACGTATCAGTCACACACGGCAGCTGTCATGTCGGGGCCTGGAAAACCGTTTCTTGCCCCTGGCATGTAGACGGTGCTGCAAAGCAAGTCGATTTCCCACTCAAAATGTCTATCATGCAGAGTAGCATATATGCCAGGGATTCCAAAAACCCCTTTTCTCTGTTCCTATTGGAGCTAGGAGGTTATAAACTCCACAGAACTGCCAGCCATGAGACCTGGTGTCTCTGTGCCAAATTGGGTTGAAACGATCCAGAACTTTGGAAGGAGATCCCGGACATACACCATACCTGTATACACTCTGCTTTGTATATATGTCAGACACACATGATAGCATATTTGTCGATTTTGCCCCCACTGACTTTATTCGTTTCATTTCAATGTGCTAAATCATATAGACATCCTCCTTGTGTGGTTTCAAGGCACTGTTATAGCTTTATTTGATGTCTACATTTTTCCATCATTGTATAACATTGCACAAATTTCTGTCTGATGACATGCCGCTTATCGCTGCCAGTTCACTGTGCACTCCCCCCACCCACCCCTTTGCGTGAAATTGGAGAAAAGAAAATCAAAAGGAAGACACAAGAGAAGGAGATCCTTCAGTAATTCCACTGACCAGCATGGCAGCCTGTAGTTGCCTCTCAATAATGGCCCCAGAGCAGCCAAATCAGAGCTCTAGAAGATTTCATTCATTCATGTCACCACAAGACTACACAATCATAGAAATTTCCTATTCATGAATTCTTCAGTCGCTACCTGGCAGAATCAACAATGAAGTTCTCCAGGCTGTAATGTTTTGGCCAATTGGTGCTACGCTGAACTCTGCCCAATCCGAAACATATTGTTGGTTTATTGGGAGACGGCCATTCCAGCAAGATAATGAGATATATGGGAAGTGTAATGTTACACAATATTGGGGTAAACTCATTTGTGTGGTAGATACCGCTGGGTGTGTGGTCGACCACGTGGAACGGCTCAGAAAGACGTTTCCTCGCTTCCCATTGGCTATTCAGATCACCCCCTTATAAAGAACTGTGGCCTTTACTGGTTTTTGATTGGCTGGTGTTTGAGAACAGAGACTCCGTGGTGGCCTGACATAAAGGGTCTGAGGGCGACAGTGCTGGTGTACATGGTGGTTGTAATTAAACTTGTGTTGCGTGACAGCACCCCGTTGGACAATGAGTGGTCATAGGACGATTAAACTTTGTGGAAGCTTTTGTAAGAACACGCTGAAGTGAAATAATAAATAAACCATTGAAAGGAAAACGTTTTAATTTTTACATAAGGGGATAACATTTGTCAATTGAGTACCATATTTACATTCCAGGTCAAAAACGTTGCTCAGTGTGAAAGGGTCCTGTAGCCACCTTTCATTAGTCCGGTAGCCCAATTTCACAAGTATTTCTCTTTCTTTTCCTTGTTTCTCTTTTCTCTTTACTCTCATAGTGGCGTGATTGAATGAATGTGGTTGTGTGTGACGTTGCTAGACGGTGGCGTAGTCTGCTGCAGAACGTCTGCGATAGTCGTAGAGATTCAGCAGCACTGGTACAGAATAGCCAACTCTCGTAGTGGTCAAGTAGGCAAAGAGGTTTGCGCTACTTGTGAGAAATCCACCTGCGTTAGGTTGGTGGCGGAAATGGCATCTTTGGGCTTTCCGGTCCACGCGGAGCGTGGAGGAGGCTGGAGAGGAAAAAGGGGGCAGTCTGCCGCCGGTCCGGGAAGCGTCCACAGCTGTGCTCCAGTCGAAGAAGGGTGAGTTAGACTGACCGCGTGGCGCGTTGTTACTTGGCGAGGGGAGAGCTGTTAGCTTTTGGTCTCGCTTTTCAAATCTGGAAGATTGCTTTGCCTTGTCGCAGCAAGGAATGCTAAACTTTAGCAGATTTTTCTTTTAGCAAATTTCTGTAGCGGACTTGGATCCGCTGGAAGAGCGCCACACAAAGGTGTCGATAAGAAGTGAGCACTCGCTTCTGTATGAATGTCTGTTTGCCTTCAGCTGTGCCTGCATAAGCTTTCACCTTCCTAAATATTTAGAGCTTTGCCTTCTCGTAAATTTTCCTTACTTTATGTGTCTTTCGTCCGTGGGAAGCCAACCACGTGGTAGAACTTTATAGTTGTTGGGCTACCGGCATCACTAACTGTCCGATCGCATGTTTGTTTTAGATAATGTTAACATGATTGTGTGATGTGATATTGTTGGAATTTGGCATTATACCTAGAAATTGTGTCTCCACAAACCATGTGTTATCAGGAATCGTGTACATGCCTCACATCCTTATCTTAGGAATAAATGATTTTATCTACAATTTTCTCTTGTGTTCCGAGATTACGTTTTTGCACCTAAGCCACTCACCTCGTAGCTTTCCCGTTAGCACATCCAATGCGTTTCCTTATGCACAGGTCCAGTAATTAGTCTCCCCTTGTATTTCATAACAAATTCTTTAGATTAAGTCTTATTTTCAGGCGTGTTCTGGGAGCTGATCTTATGCAGTGTTCATGCATTTTCTATTTTATTTTAAATGTTTGATTGTCGTTGTGGTGTCACCGCCAGACACCACACTTGCTAGGTGGTAGCTTAAATCGGCCGCGGTCCATTAGTACATGTCGGACCCGCGTGTCGCCGCCATCAGTACTTGCAGACCTAGCGCCACCACATGGCAGGTCTAGAAAGACGGACTAGCACTCGCCCCAGTTGTACGGACGACATTGCTAGCGACTAGACGTACGAAGCCTTCCTCTCATTTGCCGAGAGACAGTTAGAATAGCCTTCAGCTAAGTCCATAGCTACGACCTAGCAAGGCGCAGTTAATCATATCTGGAGAGAGTCTTACTTGTATTCATCATAAATGAAGTATACCACAAGGATAATAAAGTTAAGTAAACCGACATTACGTTATTTTCTTTATAGCATTTATGAAGTATCCTGTTCCAGAACTCACGCCAGCCGGCGTGTGTGTACGCGTGCCTATCGGTAACCTCACCCTGTGTCTAGACTGTCTTGTATAGACACAACATAACAGTCGTGAACAGTCCACGGGCAATACTATTAATTACATCGTATCCGCTATGAGCGACCTCACCACGTGTGCATTTTTGTGAGTTTTTGGTCTGTGATCAAATTAATTTATTTTCCGACTCGACCAAACCTTCGATTAGTTGTATGGTTAGAGTCGGTGGCGACCCTAATCTTCTCAAGTTAACTTCACAAGCAATAAGCATTTACATTCCCAATAATAACGTAATAACCCGTAGTAACCGGTTAGTTACAAGTGTGGCAACCATCTGCATCCACAACAACCTGGAACCACACTAGGGATTCCTCTACTGCTGTCTGAAACATCACAAGTGGGACGTTGGCTACCTCTCTCGCTACGCTCATTTTCAACCTTTCAAGTGTGTTAGTGTCCCGTTGATAAACTCTGTCCTTCAGGTAACAGCTGGAAATCACATGGGTTCAAATCTGGTCCTCGTGGTGGCCACACAGTTCGGAACTGTCGACCACTGGTTCGATTTTCCCCAAACGTGTTGCGGAATAGCTGAGTGATGCCACGGGCAGTGCGTCGGTACTGGAAAAGAATTGCAGCGCTACTGCTGTTGTTTCGATTAAACAGCTTTACGTGTAAGCCCCCGCTCACCTTGTCTGCACCCATGTTGACTGCCTACAACTGTAACACACACTGATGCCGTATTTCAACCCTACACCGCCGCACCACTACCTGCGCCTAAAGGCAAGTCAAGGCGGTAATGTACAGGATCACCGGAGCAGAAGCTGGTGGCCGGGAATAAACTATTAAGGGGCTCCGGAACGCCCTATAATTGTATTGTTAAAATAACACTTATAAATTACATCTTTCCTCACAAAGCATTTGAGGTAGGAAGTTGAACTTTTTACAGATTATTTATTGGAATATGGGCTACAACTTAACACAGGGATTTTACCAAATTTTAGTTCAGTTATTAAAGATGATTTTTTTCAATTGTAATGAAAATTCACAACGTTTTTTGCAATTTTTTATCTATATATTCAAAAATATACAGTTTTTTGGAAAAAGGCTGTGTTAAATTATGCAGAAGGTACTGTGTAACATTTATTGAAACAAATATGTTTGGAAGATCCTTAGAAAACATGTAATTAGTATGAGAAAATAAAAGTTTTGGGAATCGAGCGACAAAGATTGGATTAACTTTTTAGTGCATTCCAGGTCCATAGGATGGATTATCTTCATCCTCTGCAAACTCCTCCTCCAGCTTCCTCTTGTTCCTCCTCCTGTTTACTCTTGCTTGTATTTCTAGAGTCTTTACAGCCCTGTCTGCAGCCCGAAGGCGTTCCTTGTCTAAAGCAAGCATCGCTCGTACCATGTTAGAACCTATCTTCATTCCCATATTTCTAAATACCTTGCACCTTACAATGTTGCCATCATTGAAAGTCGCAACAGCATCATATACACCAAAGTGAAGTGTTTCTATTCCAACAAATACAGTCTTGGGGATTCTCGACGATATTACACTATTTACACTTTCATTGGGGTTTTGAGTTTTTCCGTGAATACACTTTTTCAACAGTTCAGGTGCTGCTAAGTCTCTGAAAATAGGTTTAGCCACAACACATACTTTATCTCACATCATTAAAATGTACCTGATGAACACGGACGTTAATAATAACACCATTTGACAGCAGTTTAACAGCGCCACAGTGGGTCACGCCTATGTAGAACACATTTCAAAAAAAAATTTAAAAATAGTTGTAGTCTTCGGAATTGAATAAATTATGTATCTATTAAAAGGTAATAGTCTGCAGATTCAGAAAACGCAAAAAAGTAAAAATTGAACTTTTCATGATTTTGAGCCTTTCCGGAGCCCATTAAGACAGTTTTAGTTAAGAGGCCATTTACTGGCAGAAAATGCATTCAAATGGGCCACATAAGTCAGGCCTACGGAGGCAAGGGTCAGCCAGAGCGTAGTGGCGGGAGAAACATAGTTCGCAAAGTTAATGAAGTCCGAATGGAGTGGCAGCTACTGAGACCAAGTCGACGGCGCGGCAGCACCGGGGAGAGGCGGGGTGTGCAGCAGAGAGAGAGCCTCGCCAGTGGGTGGCGGGGCACATTCAGCACGACCATGCGGCTTCGCCCTGATTAGTCAGAATCCGAGAAACCCGCAGGGGTGGCATGGAAAATTCCGAAGCGTGGCCTGGTCAGATTCGCCTAGGCGGCGTTACCTCGTCAGCACACGAGGGGGGCGCGTGGTCTAGATTGCCCACCCTGGTGCCGACTCGCTGTTGCCAGACCGTGGGACGAGAAAATTACAGGCAGCCGAAGCTGCCGGCTAATGCAGGACCATAATGAGAGAATGAAATTAACCTTTCGAAATGAATTAACGATAGAATCCCCAACTATCTGGCTCAACCTTACAATAACACTATTAACGCCACAAAGTCTGCGGTGCATAGTCTGAGCACCATTCCTATAAAATTGTGCACTCTTATGCTAAATAGTTTTCTGTCTACACTGGCTAAAGCGAAAGTTTAATTATCACCACCCTGTACATTGTGTTCCTTCTAAACACAGATGATATTCTACTTTAATTATGTGTAATTTTTTCAAAAAGTGATTGTGATTGCGAATGGCACTCATACCACAAGAGCAGTTCTCCTGATAAATAAAATGTATCATGGCATTTCATATCAGTTATCAGTATACTCTAAGAGAAAAAAAACCGACCCATCACCAAGGAATTATCCAAATGGGATGGAAATCGGTGATGTACACGTACAGATAAATAAATGGTTACAATTTTAGGAAAACTGCATGATTTATTCAAGACAGGAAGCTTCACAAATTGAGCAAGTCAGTAACACATTGGACCACATCTAGCCCTTTTGCAAGCAGTTACTGGGTTGCGAGATATCGTGTCAAATCCTGTGCAATTGGTGCATTAGATCGCCAAAATCCCGAGATGTTTGGAAGGCACTGCCCACAACGCTCCAAACTTTCTGTGAATTGGGGAGGAATGTGGCGACCTTGCTGACCAGGGTAGTTTTTGGCAAACACGAATAGTAGGTCTTGCCATGTGTGGAAGGGCATTACCTTGCGAAAATGCAAGCCCGGAATGACTTGTCACGACCGGCAACAAAACAGGCTGCACAATGTCGTTAGGTAGCGCTGTGCTGTAAAGTGCAGAGGATGACAACTAGAGGTATCCTACTACGAAAATGAATGGCACCCGACACCATCACTCCTGCTTGTGGGCTGTATGACGGGCGACATTCAGGTTGGTATCCTACCACTGTCATTGGACCTTGTTTCGAACTGGGCTCATCACTGAAGCCAATTCTGCTCTAGTCAGTGAGATTCCAGGACGAAGACGGTGGGATGACAGCCTGGCAACCAGATGTGGTGGTCTGGGGTGCCATGTCATTTCAAAGCAGAGCCACTTTGGCTATCATCCACGTCACTCTTACAGCACAGCGGTACGTCGAAGATATTCTACGATCTGTTTTATTATCCTTCGTGGAAAGCCATCCTGGGCATACATTTCAGCAAGATAATGCCCACTGTCGTACGGGGAGAGTTTCTACTTCTTGTCTTCGTGCTTGCCACAGCCTACCTTGTCCAACAAAGTCTCCGGATCTCTCCCCAGTTGAGAACGTTTGAAACATTATGGGCAGGGCCCTCCAAGCTGCTCGGGATTTTGACAATATAACGCGTCAGCTGGACATAATTTGGCACGATGTCAATCAGGAGGACATCCAAGAAGTCTGTCAATCAATTCTAAGCCAAATAACTGCTTGCATAATGTCCATATGTGGACAAACACATTATTGACTTGCTCAATTTGTGAACCTCTTTCTCTTTAGTAAATCACCCATTTTTTCTGAAATTGTAATCAGAGACAGCAAAGGACTTGCAAGAGCAGTTGAACGGAATGGGTAGTGTCTTGAAAGAAGGGTATAAGATGAACATCAACAAAAGCAAAACGAGGATAATGGAATGTAGTCGAATTAAATCGGGTGATGCTGGGGTATTAGTTTAGGAAATGAGACGCTTAAAGTAGTAAACAAGTTTTGCTATTTGGGGAGCAAAATAACTGATGATGGTCGAAGTAGAGAGGATATAAAATGTAGACTGGCAATGGCAAGGAAAGCGTTTCTGAAGAAGAGAAATTTGTTAACATCGAGTATAGATTTAAGTGTCAGGAAGTCGTTTCTGAAAGTATTTGTATGGAGTGTAGCCATGTATGGAAGTGAAACATGGACGATAAACAGTTTGCACAAGAAGAGAATAGAAGATTTCGAAATGTGGTGCTACAGAAGAATGCTGAAGATTAGGTGGGTTATCACATAACTAATGAGGAGGTATTGAACAGAATTGGGGAGAAGAGGAGTTTGTGGCACAACTTGACAAAAAGAAGGGACCGGTTGGTAGGACATGTTCTGAGGCATCAAGGGATCACAAATTTAGTATTGGAGGGCAGCGTGGATGGTAAAAATCGTAGAGGGAGACCAAGAGATGAATACACTAAACAGATTCAGAAGGATGTAGGCTGCAGTAGGTACTGGGAGATGAAGGAGCTTGCACAGGATAGAGTAGCATGGAGAGCTGCGTCAAACCAGTCTCAGGACTGAAGACCACAACAACAACAATCATTTGTTTGCCTGTATACATCACACCTACCGATTTCCGTCCCATTCGGGTAACTCCTTCGTGGTGGGTCATTATTTTTGTCTTAAAGTTTATTGACCCTACTACGATATACTGTCCTCAGCAGGTTTGGCACTACTGCTGTAATCAGTTATTATTGGGTCCTTTATCTTGGCCATTATATTACTCCTATTCACATTCTGTGACAGATGCCATTCGTGGCAGTACGTGGAAAATTTATTCAGGTCTTTCAGCAACCATGTTACTGCATAATGATTAAGCTACACGTTTTTTCTCAACCATGTCATCGGCCCGTTGCCGACAGTACAGCACAGCTGCGTGCCCGCAGGTACAACGTGACGATGAAGGTGCGCTCCAAGGAGCCGGTGACGCTGCGCACGTACGAGTGGTGCATGAAGGTGCCGCCGCGCTGCTCCAAGTACCACACCGAGCTGAGGGAGGTCGACCGCACGCAGGTCAGTCGCCCACAGTGGCAACGGTCGCCGTGGCTCACAAGTAAACACACTGACAGATCATAACATGTAAGCTTTCACGGCCGGCGTCTTCATTAATTAAAACTTCCGGGCTGAATTGCCGTGGTCCACATATAAAACTACTTCTCCTTCGTGACGTTTCGTTGCCGGCTGCGGGCAACATCTTCCGAGGTGAGTCAGCGACTGGCTGCTAGGCGCTGGAGGTCCCGCTTATACACTCCTGAAAATTGAAATAAGAACACCGTGAATTCGTTCTCCCAGGAAGGGGAAACTTTATTGACACATTCCTGGGGTCAGATACATCACATGATCACACTGACAGAACCACAGGCACATAGACACAGGCAACAGAGCATGCACAATGTCGGCACTAGTACAGTGTATATCCACCTATCGCAGCAATGCAGGCTGCTATTCTCCCATGGAGACGATCGTAGAGATGCTGGATGTAGTCCTGTGGAACGGCTTGCCATGCCATTTCCACCTGGCGCCTCAGTTGGACCAGCGTTCGTGCTGGACGTGCAGACCGCGTGAGACGACGCTTCATCCAGTCCCAAACATGCTGATTGGGGGACAGATCCGGAGATCTTGCTGGCCAGCGTAGTTGACTTACACCTTCTAGAGCACGTTGGGTGGCACGGGATACATGCGGACGTGCATTGTCCTGTTGGAACAGCAAGTTCCCTTGCCGGTCTAGGAATGGTAGAACGATGGGTTCGATGACGGTTTGGATGTACCGTGCACTATTCACTGTCCCCTCGACGATCACCAGTGGTGTACGGCCAGTGTAGGAGATCGCTCCCCACACCATGATGCCGGGTGTTGGCCCTGTGTGCCTCGGTCGTATGCAGTCCTGATTGTGGCGCTCACCTGCACGGCGCCAAACACGCATACGACCATCATTGGCACCAAGGCAGAAGCGACTCTCATCGCTGAAGACGACACGTCTCCATTCGTCCCTCCATTCACGCCTGTCGCGACACCACTGGAGGCGAGCTGCACGATGTTGGGGCGTGAGCGGAAGACGGCCTAACGGTGTGCGGGACCGTAGCCCAGCTTCATGGAGACGGTTGCGAATGGTCCTCGCCGATACCCCAGGAGCAACAGTGTCCCTAATCGATGTACTGTGGAGACCTCACGCCCCACGTGTTGAGCAATTCGGCGGTACGTCCACCCGGCCTCCCGCATGCCCACTATACGCCCTCGCTCAAAGTCCGTCAACTGCACATACGGTTCACGTCCACGCTGTCGCGGCATGCTACCAGTGTTAAAGACTGCGATGGAGCTCCGTATGCCACGGCAAACTGGCTGACACCGACGGCGGCGGTGCACAAATGCTGCGCAGCTAGCGCCATTCGACGGCCAACACCGCGGTTCCTGGTGTGTCCGCTGTGCCGTGCGTGTGATCATTGCTTGTACAGCCCTCTCGCAGTGTCCGGAGCAAGTATGGTGGGTCTGACACACCGGTGTCAATGTGTTCTTTTTTCCATTTCCAGGAGTGTATATAGCGCTTAGATTCCGCCACCACTCTTTACGTGCTTTAGACTTTAAAACTATCTCTGGCTAGTGCCACCTCTCTCGATTACAGGTAATCGATTATCACTTCGTTGGTGCAAAGTCGACCGCCATGGTCTACTTTTAATCCTTCTTCTTTTTTATTAAAATTATTTTCGTGCTGGTAGATCTCTATAGCTTCTCTATACATGCGGATATAATAATGCGAGGTCCTAGCTATCACGTTTGTTTCACTAAGTTTTATTTCGTGATCACCGTCTTCGAAAACGTGTTCCGCTACAGCTAGGCTCTCCAGTCGTCGTACCATAATCGACTTATCCTCCCCGTAGAGGCGTCTAACCAGTGAGACAAACGTGATAGCTAGGACCTCACATCATTATACCCGCAGCAACGTAACGCTCGTCCGCATACGACAAGAGTTTCTACTGCTTGTCTTGGTGCTTGTCAAACCCCACCTTGGCCAACAACGTCGCAGGATTTCTACCCAATTGAACGATTGGAGCATTATGGGCCTGAACCTCCAACCAGCTCGGGATTTGGACGACCAGACTCGACAGTTGGACAGTATCCCTCAGCAGGACACCGAACAACACTATCGATCAATGGCAAGCCGAGTCACCGTTGCATAAGGCGTCTTGTTTTTTCGTAGCTAGTCAATGCAGTTGCGTTCATTTAGTCCTGTTGTTTTCTATTTTTATTTTCTTCTCCCGCTAGGATCTTATGCTTTGTAATTACTGCATTTAAGCCCTTTCTCGTGATCCTCCGTAGCGCAGTGAGTTGAGTGTCGGGTGGTGCAGAGTGAGCTCGTGTGCAGGTGGTGTCTCGCGACCGGCTGGTGGAGGAGTGCTGCGCGGGCTTCCAGAAGGACCAGGACCGCTGCGTTCCAGTGGCGGACGACTCCAGCCAGGCAGCACGTGAGTACACGCCAGTTCCACACTGGATCACAGTCACCGACACGGAAACAGGCCAGCCCCCCCCTGTAGCCATCCACCTCAAACCAGACTCGAGCCACACTTAATGCTCACTAGAGAACAGTAAATGATCGACCCGCTATTCAGAGTACACTCTTTGTCAATGACGTCAGCAGGGGAGCTGATGGAGGGATATGCGAGGTTACATTATAAGTTAGCGGTCTGCCACAACAACTAACGCCGCGAACGCCTGAAAAGGAAACCAGAATATCAATGTTGTGTTCGGTATACAACGGATTATGAGATCATTAATTACGACATTATCAGTTACAAATTCCAAAAACAAAATGCGGACAAAACACAAGAATTGCTGCAGATTTTTTCCTAACTGAAGAAGTTGCTGCTCGATTATAAATAATCAAATAATATTAAATCATTGTATGATTCTTCCTCTTTTTTGCATTTGATAATTAGAATGGTAACCAGCTATCTCTGTTACATAAAGTACTGTTGAACAAGGTCAATATACACTGACGGAAAAAAAATCGCAACACCAACAAGGAGTTGTGAGACATCAACGAAAGTTGATAAGCGTGTTTGTACATATGAAAGGTGAATTATATTCACATTTCGCGTCGATCTCATGAGAATGGGGCTAGCAGCCCCACTATGAAGATGAAAATAAAGCTCGCTTTAAATACACGCTGTAAAGGTCGTGAGCGTTACTTACCTTTGAGATCGGACATGGTGAGATGTTTTTAGTCAAGAATGCCTTAAAGGCGACAAAGACGCTATTATCAACAACTCACTAAGTTTGAACGACGTTCTGTCGCAACGTATCAAATGCTTTCTTATTTCTTACCAATTATGTCTCAACCTACCCTGCAACGCTGTTAAAGGATTTACAGACTGCTGCTGACCACCATATATATATTTGTGTGTGTGTGTGTGTGTGTGTGTGTGTGTGTGTGTGTCTGTGTGTGCGTGTGTGTGCGTGGTGGGCAAGGGGGAGGGGAGGGGGGGGGGGGAGGGGGTTTGAAATGTTCTCGGAATCAGCACGAGAGGTCAGCACTAACGCAACGAGTCGTTCACGTGATATTCATTGGACTGTTGCCTGTAAACATGTGCCTCGTCAGTGCTCTTGGAAGAGAGCTGTGGCGGTGACCTTTCTGCGGCTACTAGATGGCGCTCGTAGCAACAGAGGCTCGCCATCTTATTTACAACTTTTCATGACGTCACCTTTCCGGCTTCGATTTTTTTAGAATGTGGCTTGTAAGGACTGCATCTCTTTCCAATCAGTACACACTTTAGTTTATTAATATCTTATACAGGGTGTTTCAAAAATGACCGGTATATTTGAAACGGCAATACAAACTAAACGAGCAGCGATAGAAATACACCGTTTGTTGCAATATGCTTGGGACAACAGTACAACAGTACAGGCAGACAAACTTTCGAAATTACAGTAGTTACAATTGTCAACAACAGATGGCTCTGCGGTCTGGGAAACTCTATAGTACGATATTTTCCACATATCCACCATGCGTAGCAATAATATGGCGTAGTCTCTGAATGAAATTACCCGAAACCTTTGGCAACGTGTCTGGCGGAATGGCTTCACATGCAGATGAGATGTACTGCTTCAGCTGTTCAACTGTTTCTGGATGCTGGCGGTACACCTGGTCTTTCAAGTGTCCCCACAGAAAGAAGTCACAGGGGTTCATGTCTGGCGAATAGGGAGGCCAATCCACGCCGCCTCCCGTATGTTTTGGATAGCCCAAAGCAATCACACGATCATCGAAATATTCATTCGGGAAATTAAAGACGTCGGCCGTGCGATGTGGCCGGGCATCATCTTGCATAAACCACGAGGTGTTCGCAGTGTCGTCTAAGGCAGTTTGTACCGCCACAAATTCACGAAGAATGTCCAGATAGCGTGATGCAGTAATCGTTTCGGATCTGAAAAGTGGGCCAATGATTCCTTTGGAAGAAATGGCGGCCCAGACCAGTACTTTTTGAGGATGCAGGGACGATGGGACTGCAACGTGGGGCTTTTCGGTTCCCCATATGCGCCAGTTCTGTTTATTGACGAAGCCGTCCAGGTAAAAATAAGCTTCGTCAGTAAACCAAATGCTGCCCACATGCATATCGCCGTCATCAATCCTGTGCACTATATCGTTAGCGAATGTCTCTCGTGCAGCAATGGTAGCGGCGCTGAGGGTTTGCCGCGTTTGAATTTTGTACGGATAGAGGTGTAAACTCTGGCGCATGAGACGATACGTGGACGTTGGCGTCATTTGGACCGTAGCTGCAACACGGCGAACGGAAACCCGAGGCCGCTGTCGCATCACCTGCTGCACTAGCTGCGTGTTGCCCTCTGTGGTTGCCGTACGCGGTCGCCCTACCTTTCCAGCACGTTCATCCGTCACGTTCCCAGTCCGTTGAAATTTTTCAAACAGATCCTTTATTGTATCGCTTTTCGGTCCTTTGGTTACATTAAACCTCCGTTGAAAACTTCGTCTTGTTGCAACAACACTGTGTTCTAGGCGGTGGAATTCCAACACCAGAAAAATCCTCTGTTCTAAGGAATAAACCATGTTGTCTACAGCACACTTGCACGTTGTGAACAGCACACGCTTACAGCAGAAAGACGACGTACAGAATGGCGCACCCACAGACTGCGTTGTCTTCTATATCTTTCACATCACTTGCAGCGCCATCTGTTGTTGAAAATTGTAACTACTGTAATTTCGAAAGTTTGTCCGCCTGAAAATGTACTGTTGTCCCAAGCATATTGCAACAAACGGTGTATTTCTATCGCTGCTCGTTTAGTTTTTATTGCCGTTTCAAATATACTGATGATTTTTGAAACACCCTGTATATGCGTGGTTACATTATAAGTTAGCGGTCTGCCACAACAACTAACGCCGCGAACGCCTGAAAAGGAAACCAGAATATCAATGTTGTGTTCGGTATACAACGGATTATGAGATCATTAATTACGACATAATCAGTTACAAATTCCAAAAACAAAATGCGGACAAAACACAAGAATTGCTGCAGATTTTTTTCTAACTGAAGAAATTGCTGCTCGATTATAAATAATCAAATAATATTAAATCATTGTATGATTCTTCCTCTTTTTTGCATCTTAACCAGCTATCTCTGTTACATAAAGTATTGTTGAACAAGGTCCATATACAATGACGAAAAAAAATCGCAACACCAACAACGAGTTGTGAGACATCAACGAAAGTTGATAAGCGTGTTTGTACATATGAAAGGTGAATTATATTCACATTTCGCGTCGATCGCATGAGAATGGGGCTAGCAGCCCCACTATGAAGATGAAAATAAAGTTCGCTTTAAATACACGCTGTAACGGTCGTGAGCGTTACTTACCTTTGAGATCGGACATGGTGAGATGTTTTTAGTCAAGAATGCCTTAAAGGCGACAAAGACGCTATTATCAACAACTCACTAAGTTTGAACGACGTTCTGTCGCAACGTATCAAATGTTTTCTTATTTCTTACCAATTATGTCTCAACCTACCCTGCAACGCTGTTAAAGGATTTACAGACTGCTGTTTTTTTTTTACTTTATTGTTATTTTAATACCTGTAGAAATCAGGTAGGCTGTCAGCGGCACACTACGCCGCTCTTAAGCCATAGTGTTCACAATAGTACAAGAATGGAGAATTATAATGAACATAGTGACGGGCAAAAGATAGAGGTCACAGAGACACAAAAAACACGGAGCCGTTCACACGTGACGATAACAACACTGAAAACACGTTGACACGGCGCACATAACACCGATGAATCCGACGGCACAAGTGAACGTAGTAGCGGGATGGCGGACACCAAAAACACTAAACGACGTCACACACACGAGACACAGATGGCGATGATACAGACTGCTGCTGACCACCATATATATATTTGTGTGTGTGTGTGTGTGTGTGTGTGTGTGTGTGTGTGTGTGTGTGCGTGTGTGTGCGTTGTGGGGAGGGGGGAGGGGGGGAGAGGGGGTTTGAAATGTTCTCGGAATCACGAGAGGTCAGCACTAGCGCAAGGACTTGCTCACCTGACATTCATTGGACTGTTGCCTGTAAACATGTGCCTCGTCAGTGCTCTTGGAAGAGAGCTGTGGCGGTGACGTTTCTGCGGCTACTAGATGGCGCTCGTAGCAACACCATGTTTACTTGCCCACACTTTCTAACGTGGGCACGTCAGTTTTGTTGCAACCCGTATTCACTCATGTACGAGCAGCCCTTAGAGGCTCGCCATCTTATTTACAACTTTTCATGACGTCACCTTTCCGGCTTAGATTTTTTTAGAATGTGGCTTCTAAGTACTGCATCTCTTTCCAATCAGTACACACTTTAGTTTATTAATGTCTTATATATCTATTATGTTTTAGAACAGTTGGTTTAATTCTGAAGGTGACGCTCATAGTAGCGTCGAAACCTGGTCAATTTTGACTTAATATTTGTGACCGAGGGCTTATTTGTTGCAATATAATTCTGGCACGGTCACTGAACCTTAGCAGCTATGTTCAAAGTTTTACTACACTTTAGATCCCACGCAAAGTAATCGCACACTGACAGATCAGGTGACCTGGTTGGCCAGCTAGGGCGGCCACCAGAGTGACCTCTGTTAACAACTCCGTCAGTTGTGAAGATTGTGTAAATGTGCTCCAAGGTTCGGCCGGCTGTAAGGGCAGTTGCTCTACCCTGTTCGAAGTAACTGTAGGTATTTTCCTCCTCCTTTAATGCTGCTACAAACGGTTTCAAAATGTTGCCAATGTAACGCGCCGAAGTCAGCGTCTGACGAAAGAAGATGGGACCAACAACGCGGCGTGCAGAGACTGCTCACTAAACCCCAACCTTCCGATCAAATGTGTGTGAATTCCTAAGGGACCAAACTGCTGAAGTCATCGGTCCCTAGACTTACACACTGCTTCAGCTAACTTACGCTAAGAACAACACACACACCAATGCCCGAGGGAGGACTCGAACCTCCGGCGGAAGGGGCCGCGCAATCCGTGACATGGCGCCTCAAACCGCACGGCCACTCCGCGCGGCTCTGACCGTGCAGTGGCGTTTCGTGGAAGTTATGCCGAGTCTCCAGTTACGCAGATTGCCCAAAACCTGTGATTCTGTGAGTTGACGTAACCACTCAGGTGAAACCAGACAGCCGGTCGGTGTGGCCGAGCGGTTCTAGGCGCTTCTGTGTGGAACCGCGCGACCGCTACGGTCGCAGGTTCGAATCCTGCCTCGGGCATGGATGTGTGTGATGTCCTTAAGTAGTTCTAAGTTCTAGGGGACTGATGACCTCATGTGTTAAGTCCCATAGTGCTCAGACGCATTTGAACCTTCCAAGTAATTCATTGTTATCTCAGTAAACAGCCACTTACGAAACTGGAGGCTCTGAGGAACGTCTGCTGATTTTAATGCATGAACAACAAATGGTTCAAATGGCTCTGAGCACTATGGGACTTAACAGCTGTGGTCATCAGTCCCCTAGAACTTAGAACTACTTAAACCTAACTAACCTAAGGACATCATACACACCCATGCCCGAGGCAGGATTCGAACCTGCGACCGTAGCAGTCCCACGGTTCCGGACTGCGCGCCTAGAACCGCGAGACCACCGCGGCCGACCATGAACAACAGACACTCGGTCGGGAAGCATATGCAGTTTCAGGCGGAGTATTCGTCCACATACTCGAAGTGTAATGCTAGTCTTGCAAAGAGCACCGAGTTGGTTTCGTCGGACCCTGAAGCTTTTTCAGGTGAATTGCAGCCACATTTTCTGGTGCGAGGGCACGTTTCGGAATGTGTTTTGAGTTGTGGAAAACAGATCCTGTCTGACGCCGTTTTTTGACTAATCGTTGCGCGGCACTCTCTGCCGGCACTTTGACACCAATAAACCCTTCAGCAAACAACTGACCACACCGTTTCCGCGACTTTGCTGTCACGTAACTTTCCACAACGAACACCCACTGTTCCACTGCGAGTCCCATCGTCCCCTCTGCAGTGATCCACTCACACTGACACAACCCACACTACGCTCCGTACTGGTGTGGCTCACATGGCGGGCTTACATGTGGTGCGTGCTTTTCGGAGTGTAATTAATGCATACATTAACCACACTCGTCCAGGCCACTTTTACTTGCCCCACCTTGTAGTCTCCGCACAGTCACCTTGAAACGTCCCCTTACAAAAATTTATGAATGACTGTGCTGATAAACCTCTTACATTATTTGATTTTCAAACAGCTGAGCAGGACTGAACGTACTCAGACATTTCGCTCTTTACCTATTCTGATCAACACTAAACTGACACACAATATTTTTAGCATAACGAAGTCTGACTTTCCATAATCCCTACAAAAGAAGGGCCCTGACTAACAATAACCTATACCTTTCATGAATCACTTACCTCACAAAAATCTTCGTTACTCGAGCTACTGCAATACGGCGAGCGCCACTAGTGCCAGCTAAATAAGAGATTCAAACTACTGAAGGCACTAACTACTGATAGGCATAGTCTAGGAAATGAAAGATTTTGATAGAGAACAAACAATGTATTTACCTTAATAGTGTTCCAACGTCATCATACATATATCAGTTCATGATATCCAATCTTACAAATTTACTCTTTCTGATGGAAATTCTGCCATTTCTCTCCCCACATCCACCACTGCTGGCGGCTCACCTCCAACTGCGCAACGCTACGCGCTGTTCACATCCAACTGCCCAACGCTACAATGGCGAATATTCCAAGAACGCCAACCTGCCACAGACTGCACACAGCACAGCCAGTGATTTTCATACAGACTGCTAGGTGACGTTACCAACATTAAAACCTAAACGGCCTACTTACAACCTTCTGAAACCGCTGAGGTACTTATTATACCATTCCAAAAATCGAGGACATTGACTCCCGTCTCGCTGCAGGACAAGTGTTAAAAATCGACCTTATCTCTAGTCCCAATTGGACGATGTCTCTCGAAAGATTGAAATTATCAGTGCACCATTTAGATGTATCCGTTTTGCATCGCCAGTGCCCCAGCTCCCTTCCATACTTAGTTGAAGTCTATATCTCAGAACTGTATTTAGTTGGAAACGGAAAAGAGGCGGAGATAATTTCTCTTTATCTCCATTGTAACCACCAGTTGTTTGCAAGCTAATAACAAAGCTGTTAATAACATCCACCCGATTTCCACTCAGTTAGTGACAAAGCAGAATTTTTCATTTATTAATATCGCTGCTGTGTACTTGGTGTGGTGGCAGTGCTAACACTGGGAGTGTTCCTTCCAGCGGCGCCGTCTATGCCAGATCCGGAAGTAGCTCCAGCTCCAGCCCCAGTTCCAGAGGTGGGGGCGGGCTCGCCCTACTGGCAGCAGCTGCGCCTCACCGACGCCCCCGACCCGGCGGGCCAGCCGCCCCCGCAGTTCTCCGCCGCCGCCGAGGTGTCGGCCCAGCAGAAGGGCACGCCTCCCGCGGCCGCCTTCCCCAAGAAGGACACCAGGCTCGCCAAGAAGGGCGCGCCCGACAAGACCGCGGTGAGCAGTTGTGCAGGACCCAGCATTCATCCCTGTGGCACACTTCATTTCGTTGTATTTACATATGTCTTCTTCGTAAGTCTTTTGACAAATTTGATGTGACCCACCACAAATGCCTCTCTTGTGTCAACCTTTTCATGCAAAAGTGCTCCTTGCACCCAAAGCCCTCCATCATTTGTTGGATATATTCCAGTCTCATAATAACTGTCACTTAATAAAACTGCCTCACAAGAAGCAATGAATACAATTCTCTTATCTATTTATGAAACACAAGTACACTCTATTGTCTCCATCTCAATCCACGTACCCTGAACATGCCACATCATTTTTACTCTCAATCTGCAGGTAGTTTTACTCTTTTTGCTTCATCATCATCATCATCCTCATCATCATTCTGCCAGTAGGCAGGTTTTCACATGGTAGTTCTCAAGGCTGTCCAGTCTTTTGCCATCCTCTTCAGGTCTGCATAATTTCCTCTTCCCTTTATGTCGTCTATCATCTTGTATCTCCTCCTTCCTCTCAGTCTTCTCCCACAAACCAATCCTTCCAAAGCATCTGCTAGCAAGCACTCCCTTCTCAATGAATGTCCCAACCATTTCTTTTTCCTTTTCTTACAACCTTCAGCAGACATCTTCTCTCACCAGCCCTTTCCAATACTCTTTCATTACTCACTCTTTCCATCCAGCTTATTCTCTCCGTTCTCCTCCACATCCACATCTCAAAATGGTTCAAATGGCTCTGATCACTATGCGACTTAAGTTCTGAGATCATCAGTCGCCTAGAACTTGGAACTAATTAAACCTAACTAAGGACATCACACACATCCATGCCCGAGGTAGGATTCGAACCTGCGACCGCAGCGGTCGCTCGGTTACAGACTGTAGCGCCTAGAACCGCACGGCCACATATCAATTGCTTCTAACCTTTTTTCATCCTCCCGCCTCAGCGATTATGTTTCTGCCCCATATAGTGCCACACTCCAGACAAAACATTTGCCAAGCTTTTTCCTTAGAGCTTTATCTAATTTACCACCTAAGTCTCTCCTCTTTCTGTTGAATGCCTTCTTCGCTATGGCAATTCGAGTTTTCACCTCCTGGTGACATTTCAAGTCTTCAGTTATTGTGCTTCCAAGATATTTAAATGCACTTACTTGGCTAATTGTAAATTGTCCTATTTAATAGTGGACAGTCTGCGCCTTGTACTGATGACCATACTTTTTGTGCCGTGCGGGATTAGCCGAGCGGTCTGAGGCGCTCAAGTCATGGACTGTGCGGCTGGTCCCAGTGGAGGTTCGAGTCCTCCCTCGGGCATGGGTGTGTGTGTTTGTTCTTAGGATAATTTAGATTAAGTAGTGTGTAAGCTTAGGGACTGATGACCTTAGCAGTTAAGTCACATAAGATTTCACACACATTTGAACATTTTTGAACATACTTTTTATTTTTTCTGTGTTTATTTGCATCCCATATTCCACACAAGCTTCATTCAGATCTTTCATAGATTTTAAATTTTATTTTTTTGTGTGTGGGGGGAGAGGGAGGGGCACACAACCTCAACGTGTAGTAGAACTTGGTCCAAATAGGCTGTATTCTTTTCATTGCCAATTTCAACCGTGGGTCATTTTCAAGCACCTCTCTTGAGCCTCCACCTTAGAATATGAAATGAAGCTGGAAGCTTAAGAAATGTGCTTGAAAATGGCTCATGCTTGGAATTGGGCCAATTGGACGGATAATGAAAAGAATACAGCCTACTTGGACCATGTTCTCATTCTCAAAAAAAAAAGCTTCCTCGATCGTAAAATAAGAGTGACAAATCATCCCATTATTCCCCTAAGCCACTGTCTCACTGTTCTTTGGAAAAAAAGTGTCATCGTGGTTAGACACATACACACATGTGTAACTTCTTTTCTCATAACCTCAAATGTTACACTGCCTCAGAGAACAAACGAAATTGTTATGTACCTCTACTCGACTTTAAAAAGTCTTCTGCAGCGGGGAAAATAGTTTACACCTGGATTGACAAATCACAAAAACTATGTTTTTCACGGACGTTTGTCTCACAGGGTATTTAATACAATTCTGCTTGCATATATACTTTTCAAGGACAGCCTGACAGTGCTGGCAATATCTACACTCCAATAAACACAAAATACAAAGTTCTCACTGTTCTTCTTACATCATTTCATCCACTTCTGTCCTAATCTACATCTACATGATTACTCTGGAATTCACATTTAAGTGCTTGGCAGAGCGTTCATCGAACCATAATCATACTATCTTTCTACCATTGCACTCCCGAACAGCGCGCGGGAAAAACGAACACCTAAACCTTTCTGTTCGAGCTCTGATTTCTCTTATTTTATTTTGATGATCATTCCTACCTATCTAGGTTGGGCTCAACAAAATATTTTCGCATTCGGAAGAGAAAGTTGGTGTCTGAAATTTCGAAAATAGATCTCGCCGCGACGACAAACGTCTTTGCTTTAATGACTTCCATCCCAACTCGTGTATCATATCTGCCACACTCTCTCCCCTATCACGTGATAATACAAAACGAGCTGCCCTTTTTTGCAGCCTTTCGATGTCCTCCGTCAATCCCACCTGGTAAGGATCCCACACCGCGCAGCAATATTCTACCAGAGGACGAACGAGTGTGGTGAAAGCTGTCTCTTTAGTAGACTTGTTGCATCTTCTAAGTGTCCTGCCAATGATACGCAACCTTTGGCTCGCCTTCCCCACAATATTACCTATGTGGTCTTTCCAACTGAAGTTGTACGTAATTTTAACACCCAGGTACTTAGTTGAATTGACAGCCTTGAGAATTGTACTATTTATCGAGTAATCGAATTCCAACGGATTTCTTTTGGAACTCGTGTGGATCACCTCACACTTTTCGTTATTTAGCGTCAACTGCCACCTGCCACGCCATACAGCAATCTTTTCTAAATCGCTTTGCAACTGATACTGGTCCTCGGATGACCTTACTAGACGGTAAATTACAGCACCATCTGCGAACAACCTAAGAAAACTGCTCAGATTGTCACCCAGGTCATTTATATAGATCAGGAACAGCAGAGGTCCCAGGACGCTTCCCTGGGGAACTCCTGATATCACTTCAGTTTTACTCGATGATTTGCCGTCTATTACTACGAACTGCGACCTTCCTGACAGGAAATCACAAATCCAGTCGCACAACTGAGACGATACCCCATAGGCCCGCAGCTTGATTAGAAGTCGCTTGTGAGGAACGGTGTCAAAAGCTTTCCGGAAATCTAGAAACACGGAATCGACTTGAGATGCCCTGTCGATAGCGGCCATTACTTCGTGCGAATAAAGAGCTAGCTGCGTTGCACAAGAACGATGTTTTCTGAAACCTTGCTGATTACGTATCAATAGATCGTTCCCTTCGAGGTGATTCATAATGTTTGAATACAGTATATGCTCCAAAACCCTCCTGAAAACCGACGTCAATCGTAACAATACAACTCCACTGGGTACTTGTCCTATTTACTCAGTTTCGTATATTTATACCCATAGGTACATAAAAAATTTAGCTGTAACAATCTCTGCCAGACAAATGCTATTGAACAGAGTAACAGGTACACGAAGAGACTTTCTTTCCTACTTTCCACGCCCTTACTACCCACTTAACCCTCACAGTTTTCCTTACCTCTGCCCACCTCACCCTCGCGCCTTGTGCAGGGTCTGGACAAGGAGAAGCCGCTGCCGCTGGACGCCCTCGCCGGCGAGAGCCGTCCAGCCACGGAGTCCCCGGAGACGCAGACGTCGCCGCCGCCGTCGCCGCCCCCGCTGCCCCCTGAGCTGGACCTGCCGCCGCTGCTGGACATGCCGCCGGTCCCCGCCATGTCCGACCACAACCAGTCGCTGACCGCGGGCTCCGACCCGCCGGGTGCGGGTCGTAGCGGTGAGTGCAGCCCTGACGTCATCACTGTCGACACTTGCTGGTATCTTATCACTGTCACCGCATCCACCGCTCAGTAAAGGCGTTCTCCAGTTCTCTGCTCCTCCATATCTACACCCCACCTTCTATTCAGTGATCATGCCAACTTTCTCTACAGAATGGTACCTGACTGAAGTACTTATTTGGTAAATCCACTTAGCTCATATCTTATTCTATGGTCCAATGTTGTAGCAATCCTCACTGACTCGTTCACCACGTTGTCCACTCCTATTTGTGTACAGATGCGTTCCACAGACTATACACACAGAGCCCTCTGTCAGTACGGTGTGACAAACTTATTGGGGGCCTGATAATGATGTTCGTCATTCAGACTTCCCCCTTAGCGTTGATGCAATCTTCTTTAAATGTCAATGTGGGAACCAGGGTCACGGCTAGATAGAGGGTTATTCGAAGGTACCTCTGGGGTTTCAGAAGACGACTCCACTTAAATTACGTACCTCACTTCCAGAAGACAGAGGCATTTCAGTTTACCCAGGGTCTGTCCAAGTTTGTAACTCACATTGGAGGTGCTCAACAGGGGGAACATAGGAGACACGGCAGAAGTTCAAAATGGTTCAAATGGCTCTGAGCACTATGGGACTCAACTTCTGAGGTCATCAGTCCCATAGAACTTAGAACTACTTAAACCTAACTAACCTAAGGACATCACATACATCCACGCCCGAGGGAGGATTCGAGCGGTCGCGCGGTTCCAGACTGTAGCGCCTAGAACCGCTCGGCCACACCGGCCGACCACGGCAAAAGTCACCTTGTGCATGCATTTAATTGAAGTTGCTGACACGAATCGTTCACGAAGGCAAACAACAGGCCACTTTAGGAATCTGGTTATTGGATTACCTATCTGCAGTCTTCGATTAATTCGATGCGACAATATGGAGTGGATGATTTCTTTATATACGGTCAACCTCGTCCCTGCTGCCCGCTGCTGGGCGTTGCAGCTTTCATGGTGGGCGACAGGCGATTGGCACTTCAAAAATATTTTCATTAGGTTTTCATAAAATTTTGAGATCATATATTCTGAAGATAGTCACACTGACGGAAAAAAAGATCGCAGTATCAAAAAACAATGTAATCAAATTTTGGGAATTCATTTGTCTAGGTAACATATTTAAGTAGAAATAATTCAAAATCCAAGATCGCTTAAACGCTGTTTACTGGATAACCGGTTTCAACACACGAAAGGTGCCATCATTGGATGTGAATGTAGCTTAACATTTATAAACCATTTGGATATAACGCTACACGAGGCAGACCAGCTGCAGCCCGTTGTGGCTGAGCGGTTCTAGGCGCTTGCCGGCACGGTAGCGCGTTCGGTCAGACGGCTGCGTGCTCTCTGTAATAAAAAAAACTGAGTCGAGGCATCAACGATCAACTTGAACGGCTGTCTTGTGACGTCCGCCCAGACTAAACGCAACGAACTATATCGAACAAAATGAAAAAAAAAGGCGCTCAGTCTGGAACCGCGCAACTGCTACGGTCGCAGGTTCGAATCCTGCCTCTGCAATGGATGTGTGTGATGTCCTTAGGTTAGCCAGGTTTAAGTAGTTCTAAGTTCTAGGGGACTGATGACCTCTGATGTTAAGTCCCATAGTGCTCAGAGCCATTTGATTTTTTGCAGACCGGGTGGTCTGTTGCGGCGTTTCTGGGTGATCGTCGGGGCCTTATGCTATATTAGGCATGTGTACCAATTTCTTTGGCTCTTCAGTGAATATGTATCTAATGTACACTCCTGGAAATTGAAATAAGAACACCGTGAATTCATTGTCCCAGGAAGGAGAAACTTTATTGACACATTCCTGGGGTCAGATACATCACATGATCACACTGACAGAACCACAGGCACATAGACACAGGTAACAGAGCATGCACAATGTCGGCACTAGTACAGTGTATATCCACCTTTCGCAGCAATGCAGGCTGCTATTCTCCCATGGAGACGATCGTAGAAATGCTGGATGTAGTCCTGTGGAACGGCTTGCCATGCCATTTCCACCTGGCGCCTCAGTTGGACCAGCGTTCGTGCTGGACGTGCAGACCGCGTGAGACGACGCTTCATCCAGTCCCAAACATGCTCAATGGGGGACAGATCCGGAGATCTTGCTGGCCAGGGTAGTTGACTTACACCTTCTAGAGCACGTTGGGTGCCACGGGATACATGCGGACGTGCATTGTCCTGTTGGAACAGCGAGTTCCCTTGCCGGTCTAGGAATGGTAGAACGATGGGTTCGATGACGGTTTGGATGTACCGTGCACTATTCAGTGTCCCCTCGACGATCATCAGTGGTGTACGGCCAGTGTAGGAGATCGCTCCCCACACCATGATGGCGGGTGTTGGCCCTGTGTGCCTCGGTCGTATGCAGTCCTGATTGTGGCGCTCACCTGCACGGCGCCAAACACGCATACGACCATCATTGGCACCAAGGCAGAAGCGACTCTCATCGCTGAAGACGACACGTCTCCATTCGTCCCTCCATTCACGCCTGTCGCGACACCACTGGAGGCGGGCTGCACGATGTTGGGGCGTGAGCGGAAGACGGCCTAACGGTGTGCGGGACCGTAGCCCAGCTTCATGGAGACGGTTGCGAATGGTCCTCGCCGATACCCCAGGAGCAACAGTGTCCCTAATTTGCTGGGAAGTGGTGGTACTGCGTAGGATCCTACGGTCTTGGCGTGCATCCGTGCGTCGCTTCGGTCCGGTCCCAGGTCGACGGGCACGTGCACCTTCCGCCGACCACTGGCGACAACATCGATGTACTGTGGAGACCTCACGCCCCACGTGTTGAGCAATTCGGCGGTACGTCCACCCGGCCCCCCGCATGCCCACTATACGCCCTCGCTCAAAGACCGTCAACTGCACATACGGTTCACGTCCACGCTGTCGCGGCACGCTACCAGTGTTAAAGACTGCGATGGAGCTCCGTATGCCACGGCAAACTGGCTGACACTGACGGCGGCGGTGCACAAATGCTGCGCAGCTAGCGCCATTCGACGGCCAACACCGCGGTTCCTGGTGTGTCCGCTGTGCCGTGCGTGTGATCATTGCTTGTACAGCCCTCTCGCAGTGTCCGGAGCAAGTATGGTGGGTCTGACACACCGGTGTCAATGTGTTCTTTTTTCCATTTCCAGGAGTGTATAAATGGGGAAGGTTGTTAACAAAATCCTCGAAAAGAAGTTGACCGATTTACTTCGAAGTTCTTGGCCGAGTTACTTCATATTTCTACATTCAGATGGAGAAAGAAGAAAATTAATGAAAAATTAAATGCCTAACAAAGGAAATATATCGTGATAAACTGATAAAATGGAAATGCCGTGTGGCTAAGGCCTCCCGTCGGGTAGACTGTTCGCCTGGTGCAAGTCTTTCAAGTTGACGCCACTTCGGCGACTTGCGTGTCGATGGGGATGAGATGATGATGATAAGGACATCACATCACACAGTCCCTGAGCGGAGAAAATCTCCGACCCACTCGGGAATCGAACCCCAGCCGTTAGGAATGACATTCCGTTGCGCCGACCACTTTTTTTTCTCATTTTGTTCTATACTGTTTGTTGAAATTCGTTCGGGGCGGACGTCCGTTGACACCCGTTCAGGTTATTGTAGATCCGTACACTCAGTTTTTTACGAGGTGCATTCAAGTTCTAAGGCCTCCGATTTTTTTTCTCCGGACTGGAAAGAGATAGAAACATGCGCATTGTTTTAAAATGAGGCCGCGTTCATTGTCAATACGTCCCAGAGATGGCAGCACTGTACGGCAGATGGAATTTTACCGCCAGCGGCGAGAATGAGAACTGTTTTAAATACACTCCTGGAAATGGAAATCAGAACACCGTGTATTCATTGTCCCAGGAAGGGGAAACTTTATTGACACATTCCTGGGGTCAGATACATCACATGATCACACTGACAGAACCACAGGCACATAGACACAGGCAACAGAGCATGCACAATGTCGGCACTAGTACAGTGTATATCCACCTTTCGCAGCAATGCAGGCTGCTATTCTCCCATGGAGACGATCGTAGAGATGCTGGATGTAGTCCTGTGGAACGGCTTGCCATGCCATTTCCACCTGGCGCCTCAGTTGGACCAGCGTTCGTGCTGGACGTGCAGACCGCGTGAGACGACGCTTCATCCAGTCCCAAACATGCTCAATGGAAGACAGATCCGGAGATCTTGCTGGCCAGGGCAGTCGACTTACACCTTCTAGAGCACGTTGGGTGCCACGGGATACATGCAAACGTGCATTGTCCTGTTGGAACAGCAAATTCCCTTGCCGGTCTAGGAATGGTAGAACGATAGGTTCGATGACGGTTTGGATGTACCGTGCACTATTCAGTGTCCCCTCGACGATCACCAGTGGTGTACGGCCAGTGTAGGAGATCGCTCCCCACACCATGATGCCGGGTGTTGGCCCTGTGTGCCTCGGTCGTATGCAGTCCTGATTGTGGCGCTCACCTGCACGGCGCCAAACACGCATACGACCATCATTGGCACCAAGGCAGAAGCGACTCTCATCGCTGAAGACGACACGTCTCCATTCGTCCCTCCATTCACGCCTGTCGCGACACCACTGGAGGCGGGCTGCACGATGTTGGGGCGTGAGCGGAAGACGGCCTAACGGTGTGCGGGACCGTAGCCCAGCTTCATGGAGACGGTTGCGAATGGTCCTCGCCGATACCCCAGGAGCAACAGTGTCCCTAATTTGCTGGGAAGTAGCTGTGCGGTCCCCTACGGCACTGCGTAGTATCCTACGGTCTTGGCGTGCATCCGTGCGTCGCTGCGGTCCGGTCCCAGGTCGACGGGCACGTGCACCTTCCGCCGACCACTGGCGACAACATCGATGTACTGTGGAGACCTCACGCCCCACGTGTTGAGCAATTCGGCGGTACGTCCACCCGGCCTCCCGCATGCCCACTATACGCCCTCGCTCAAAGTCCGTCAACTGCACACACGGTTCACGTCCACGCTGTCGCGGCATGATACCAGTGTTAAAGACTGCGATGGAGCTCCGTATGCCACGGCAAACTGGCTGACACTGACGGCGGCGGTGCACAAATGCTGCGCAGCTAGCGCCATTCGACGGCCAACACCGCGGTTCCTGGTGTGTCCGCTGTGCCGTGCGTGTGATCATTGCTTGTACAGCCCTCTCGCAGTGTCCGGAGCAAGTATGGTGGGTCTGACACACCGGTGTCAATGTGTTCTTTTTTCCATTTCCAGGAGTGTACTTAAAATGGCGACGATTTCCTTACTTGAACAGCATGCAATCATTCGTTTTCTGAATTTGCGTGGTGTGAAACCAATTGAAATTCATCGACAGTTGAAGGAGACATGTGGTCATGGAGTTATGGATGTGTCGAAAGTGTGTTCGTGGGTGTGACAGTTTAATGAAGGCAAAACGTCGTGTGACAACAAACTGAAACAACCTCGGGCTCGCACAAGCCGGTCTGACGACATGATGGAGAAAGTGGAGGGAATTGTTTTGGGGGATCGCCGAATGACTGTTGAACAGATCGCCTCCAGAGTTGGCATTTCTGTGGGTTCTGTGCACACAACCCTGCATGACGACCTGAAAATGCGAAAAGTGTCATCCAGGTGGGTGCCACGAATGCTGACGGACGACCACACGGCTGCCCGTGTGGCATGTTGCCGAGCAATGTTGACGCGCAACGACAGCATCAATGGGACTTTCTTTTCTTCGGTTGTGACAATGGATGAGACGTGGATGCCATTTTTCAATCCAGAAACAAAGCGCCAGTCAGCTCAATGGAAGCACACAGATTCACCGCCACCAAAAAAATTTCGTGTAACCGCCAGTGCTGAAAAAATGATGGTGTCCATGTTCTGGGACAGCGAGGGCGTAATCCTTACCCATTGTGTTCCAAAGGGCACTACGGTAACAGGTGCATCCTACGAAAATGTTTTGAAAAACAAATTCCTTCCTGCACTGCAACAAAAACGTCTGGGAAGGGATGCGCGTGTGCTGTTTCACCAATACAACGCACCCGCACATCGAGCTAATGTTACGCAACAGTTTCTTCGTGATAACAACTTTGAAGTGATTCCTCATGCTCCCTACTCACCTGACCTGGCTCCTAGTGACTTTTAGCTTTTTCCAACAATGAAAGACACTCTCCGTGGCCGCACAGCCACCAGCCGTGCTGCTATTGCCTCAGTGATTTTCCAGTGGTCAAAACAGACTCCTAAAGAAGCCTTCGCCGCTGCCATGGAATCATGGCGTCAGCATTGTGAAAAACGTGTACGTCTGCAGGGCGATTACGTCGAGAAGTAACGCCAGTTTCATCGATTTCGGGTGAGTAGTTAATTATAAAAAAAATTGGAGGCCTTAGAACTTGAATGCACCTCGTATTACAGAGGGTAGCTAACACGCTGAGCTACCGTGCCGGCGCCACTGAGCTACCAGCGACGGACGTGATGAACTGATTGTAGCTCCCATCGCGAGAGTAAATAACAGCGGCAATACCCGTCTTGGCGATAGTATCACTAGACGTCACTAGATCGCGGGACGAGCGAGAGTTTGACAGAGACACCATCGCAAACATCATCGCAAACTCTTACTTATTGATTAGTTGCCGTCGTTACGTATGATATACACTCTCGGAGGTATTTCACTCCCTGTTCAGCAGCTATTTTTGTTATTCAATCCACAGTGCCACACAAACGCTGAGGCAGGTCGAGCATATAGTACCAACAAAAGCCACCAGATCGCGGGCCGGTCAGGAGATCGAACAGAACCCGAGACTTTCCGAACTGTACCGTCAAATTTTCGAACAGTCCGAGTCGTCTTGCTCAAACACAGCTCTGCTTGAAACAGTGAAAACTGAGTTGAAATAACATAAGACGAATTTAAAAACACAGTGAGATAGTTATCGCAAAATGTAACAACAGAACGCGCAACCGATCATCTCTTCATACACGAGAAGACGTATTCATTCGTCGTCATTCCGTTGACACCCAGTGATTGAAATATTCCCTCCGATTTAAAACGACTGCGGTTTCCCATGCAGCTTGCATTCGCTACGAGTGTCAACAAGGCACAGGGGCAATGACTTTGTGTAACAGATATTAAACATACCGAGCAATGTTCCACGCTGCAGCTAGTACCCTATAAAGAAACACATCTCACCTTTTGCAATGCTCCGTGGACCATCATGGCCGTGGTGAATGCATTGCAATTATTGTCGTTGCATAAAAATGTCATTCCTGTTCGTCTCACTGCGTATTTCTTTCAGGTGCCTTCTGTATTGTACTGTACTATACTCTACTGTACTGTAGCGTACTGTACTACAGTACTATGTATGGCCCACGTTCCATCGAGCTATGTTACTTGGCCGTGACGCATTATGGAAAATTACTTTCGTCATTTAAATTTTGCATGCCAGTTCTAACAGTCCCCACCCTCTTGTTGCCCAGTGATGAACTTAGTGAGGTTTGGAGTAAGTTAGTAATTTGGTCAGCTGATCATATTTTCACAGCACTAGGGCCCCCGGTCGGGTAGACCGTTCGCACGGTGCAAGTCTTTCGATTTGACGCCAGTTCGGCGACTTGCGCGCTTGCCACACTAAAATAGTGATGCAATGCAGCGAGTCACAGGGACAGTTCTGTTAATAATAAAAATACTCATCTTTTTTGTTGCTCTTCTTTGTTGTATGTTGATGGCTCGTTGTTCTCTCCCTTTCTCTGGTTCGTCTTTCTATTATTGTCTAGAGGATGATCGGGTAACTACTTCAATGTTGTTGTTGTTGTCTTCAGTCCTGTGAGTGGTTTGATGCAGCACTCCATTCTACTCTATCCTATGCAAGCTTCTTCATCTCCCAGCATCTGCTTGGTGTATTCATCTCTTGGTCTCCCTCTACGATTTTTACCCTCCACGCTGCCCTCCAATGCTAAATTTGTGATCCCTTGATGCCTCAGAACATGTTCCACCAACCGGTCCCTTCTTCTTGACAAGTTGTGCCACAAACTCCTCTTCTCCCCAATTCTATTCAATACCTCCTCGTTAGTTATGTGATCTACCCATCTAATCTTCAGCATTCTTCTGTAGCACCACATTTCGAAAGCTTCTATTCTCTTCTTGTCCAAACTATTTATCGTCCATGTTTCAATTCCATACATGGCTACACTCCATACAAATACTTTCAGAAACGACTTCCTGACACTTAAATCTATACTCGATATTAACAAATTTCTCTTCTTCAGAAACGCTTTCCTTGCCATTGCCAGTCTACATTTTACATCCTCTCTACTTCGACCATCATCAGTTATTTTGCTCCCCAAATAGCAAAACTCATTTACTACTTTAAGTGTCTCATTTCCTAATCTAATTCCCTCAGCATCACCCGATTTAATTCGACTACATTCCATTATCCTCGTTTTGTTTTTGTTGATGTTCATCTTATATCCTCCTTTCAAGACACTGTCCATTCCGCTCAACTGCTCTTCCAAGTCCTTTGCTGTCTCTGACAGAATTACAATGTCATCGCCGAACCTCAACATTTTTATTTCTTCTCCATGGACTTTAATACCTACTCCGAATTTTTCTTTTGTTTCCTTTACTGCTTGCTCAGTATACAGATTGAATAACATTGGGGACAGGCTACAACCCTGTCTCACTCCCTTCCCAACCGCTGCTTCCCTTTCATGCCCCTCGACTCTTGTAACTGCCATCTGATTTCTGTACAAATAATAAATAGCCTTTCGCTTCCTGTATTTTACCCATGCCACATTTAGAATTTGAAAGAGAGTATTCCGGTCAACTTTGTCAAAAGCTTTCTCTAAGTCTACAAATGCTAGAAACTTAGGTTTGCCTTTCCTTAATCTATTTTCTAAGATAAGTCGTAGGGTCAGTATTGCCTCACGTGTTCCAATATTTCTGCGGAATCCAAACTGATCTTCGCCGAGGTCGGCTTCTACCAGTTTTTCCATTCGTCTGTAAAGAATTCGCGTTAGTATTTTGCATCTGTGACTTATTAAATTGATAGTTCGGTAATTTTCACATCTGTCAACACCTGCTTTCTTTGGGATTGGAATTATTATATTCTTCTTGAAGTCTGAGGGTATTTCGCCTGTTTCATACATCTTGCTCACCAGATGGTAGAGTTTTGTCAGGACTGGCTCTCCCAAGGCCGCCAGTAGTTCCAATGGAATGTTGTCTACTCCCGGGGCCTTGCTTCGACTCAGGTCTTTCAGTGCTCTGTCAAACTCTTCACGCAGTATCGTATCTCCCATTTCATCTTCATCTACATCCTCTTCCATTTCCATAATATTGTCCTCAAGTACATCGCCCTTGTATAGACCCTCTATATACTCCTTCCACCTTTCTGCTTTCCCTTCTTTGCTTAGAACTGGGTTTCCATCTGAGCTCTTGATATTCATACAAGTGGCTCTCTTTTCTCCAAACGTCTCTTTAATTTTCCTGTGGACAGTATCTACCTTACCCCTAGTGAGATAAGCCTCTACATCCTTACATTTCTCCTCTAGCCATCCCTGCTTAACCATTTTGCACTTTCTGTCGATCTCATTTTTGAGACGTTTGTATTTCCTTTTGCCTGCTTCGTTTACTGCGTTTTTATATTTTCTCCTTTCATCAATTAAATTCAATATTTCTTCTGTTACCCAAGGATTTCTACTAGCCCTCGTCTTTTTACCTACTTGATCCTCTGCTGCCTTCACTACTTAATCCCTCAAAGCTACCCATTCTTCTTCTGCTGTATTTCTTTCAACCATTCCTGTCAATTGTTCCCTTATGCTCTCCCTGAAACTCTGTACAACCTCTGGTTTAGTCTTTTTGTCCAGGTCCCATCTCGTTAAATTCCCACCTTTTTGCAGTTTCTTCAGTTTTAATCTACAGTTCAATAACAATGTGAAATCTGGTGGGCTTTTTGCAGAACTACACGTATGTTTTGAGTCATTTCACTTCATAATACAAATGAATAAAACTCGCGTAACTCGTTCGCCATCCTCGCACTTCCGACCCGTACAACCAACTGCCCAAAAGAACAATTATTTTCCCCTAACAACTTCTAACAAAGAAATTACTATCATATATCTATTTATGCAAAATGATCTTTGGGACATACATTTCATAAATAAAAAACAATTACTTGTCTATCTTTTTTTGAGAAGTTCATAATTATCGTAGTAATTACATTAAGTATTTATAAACATTGACATTTAAACATTTTCACATAAATTCATTGCAGATTTAAACTGTGTGCCAGACCAAGACTCGAACTCAGGACCTTTGCCTTTCGCGGGCTCTACCAACTGAGCTGGTTCCGGCGGAGGATCGAGCCTTCCCTCGGGCATGTGTGTTTGTCCTTAGGATAATTTAGGTTAAGTAGTGTGTAAGCTTAGGGACTGATGACCTTAGCAGTTAAGTCCCATGAGATTTCACACACAAGCATGCCTCACGCCCCGTCCTCACAGCTTTACTTCTGCCAGTACCTCGTCTCCTACCTTCCAAACTTTACAGAAGCTCTCCTTTCTTTCAGGAGTGCTAGTTCTGCAAGGTTCGCAGGAGAGCTTCTGTAAAGTTCGGAAGGTAGGAGACGAGGTACTGCCAGAAGTAAAGCTGTGGGGACGGGGCGTCAGTCGTGCGTGAGTAGCTCAGTTGGTTAAAAAAACAAAAGAAAAGTTGGTAGAGCACTTGCTCGCGAAAGGCAAAGGTCCCGAGTTCGAGTCTCGGTCCGGCACACAGTTTTAATCTGCCAGGAAGTTTCATATCAGCGCACACTCCACTGCAGAGTGTAAATCTTTCTGGATTTTCACATGGTTTTATAGTAGTGGATCTTTGGTTTTTACGTCTTCACCGCGGTATCGTTCACTTCATATTATCTAAGATCGGGTAGTACATTTATCTCACTACAAACGGTTTTATTACGCAGTGTATTCTTTGTAATCCAGCCTGTATGTATTGTTATCTGTGATGGTCCTATACCCGTCCCTTTTGGGCCAGCAGAAATTACCTTTACATGTGTGGACAAAGAGTGTTCGGCCGCGTGTGCACAGGGAGGCGGCGGATTCCCCCGGAGAACGGCCACCCTTTGCTGCACTCGGACCTGCCGGCCATCCACTGGACGGAGAGGGCAGAGCCGGGCGCCGCGGCGCACGACGAGCGAGGCGACGGGGCGGCGGACCACGAGGTGCTGACGTCGACGCCGCGCGCGGAGCTGCCGCCCGAGAGCATCAGCAAGGACGCCATCAGCAAGGGCGCGCCCAGGAAGAAGGTCAGCACTCCTGTCCCGCTGACAGTACGCCCTCCGTCTCCTCCTAAACTCCACCCGAACAGACCATGAAGGCCCAACAGTACCGTGCTATCCTCAGCCCACAAGCGGATATGGAGGGGCATGTGGTCAGCACACAACTTCTCTCGGCCGTATGTCAGTTTACGAGGCCGGGGCCGCTACGTCTCAGTCGAGTAGCTCCTCAGTTTGCCTCACAAGGGCTGAGTGCGCCCCGCTTGCCAAGCAACTCTCGGCAGACCAGATGGTCACCCATCCTTGTGCTAGCCCAGCCCGACAGCGCTTGACTTCGGTGATCTGACGGGAACCGGTGTTACCACTGCGCTAAGGCCGTTGGCGCCTCCATCTTCTCCTGGGGGTGACTGTTTGGCTGTACCTACATACAGACTCTGTCTGGCTCCGTACTGACAAGGGAACGTCCCCATCACACCCCCCTCAGATTTAGTTATAAGTTGGCACAGCGGATAGGCCTTGAAAAACTGAACACAGATCAATCGAGAAAACAGGAAGAAGTTGTGTGGAGCTATGAAAAAAATAAGCAAAATATACAAACTGAGTAGTCCATGTGAAAGATAGGCAAAATCAAGGGGAGTATGAGCGAAGGAGCGCCGTGGTCTAGTGGTTAGCGTGAGTAGCTGCGGAACGAGAAGTCCTTGGTTCAAGTCTTCCCTCCAGTGGAAAGTTTAATTCTTCAATTTCAGTTTAGGTGACAAACTCTTATTGTTTTCATCACTTTTTTGGAGTTATTATCACATCCACAAGAAAACCTAAATCGGGCAAGGTAGAAGAATCTTTTACCCATTCGCCAAGTGTACAAGTTAGATGGGACCACAACATATTCCTGTCATGTAACGCACATGCCGTCACCAGTGTCGTATAGAATGTATCAGACGTGCTTTCCTGTGGAGGAATCGGTTGACCTATGACCTTGCGATCAAATGTTTCCGATTCCCATTGGAGAGGCACATCGTTTCGTCTACTAATCGCACGCTTTTGCGGTGCAGTCGCAAAGCACAGACACTAAACTTATTACAGTGAACAGAGACGTCAATGAACGAACGGACAGATCATAACTTTGCGAAAATAAAGAAAGTAAAATTTTCACTCGATGGAAAACTTGAACCAAGGACCTCTCGTTTTGCACCTGCTCACGCTAACCACGGGACCACGGCGCTCCTAACCTCACATTATCTTTGATGTTTCCAGAATGAGATTTTCACTCTGCAGCGGAGTGTGCGCTGATATGAAACTTCCTGGCAGATTAAAACTGTGTGCCCAACCGAGACTCGAACTCGGGACCTTTGCCTGCCAGGAAGTTTCATATCAGCGCACACTCCGCTGCAGAGTGAAAATCTCATTCTGGAAACATCCCCCAGGCTATGGCTAAGCCATGTCTGCGCAATATCCTTTCTTTCAGGAGTGCTAGTTCTGCAAGGTTCGCAGGAGAGCTTCTGTAAAGTTTGGAAGGTAGGAGACGAGGTACTGGCAGAAGTACAGTTGTGAGTACCGGGCGTGAGTCGTGCTTGGGTAGCTCAGATGGTAGAGCACTTGCCCGCGAAAGGCAAAGGTCCCGAGTTCGAGTCTCGGTCGGGCACACAGTTTTAATCTGCCAGGAAGTTTCCTCTTTGATGTTGCCTATCTTGCACATGGACTACTCAGTTTGTATATTTTGCTTATTTTTTCATAGTTCCACACAACTTCTTCCTGTTTCCTCGATTGATCTGTGTTCAGTTTTTCAAGGCCTATCCACTGTGCCAACTTATAACTAAATCTGAAGGGGGTGCGATGGGGAGGTTCCCTTGTGAGTTGTCAGTGCGACTGACTTCCACGCGAAGGACACGGGTTCAGTCCCTGGTGCTGTGTATGGCAGGACTCAGCCTCGTCGTCCCAACTGGGGAGCTACTTGAGCGAATAATAGGGCACCAGTTCTGCTAGACCCATAATGCCCGGGAGAGCTGTTTGGTAACACCCACCCCTCCACACCCCTCCGGATAACGCTATGGCCAGAGGATGCCCAGATTGGCCCGTCTACGACCAAAATGGCGATGCTTACTATTACACCCAGCCCGTTCCCTGTGCATAATATTTCATTACGAAGCTACTGTTGTAGGTTTGTGTTACGAATTTGCCTTAAAAAAATTCTACTTTCGTAATTGCATTATATTTTATGGAATATTTGGGGTTTGCAATTTGGCTCCGGTTCCTGTTCATGACAGTACAAGTATATGCCAGTTTTAGCGTTATAAACTGATTTTGTTTTGGGCTATACACCTCGACAATTACTGGTCCTCTTTTACTTTGTCATTCTGCGTAAACTTTTCTAAATTTTTTACTGGCACGCTTATGTACTATCTAACTCGTGTCCTGGTGCATACTTTCTCTAGACTACTAGTTAAGAGGATTTCTCTTTGCATGCTCTATTGTATAACTTGTTCTTTTTCTTTAACTTCTTATCGTTTCTCAGCGTTCCGACTCTGCTTATTGCCAGTTACGCTCCTCTTCTATATTTCTTCGTCCTGTTTCTAAATCTTTCTTACTTAATTGTACTACGTTCGCATACTTCAGCCCAACGGCTTCGTTACTGAGCAGGATACTGCACTAATACAGGGCTATTACAAATGATTGAAGCGATTTCATAAATTCACTGTAGCTCCATTCATTGACATGTGGTCACGACACACTACAGATACGTAGAAAAACTCATAATAAAGTTTTGTTCGGCTGAAGCCGCACTTCAGGTTTCTGCCCTCAGAGCGCTCGAGAGCGCAGTGAGACAAAATGGCGACAGGAGCCGAGAAAGCGTATGTAGTGCTTGAAATGCACTCACATCAGTCAGTCATAACAGTGCAACGACACTTCAGGACGAAGTTTAACAAAGATCCACCAACTGCCAACTCCATTCGGCGATGGTATGCGCAGTTTAAACCTTCTGGATGCCTCTGTAAGGGGAAATCAACGGGTCGGCCTGCAGTGAGCGAAGAAACGGTTGAACGCGTGCGGGCAAGTTTCACGCGTAGCCCGCGGAAAATTGGCTCATGCCAGAACTGGAGACCGACAGCGCCGACTTCATCTTTCAACAGGATGGTGCTCCACCGCACTTCCATCATGATGTTCGGCATTTCTTAAACAGGAGATTGGAAAACCGATGGATCGGTCGTGGTGGAGATCATGATCAGCAATTCATGTCATGGCCTCCACGCTCTCCCGACTTAACCCCATGCGATTTCTTTCTCTGGGGTTATGTGAAAGATTCAGTGTTTAAACCTCCTCTACCAAGAAAGGTGCCAGAACTGCGAGCTCGCATCAAAGATGCTTTCGAACTCATTGATGGGGACATGCTGCGCCGAGTGTGGGAGGAACTTGATTCTACATCTACATCCATACTCCGCAAGCCACCTGACGGTGTGTGGCGGAGGGTACCTTCAGTACCTCTATCGGTTCTCTCTTCTATTCCAGTCTCGTATTGTTCGTGGAAAGAAGGATTGTCGGTATGCCTCTGTGTGGGCTCTAATCTCTCTGATTTTATCCTCATGGTTTCTTCGCGAGATATACGTAGGAGGGAGCAATATACTGCTTGACTCTTCGGTGAAGGTATGTTCTCGAAACTTCAATAAAAGCCCGTACCGAGCTACTGAGCGTCTCTCCTGCAGAGTCTTCCACTGGAGTTTATCTATCATCTCCGTAACGCTTTCGCGATTACTAAATGATCCTGTAACGAAGCGCGCTGCTCTCCGTTGGATCTTCTCTATCTCTTCTATCAACCCTATCTGGTACGGATCCCACACTGCTGAGCAGTATTCAAGCAGTGGGCGAACAAGCGTACTGTAGCCTACTTCCTTTGTTTTCGGATTGCATTTCCTTAGGATTCTTCCAATGAATCTCAGTCTGGCATCTGCTTTACCGACGATCAACATTATATGATCATTCCATTTTAAATCACTCCTAATGCGTACTCCCAGATAATTTATGGTATTAACTGCTTCCAGTTGCTGACCTGCTATTTTGTAGCTAAATGATAAAGGATCTATCTTTCTGTATATTCGCAGCACATTACACTTGTCTACATTGAGATTCAATTGCCATTCCCTGCACCATGCGTCAATTCGCTGCAGATCCTCCTGCATTTCAGTACAATTTTCCATTGTTACAACCTCTCTGTACACCACAGCACCATCTGCAAAAAGCCTCAGTGAACTTCCGATGTCATCCACCAGGTCATTTATGTATATTGTGAATAGCAACGGTCCTATGACACTCCCCTGCGGCACACCTGAAATCACTCTTACTTCGGAAGACTTCTCTCCATTGAGAATGACATGCTGCGTCCTGTTATCTAGGAACTCCTCAATCCAATCACACAATTGGTCTGATAGTCCATATGCTCTTACTTTGTTCATTAAACGACTGTGGGGAACTGTATCGAACGCCTTGCGGAAGTCAAGAAACACGGCATCTACCTGTGAACCCGTGTCTATGGCCCTCTGAGTCTCGTGGACGAATAGCGCGAGCTGGGTTTCACATGACCGTCTTTTTCGAAACCCATGCTGATTCCTACAGAGTAGATTTCTAGTCTCCAGAGAAGTCATTATACTCGAACACAATACGTGATTATCGGCTTGATGCCTGCCGAATCACTAAAGGGGCACATATCGAACATTTGTGAATGCCTAAAAGAACTTTTTGAGTTTTTGTATGTGTGTGCAAAGCATTGTGAAAATATCACAAATAATAAAGTAATTGTAGAGCTGTGAAATTGCTTCAATCATTTGTAATAACCCTGTATTTATACACTTTTTTCCTGTTTAAATGTTTGTAGCTCGCCTATGAGAATTTCTTAATCTATACTGTAATGATTTTTCATTGATGACTTTGTACCTGCATTTGCCGCCACGTACTGTCCATTATCTTCACTAGCGCCATCACTCGCATCCCATTCTGTCACTGTTGTGTACACACTGTGTGAGTGCGGATCGGCCACCAGAAGCTTGTTGCGGGGCCATGTTTACAGTTTACAGGCATGTTTAATGGTTCATATGGCTCTGACCACTATGGGACTTAACGGCTGAGGTCATCAGTCCCCTAGAACTTAGAACTACTTAAACCTAACTCACCTAAGGACATCACACACATCCATGCCCGAGGCAGGATTCGAACCTGCGATCGTAGCGGTCGCGCGGTTCCAGACTTTAGCGTCTAGGACCGCTCGGCCACTCTGGCCGGCCGCATGTTTAATGCACTCTTCATTAGCCTATATTGTGTGAACCTGTTCATCTCTACTGATCTCATTCTCATCACAGACATTAAGGAAAGCCGCGGTAGCCGCGCTGTCTGGGGGCCTTGCCACGGTTCGCGCGGCTCCTTCCGCCGGGGGTTCGAGTCCTTCCTCGGGCATGGATGCGTGTGTGTTGACCTTAGCGTGAATTAGTAAGTTAGACTAAGTAGTGTGTAAGCCTAGGGACCGATGACTTCAGCGATTTGGTCCCATGGGAACTTACCACCACCACATTATGGAAGTAAAATTTTTGAGAATCATTTTGAAAGTTTCCTGGTGCGGAAATTTGAGAAATTTGACAAAGATCGAACGACACCATTTTTTCACGTCAGTGAGCAGTTTTCAGGAAAATATGCAGGTGGGCAAGTAACTGTTTCCCTTTATTACATGGTCAGTCCTACTAACAAGGGAACCTCCCCATCGCACCCCCCTCAGATGTAGTTATAAGTTGGCACAGTGGATAGGCCTTGAAAAACTGAGCACAGATCAATCGAGAAAACAGGAAGAAGTTGCGTGGAACTATGAAAAAATAAGCAAAATATACAAACTGAGTAGTCTATGCGCAAGATAAGCAACATCAAGGAGAGTGTGAGGTCAATAGCGCCGTGGTCCCGTGGTTAGCGTGAGCAGCTGCGGAATGAGAGGTCCTTGGTTCAAGTCTGCCGTCGAGGTAAAAGTTTAATTTCTTATTTTCGCAAAGTTATGGTCTGTCCGTTCGTTCATTGACGTCTCTGTTCACTGTTATAAGTTTAGTGTCTGTGTTTTGCGACCGCACCGCAAAACCGTGCGATTAGTAGATGAAAGGACGTGCCTCTCCAATGGGGAACGAAAACATTTGATCGCAAGGTCATAGGTCAACCGATTCCTCCACAGGAAAACACTCTGCTATATTCTGTACGACACTGGTGACGGCATGTGCGTCACATGACAGGAATATGTTGTCGACCCACCTAACTTGTACACTTGGCGAATGGGTAAAAAGATTCTTCTACCTTGCCCGATTTAGGTTTTCTAGTGGATGTGGTAATTACTCCCAAAAAAGTGATGGAAACATACGAGTTTGTCACATAAACTGAAAATAAAAAATAAACTTTTCACTGGAGGGAGGACTTGAACCAATCGTCTCTCGTTCCGCTGCCGCTCACGCTAACCGCGGGACCACGGCGCTCCTGAGATCGCAGTATCCTTGATGTTGCCTATCTTGCGTATGGACTACTCAATTTGTGTATTTTACTTATTTTTCCATAGTTCCACACAACTTCTTCCTGTTTTCTCGATTGATCTGTGTTCAGTTTTTCAAGGCCTATCCACTGTGCCAACTTACAACTAAATCTGAGGGGGTGCGATGGGGAGGTTCCCTTGTAAGGAACGTTGGATAAACAGGTAGAGCTACATCCACGGAACCTGCAAATTGTTTCTAAATCGTAGAAAAGCAGGAAGCGCCAATACTGTTTATAATCTCTATATACAAAGTCAAAGATGTGAAACAAAAGTATTTACATATTTCAGGCCACTTAAGAAGCCTTGCAAATAACAAAGTATTCCATAGTGTGAAGAATGTTCCAATATAACCTTGACAAAAAATTAAAATTATTAAAAAGCTTAGTACCCTAAGGTTGCCTAGCCTTCTGATATCGAATTAATTCTTTTGAAAAACTCTATATTTCTATATAAATACAAAAAAGTGCAGGCAGCCACTTTTTTGTAATGTTCCCACAAAATAGTTTTGGAACCTTTTTAGGGTCGTTTATTTCCATAGCATAATGCTGGGTACTGGTGCTGTGACAAGAAAATAGGCAAAGAGGCACCATGAGGCACCATGAGTAATGGTTATACGGTGAACTGTATCGATAAATGAGTTCTATTGCGTTTTGCGACAATATCTTTGAAATTTTTATTCGTCTGGCAGATAGCTTTTCTGTTGTCCACCGGCCACAGACCACGCTTTTCAGTATGAATGAAAATATATAACGATTGTCAAGATCTCCCAGCATGCAGCATATGACGTACAACTGGTGCATGTTACAAAGGGACATGCTTCACCCCAAAAACTTAAAAGTGAACTAATGCGATACTTTTTTAGTTATGTATGCATGGTCTGGAATTATTAGCTAATGGCAAGCACAGATACCGTTTTGTGCGCACATAACACAGTATGCAGACCGGTATTACATTTACATCTACATGGCTATTCTCCAATTCACAACTAAGGTGCCTGGCATGGCGTAAGTCAAACCTCTTTCAGGCCATTTGTTCTACAGTTCCACTCTTTAACAACACATGGGAATAATGAACTTAAATGTTTCAATACGAGCTCTGTTTTCTCTTATTTTAGTACGGTGACCGTTCATCCCTGTGTAGGTTACTGACCGTAAAATATTTTCGCATACACAGCAAAATGTTGGTGATTGAAATATCGTGAAAAGGTCTCGCAGCAACAAAAAATGCGTATATTTTAATGATTGTCACGCCAACTCATGTATCATATCCGTGGCACTCGCTGTCTCGACCCTCCCCGCCTATTTCGCTGTAATAAAAAACGAGCTGTCTATCTTTGAGCTTTTTCGAGGTCCTCCGTCAATCCTCCGTGGTGAGGATCCCACGCCGCACAGCAATACTTTTAATAGAGAAGGACAAGCGAGGTGTAGGCAGTCTCTTTAGTAGACCTGTTGCATTTTCTAAGTGTTCTGACTGCAAAGCGCGGTCTTTGGTTTGCCTTCCCCACAACAATATCTTTGTGATTGTTCCAATATAAGTTGTTCGTAATTCCTAGGTATTTAACTGAACTGACAGCAATTAGATTTTTGTGATTTATCGTGTAATGGAAATTTAACGGATTTTTTATTTCTCGTGGGGATAACGTCACAGTTTTCCTTATTCCGACAGAATTGCCATTTTTCGCGCATACATACATCAAAAAAAGTTTTGCATCACCCCGGTTCCCAGAACTCCTGAAGATAGACGTTGATTGTGGTTATTGTATCACACAGTCCCTTTGACTGTTCGCAGATGTCACTAAACCCGCTCAAAGATGTAAACAACCATACATGAGCAGCGCATAGTAGATGGACGTGCTCCAACAGCCGATCAGTTCCAGTCATTCCACCAGAAAGGAGGTAAACAGTTCGTGTTGTCTGTAGTTCAATCATGCCTAGACGGTCAATACCGCGGTTCGATCGCGTCCGCATTGTTACTTTGTGCCAGGAAGGCCTATCAACAAGGGAAGTGGCTAAAAAATGGTTCAAATGGCTCTGAGCACTATGGGACTTAACATCTGAGGTCATCAGTCCCCTAGAACTTAGAACTACTTAAACCTAACTAACTTAAGGACAGCACACACATCCATGCCCGAGGCAGGATTCGAATCTGCGACCGAAGTGGTCGCACGGTTCCAGACTGTAGCGCCTAGAACCGCTTGGCCACTCCGGCCGGAAACAAGGGCAGTGTGCAGGCGTCTCGGAGTGAACCAAAGCGGTGTTGTTCGGACATGGAGGAGATACAGAGAGACAGGAACCGTCGAAGACGTGCCTCGCTCAGGCCGCCCAAGGGCTACTACTGCAGTGGATGACCGCTACCTACGGATTATGGCCAGCAGGAACCCTGACAGCAACGCCACCATGTTGAATAAGGCTTTTCGTGCAGCCACAGGACGTCGTGTTACGACTCAAACTGTGCGCAATAGGCTGCATAATGCGCCATCCATGGCGAGGTCCATCTTTGCAACCACTACACCATGCAGCGCGGTACAGATGGGCCCAACAACGTGCCGAATGGACCGCTCAGGATTAGCATCACGTTCTCTTCGGAAATGAGTGCCGCATATGCCCTCAACCAGACGATCGTCGGAGACGAGTTTGGAGGCAAACTGGTCAGGCTGTACGCCTTAGACACACTGGCCAGCGAGTGCAGCAAGGTGGAGGTTCCCTGCTGTTCCGGAGTGGCATAATGTGGGGCCGTAACTGCTGTACGATACGTGAATGCCATCCTCCGACCGGTAGTGCAACCTTTTCGGCAGCATATTGGCGAGACATTCGTCTTCGTGGACGAAAGTTCGCTCCCCCATCGTGCACATCTTGTGAATGACTTCCTTCAGGATAACGACATCGCTCGACTAGAGTGGCGAGCATGTTCTCCAGACATGACCCTAATCGAACATGCCTGGGATAGGCTGAAAAGGGCAGTTTATGGACGACGTGACCCACCAACCACTCTGAGGGATCTATGCCGAATCAGCGTTGAGGACAATCTGGACCAACAGTGCCTTGATGAACTTGTGGATAGTATGCCACGACGAATACAGGCTACCGGGTGCCACTGGGTATTAGATGTACCGGTGTGTGCAGCAATCTGGACCACCACTTCTGAAGGTCTCGCTGTATGGTGGTACAACATGCAGTGTGTGGTTTGCATGAGCAATAAAAAAGGCGAAAATAATTTTATGTTGAGCTCTATCCCAATTTTCTGTACAGGTTCCGGAACTCTCGGAACCGACGTGATGCAAAACTTTTTTTTGATTTGTGTATCAAATCTGGATCACTGATTTTGATCTTCTTATGACTTGAGGGTTATTTTTTTTTTACTTTTTAGGTCCAGGAGGCTTAGTTACTTAGTTACATACTAGAAGAACATTTCTCTGGTAGGTTGTCGGAGGTTGACACAAATACAGTTAAAATGTAACTGGGGTGGCAGAGGGGGGGGGGGATTTGTTCGAAAATATCAAGTTTTATGCCTTTGTTAGCAAGATGCTTTGCCAGAGGGATCTATTTGGTGATGTTTGACCAAGATGAGTGATAAAACTGTATTTGTTCATTCATACACGTGTTGTGAAGTTTGTATTTCCAATCACGCCATACAATGCTGCCGAGGAAGTGTGCCTTGTATAGTGTACTGTATTTACTCTAATTGCTGTCCCCCTGATGGCGTATGGTGAAGGAAGTGCTTTGTGTGGGCAGGCGAGCGACGTGAAGGAGGTGCCCGCCTACGCTCGCAAGACGGCGATTCCGCCTCCGACTGGTGGCCCGCCGGCTGCAGGGGTGGAGGGGGCGGCCGCCGGGGGGCCCGAGGAGGGCAGCTGGGAGGCGTGGGGGCGGCAGCCCGTCCCCAAGGAGCTGCAGGGCGGCGGAGAGCCCGTCGCCATAGAGCACCACGTGCTCAACGGCCGCAGGAAGGTCAGTTCGCTCGCTGCTCACCGGCGCCGTAGCTCTGGCGCACAGTGGGGTGCACACCGTAGGGCGGCGTAGAAGAGGCGTCAGGCAGCGTCAAATGGTGGGGCGTGCCCAGGGCTATTGGGAACATAGATGTGAGCTGCACCGGTGTCCAAAAGTAAACAAACGGAAATTTGGCAAGGCTGTGTTTATTTTTGAGCCGTGGCTGGCTCATGTTATGCTTTGGATTAAACCTTGATTGCTACTGTAAGTCGAAACAAGGCCCCGGGAGTAGACAACATTCCATTAGAACTACTGACAGCCTTGCGAGAGCCAGTCCTGACAAAACTCTACCATCTGGTGAGCAAGATGTATGAGACAGGTGAAATTCTCTCAGACTTCAAGAAGAATATAATAATTCCAATCGCAAAGAAAGCAGGTGTTGACAGATGTGAAAATTACCGAACAATCAGTTTAATAAGCCACAGCTGCAAAATACTAACGCGAATTCTTTATAGACGAATGGAAAAACTGGTAGGAGCTGACCTCGGGGAAGATCAGGTTGGATTCGGTAGAAATTGCATTTGTAGACTTAAAGAAAGCTTTCGCAATGTTGACTGGAATATGCTCTTTCAAATTCTAAAGGTGGTAGGGGTAAAATACAGGGAGCGAAAGGCTATTTACAATTTGTACAGAAAGCAGGTGGCAGTTATGAGAGTCGAGGGGCATGAAAGGGAAGCAGTGATTGGGAAGGGAGTTTAAACAGGGTTGTAGCCTCTCCCCGATGCTATTCAATCTGTATATTGAGCAAGCAGTAAAGGAAACAAAAGAAAAGTTCGGAGTAGGCATCAAAATCCATGGAAAAGAAATAAAAACTTTGAGGTTCGCCGATGACATTGTAATTCCGTCAGAGACAGCAAAGGACCTGGAAGAGCAATTGAACGGAATGGACAGTGTCTTGAAAGGAGGATGTAAGACCAACACAAACACAAGCAAAACGAAGATAATGGAATGTAGTCGAATTAAGTCGGGTGATGCTGAGGGAATTACATTAGCAAATGAGACACTTAAATTAGTAAAGGAGTTTTGCTATTTGGGGAGCAAAATAACTGATGATGGTCGAAGTAGAGAGGATATAAAATGTAGACTGGCAATGGCAAGGAAAGCGTTTCTGAAGAAGAGAAATTTGTTAACATCCAGTATAGATTTAAGTGTCAGGAAGTCGTTTCTGAAAGTATTTTTATGGAGTGAAGCCATGTATGGAAGTGAAACATGGACGATAAATAGTAGACAAGAAGAAAATAGAAGATTTCGAAATGTGGTGCTACAGAAGAATGCTGAAGATTAGATGGGTAGATCACATAACTAATGAGGAGGTATTGAATAGAATTGGGGAGAAGAGGAGTTTGTGGCACAATTTGACCAGAAGAAGGGATCGGTTGGTAGGACATGTTCTGAGGCATCAAGGGATCACAAATTTAGTACTGGAGGGCAGCGTGGAGGGTAAAAATTGTAGAGGGAGACCAAGAGATGAATACACTAAGCAAATTGAGAAGGGTGTAGGCTGCAGTAGGTACTGGGAGATGAAGAAGCTTGCACAGGATAGAGTAGCATGGAGAGTTGCTTCAAACCAGTCTCAGGACTGAAGGCCACAAGAACAACAATGCTACTCTGTGTTTAGTCTGCCGCGGTATCGCGATTATGCTGTTATCCTCTCTCTCCGCGAGTGGCAGCAGCGGTGCGTATCGATATTCGCACCTTGAACTATCTTTGGCCTGGCGCTTATAGTTTCCAGCTGGGCTGTGTGCGAGCAGTTGGTCGGTTGGCGTGGAACAGCGAGGAAATCTCCACGGCGCGTAGTTTGGCCGGGGCCGCTGGCGGCGTCCACGCGCGGTCGCAGTGTGTGGCGCTGTTCCCATTGCTACGAGGTCCGTGGCTCACCGATCCTGGACACGAAAGTTGAATTTTGACTTAATCTACCAGCAAGTCACGACTTTTCACATTGTGTCCTTTGGAGTTCGCTGTTGGCTGTTGGGAAATTCCCGCAAGCAAAAACCTGTCTTTACAAGTTGGCAAATTTTAGGCACCCTGCGGTGGAGGTTAACTGTACTTGGTTATTTTGAATTGCGGTGCACCAGTGGAATCTTCTGCCTTGTGGCCGTTAACATTCCGGTTACCTGCCCTGGCCGTTGACGTAAATTCGGGCAGTGTATTTTCCTCCTCGTGTTGTCGCTGTCCAGCACGATGTGTAGTTTGACAGCTCAATGTATAATTCGTTGTGGGCGCCAATACTTTCTACGTAGTCCCTTTGAACCCCCTGTTGTGTTGTGGTCGGGTGGAGCGGAAGCTATCTTGTCGGTGGGTCCGTTGACTGTCTGTCGGTTGGGTTGTTGTCGGATTGAGAATGGTTGGGACAACTGCCTGTCTCGCCTAAGCGAGCGTTAGTGTTTGAATTCCAGGCCGACCTTCGGAAACTTCTGAGCGCCGTTTGGTGTACTGCCTTTTCTTATTTGTTCTTGTTGTTTGTATTTGTATGGCTTCTAGCCGATTTTTGAATTAAGGTTGTGTTGCCCTTAAGGCTTAAGATTGTTTGGGCCTTCAGCCTAATTTAAAGAACTGTTTTAAGGTAAATTTATTTTGGTTAGAGTGTTAAGTGATGGGGCTTCAACCGATTTTTAAATTAAAGTTGTTTTGCTCTTAAGGTGTCAGATTGTTTGGGACTTCAGCCTAATTAAAGAACTGTTTTAAGATAAGGCCTTTTAAATTTCTGATTTTCGTTTGAGTCTTAAGTTATTGGCTTTCAGCCGATTTCAAATCAAAATGGTCTTCCCCTTAAGGCATGAGGTTGTATAGCGCATTCAGCCGGTAATTAAGTTCCACAAATTAATGCTGTATTTTTTTAATTTTCTTGGCTCTTGTAATGATTGGTCAAATAAATAAAGTTGTATGTTCGAGTGTAACTGAGAGCCGCTTAGTTTGGCCCCTTTCCACAATTTCAACTACCTGTCCTGTCCTGCAGGTTTAGCAGGGCGTCTCAATTTTGTCACAGAACAGTAGAAACAGGTTATAGTGAAGTGGAAACAATGTAAAAAATACATAACGTAAACAATTGCAACATCCATAATGGTATACAAAAATTTTCCTTGTTTTTCTTTTTTTTTCAACTTAACTGATTTGCACACCCATTCTGGTAACTGGTTAAGGTGCTCAGTATGGGGTGTGACCTACTCTGGTACCAACACAGGCCTGACAACGGCGGAACATGCTGTGACTAATGTCATCAGTCTCATATTGAGACAGTAACGCCCATTCTTCCTGCAGCGCTGCTCGTAGGTCTTGGAGAGCGGTTGGTCAACACCGACATCGATGCAACCCGTCTTCCAAGTGCATCCCACACATGCTCGATGGAATTTAAGTCGGGAGAGCGAGCAGGCTACGCCATGCGTCCAATATCTTCTGTTTCCAAAAAAACAACAACCACCTGTGCCCTATGAGGTCGAACGTTATCCTCCATCAATACAAAGTATAAGACCACAGCGCCTCGCAACAACCGTTGACATCGAAATAAGTGTCCAAGGAATAGAAAAGCGACTGAAATCACTCAACAGAGGAAAGTCCACTGGACCTCACGGGATACCAATTCGATTCTACACAGAGTACGCAAAATAACTTGCCCCATTCTAACAGCCGTGTACCGCAAATCTCTAGAGGAACGGAAGGTTCCAAATGATTGGAAAAGAGCACAGGTAGTCCCACTTTTAAAGAAGGGTCATCGAGCAGATGCGCAAAACTATAGGCCTATATCTCTGACATCGATCTGTTGTAGAATTTTAGAACGTGTTTTTTGCTCGCGTATCATGTCATTTCTGGAAACCCAGAATCTACTCTGTAAGAATCAACATCGATTCCGGAAACAGTGATCGTGTGAGACCCAGCTCGCATTATTTGTTCATGAGACCCAGAAAATATTAGATACAGGCTCCCAGGTAGAGGCCATTTTCCTTGACTTCCGGAAGGCGTTCGATACAGTTCCGCACCGTCGCCTGATAAACAAAGTAAGAGCCTACGGAATATCAGACCAGCTGTGTGGCTGGATTGAAGAGTTTTTAGCAAACAGAACACAGCATGTTGTTCTCAATGGAGAGACGTCTACAGACGTTAAAGTAACCTCTGGCGTGCCACAGGGGAGTGTTACGGGACCATTGCTTTTCACAATATATATAAATGACCTAGTAGATAGTGTCGGAAGTTCCATGCGGCTTTTCGCGGATGATGCTGTAGTATACAGAGAAGTTGCAGCATTAGATAATTGCAGCGAAATACAGGAAGATCTGCAGCGGATAGGCACTTGGTGCAGGGAGTGGCAACTGACCCTAACATAGACAAATGTAATGTAGTGCGAATACATAGAAAGAAGGATCCTTTATTGTATGATTACATGATAGCGGAACAAACACTGGTAGCAGTTACTTCTGTAAAATATCTGGGAGTATGCGTGCGGAACGATTTGAAGTGGAATGATCGTATAAAATTAATTGTTGGTAAGGCGGGTACCAGGTTGAGATTCATTGGGAGAGTCCTTAGAAAATGTAGTCCATCAACAAAGGAGGTGGCTTACAAAACACTCGTTCGACCTATACTTGAGTATTGCGCATCAGTGTGGGATCCGTACCAGGTCGGGTTGACAGAGGAGATAGAGAAGATCCAAAGAAGAGCGGCGCGGTTCGTCACAGGGTTATTTGGTAAGGGTGATAGCGTTACGGAGCTGTATAGCAAACTCAAGTTGCAGACTCTTCAAGAGAGGCGCCCTGCGTCGCGGTGTAGCTTGCTGTCCACGTTTCGAGAGGGCGCGTTTCTGGATGAAGTATCGAATATATTGCTTTCCCCTACTTATTCCTCCCGAGGAGATCAGTAATGTAAAATTAGAGAGATTCGAGCGCGCACGGACGCTTTCTGGCAGTCGTTCTTCCCACGAACCATATGCGAGTGGAACAGGAAAGGGAGGTAATGACAGTGGCACGTAAAGTGCCCTCCGCCACATACCGTTGGGTGGCCTGCGGAGTATAAATGTAGATGTAAAACCGCTCATGAGGTCCTAAGATCTCGTCACGATACGTGACAGCAGTTAAACTTTGCCGATACACCTGTACAGTTTCATACAGAGGTGTTCGAGTGGCCAACATAATCAGCGCCGACACTATTAGGTATCCTCCTCGATATCGGTCTCTTTCTACAATGTGTGTGTTCCTAAATATCGTTCTGCGTGCTTTCCCAGATGCGAATCCGTCGAGAATCACTCTCCAGACCAAATCGGGACTCGGCTGTGAAAAGAGCAATGGCCAACCGTTCGACCGCCCAGGTGGCATGTTGACAGCTCCACTCTAGACATTCCCTCCTGGAACGACACGCCAGAGGCACGCATACAACAGGTCTGCCATTCCGCTGAAGCCTTCTGAACATCTTCTGCCTCGATACAGCACGTCCAGGGGGTGTTGCGAGGTCAGATGCCAGTTGCAGAGCAGTACCGTCGTGCCCTGACAGCCAAACAACAGTCGTCTCTTTCTGAGGTCACAAGTGGTTGTTCCCGTCCTGATCTCCAGGACACAGTTTCGGCCTCTATAAACTGTCCCCTCATCTGAGAAACAACAGAACGATTCGCATTAAGCCATCAGGCCACATTATTTTACGACTCTCCTGCTTCCATTCATCCTATGACTCTCCACTGCAGAGAGTCTGGTAGGCGTCTCTTGACTGTACCGTACTGCACCGTCTGTGACTGTGTACACAGCGGTTGTCGATGTGGGACTACTCTGCATACACCACCCCGCTTGATAGTGACCATGGTGTCATTGTTGCCTTGGTTCTCTGTTGATCGGAAAGCCATCTTCCGTGCAGAACACGATCGTAAGAGATCTGTTGATAGTTTGTATGATTATATCGTGGATTAGACGTAGCCTGGGTAAATAGCAGTTTGTTTGGACAACACGGTTGTGGGGAAATAACGATTGGTATAAATTAACTGAGTATTAAGAAAACATAATTGCAATTTTGTATTTATTTAGTGCCGACCGGTTTCAGCCCATCGCAGGGGCCACGTTCAGGACGAACATATGGTCGACCGCTGGAGGCGTCAGTCTGCTGCCACACCTCGGTAGACGTGACGCCACCACCAGTACACCATATGTTAGCCTCTGCGATGGGCTGAAATCGGTCGGCACTAAATAAATAAAAAATCGCGATTAAGACTGTTCTCTTAATACTGAGTTAAATAGCAGTTTGTTACTTTAATTTTGCTCACCAGTGTATATGGAAGGATGAGTAATATGGTCCAAAGTATCCGGACATTTACAAGTGGGCATTAGTGTGGGGTGTGTCCAGCCTTCGCCTTTATGGCGACTTGAACTGTGCTGGGTACACTTTGAGTGAGGTGTCCGAATGTCTGCGGAGGGACTGCAGCACATTCTTCCACAAGGGCCGGTATCAGACGAGGTACTGACGTTGGACTCTCGCCTCTGGAGCGACCACTGCAACACAGACGCTCCTTAACGTCACGCTGATACAAACCGTTGTCGTCTCCGAACTGTTCCTCTACTGTACGCAGTATGTTCTCCTATCCTTCAACATTTAACGTTTTCTTAAACGAAATAAGAGGACCACACCCTAACCACGAAAGATACTCACCCACACGATAAACCGCCTCATTCGTGCTTCTCTGTTGGCACTACACATTATGGCAACTAACATTCGTCCAATGAAACCCTTCTGTTGGATTGCGACAGGGTACAACGTGATGCATCATCCCAAATGAATCGTTTCCAGTCATTCACTGTCCACTGCAGTCTTTTTTTTTCTTTTTTCTTTTTCACCACCTCAGGCGTGGCTCAGTAATGACTACAGAAGTGTGTCACTTATGTGGATCTGTTGGACCATTGCACTCCAAACTTTTGAGACATATCTGCAGTCACTGAGCCAGCTGGACAGCTGGTAGCACTTTGAAACTCAGGAGTGATTCCTTCTGGCGATTTTCCTTCGATTTTTTTGCAACCACTCTTCGCAGTGGTGTACGGTCTCTGTACGTCAGTACAAGGTGTCTGCCCGGCCTCGGTTTAGTTATGGCCGTTCCTTCGCGTTTTTCGCGTTTCCACTTGACATACACATCGCCTACAGTCAACTTGGGCACCTTTAGAATCGTTGAAGTGTGCCTGATGCATTTGTTACTCAGGTGACATCCAATGTCTAATCACCGCTGGAGGGCGCTGAGTGACCCATTCTGCTGTCACTGCTTCACTACTCACAACACAGTACTCCCCGCCCCCTCTCACACTGGTGAAGACACTTCTTGAGACATCTGGCGGTGAATTGCGCATTCCATATGAGGGGGACATTTTGTGTCAGATACTCTATGTATATGAGGGTGTAGTTTTAATAACTACCTTCTTGGTTTTTAAACCAAGGTTTTTAAACCTTCTATGGCCTTACACTGTGTTAACGTACATGTCAGTACCCTTTTCCTCACATTTCTTCACTAATTTTCAAAACATGTAACTTAAATCTCCTTCAACTCGACTACAAAACTTGATCATCAACAGACAGTAAATTACACTTCCAACAAACTGGTATAGACAGACACCTAAACAGGTTGAGTCAGGCGCTGCGGTCGGTAATGCCTATATAACACATAAAGTGTTTGGCGCAGTTGTTAGATCGATTACTGTGGCTACAATGGCAGCTTATCAAGATTTAAGTGAGTTTGAAGTTACAGTCGGCGCACGAGCGATGAGACACAGCATCTACGAGGTAGCGATAAAGTGGCAAATTTCCCGTGCGACCATTTCACGAGTGTACCGTGAATACCAAGGATCCGGTAAAACATCAAAATTCTGACGCCGCTGCGTCTTGCAAGAACGGGACCAACGACGACTGAAGGGAATCGTTCAACGTGACTGAAGTACAGCCCTTCCGCAAATTGCTACAGATTTCAACGCTGGGCCATCAACTGCCAGTGGGCGACCCACTCAATGAAAGATCAACGATATGGTCTTTCGGAGCCGAAGACCCCTTCGTGTACCCTTGATGACTGCACAACACAAAACTTTACGCCTTGCCTGGGCCCTTCAACACCGACGCCATGTTGCCTGGTCGGACGAGCGGATGGACGTGCACAGATATGGAGATAACCTCGTGAATCCATGGACCCTGCATGTCACCAGGGGACTGTTGGTGGAGGCTCTGTAATGGTGTGGGGCGTGTGGAGACATAACTTCATGAATCCAAGGACCCTGCATGTCAGCTGGGGACTGTTCAAGCTGGTGGAGGCTCTGTAATGGTGTGGGGCGTGTGCAGACATAACCTCATGAATCCAAGGACCCTGCATGTCAGCAGGGGACTGTTGAAGCTGGTGGAGGCTCTGTAATGGTGTGGGGCGTGTGCAGACATAACCTCATGAATCCATGGACCCTGCATGTCAGCAGGGGACTGTTGGTGGAGGCTCTGTAATGGTGTGGGGCGTGTGCAGACATAACTTCATGAATCCAAGGACCCTGCATGTCAGCTGGACTGTTCAAGCTGGTGGAGGCTCTGTAATGATGTGGGGCGTGGGCAGGTTGAGTGTTATGGGATCCCAATACGTCTAGATACGACACTGACAGACGACATGCACATGAGCGTCCTGTCTGATCACCTGCATCCATTCATATCCATTGTGCGTTCCGATAGACAATTCCTGCAGGACAATGCTACACCCCAGCTAATGAGCGCCTCCAGGAACTCTCTTCTGAGTTTAAACACTTCCGCTGGCCACCAAACTCCCCAGACATGAACACTATTGAGCGTATCTGGGATGCCTTGCAACGTGCTGTTCAGAAGAGGTCTCCAAACCCTCGCTCTCTTATGGATTTATGGACAGCCCTGCAGGGTTTTTGGCGTCAGTTCCCCACAGCACTGCTTCAGACAGTAGTCGAGTCCATGCCACGTCCTGTTGTGGCATTTCTGCGTGCTCGCTGGAGCTCTGCACGGTATTGGGCACGTGTATCAGTTTCTTTGGCTCTTCAGTGTATATAAATGGTCAACTCCTAATCACAGCCGGCCGGAGTGGCCGAGCGGTTCTAGGCCCCTCCAGTCTGGAGCCGCGCGTCCGCTACGGTCGCAGGTTCGAATCCAGGCTCGGGCATGTCCTTAGGTTAGTTAGGTTTAAATAGTTCTAAGTTCTAGGAGACTTATGACCTCAGCAGTTGAGTCCCATAGTGCTCAGAGCCATTTTCCTAATCACAGTCTATGCTCTGACATTTCTTCCTGCAGTTTATACGTACCTTATCAATATATGTATTCTTTTAACTACATGGGAGAGATGCAGACTCTTGCTAATTGTAGTCTGACAGACAGTTACCAATGTTTGCTTTACTTTGATTATCGTGAATGGCGAGACTGGCTGGTAAAACCCTAGCCTGGCTTTGCTCAACTGTATCACTGGGAGTAACGGATCAAACCGTAACCCGTACAGTGACGCAGTGTTATAATTCCGGGCCACTATAACAGCAACATGTGAGTCAGTAAATGTGCCACAGTAGAGTGTGCACAGAGGAACTAGGGTCATATCTACGAACACGGCGTGGCAGGGAGAGGAGGGGACAGTCGTAGTGGTGGAGGTTACATTGCAAGTGAACGCTGAGGGGTAGGGGGCCGGGGAAGGGGGTGCAGTTTAACAGCTAGAGACTACTCAACGCCCAACTTGTAAGTTGTAGCTAGCGAGTCTCCAACCGAACACCTTTGTTGGCTATGCCAGTGCGACCAATAATTTTACAAATGGACCATCTATTATTAAAAACCGAATGTGTTACACGATTGCTCTGAAATCGCAAAAGAATGAGCAATTTACGTGCGCCTGACTTGTTAACCTCTTTTCTTTCAGGTAGGTTACATGAGTGACGAATTTTGAGTAACACTGGCACTTCTTTAACCATGTTAAAATTTTCTGCTTTCGCCGAAGCCCGGTGGTTTACACAATTTCGCCTTCCTAACATGCTAATGCAGTTGCAGCTGCAATAAAATACTGAAGCTACATATCACGTGATGCTAAAGGCGATATTATCTGTGGCTGGTGAAATTGTTCTTGATTACAAGTTATGAACTTGTTGATATGAAATTGGAATATAAATTTTATTTTCCTTAGCCCCTTCTTTTCTGTTAAAATTGTTGTGGTGTTTCTAACTCTGTGTCCTCTCTGCACGCACAGACCAGACAACACGTTGCCTGGGCTAAAACGCTGGTCTCAGTTTCATTGCACACTCTCCAGTTTGAAAAGCACTTCCCAAGTGACAGCTCCTTTTATGAAACATCCTGGCAGATTAAAACTGTGCGCCGGACCGAGACTCGAACTCGGGACCTTTGACTTTCGCGGACAAGTGCTGTTACAACTGAGCTACCCAAGCACGACTCACGCCCCGTCCTCACAGCTTTACTTCTGCCAGTATCTCGTCTCCTACCTTCCAAACTTTACAGAAGCTCTCCTGCGAACCCTGCAGAACTAGCACTCCTGAAAGAAAGGAGATCTTCTGTAAAGTTTGGAAGGTAGGAGACGAGATACTGGCAGAAGTAAAGCTGTGAGGACGGGGCGTGAGTCGTGCTTGGGTCGCTCAGTTGGTAGAGCACTTGCCCGCGAAAGGCAAAGGTCCCGAGTTCGAGTCTCGGTCCGGCACACACTTTTAATCTGCCAGGAAGTTTCACATCAGCGCACACTCCGCTGCAGAGTGAAAATCTCAGTCTGGAAGCTCCTTTTACGTTCAGCTAAGGGAGTGTTGATGCGTGTTTTCATGATTTCAATGTACACTTGGCCACAGTTCCACGGAATTTCTTGCCTACCATCTGTTGTAAGTGGATGGCGTCCATTCTTTGCAGTTCTCAGACATTCTTTCGTTTTCCTGGTCGGCTTAAAATCCTTTGAACTGGAGGGCTTTTCTTACGCAGTCCTTAACATTATTAATAAAAGGGAGGAAAAATCCTCCCTGTACACATCTACTATTATTTATCACTCCTGGAATTGTCTTTACTGTCCACAGTGCTTGTTTCCACCTCCTCAAGTGAATAACTGTTTTGCTTAAATGTGTATGTGTCTAGTGTTACTGTGGCTCGTTGGATGTCGTTGTTGGATGCACAGGCAGCGCACGCTAAGCGCGGCCGGGGGGAGGACCTGAAGAGCCTGCCCCCAGGGAAGGACCCCGGCGTGGGTCTGCTGGTGATGGCCGACCCGCCGCCGCTGCCCGTGGAGGCGCCACCGGCGCAGCCCGCGCCCGACCACGAGACCACCATGCCCACATGGCTGCCCGTCGCAATCGGAGCCTCAGTGAGTACCACACGTGATGTACCATGTGGAGCGTATTAGGCTCTGAAATTAAACCATAAATTATGTTTAGGGTTCGGCACGTACTATACAGGGTGTATCAAAAAGACTCATCCGATTTTAAAAAAGCATAACTTATATTATTTGAGATACGTGCATGGACAACATACTGTCGGGAGGAGCAAACTCTTGAGTCATACAATGAAGGCTTTCACGACCGGATGGTACTGTTGTTGATAATTCTTCCGAGTTATATGGCCGTGGTCCATGGAATTCTTCTATTCCTAACGTTTCGTCCAACACTACGTTGGACATCTTCAGAGTTGTGGCTGGTCCTGCTGAGTCCTGCCGATTGACGAGTCGGGCGTTGGAGAGCGGCCTAAATACCGAGGAAAGTGGGCGTGGTCTAGCTTGCACATAGTAGCAGAGAGAAAACTAGTCAAAGATAAAATGTAACTATCGATAATAGTCCGTCATAGATAAAAATCTCTTTTCGATTCTGTAACGCCACTGTACATATCTCGCTTAATTTCAAGGCCTCTTCTTTTCTATTAAAATTATCTTCAGTTTATAAATTTCAATAGCCTCCCTATACAGTTGTGGATAATAGTTCGTGGTGGCACTTAAAACTGTAGTTTCAGAAAACTTAACTACATGGTCACCTGACTGAAGTGCATGTTCCGCAACGGCCGATTTATCTATTTTTCCCAGTCGGCAAAGACTTTTATGCTCCTTTACCCTCGTATTCACACTTCTTTCCGTAGTACCAATATAGACCTTGCCACAAGTACACGGAATTTTATACACACCGCTAGATGACAATGGTGGCCTTCTATCTTTAAACAGAACGAAGTACTTGTCCTATTTTTCTGGTAGGTTTGAATACCAGTTTGACTTTATGTTTCAGCAAAATTCTAATAGAAAAGAAGAGGCCTTGAAATTAAGCGAGATATAGACAGTGGCGTAACAGAATCGAAAAGTGATTTTTATCTATGACGGACTATTATCGATAGTTACATTTTATCTTTGACTAGTTTTCTCTCTGCTACTATGTGCAAGCTAGACCACGCCCACTGTCCTCGGTATTTAGGCCGCCCTCCGACGCCCGACTCGTCAGTCGGCAGGACTCAACAGGACCAGCCATACCTCTGAGGATGTCCAACGTAGTATTGGACGAAACGTTAGGAATAGAAGAATTCCATGGACCACGGCCATATAACCCGGAAGAATTATCAACAACAGTCTCTTGAGTTTTATAACATTTTGAAGGTTCAGCCTCAGTTGCGCAAATTTTCTGGTCTTTACCAGGTTTCGGCTACATTAATCTAGCGTTCTTCAGAAGCATAAAGTTACTATAACATACCAGCGTAAGGTACAGTGAACATTAAAATTAAATCCTATAGTACCGTGGTACCATGTCACGGTACTATAGGTTTTAATTTTAATGTTCACTGTACCTTACGCTGGTATGTTATAGTAATTTTATGCTTCTAAAGAACGCTAGATTAATGTAGCCGAAACCTGGTAAAGACCAGAAAATTTGGGCAACTGAGGCTGATCCTTCGAAATATTACTCTTTCACAGTTGCTGATGGAGCTGCAATATGCTAAAAATTCTTGAGTTTTACACAGTTTCCACTAGGTAGCAGCAGTGTGCGCCCATTTATGTTCTAGTAAAAATGGTGTCGGGAGAACAGAAAGCGTTTTGTGTTCTACTTTTAGCGCAGTGCATGTCAGTGATAACTGTTCAGCGTCACTTTCGTACTACATATGATGTGGATCCTGCTACAGCACAGAGCATTAGACGATGGCACGAACAATACCGAGAAACAGGTTGTCTGTGTAAAGGCAAATGGCCGGTCTGTCCCAGAGCGTCTGACACAGACGTCGAACTTATCCGCCATAGTTTCACAAGGGGTGCGCAGAAACCCGTATGCCTTGCAGCTCCACAGCTCAACATGCCCCCGATGTCCGTCTGGCGGTGTTGCGTTGACGTTCACACACGAAACCGTACAAAATTCAGCTACTGCAGGCTCTTCGTGAAGGTGACAAACGGCAACGGGTGGACGTCTGTAATTTCGTTCTTGGCGAGATTGAGGGTGGCAGTTTTCGTCCACGCTTAGCGTTTAGTGATGAGGCGACATTCCATTTAAATGGAGAGCTGAGCTGTCATAATGTGAGAATATGGGGTACGGAACAACCACATGAAGTTTTATAACATGAGACGGACTCCAAAATTTAATTTGTCTTGAGCAGATTCACAGGGAAAGGTGAATGGTCCATCTTTCCTTGCCTGTTAAAGCAAGACATATCACGAGATGGAGAGAACTATTTTTTCCCGCAGTTCTAGACTGATTCGAACGACTTCATTTACCAACAGGATGGGGCACCACCGCACTGGCGTCTGGAAGTGCGGGAATTTTTAAACCAAAGGTAGTACACCACCAGCCACAGACAAGAGGATTGCTATGCACCACCGCCTCTGGCAGACATTCATGGTCTGAAGATGATCTGATATAAAGATCGATACCGGTCACCATTGAAAAAGTGAAGCGATCAAGACTGATTCTAGTTTATTTATAATAATAACAGATCGCTGACCGGCCAGAGTGTCCGAGCGGTTCTAGGCGCTACAGTCTGGTACCGCGCGACCGCTACGGTCGCAGGTTCGAATCCTGCCTCGGGCATGGATGTGTGTGATGTCCTGAGGTTAGTTGGGTTTAAGTAGTTCTAAGTTCTAGGGAACTGATGACGTCAGCAGTTAAGTCCCATAGTGCTCAGAGCCATTTGAACCATTTTTGAACAGATCGCTGTTTTTCCTATAGAAGATTACTGAACGATGGATCGGTCGCACTGAACCAAATGATTCAGCCTTACTTTACTGGTCTCCGAGGTCACCGGACCTGATTATAAGTGATTATTCCTTGCGGAGGTTTATAAAAGACCCTGTTTATGTCCCTTGGTTACCAACAATGAATGAACTGAGACATCACATAACAGAAGCTGTGGAAACTGTAACTCAAGATATGCTCAATGCAGTGTGGGAAGAATTTTAATACTGCATTGACATACGCCATGCATATCAAGGGGGGCGTAATGAACACCGATTAAAAGGTATGAAAAGAAACTTTTTGATTTTCCTGTTCATCAAAAAACAAAATTCATTGTATATGTTTATTAGTTTCACAAATATAGACATGCCAAATCGGATGATCCTTTTTGAGACAACCTGTATAATAAATACTTTATTCCAGTCTGCTACCTGATCCAATTCTTTGCACGTTTTGCCATTCATTCCCAACATGTGTCTCTGCATTGCTTGCTGAGCAACCGTTCTAGAATGGTCTCTCGGTCGAAAATCCATGTTTCACTGCCATAAGAAAAAACCGCATTGATTTTTAACATTCTGTATCAGATGCACTAGAAGATTCGTTTTGGAAACGCTATTTAGAGTAGCAATAGCACTCCAGGCCAATTCACCACATCTTTCAAAGCACAAAATTATTCCCACCTTAGGTAACGTCACGCTAGTTGTAACACTGCCTCTAGCCCAGACAATGACCCCAGGTGGGTGAAGAAAAGAATTCTGTGTTGAGTGGTCTACTGAAGGCGTGCACCTTTCTGTCCCAATGTGAGCAATGGTCTTATGCTAGGTACCTGACTCCATGTCCATTACGTGAAACTGTGATGGACTTGTATTTGTTGACAAATCAGTTCCCAACAGGTATAAAACTGGATGTCACTGACAAGGCAAAGCAGTCATCTCCAGTCCCTATCGGCTAGAATATTTTTATAACAATTGTCCTCATGTGGTTGGAAGTGGTGGACTATTCTGCAGACTCAATGCAGGGTCCACATCAATATAGCAAAATATTGAGCAACTTTATTCGTAGTGTTGTCACAGGCACTTCCCAACACCATAGCTCATTTCTGTTATTGTCTTGTCTCCAAGTCGACTTATGCTACTGCGCTGACTCTGTAAAACCGAGAGGGAAATACACGTCACTTTTCCGTCATGACTGACGTCAGCGGCTCACGGTTTGTACAACCACCTGAAAGCAGTCCTACGCTATTTACCGCTCCTCAAAGGGCCTAGTGTGCTATTTTCGGTAGATGACTAAGGTAAGATGTTCCTGAATGATCTTTACAACTTTAACGACGTATATTTCAAAAAATGGCATAATTAGAAAGGTGCGGTTTGCAGTTTCATGTTCACACACACCTTGAGTTTTTTGTTTTGTTTTTGCAGGTAAGTTATTGACGAAAACAGCCAGCTCTCACCATACCGTACAGCGTGTGGAATGGTTGATAGAGACCAAGATCGAGATGTGGAATGGGTACAACAAGTATTTACTCAGAGCCCAACAAAATCGATCCCTCGATAGCTGCAGCTACCATAGGGTCCTCATAAGAGACTGAAGCTCCATGCCTATTGGATGCAGCTGCTACATGCAATTCAACCTGATGACAGGCCAAAGCGCAGAGTATCTGCAGTTGAGATTCTGAGTCGCATCGACAAGGACCTAGACTATCCAAACAAGATGGATGTTGACGGACGAATCTTTCTTTCAGGTGTCCAGGAAGGTAAACAGACGCAATGTGAGGATCTAGAGCTGTAAGAACCCCGACTTTAGTATGGAAACTGTGCGGGAGAATTCAAAGGTAAACATGTGGTGTGGTCTGCTTCACGACCGTGCGGTGGAACCATTTTACTGTGCAGAGGCGTCTGTAGCCTGGGCATGCTGGGACAGTTTGCATTTCCACAGTCGATGCACTGCAATCTGGCACCATGCTGCAGCAGTTGATGCCCCTACTTACTGGGGCTCTATCGTTAGGAAGGCTTTGGACACCACGTTTCCAGGTCGCTGGATTAGTAGAGGAGGACCCATTCCTGGCCTCCAAAGTCTCCCAGATGTAACCCCACTAGATTTTTTTTTCTTTGGCGCTTTGTGAAGGATTTCATCTGCCATACTCACTGCTGTCCTTACAGAACTGTCAGCTCACATGAGGGCAGCAATTGTACCCGTTAGTAAGGACATGCTAGGCTGGACATGGGAGAAACTGGAATATCCCTTATATATCCTGCACGCTACAGATGATACAGACATTGAACTCTGTTAAACGGCTAGTAAAACTTTAGGCGTGTGTGAACATTATGCCGCAAACCTCTCCTTTCTACCTATCCCCGTTTCTGAAATGTACGCAATCAAAATTGAAAAGTTCATTTTGGAACAGGCTGTATTTTGTCTGGTGAGATAATGTAAATAACTCGCTTCCTGGAGAAGGTGGCTAAACGGCGTGGTGTTTGGTGCGCAGGCGCTGGTGGTGATAGTGGTGGTCTCCGTGTCGGCGGCGATGCTGGCGCGGGGGCGGCGCCGCTACGTGGCGGGGGCGGCTGGGGGCGGACCGTCGGCGGGGGCGGGAACCATGGAGCTGCGCTCCATCAGCCCCCACAGCGGCGCGTGCAGCATGGCGGCGGACCCCATGGCGGCAGCTCCCACCACCACAGGTACGTCCGCCAAAATTCTCTCTGCACAAAGGTACAACTGATTCAGCATAAAATCTCCTACAAGCAGACGGACGAAACTATTTGCTTGGCATTGATAGAATGTATATTTTTGGTTGCAAATAAACTTAGTAACGTCATCCATCATCGACTACTTTGCGTTGACTGCAGCTCCTACAGAGCGTGTATTTTGGTGGCTTACGAAAAGTTTTCACATCTATAAACTGAAAAAATACACTGAGGCGACAAACGTCACGGCATACCTCCTAATACCGTGTCGGATCTCCAATGGCCCGGCACAGTACAGTAACTCAACTTGGCACAGGTTCAACAAGTTGTTCCAAGTCCGTTTCAGAATATTGAGCCATGCTGCATCTACATACAGGGTGTTTCAAAAATGACCGGTATATTTGAAACGGCAATAAAAACTAAACGAGCAGCGATAGAAATACACCGTTTGTTGCAATATGCTTGGGACAACAGTACATTTTCAGGCGGACAAACTTTCGAAATTACAGTAGTTACAATTTTCAACAACAGATGGCGCTGCAAGTGATGTGAAAGATATAGAAGACAACGCAGTCTGTGGGTGCGCCATTCTGTACGTCGTCTTTCTGCTGTAAGCGTGTGCTGTTCACAACGTGCAAGTGTGCTGTAGACAACATGGTTTATTCCTTAGAACAGAGGATTTTTCTGGTGTTGGAATTCCACCGCCTAGAACACAGTGTTGTTGCAACAAGACGAAGTTTTCAACGGAGGTTTAATGTAACCAAAGGACCGAAAAGCGATTCAATAAAGGATCTGTTTGAAAAATTTCAACGGACTGGGAACGTGACGGATGAACGTGCTGGACGTGACGGATGAACGTGCTGGAAAGGTAGGGCGACCGCGTACAGCAACCACAGAGGGCAACGCGCAGCTAGCGCAGCAGGTGATCCGACAGCGGCCTCGGGTTTCCGTTCGCCGTGTTGCAGCTGCGGTCCAAATGACGCCAACGTCCACGTATCGTCTCGTGCGCCAGAGTTAACACCTCTATCCGTACAAAATTCAAACGCGGCAACCCCTCAGCGCCGCTACCATTGCTGCACGAGAGACATTCGCTAACGATATAGTGCACAGGATTGATGACGGCGATATGCATGTGGGCAGCATTTGGTTTACTGACGAAGCTTATTTTTACCTGGACGGCTTCGTCAATAAACAGAACTGGCGCATATGGGGAACCGAAAAGCCCCATGTTGCAGTCCCATCGTCCCTGCATCCTCAAAAAGTACTGGTCTGGGCCGCCATTTCTTCCAAAGGAATCACTGGCCCATTTTTCGGATCCGAAACGATTACTGCATCACGCTATCTGGACATTCTTCGTGAATTTGTGGCGGTACAAACTGCCTTAGACGACACTGCGAACACCTCGTGGTTTATGCAAGATGGTGGCCGGCCACATCGCACGGCCGACGTCTTTAATTTCCTGAATGAATATTTCGATGATCGTGTGATTGCTTTGGGCTATCCGAAACATACAGGAGGCGGCGTGGATTGGCCTCCCTATTCGCCAGACATGAACCCCTGTGACTTCTTTCTGTGGGGACACTTGAAAGACCAGGTGTACCGCCAGAATCCAGAAACAATTGAACAGCTGAAGCAGTACATCTCATCTGCATGTGAAGCCATTCCGCCAGACACGTTGTCAAAGGTTTCGGGTAATTTCATTCAGAGACTACGCCATATTATTGCTACGCATGGTGGATATGTGGAAAATATCGTACTATAGAGTTTCCCAGACCGCAGCGCCTTCTGTTGTTGAAAATTGTAACTACTGTAATTTCGAAAGTTTGTCTGCCTGAAAATGTACTGTTGCCCAAGCATATTGCAACAAACGGTGTATTTCTATCGCTGCTCGTTTAGTTTTTATTGCCGTTTCAAATATACCGGTCATTTTTGAAACACCCTGTAACTGCGAAAGTGTTGTCAGTGCAGAATTTCGTGCACGAACTGACCTCTGGATTGTGGCCCATAAACGTTCGCTGGGATTCATATCTGACCATCTGGTGGGAAAATGATTTGCTCGAACTCACCAGAATCTTCTTCAAACCAGTTGCGAACAACTGTGACGCAGCAACACGACGCGATGTCATCCATAAGTATTCCACCTGCAAATGCCTTTCAAATAGCCGAAAATAACTATTTCATATCTAAGATCGGTTCACTTGCACCAGAAGCCACACCATTATGGAGCCACCACCAGACTGCACAGTTGTTGACAACTTCGGTCCATTGCTTCGGGGGGATCTGCACCCCACCCGACCCCTACCCCCCGCCTCTTACCAACTGAAATCGGGACTCATCTGACCAGGCCACGGTTTTCCGGTCGTCTAGGATCCAACCGATATGGTCGGGAGACCGGAAGAGGCGCTGCAGGGGACATGCTGTTAGCATCTACATCTACATCTACATTTATACTCCGCAAGCCACCCAACGGTGTGTGGCGGAGGGCACTTTACGTGCCACTGTCATTACCTCCCTTTCCTGTTCCAGTCGCGTATGGTTCGTGGGAAGAACGACTGCCGGAAAGACTCCGTGCGCGCTCGAATCTCTCTAATTTTAGATTACTGATCTCCTCGGGAGGTATAAGTAGGGGAAAGCAATATATTCGGTACCTCTTCCAGAAACGCACCCTCTCGAAAACTGGACAGCAAGCTACACCGCGACGCAGGATGCCTCTCTTGAAGAGTCTCCAACTTGAGTTTGCTATACATCTCCGTAACGCTATCACGCTTACCAAATAACTCTGTGACGAACCGCGCCGCTCTTCTTTGGATCTTCTCTATCTCCTCTGTCAACCCGACCTGTTACGGATCCCACACTCAAGTATCGGTCGAACGAGTGTTTTGTAAGCCACCTCCTTTGTTGATGGACTACATTTTGTAAGGACTCTCCCAATGAATCTCAACCTAATACCCGCCTTACCAACAATTAATTTTATATGATCATTACACTTCAAATCGTTCCGCACGCATACTCCCAGATATTTGACAGAAGTAACTGCTATCAGTGTTTGCTCCGCTATCATATAATCATACAATGAAGGATCCTTCTTTCTACGTATTCGCAATACATTACATTTGTCTATGTTAAGGGTCAGTTGCCACTCCCTGCACCAAGTGCCTATCCGCTGCAGATCTTCCTGCATTTCGCTACAATTTTCTAATGCTGCAACTTCTCTGTATACTACAGCATCATCCGCGAAAAGCCGCATGGAACTTCCGACACTATCTACTAGGTCATTTATATATATTGTGAAAAGCAATGGTCCCATAACACTCCCCTGTGGCACGCCAGAGGTTACTTTAACGTCTGTAGACGTCTCTCCATTGATAACAACATGCTGTGTTCTGTTTGCCAAAAACTCTTCAATCCAGCCACACAGGTGGTCTGATATTCCGTAGGCTCTTACTTTGTTTATCAGGCGACAGTGCGGAACTGTATGGAACGCCTTCCGGAAGTCAAGAAAAATAGCATCTACCTGGGAGCCTGTATCTAATATTTTCTGGGTCTCATGAACAAATAAAGCGAGTTGGGTCTCACACGATCGCTGTTTCCGGAATCCATGTTGATTCCTACATAGTAGATTCTGGGTTTCCAAAAACGACATGATACTCGAGCAAAAAACATGTTCTAAAATTCTACAACAGATCGACGTCAGAGATATCGGTCTATAGTTTTGCGCATCTGCTCGACGACCCTTCTTGAAGACTGGGACTACCTGTGCTCTTTTCCAATCATTTGGAACCTTCTGTTCCTCTAGAGACTTGCGGTACACGGCTGTTAGAAGGGGGGCAAGTTCTTTCGCGTACTCTGTGTAGAATCGAATTGGTATCCCGTCAGGTCCAGTGGACTTTCCTCTGTTGAGTGATTCCAGTTGCTTTTCTATTCCTTGGACACTTATTTCGATGTCAGGCACTCGATGCAAAGGCACTCGCGTCGGTCGTCTGCTGCCGTAGCCCATGAACGCCAAATTTTTACGCACTGTTCTAACGTGTACATTCGTCGTACGTCTCGCATTGATTTCTGCGGTTATTTCGCGCAGTGTTGCTTGTCTGTTATCACTTCCACACTAACGCCGCTGCTCTCGTTCGTTAAGAGAAAGGCGTCGGCCGCTGCGTTGTCCACGGTGAGAGGTAATGCCTGATATATGGCATGATGGATGAAGGGATGAAGTAGTGAAGGCAGCAGAGGATCAAGTAGGTAAAAAGACGAGGGCTAGTAGAAATCCTTGGGTAACAGAAGAAATATTGAATTTAATTGATGAAAGGAGAAAATATAAAACTGCAGTAAATGAAGCAGGCAAAAAGGAATACAAACGTCTCAAAAATGAGATCGACAGGAAGTGCAAAATGGCTAAGCAGGGATGGCTAGAGGACAAATGTAAGGATGTAGAGGCTTATCTCACTAGGGGTAAGATAGATACTGCCTACAGGAAAATTAAAGAGACTTTTGGAGATAAGAGAACCACTTGTATGAACATCAAGAGCTCAGATGGAAACCCAGTTCTAAGCAAAGAAGGGAAAGCAGAAAGGTGGAAGGAGTATATAGAGGGTCTATACAAGGACGATGCACTTGAGGACAATATTATGGAAATGGAAGAGGATGTAGATGAAGATGAAATGGGAGATACGATACTGCGTGAAGACTTTGACAGAGCACTGAAAGACCTGAGTCGAAACAAGGCCCCCGGAGTAGACAACATTCCATTGGAACTACTGACGGCCTTAGGAGAGCCAGTCCTGACAAAACTCTACAATCTGGTGAGCAAGATGTATGAAACAGGCGAAATACCCTCAGACTTCAAGAAGAATATAATAATTCCAATCCCAAAGAAAGCAGGTGTTGACAGATGTGAAAATTACCGAACAATCACTTTAATAAGCCACAGCTGCAAAGTACTGACACGAATTCTTTACAGACGAATGGAAGAACTAGTAGAAGCCGACGTCGGGGAAGATCAGTTTGGATTCCGTAGAAATACTGGAACACGTGAGGCAATACTGACCTTACGACTTATCTTAGAAGAAAGATTAAGGAAAGGCAAACCTACGTTTCTAGCATTTGTAGACTTAGAGAAAGCTTTTGACAATGTTGACTGGAATACTCTCTTTCAAATTCTAAAGGTGGCAGGGGTAAAATACAGGGAGCGAAAGGCTATTTACAATTTGTACAGAAACCAGATGGCAGTTATAAGAGTCGAAGGGCATGAAAAGGAAGCAGTGATTGGGAAGGGAGTGAGACAGGGTTGTAGCCTATCCCCGATGTTATTCAATCTGTATATTGAGCAAGCAGTAAAGGAAACAAAAGAAAAATTTGGAGTAGGTATTAATTCCATGGAGAAGAAATAAAAACTTTGAGGTTCGCCGATGACAGCAAAGGACTTGGAAGAGCAGTTGAACGGAATGGATGGTGTCTTGAAGGGAGGATATAAGATGAACATCAACAAAAGCAAAACGAGGATAATGGAATGTAGTCGAATTAAGTAGAGTGATGTTGAGGGTATTAAATTAGGAAATGAGACACTTAAAGTAGTAAAGGAGTTTTGCTATTTGGGGAGCAAAATAACTGATCATGGTCGAAGTAGAGAGGATATAAACTGTAGACTGGCAATGGCAAGGAAAGAGTTTCTGAAGAAGAGAAATTTGTTAACATCGAGTATAGACTTAAGTGTTAGGAAGTGATTTCTGAAAGTATTTGTATGGAGTGTAGCCATGTATGGAAGTGAAACATGGACGATAAATAGTTTGGACAAGGAGAGAATAGAAGCTTTTGAAATGTGGTGCTACAGAAGAATGCTGAAGATTAGATGGGTAGATCACATAACTAATGAGGAAGTATTGAATAGGATTTCGGAGAAGAGAAGTTTGTGGCACAACTTGACCAGAAGAAGGGATCGGTTGGTAGGACATGTTCTGAGGCATCAAGGGATCACCAATTTAGTATTGGAGGGCAGCGTGGAGGGTAAAAATCTTAGGGGGAGACCAAGAGGTGAATACACTAAGCAGATTCAGAAGGATGTAGGTTGCAGTAGGTACTGGGAGATGAAGAAGCTTGCACAGGATAGAGTAGCATGGAGAGCTGCATCAAACCAGTCTCAGGACTGAAGAGCACAACAACAACATGGCATTCTCGGTAAAATGTGGATCTCGGAATAATTAATTCCGTAGCGATTTCCGAAATCGATTCTCACATGCATCTTGTTGCGTCCAAAGGCTGCTAATTCCCGTTGTGTGGCCATAATCACTTCTGAAACCTGTTCACGTGAATCACCTGAATACAAATTATAGCTCCGTCAGTGCACTGCCCTTTTATACCTCGTGTACGCGGCATTACCGCCATTTGTATACGTGCACATCGTCGTCCCGTGACATTTGTCACTTCAGAGTAAAGAAGAAATAAAAGTCAGTGCAACATGAGTCTGATGTTAACGACGTTAATTTTTTGATTGTAGAGCAGGTAAACTTCGACACTAAATAGAGAAACTTAACAGGCCAAGTTTGAAAATAGACCTTAAAATTAATTATGGCAAGATAAAAAATTTATAATCAACACAACGAAAAATAAAATTGTAGGGCAGAGTGTTTATCTTGGAACAGTTTTCAGCCTTTCGCGTCTACCATTTCCTTATTCACCATTTCTTTATTCCATTTCGAAATGACAGCACTCACTTTAACCGAGCGAGGTGGCGCAGTGGTTAGACACTGGACTCGCATTCGGGAGGACGACGGTTCAATCCCGCGTCCGGCCATCCTGATTTAGGTTTTCCGTGATTTCCCTAAATCACTCCAGGCAAATGCCGGGATGGTTCCTCTGAAAGGGCACGGCCGACTTCCTTCCCCATCCTTCCCTAATCCGATGAGACCGATGACCACGCTGTCTGGTCTCCTTCCCCAAAACCAACCAACCAACCACTCACTTTATATGTACTGGAGCCTTTTTGTGAAATTACAAAAATTGTTCCATAAAAGTGAGGTTTCTCGAAATGTGAAAAACTGTTCCAAGATACAACATGATCATGTATCTAGAAACAAATGATCAAGTCTAATATAAACTGTATTTCATAGTCTGTGTGCTACATTATTACACTGAGGTAACAAAATTCATGGGATAGCGTTATACAGATGGCGAGAGTTTGGGTGCGGCAGTGCATAGCTGTCACTAGTACTCAAGCGATTCGTGTGAAAGGGTTTCCATCATGATTGTGGCCGTACGACGGAAATTAACAGACTCTGAAGGCGGAAAGGTACGTGGAGCTAGACACATGGGATATTCCATTTCGGAAATCGTTAGGCAATACATTGTTCCGAGATCCACAGTGTTAAGAGTGCGCCTAGAATACCAATTTCAGGCACTATCTTTCACCACCGACAACGCAGAGGTCGACGGCCTTCACTTAACGACCGAGAACAGCGACGTTTGCGTAGAGTTGTCAGTGCTAACAGACAAGCAACACTGCGTCCAATAACCACAGAAGCCAATGCGGGATGTACGGAGAACGTATCCGCTAGGACGGTGCGGCGACGTTTGGTGTTAGTGGGCTGTGGCAGCAGCCGGCGGACGCGTGTGCCTTTGCTAACAGCACGACACAGCATGCAGGGTCGTGACCAAATGGACTGGACCCTAGACCAAAGCAAAACCGTGACCTGGTCAGATGAGTCCCGATTTCATGTGGTAAGAGCTTTGGTACGGTACGTTTGGCGCAGACAGCACGAAACCATGAACACAAGTTGTCAACATGGCACTGTGCAAGCTGGTGGTCTTGTATTACATGTAATGGACTGGGTCCTCTGGTCATTGATTGGAAATGGTTATGTTCGGTTACCTATAGACCATTTACAGCTATTCCTGCACTTCCTTTTCCCAGACAACGATGGAATTTTTATCTATGACGTTGCGCAGTGTCACAAAGTCACAGTTGTTGTGCATGACTGGTTTGAAGATCATTCTGAACAGTTGGAGCGAATGATCTGGCACCCAGATCGCCCGACATGAATCCCATCGAACAGTTATGGGGCATAAAAGAGACGTAAGTTCCTGCACAGTACCCTACACCGGCAACACTTTTGTAGTTACGGACGGCCACAGAGGCAGCACAGCTGAGTATTTCTGTAGGAGACTTCCAACGATTTGCTGAGCCCATGCAGGTTCAGTTGCTGCACTACACTAGACAAAAGGAGATCCTGTGCGATATGATGAGTTATTCAATGACATTGGTCATCTCAGTGTACTCTACTGCAATACATTTAAATAGAAGATATTGTCAGCTAACAGAAGTCTCCATTTTAAAAGAGAGGAAAACTGGTAATACAGTAAAGAAACTCAGTTTATTTGAAAATATCACGTGTTTCATGCTAGAAGAGCGTCCGACGAAAGTATCGCTTAACTGTTCACACGTTATGTTACTGATTTTAAATATATACAGAACTTTACACGCCATAAAACGCTTTAATACGTCCTACAAAACTTAAATGTGTAGAACTAAAGACATTTACAATCTTATGCCTCACAGCGACAAAAACAGTAGAAGACAGTATACAATGCCGAAATCAGCTTATGACCATCTCTAGAGCGAGTTCCTTCATGCGATTCCAAAATCAGTCACTATACAGAAGTACCGACCGAAAAACATGATGTATTACTAGGTACACTACCATAGAGGTACAACACTGTCCCCTAAAACTTAACAAAGGAACCATGTAATGAGTTTATTTGAATATAGCCTAGTTCAGCACTGAATGGACAGAAAAGTAAGAAAAAGGAGAAGAACGTTCTGCAGCTATTTTCGTAAAGTAAATACAATTTTCTAAACTAAGCTTCAGTCTGCCTGAATAATCAAGACCACAATCAGTGTGCACAACCTATTTTGATTGATCGCAGTGAGATGTGGAGTTTTAATGCGAAGTACATTCAAAACTCCTGACGAAGGAACATTCCCAATGTCAATAAACGGGCTTGATAAAATTTCGTGTGTGTGTAGAGGAGGAAAAATAATTCAGTTTCGTGCCCAATTTCACTATTAGGGGCAAAACACACCACGAAAGGTAACGTTCTTGAAAACTGTATGTTCGAATTTTGTAATATTTTGAAATTTTGTCAAAAACTCCAAAACCGTTACTTAATTCTGAAAAATGAAAACTTTTGTTGGAACATAAATTAAAGAAGATTTCAAACTACATACATCGATGTGTTGATTCTGAAACACCATTTTCGAAAATAAGCTATACAACTTCCTGGCAGATTAAAACTGTGTGCCCGTCCGAGACTCGAACTCGGGACCTTTGCAAAGGTCGGGCACACAGTTTTAATCTGCCAGGAAGTTTCATATCAGCGCACACTCCGCTGCAGAGTGAAAATCTCATTGTGAAAACATCCCCCCGGCTGTGGCTAAGCCATGTCTCCGCTATATCCTTTCTTTCAGGAGTGCTAGTTCTGCAAGGTTCGCAGGAGAGCTTCTGTAAAGTTTGGAAGGTAGGAGACGAGATACTGGCAGAAGTAAAGCTGTGAATACCGGGCGTGAGTCGTGCTTCGGTGTCTCAGATGGTAGAGCACTTGCCCGCGAACGGCAAAGGTCCCGAATTCGAGTCTCGGTCGGGCACACAGTTTTAATCTGCCAGGAAGTTTCATATCGGCGCACACTCTGCTGCAGAGCGAAAATCTCATTCTGATAAGCTATACAGATTGTACTGTCACAGTGGTTTCAACATACGTTAATTAAAATATCTAAACGTTCATTGTTAATCTAGTTATTTATTGTACTTACATTTGTTTTTATTTTAAATCGTTATTTTACGTTTTACATTCATTTTTTGTGTTTCGTATACTTGGATTATGTTAACTGAAACTATTAAGTAATTCATTATTATGATACAGAATCATTCATCTTCATCTACGTGATTACTCTGCTATCCACAGTAAAGTGCCTGGCAGAGGGTTCAGTGAACCACATTCAAGCTGTCTATCTACGGTTCCACTCTCGAACGGTGCGCGGAAAAAAACGAGCACTTACATTTTTCTGTGCGAACCCTGATTCCTCTTATTTTATCGTGATGATCATTTCTCCCTATGTAGGTTGGTGGCAACAGAATGTTTTCTCAATCGGAGGAGAAAACTGGCGATTGAAATTTCATGAGAAGATCCCGTCGCAACGAAAAACGTCTTTGTTTTAATGATTGCCACTCCAATTCACGTATCATATCTATGGCACTATCTCCGCTATTTCGTGATAATACAAAACAAGCTGCCCTTCTTTGTATTTTTTCGATGTCATCCGTCAGTCCCACCTGATGAGGATCCCACACCGCACAGCAGTACTCCAGAATAGGGAGGACAAGCGTGGTCTAAGCAGTCTCTTTCGTAGACCTGTTGCACCTTCCAAGTGTTCTGCCGATGAATGGCAGTCTTTCGTTGGCTCTACCCACGACATTATCTACGTGATCGTTCGAATTTAGTTTATTCGTAATTGTAATTCCTAAGTATTTAGTTGAATTTACAGTCTTCAGGTGTAACTTACCGCGTAATCTTAATTCAGCGGATTTCTTTTAGAACTCATGTGAATAACTTCACACTTTGCTTTGTTCAGGGTCAATTGCCACTTTTCGCACCATACAGATACCTTATCTAAATAATTCTGAAATTCGTTTTGGTCATCTGATGATTTTACAAGACGTTAAATGACAGCATCACCTACAAACAATCTAAGAGGGCTACTCAGATTGTCTCCTATGTCGTTAATATAGATCAGGAACAATAGAGGGCCTATAACACTTCCTTGTGGAACGCCGGGTATTACTTCTCTATTACTCGATGACTTTTCGTCTATTACTACGAACTATAACCTTTCTGAGAGGAAATGACGAATCCAGTCGCACAACTGAGGCGATATTCCATAGGCAAGCATTTTGGTTAGAAGACGCTTGTGAGGAACGGTGTCGAAAACTTTCCGGAACTCTAAAGAGGTGGGATCAATTTGACATTCCCTGTCGATAGCACTCATTACTTCATGAGTATAAAGAGCTAGTTGTGTTTCACAAGAACGATTTTTTCCGAATCCGTGCTAACTGTGCGTCAATCAATCGTTTTCTTCGAGGTACTTCATAATGTTCGAATACAGTATATGTTCCAGATGCCTACTGCAAATCGACGTTAGTGATATGGGCCTGTAATTCAGCGGATTACTCCTACTTCCCTTTTTGGATATTGATGTGACTTGAGCAACTTTCCAGTGTTTAGTTTCGGAACTTTCTGTGAGCGAGCGGTTGTATATAATTGCTAAATATGGAGCTATTGCATCTGCATACTCTGAAAGGAACCTGACTGGTATACCATCTGGACCGGAAGCCTTGCCTTTATTAAGTAATTTAAGCTGCTTTGCTACACCGAGGATATCTACTTCTATGTTTCTCATCCTCGCAGTTGTTCTTGATTGGAATTCTGGAATATTTAATTCGTCTTCTTTGGTGAAGGAGTTTCGGAAAACCGTGTTTAATAACTCTGCTTTGGTGGCATTGTCATCAGTGACTTCACCGTTGGTATCGCGCAAGTTAATTGCGTCTTGCACTGGTGTGCTTTATGTATGACCTGAATCTCTTTGGGTCTTCTGCCAGATTTCGACAAAGAGTTTCGTTGTGGAAATTATTTCGTTTCTTCTGCGACAGGGATCTGACACGTTTTGTGTACCAATGGGTATCAGTACCATCACTTATTAATTTATGTGGTATATATCTGTCAATTGCTGTCGATACTATCCCTCTGAAATCATTCCACATATTTTCTACGGTAACACGATCAGAGTGAAGACTGTCTCTTAAAAAGAAGTTAAGAGCATTTTTATCATTTTTTTTAAATAGATATACTTTGCGTTTCTTTTTGATGGTTGTAGGTGTTACGGTATTCAGCCCAGCAGCAACTGCCTTGTGGTCGCTAATCCCTGTATTCGTCACAATACTCACTATTTGTTCAGGATTATTTGTTGGTAAGCGGTCAAGTATGCTTTCGCAATCATTGCGCTTCGAGTGGGCGTGTGAAGTAATTGTTCAAAATAATTTTCTGAGAAAGTATTCAGTACAATTTCGCATGAAGTTTATGCCTGCCACCGGCTTTAAATGTATAATTTTTTTGAGTATGGTATCTGTTTGAAATGAGACGCAGGTTTTCTTTCAACTGTTCAGCAACCATATCTTCTGAGTCGGGGGTCGGTAAAACGATTCAATTAACAGTTTAGTCCGATTGTCAAGTATTACCTCTACCCATACTATTTCGCAGGAACTATCTACTTCAATTTCACTACAAGGCAAACTACTTCTGACAGCAATAAATACTCCACCACCAACTGTATTTAATCTATCCTTTCTGTTAGATTGTTTGAAAAAATGTCGACTGAACTTATTTCTGGCTTTAGCCAGCTTTCTGTACCTATAACTATTTGAGCTTCACTGCTTTCTATTAGGGCTTAGAGCTCTGGTTCTTTCCCAACCCAGCTTCGACAATTTATAACTACAATACCGATCGTTTCTACGACTACCTTACTGTGTTTTACGTACCCCGTTTTAGACGAACGCCCTTTCTGTGGTTTCCTGATACCCATTACAATAACAGTAATATGTAAATAAATGCTTCAAACATGTTTTCTTACACCAAGCACATAAAATGAACGAAATTTCTTCACATAATATACACAACAATGAACACAATATAAAACAAAATTCAGCAGGATTTCAAATTGGCATGAGTGGCCCTCTAAATATCTCGATTTGTATCAGGCATCTTTCAGTACATTAGTAAGCCTTGGTGAACAGAACTGATTGTGTTCTGGTGACTGCAGCTTGATTATATTGTTTCTCAAACCAAGACTGGCATAATAATCATCTAGCAGAACTGGATCTGAAAATATTCTCACTGAGTTCTTTCAACATCAAAAGCCCTATACACTACTGGTCATTAAAATTGCTACACCAAGCAATGCAGATGGTAAACGGGTATTCATTCGACAAATATATTATACTAGAACTGACATGTCATTACATTTTCACGCAATTTGGGTGCATAGAGAGAAATCAGTACCCAGAACAACCACCTCTGGCCGTAATAACGGCCTTGATAAGCCTGGGCATTGAGTCAAACAGAGATTGGATGATGTGTACAGGTACAGCTGCCCATGCAGCTTCAACACGATACCACAGTTCATCAAGAGTACGGACTGGCGTATTTCGACGAACCAGGTGCTCGGCCACCATTGACCAGACGTTTTCAATTGGTGAGAGATCTGGAGAATGTGCTGGCCAGGGCAGCAGTCGAACATTTTCTGTATACAGAAAGGCCCGTACAGTACCTGCAACATGCGGTCGTGCATTATCCTGCTGAAATGTAGGGTTTCGCAGGGATCAAATGAAGGGTAGAGCCACGGGTCGTAACACATCTGAAACGTAACGTCCACTGTTCAAAGTGCCGTCAGTGCGAACAAGAGGTGACCGAGACGTATAACCAATGGCACCCCATACCATCACGCCGGGTGACACGCCAGTATGACGATGACAAATACACGATTCCAATGTGCGTTCACCGCGATGTCTCCAAACACGGATGCGACCATCATGATGCTGTAAACAGAACCTGGATTGATCAGAAAAAAATGACGTTTTGCCATTCGTGCACCCAGGTTCGTCGTTGAGTACACCATCGCAGGCGCTCCTGTCTGTGATGCAGCGCCAAGAGTAACCGCAGCCATGGTCTCCGAGCTGATAGTCCGTCGTAGAACTGTTCGTGCATATGGTTGTGGTCTTGCAAACGTCCCCATCTGTTGACCCAGGGATCGAGACGTGGCTGCACGATCCGTTACAGCCATGCGGATAAGATGCCTGTCATCTCGACTGCTAGTGATACGAGGCCGTTGGAATCCAGCATGGGGTTCCGTATTACCCTCCTGAACCCACCGATTCCATATTCTGCTAACATTCATTGGATCTCGACCAAAGCGAGCAGCAATGGCGCGATACGATAACCACAATCGCGATAGGCCACAATCCGACCTTTATCAAAGTCGTAAACGTGATGGTACGCATTTCTCCTCCTTACACGAGGCATCACAACAACGTTTCAGGAGGCAACGCCGGTCAACTGCTGTTTGTGTATGAGAAATCGGTTGGAAACTTTCCTCATGTCAGCTCGTAGTAGGTGTCGTCACCGGCGCCAACTTTGTGTGAATACTCTGAAAAGCTAATCATTTGCATATCACAGCATCTTCTTCCTGTCGGTTAAATTTCGCGTCTGTAGCACGTCATCTCCGTGGTGTAGCAATTTTAATGGCCAGTAGTGTATATCTCCCCACTGTAAGTGTGCGCTTTGGGATCACCAGATGAACAAGTTCCGTGCCCTGTGAATGTTCCCAATCTGGGAGAGATCCGGCCACCTTTGCTGGCCACGGTAGCGTTTGGCTTGGACGAGGACAAGCAGTTGAAACTCTCGCCATGTCCAAGCAGACATTATCTTGCTGAAACGTAACCCCAAAAGCGCTTGTCGTGAAGGGCAACAAAACGGGTCGTAGAGTATCGTCGACGTACCGCTGTGCTGTGAGGCTGCCACAGGTGACAACCAAAGTGGTCCTGTTGTATTAAGAAATGCAACCCCAGACCATCACTCCTGGCTGTCGGGCCACGTGGCAGGCGACGGGTTGGTGTCCCACTGCTGTCCGGGGCGTCACCAGAAACGTCTTCGATGGTCATCAAGGCTCAATTCCAAGACATCAGCACTGAACACAATTCTGCTAGAACCAGTTGGATTGCAGACCGAGGACATCTCTGGAGACGCGCCGGACGACGATGGGATAACAACCTGACTGTCGCCTGCCATGCCGCCTGAGAACCAGGAGTCCAGGAGTAATGGTCTGGGGTACCATTTCTATTCGCAGCAGGACGCATTTAGGCCCGTTTTGTTGCCCTCCATGACAAACCATCAAGAGCTTACATTTCAGCAAGATAATGCCCGCTCACAAACGGCAACAGTTTCTACTGGTTGTCTTCGTGCTTCCCAAACCTTAACTCGGCTAGCAAGATCGCCGGATCTCTCCCCAATCGAGTACGTTTGGAGAATTATGGGCACGGCGCCTCCCCGAGCTCGGAGTTTTGACAATGTAACGCGCCAACCGGACAGAATTTGGCATAATATCCCTCGAGAAGACATCCAACAACTCTGTCAGGCATTGCCAAACCGGATAACAGCTTGGATAAGGGCCAGAGGTGGACCAACGTGTTTGCTCAGTTTGTGAACCTCTTTCTCTTGAATAAATCATCAAATTTTTCTGAAATTGTATTCATTTGTTTTTCTGTACATGTACATCGCGTCTACCGATTTCCGTACCGTTGAGATAATTTCTCCGTGGTGCGGGTTTCTTTTTGTCGTAGAGTGTATAGTGGAGATAAGCGGTAAATAGTTGGCAGAATCAGCACGGAATACTTTAATGGATTCCAAAAGGTATAAAATACCAACTAACTGACTAGAATGAATCTGAAATATTTAAGAAAATTGTACTTACACTCTTGTATCTGCATGTATTGCAATTTCACACGTAATTTTGCTTTCCCATAGAATGCCATCACCGCTGATTTTCCGTTTGATATTTGATGCTGCTGTAAGTAACTTTCACTGTTTCTGGCAGACAAACGCAATCAGTCGCAATAAAAAAACAGGTTGTGTGCCAGTACCTTCAACTACACAGAAATTTCCGAAGTAGATCATGAATAATATTAGTGAACTGATGGAATCATCCTTTGCATATTTGTTAACTTGTTGTGAAATTGAGAGCTCATAAGAATATTTATTTTCTGAAAAATGCCACATTGTGTAAGAGAAGACCATTTTTTTATTTGCCAACACAAGATTCGGCACCGTCTATTCTATCTACTCACTGAAAAAATATTTCGGTTTTTTCGTTTCTGTAAAAATCTGCTTTGTAATTAACAGCATCGCTAGACTAGAGCATATTCAGAGGCATGAAGGAATCGTCAGTTTGGTTACGGTGGAGGAGGAAGGGAGGTAAAAATTATAGAATGAGACCGAGAGATGAATATAGTAAGCAGGTTCAAACGCATGTAAGATGCTGTAGTTATTCGGAGACGAACAGGTTTGTACAGGATAGAGAAGCGTGGAGAGCTGCACCAAACCAGTCTTCGGACTGAAGACCACAACAACAACTAATTAATAACTGAGTCGGTGAATTGAAAAAGGCGTCATGTCAAAGAAGTAAATTTTCCAAGAGAAACAAAAAATAGTTTTAGTACCGTACGCAGCAGGTTTAAGCACGGTGTCATGGAGTTGTTATGTAGCAGTTGGCCCCAGAGTGAAATAGTACACAATATTACGATGCGCTTTCGCCATCAAGTGTGGTCAATAATTCAGTCAGAGTGTACTGGAGATGGCCCATTTCGAACCTGATAATATGGATAAGGCAGCTAGCGTTCTGTTTGCAGCAGAACGGTTGTGTTCATGTTATTCTTAGTCGTTATAGTAATACGAGAGTGTGTCATGAGCATGTAAGTTTATTCATAAAGTTGCCAAAATACAGTCAAATTATAGAAAAGCAGGCAATGGTGGCCATCCTTCGCTGGCCACTGACAGGTACTGTTATAAATGATTTCCGCTCGTTGGGTGTGTTGCAGAATTTTCTTTACATCTGTTCTTTTTTTATTGGAACAGGTCCACAATAGGCTTGTTTATCTGGACATGGCCCATTCTCTAACTCAACAAACGAACACTTCTTTTGATGGGATGCGACTCCTTGTTACACCAAACGATGCATACAAACATAAAGATCTGTTATCGCCGGTAAGCGTAACATGTGAAAAAGTGGACATGCCCTATTTTCCAAGGCACCCATTCAACTGTAATTTGGGTCAGTGGTAATGTGCCATATGACAGATCCAAAGGTATCTCGTTCGCCGAACTGCACAATAACTGGGTGTCCACGTTCAAATGTAACCCCCCCCACTCAATAACTGAATATTGTGGTGTTGAAACCAACCTTCGGACGACCACAGATTTATCTTCTTCAGTTCTTTTACAAACATATTAGCTGCAGTGCCCGACGTTGGCCCGTCATACAAAGTGACGCCCTGTACTCATGGCGAATGCAAGCCACAGGGGAAACTGGAATCGCTTTAAATCGAAGGACATATTTGAATCACTGGGTGTCAACGGGATGCTTCCTGTCGTGACTTTTACAAATGTACACCAATTTCAAGCCATAAGTTTAGTATTAACAATTACATCATAGATTATGCTTTGATTCCTTTTTAAATTACAAAGTAAAGTAATATATGTGGAATGCATAATGGACCCAAAATCTTACTGTAAAATATATACTTGTATCATTTCAGTACACTTAATTTTCTACAAGAAGTATTTTGACTGTAAAAAATGTGCATATGCTTAATGAAAAAAGATTTCACATATTTATTTATATTTTTTACAATTTAAATACATATTTACAGTCAGCCGGCGGTGGAGGGGGGGGGGGCGTTATTACTCAAAAAGATATACTGATTTAGGAGTTTCTACATTGGAAGCAGAGAGACTTTCCTTTCACGAAAACATAATGAAAGCGTATTTACAGTCAGCAAACGTATAATTATACCAAACTCGAATAAAACTGTGAAATAAAATATCTCAAAGCTTGGTAGTACACAATGTTAGATTACGAAATCTTATGTAGTCAGTGATCTTCCTCTTGTCTGGAAGGTAAAGTGTGCAAAATTTCATCAAGATTGGAATAAAACCTTAGATTTGTACAGACAAGGAATTAAACGCACAATCTTCTTTATATAGGCATGTATAGATAGATCGCATGTAAGAATATCTTGCCAAAATGGGCTAAATTACATCCGTTGTCAGTGTTTCTAATTTTATTTTACTTTTTGCATCCTGTTAACTATAACAATGTGAAAAAATAAGACGGTGCAATCGCACAGCGTATCTCCTTCAATTTAGAGTGTGCTTAATTTGTTGCCTCAGTGCTGTATCTGCATCGAAACTGTATGGCACTTCTTTTCACTCCGGTGCCAACTGCTGTATCTGCAACGAAACTGTATGGCACTTCTTTTCTCTGTGGTGCCTACTGCGAAATAAAAGAATACTTTGTTCAGTTCTGGCATTTAAGTCTTAAAGTATATGTGTGTTACTACAGCAAAATGTATGCAGGCGACTCCGTGGCGCAACGGTAGCGCGTCTGACTCCAGATCAGAAGGTTGCGTGTTCAAATCACGTCGGGGTCAAATTATTTTTATTTTTTCGAGTGTATTGCAGGATATACAATGAGAAACGACGGGAACTTTGTATGTAATAGCCGAAGAAACGAAGAGTAAGATGTACCGTTACTTCGACAATGGCGTTGGCCGTGGCATCGATCATGTTTCTTTCAAAGGAAGCATTCATACATTCACCTTCAACGATTTCGGGAAATCTCGGGAAATTCAAATCAGAAATGTCGGAAGATAATTTGAATTCTGTTCCTCAAGAACGCTAATCTACTTCTCTGACCATGACTTTTATCAAACTGAAATGTATGTACAGTGGACGAAACATACACCGTATCAGTAATATCTAAATAATCCAATGTAGCCGTAAGACATTTATTGCTAGATTTCTCTTTGTAAGAATTAGGGTAGGCGATTAAAAAGCGAAATTGATATACAATATAGCGGATAGTAGTAAAACCAGAAACAGGTACCATACGTTTGGATGTGTACTTGTACCTCTCTAAGTACAAGTTATCTGAATTTTCGAATAAATCTGCATAACTATCTCAGTCATCTTTAGTACTTGAACAGTCAGTTTCAAAAAGTCTGATGGCAGTCTTTAATTAACATCATGATGTGAAATTGAAACTTGTCAATCATTTATAATAGCGTTCACTTAATCTGTTTCGTAGAAAACAAACGCTCAATGATTTGTAATTATTCGATTTCAGTTCGCATTCCGATATTCAGCGCATCTATTTTGCGCTGTTTATCGCCTTACTTCGAGATTTCAATCATTATCTTAATTTCATAAATATAGGAAGGGAACGTTATGTGTACACGCTTTGTATTATTTCTTAATGATAGATCTTTTTTTAAGATACTTCACGTATTATGCTTGTCAAAATGGCAAAACTGCCTTGCACTGCCATCTAGCGACAGTAGCCACTACCAGTGCGGCAGTGCCATCTGGTAATGAAACGCTCAATCCTAGCTGTTGCTGACCGTTAAGATACTGCGCGAAATCCGTGATGTAGCGTTCGTGCTGCTATTAGAGTATTTCGGGCTCATTGTGGGTAGTTCTGCGCATTGCATTCATCACTTATAACTTCGTGTTTGTAATCTGGACACGTTGGGGAAAATAATCAATTAAGACTATGCTAACCAATGTGCTACGACTCAAGAACTGCCATACGAGAAACGATGTTAATGGAGAGCCTGTAGCTTGGCAGTCGTAAGTAGCTCGGTACGGGCTTTTGTCAAAGTTTCGAGAACATACCTTCACCGAAGAGTCAAGCAGTATATTGCTCCCTCCTACGTATATCTCGCGAAGAGACCATGAGGATAAAATCAGAGAGATTAGAGCCCACACAGAGGCATACCGACAATCCTTCTTTCCACGAACAATACGAGACTCGAATAGAAGGGAGAACCGATAGAGGTACTGAAGGTACCCTCCGCCACACACCGTCAGGTGGCTTGCGGAGTATGGATGTAGATGTAGAATGCGTTGGGACCTGCCAGCAAGGTCTTGGGGCACATGATTTTCGAATTTATGATTTTGGGGGGAGTTGCTACTCACCATATAGCGCAGATGCTGAGTCGCGATAGACACAATAAGAAGATTCACACAATCATAGTTTCCGGCCATTAAGGCCTTTGTCAGCAGTAGACACACAGGTTTTCGGTTACATTACTCTTTTCAACGCCAGTTTAATAGGGCTGTCAAAACCGCTCAAAAAAGCTGGTTTATGAAATAACCGATTTTCAGTTTTTTATTCATATTATTTCGTGCAATAAGCGTAGAAATCGAACAAAGAATTAAAAATTTTTACTTCCTCAGTTTAAAGACACGTAGAATCCAAATAAAAAATTAAGTACGCAAATAAAAAACTTGTCCGTTCACCGTTAGCCACTTTTCTCGAAAAGTGATCAGTGGTTGACTATTACGAAAATCGTCAGTATTCTCCTATTAATTCTAATTTTTGAAACTCTTCTCAAAAATCGTGTTATAATCGGCCACTATTTGGACGTTACGAGTCGTTAGTGCTAAATAATGAAAACTAAGATTGAAGAAGTATATTTTTCGTGTTAATTTGTTCGTTTTCAAGGGCTAAAAGCAGACAAAGGTATGTTATGTAGACCCAGGCAGCAGATTTTCATCGTAATTATGAATTAAATGTTACGTCTCAAGTTTCCTCTTTAGATTATGTCACAAGTTTGTTGTGGGTCTTGCACATCGTATGTACACGCGTACCATCTACAAAACAATGAAACGAGATCGCCAGTGCACAATGTCTGGACGTTCTAACAACACAGTCCTCTTGTTTTCCACCTTACGCCATATGAATCCCATAGACAAAAGTACTTTTCTCGGCGAGACAATACTCCGCTTCCAGCCTATTTTGTCGTGCAAAACTGGAAGCAGTGTTCTCAGGCTCGGCACAATCTTCCGCACTGAATAAAATTCCGCTATCGTGTCGCGAATGACACGCTGGCTGAAATCATCGATCACTACTTCGATTTCTCCACTTCTTTTCCTAAGATAAAAGAGAGAGAAAGATTTATAAGAAAATGCCTTCTGCACTGCATGCATATTTTTGAATTTGGAAATGTACTGTAATATGAATGTGTTTCGAAATAATATAGTAACCAGTGGTGTTTCCATACAAAGCAATACAGTAGCAAGGAAAAATGAAATATAAGTTAATTCGGTCGAAATAGGGGGCTCCTTCAAAGCGATCGCGGACAAAATATCTGAAATGGAAAATCACCTTTTCTTGCCAGGCGTTTGTGGTGATACGCCAGGATGGTTCTTGCATGCATTGTTTGTGTATGTAGCAGCTCTCACTTAAGATTTGTAAATGGGGTGAAGCAATTTTTTCTGCTCGCTTTCCCTTTCGCAGCATTCAATCACACGCAATATAATGACATAATACTGCAGTATAATTACATAATACTGGTTTCCTTCTAACCGTAGGCCTACCGGTAGGTGTTGTTGGCGACTCCCGAGATGGGCCAGCAACTGCCTCTTCACTCATTTTGATAATGTTTAGCACAACTGCACAATAAAAACACGCAGAACAGTACAGCGCAAAACAATAACGAAGCAGACGACAATGGCTACCTTGTACAACACATTCAGCTACGTAATGTTGGCAGCAGTCGAAACTGCGTGCCTTCCGAAGTCTCCCGACTTCTACCGATTCAGGACTAGGGAGAGGTCTGCCATCTAAAAGTTTACACACTGTAGTAGACCAAGCCACATAGTAACAGATACTTTAATGTCTCAGCAATGCAGTATCAATTCTTATGTCATTTGTTAATAACCCGTTTCTGTTAGCATTGTTATTAAAATAGCACTGATCGCTTTGCCCAGTTTCTATAATAACGCGGTGTTTCAAAGCAATGAAAATATCACGAATAAAAATTACTTGTTCTCTAACGAAGGTTTATTTAAAAACGAAATATTTTAGCAGTGCTTCTATGGCTAACTGTTATTTCGGTTTATTTACCCCGGTATTAGTAACAATACAAAAACACGTGTTGTAACCGAGACCAAACAAATACCGAAAAATATCGGCTATTCAGAACTAAAATACTGGTATATGTTTTAACTGGTAGGTTTTTCCCACCCCTAACTTGCAGCTACACAGATGTTCAGCAGCAGTACTAATATTATCTGAATTGAATATCAGCAGACTTCAATGAGCCAATTATACTGACATAACTCGTGATGAATGTCTATTATTTGAAACGATAGCTTAACCAGCTATCGAATGCAAAGCTAACCAAACAGATAGCACATCACAAGTTTTTCTGAAGTTACTCACAAACGCGAGGGAAGAGCGGCAGTTAAGTTCGGCACAAAATGAGATGAAACTGGAATACTACAACTTCGGAAAGTAGTACAAAATCGTGAAATACGTTTCTCGGGCGAGAACGAATGCATTTTACTAACAAGAACAGATGCAAAAAATCGAGATCACACCAAGAAATCGAGAATCCGTAAATCGTCTGAATATAATTGGATACATGACAGTTTTAAGCAGTTATTCTCTAACAGAAATAATTAATTTTCTATTTTTGATTCAGTTAAAAAGGAAACAGCTTCAAGAAAATTATCTTGGAATATAGGAGGTTGCTCTGCACACGAGATATCACCTGAATGTCACGATAATAGATTTTAATAAGCGAGCGATGTTATTTCAAACGATTACTGACAAATGTACAGTTTACATATGTACAGTTAACATGCTGTCCTACAACTACTCAGAGAAGCAAGTGAGATGAAACCGGTGTGCGAAATCCTGTGCCATGGGCAACTTAGTAAGACAGGCCAAAATTGTGAAATTCATTGCACAGGCGTGTACGAACGTATTCTTTTGACAAGAAATGATGGAAAGAAATCAAGATAGCACGAATACGAAGACTGATATACGTTTGAAGAATTCGGAAATCGTGGAAACATAATTCGATATATCACGACAGTTATTTTCATGTAGAACAGAAATATATATTCTCTATCTTTCTAGTTTCATAGCATGAAAACTGAAACAACACCAAGACAGTTACCTCGGGAACTAGGTTCTCCTGTAGTTTAGATCAGACGACTGAGTACTTCCTTTCAGATGAAAATCCAGGACTGCCATTTTGTCACATTGCTTCGATCAACACTTTGTTTGTTCTGAATTTCATAACGATTTTTCAAAACTTGACCTTTGTTCCAGGTGGTAGCTCAAAGAGCACGGATGTAGAACTGGCATCCGTGAGAATTCCGTTAAGCATGCCTCGTCCACAAACACAAACTTGTTTGTTGTTGGCTACAATGCTAGCTCTGTTGTTGCACTGGAATATCTGCGGTTTCAGTCGTAATGAACCAAAGACAATGCGTGTCGGATACTTCGACCATAAATATAATAGACTGGCCCTGACGTCATTTTCGTGGCTCCAACATCTCTGGGCTGAAGTCACGTGAATGTTGGCAAAACATGGTTGTTTCGTGTTGCGCTTATGGCTGTACTCAGCGTTTTGTCGGGGAAATGGCATTACATTTCACGTGTAACTGTTTCTATGATAGTGCAGATGCGTTTATTGAAATCTGCTGAAGTGACTTTTATATGTTTTTTACACTTGAAATAGAGTATCACGTAAATTAAAGTGCTGAAAGTGATGCCTGTAAAGTCAGACTCATATTACATTTTGGAAAGTATCTGTGATAATTCGGTTACAGAAGTAAGTATAATCGTTTCTCGTCCCTACTCATAGGTTCCGTAAGGATGAAAACCGAAGGCAGCTTTGAATACAGGCCCTGAAACGGAAAAACTTTAAGCCGTTTGCACATACGCGCCTTGCTCGAAGCACTTCGCGGAGAAGTGTTTTGATAGGTTAGTTATTATTTACAATGTATATCTATAATTTGTATTTACAGTGTCTGTCATTTTTAAACCTAGGCTCCAAAATTATTTTCTGAAACTGCAAAGTCTCACCTTTCATCTAAAATATCATTTTTTTTAAACTGATAGTTTAAACTTTTGTGAAAATAGTGGGAACTGAACCTTTGAAGTGCACCTAAAATTGATACTCTAAAATGGACCTGCTCCTAAAGTAAACAATTTTGACACCTATAGCTGACATAATTCCCATAGCCCATTTTCTTTTATAAGTGACTAGAGCTCGAAACGTAGCGAATACAATGTTTAAAGTTTTGACACGAGCCCACTCTTACTGTTTAAAAGAATTTTAACGACATTTTACTATAATTGATAGTTTATAGTAATTTCGTCCCGCTGCCCACCAGAGTAGCGTTCGATGTATTTGTTAGATTTTATAAATGGTACTTTGAACAAATCCAGGTCAAATGTAGTTCTGGCATAATTTTTCACAAATAAAAAAGTAGTTTTTGTTGGAAGCGTTTGGCAGTCAATTGAGAAATGTGGGGAAAATCCGATACAAACATAGGATGGCAGACCGCTGATTTGAAATCCCGCCACGTTTAGCCAACAGTCACGTGGTTTATGTTGGAGCCACACTAGCCCCATAGCTTCTGCACAGCAAGGCCAGTCTACTAATATCTATGGTCGAAGGTCGGATACATACAGTAAGAATATCTGTTGAGTAAGCATTCAGGAGTGCAGAACAGAATTTTTCGCCATCAAACCCACATTGTGACGCGACATAGCGCAGCGCAAGGGTTGCCCGTACACGTTCTTCAGGTTTTCAGTGTCATTACATCGGTCTTACAGGCATATCGTGTTCGTAAATACCGTGATTTAGTGCACGGGTTTCATAAATGGTCTAACAATTCGTAATTTACATATATGAAGATACATACGCAAGGGAATTCCGCTTGCTTGCGACAAGTGTAACATCTCAAATGGCACTATTGTATTTTATTTTATAATAAAAGAAGGGATAAAGGGATAAAGAAGGGATAAAGAAGGATAATAAAAGAAGGGATATCCACCACCATTTTTAGATCTTACCATCTCTTCACTTCTTCGCATCCAGGCAAAGCAGGGATTTATTTTTGTAACGAATGTGACATTCATTTTGGGTTCAATATATCCTCTCGTCACCTGCAATAAAAGAATTAACAGGAAATTTTTCTTTTCATATCTTCCAGCAAAGTATTAAAAAAACATGACAAGAATGCAAATGAAATATTTTTTGATGATTTATTAAGGCATAAATGGAGATCCAAGTATGTGGACTCAAATCTCACTTATCGTGAAAATGTACTAGTCTTTGCTTTGCATTCTCTTTCCCCTTTCTTCAATGAAACATTTTATTCTGCAATATATAAGTATATTTTATTTGAAGCAATAAACTGTATATGCTAATCCACACAGAAAATACGATTCGTACAGTTAATATTTTTGAAATACCTGCTTTCCAATTCATGTTCTTGTTGGTGGTCTAAAACAGCTTCACAATTGCAAGGAAATTATAATCATACAATAACTTATGGCAAGTAATAATTTAGAACTGCAAGGTTTCCTACATTGTGAGGCATTCATTGCCTGAACAAATTTTGGTAGTTGGCCAACATTTTAAAACTTAAATTCTGAAATTAGTTGTAACACAGATCTTCTTCGCTTTTTATTTACGTTTTCTGCACCATAACATCTTCACAGTCAGAGGAATTTACTGTAAAAAGACGTCCCCTTCTCCTAGCTACCGACACGACATCTTGACGTTCTTATTGTGTACCTCTTAGTTTCATCAGGTTCAGCAGCACTATCTTCAGCGGAAGACGAGAATTCGACATCCTCCGTATAAGATAATTCTGCATTGCTTTCATTAAAAAGAGATTCTAATTGCTCATCAGTTAATATTTCATCCAGCTCTGTAGAGTGTAGAAATAACAGTTGTTTCAGTATTCCATTATCAAAGAGTAAATTGAAATTAGAAAATTGCATTATGACTCGACATCCACGTACGAGGACCTGCAAGAAAAGAGTTATTTTATAGTAAGGAACAAAATTCATACAAATATGAACTAGTTCTCAACATAAAAAACACCGAGTCTCAGTCAGATATTTAGGCACAATAGTTATTTACATAGCTCTTTTATTTGTAGAAGTAATCATTTTCTGCACATGACAGGCTGTAAGCTGATACACGAATCGTAGCTTGAGAGGTGCTGCGGCCTGCTTTTAAAAATAAGTCCACATTCGCGGACCATCAGTCTATAAGCGGGACGGAGAAAAAAGGTCATGAACATAGGTCCACATGGGAACGAAGGGGATATTGTGCAGACTGAAATTTTTTGTGGAATCTGAATTATTTAGTGCATACTATGTGGAATAGGTTTCTTTTACGAATTCTCCATGGAATGTTGGTCATAGCTAGTTCTGTTCGTTTCAGTTACTTCATAATGACGCTTCAATAATTTGTGTAGTAAACCCATAATCCGCCTTTGGATTCTGACAGTGTCTGTTAGCTTGAGATGAAGATTCAGTAAGTCTCTATTCATGGCTAAAACATAGACAAATATTTTATCTGTGTACCAAGATAACTGGAAATTTCCTATGAAGGTTTATCGAAAAATGAAAACTAAGCAGTTTATATGAAGATTGCATTTACACAGTAATGACGCTGTTCAAAATAGTGCTCAACCGTATTTTACTGGGACCGTCATTTTAGCTGCCACAAATGGTTGCACTCCTGTACTTATCACTGCAAACTCGTACTAATGTGTAAATTGGCTATTTTGTGTTTCGAATTTGAAATTTTTCCTACAAAACCCGATTGCTTTAAGAGCCGAAGGTTACACGATCATTGTCAGAAGTAGTGCTTTTCTGTGGCGAATGTTAAGACTGGTCACAACGTTCACAAAAGCGACTGATGTTGCCATTTATTCTTCATATCATCTGAGCTGCGGAATAGACATAAATAATTGCAGAGGACACCTTCGTTTGCATGGCCATCTTCCGCAGCCGCTGTTAAAATCAGTTACTATTGGTTATCCGTCTTGAGCTTAATGCAATTTAATTAAAGAGAATTGCACCAGACGCGTTCGCTTTTATTTATAAAGCGCCTTCCATGGTTATTCTGCAAATTCGATAGATACGTTTGAATATTTTTGGTTGCCTTAGGTTAAAAGCAGCGTTTTGGTTATGAAGTCGGTGTGCAGATTACTTACGGTGTTTGTTTTCATACTCTGCCTCTTCCCTCCTTGCTAGCAGCGGTTGACGTCGGAAGACTTTGATTCACATATGGACTTGGCAGTTTTTACCGTTCTACAGGACTTCTTGCGCTGCATTATTTACATTTCACTTTTGTAAACTGTTTCTCGTTTCTCAGTCTGCACAGCAACAGTGTTTATGTCTGTTCGTTTGTTTTCGTTCACGTTGTGAGTGTTGCTAACCTGTGAAACTACTTTGTGTGTGTGTGTGTGTGTGTGTGTGTGTGTGTGTGTGGTACAGAGAGAGAGAGAGAGAGAGTATGTAAAAGAACACCGTAAGTAATTTTCACATCAACTTTATTAACAAAACGCTGTTTTTAATCTAAAACAACCAAATATGTACAAATGTATGTATCCTATTTGCAGAATAACCACGGAAGATGCTTTATAAATAAAAGCCAAGCGCATCTGGTGTAATTATCGTTGAAGTAGGCTCAAGATGGATAACCAATAGTAACTGATTCCAGAGGAGCCTATGACCTGGCCACACATATTCCTACAGAGATCACCGATGGAGAAATTCAACGGTTTGCTGTTTAGCACTCTGAAGCGCCAAAGAAAATGGTACAGGCATGCGTATTCAAACACAGAGATATGTAAACAGGAATAAGACGGCGCAGCGGTCGACAGTGCCTATATAACACAATAAGTTCAAATGGCTCTGAGCACTATGCGACTTAACTGCTGAGATCATCAGTCGCCTAGAACTCAGAACTAATTAAACCTAACTAACCTAAGGACATCACACACATCCATGCCCGAGGCAGGATTCGAACCTGCGACCGTAGCGGTCGGTCGGCTCCAGACTGTAGCGCCTAGAACCGCACGGCCACTCCGGCCGGGAACACAATAAGTGTCTGACGCACTTGTTAGATCGATTACTGCAGCTAAGATGACAGGTTATTTAGACTTAAGTGACTTTGAACGTGGTGTTATAGTCGGCGCACGAGTGATGAGTCACAGCATCTCCGAGGTAGCGATAAAGTGGGGATTCTCCCGTGGGACCATTTCACGTGTGTACCGTGAATATCAGGAATCCGGTAAAACATCAAATCTCCGACGTCACTGCGGCCGAAAAAAGATCTTGCAAGAACGGGACCAACGACGACTGAACGACAACGTGACAGAAGTGCAACCCTTCCACAAATTGCTACAGATTTCAACGCTGGGCCGTCAACAAGTGTCAGCGTGCGAACCATTCAATGAAACATCATCGACATGGATTTTCGGAGCTGAAGGCCCACTCGTGTACCCTTGATGACTGCACGAGACAAAGCTTTACGCCTCGCCTGGGCCCGTCAACAGCGGTATTAGACAGTTGATGATTGGAAACATGTTTCCTGGTTGGAGGAGTCTCGTTTCAAATGTATCGAGTGGATGGACGTGAATGGGTGTGGAGATACCTCATGAATCCATGGACCCTGCATGTCAGCAAGGGACTGTTTAAGCTCGTGGAGGCTCTAATCGTGTGAGACGTGTGTAGTTGGAGAGATATGGAACCCCAGACACGTCCAGATACGACTCTGACAGGTGACACGTACGTAAGCATCCTGTCTGGTCACTTGCATCCATTCATATACATTGTGCATTCCGATGGACTTGGGAAATTCCAGCAGGACAGTGCGACACCCCACACTTCCGGAATTGCTACACAGTGGCTCCGGGAACACTCTTGGGAGAAGTTTAAACACTTCCGCTGGCCACCAAACTCCCCAGACATGAACATTATTGAGCCTGTCTGGGATGTCTTGCAACGTGCTGTTCAGAAGAGATCTCCACTCCCTCGTATTCTTACGGATATTACGGACAGCCCTGCAGGATTCATGGTGTCAATTCCCTCCAGCAGTACAAACATTTGTCGAATCCATGCCACGTATTGTTGGGGCCCTTCTGCGTGCTAGGGGGCGCCCTACACGGTATTAGGCAGCCTGACCAAAAGTGTCCAGAGACTCCTACGCGATGTAGAATTGATACGGGAGGCGGATCTGCCGATGTGAAAAGAGGCGGTAAGTATTGGCATGTCAGTAGAAGAGCAGAATGCGTCGTTGAGGACAGCTTACTGACTTCACTGAACGTCACCTGAGTAACAAATCCCAACAGGCACATTTCTGGGAAGTGGCAACGTAAAGGACGAATCACAGCTGCAACAAGATCAGGGAGACCTCGTGTAAGGACGGACAGAGACTGTCGACCATTACAGAGCGTGGTTGCCTGAAATGAATGACTTGGATGCTATCAGTAATCCAGCTGATACAATGACTGGGCATAGGGAGTTGGAAAGAATGTTGGAGCACCTCCTCATGAGCCACACATTTCAGGAATCAATGCTGAGAGGCGCTGGAGGCGGTGTAAAGAGGGACGCCAGTGGACAGAGGATGGCTGGAAACGGGTGCTCTGGATTGCTGAATCACGCTGTACCCTGTGACAATCCTACGGAAGGATTTCAGTTCAGCAAATGTCTGAAGAACATTACGTGTCATCATGTGTAGTGCCAAAAATGTGAAAAACATACATTTTAAAACGTCCCCTCAGAAAAACTATAAATGACTGTGCTTAAACTGACACACAATATTTTTTAGCGCAACGCAATCTGACTTTCAATAATCTCTACAAAAGAAAGGCCCTGACTAACATTAACCTATATCTTTCACAAATCACTTACCTCACAAAAATCTTCGTTACTCGAACTACTGCAATACAGCGAGCGCCACTACTGCCAGCTAAATAAAAGATTAAAACTACTGAAGGCACTAACTACTGATAGGCATAGTTAGCAAATGAAAGATTTTGATAGAGAACAAACAAAGTATTTACCTTAATAGTGTTCAAAAGTCATAATGTATATAGCAGTTCATGACATCCATTCTTACAAATGTACTGTTTCTGATGGACACACGTCCAGATCATCCGCTCTCAAAACTTCCACCACTGCTGGCGGCTCACCTCCAACTGCGCAACACTACGTGCTGTCAACAGCCAACTGCCCAACGCTACAATAGCGACTATTGCAACAATGCCGACCAGCCTCAGACTGCACACAGCACAGTCAGTGATTTTCATACAGAGCGCTACGTGGCGTTACTAACATAAAAACCTAAACAGCCTACTTATCCAGCTGCCCAACACTACAATGGCGAATATTGCAACAATGCCGACCAGCCTCAGACTGCACACAGCACAGTCAGTGGTTTTCATACAGAGCGCTACGTGGCGTTACTAACATAAAAACCTAAACAGCCTACTTACAATTTGAAATAAGTCAAACATGTATGTTTCAAATACACTGAAGAGCCAGAGAAACTAGTACACCTGCCTAATATCGTGTAGGGCCCCGTGAGTAGGCAGAAGTGCCGCAACACGGCGTGGCATGGACTCGACTAATGTCTGAAGTAGTGCCGAAGGGAACTGACACCTTGAATCCAGCAGGGCTATCCATAAATCCGTAAGAGTACGAGGGGGTAGATATCCCTTCTGAACAGCACGTTGCAAGACATCCCAGATATGCCCAATAATGTTCATGTCTCGAGAGTTTAGTGGCCAGCGGAAGTGTTTAAATTCAGAAGAATGTTCCTGGAGCCACTCTGTAGCAATTCTGGACCTGTGGGGTGTCGCGTTGTCCTGCTGGAATTGGCCAAGTCCGTCGGAATGTACAAAAGACATGAATGGGTGCAGGTGATCGGACAGAATGCTTGCGTACGTGTCTCCTGTCAGAGTCGTATCTAGACGTACCAGGGGTCCCATATCACTCCAACTGCACACACCCTACACCATTACAGAGCCTCCACCAGCTTCAACAGTCCCCTGCTGACATGTAGGGTCCACGGATTCATGAGGTTGTCTCTGTACTCGTACAAGTCCATCCGCTCGATACAATTTGAAACGAGACTCGTTCGACCAGGCAACATGTTTCCAGTCATCAACAGTCCAGCGTCACTGTTGACAGGCCCAGGCGAGGCATAAAGCTTTATGTCCTGCAGTCATCGAGAGTACACGAGGGGGCCTACGGCTCCGAAAGTCCACATCGATGATGTTTCGTTTAATGGTTCGCACACTGACACTTGCTGATGGCTCAGCATTGAAATCTGGAGCATGTGAAACTTCCTGGCACATTAAAACTGTATGCTGGACCGAGACTCGAACTCGGGACCTTTGCCTTTCACAGGCAAGTGCTCTACCATCTGAGCTACCCAAGCACGACTCATGACTCGTCCTCACAGCTCCAATTCCGCCAGTACGTCGTCTCCTGCCTTCCAAACTTCAGAGAAGCTCTCCTGCGAACCTGGAAATCTGCAGCAATTTGCGAAGGGTTGAATTTCTGTCACGCTGAGCGATTCTCTTCAGTCGTCACGTTCTTGGAGGATCTTTTTCTGGTCGCAGCGATGTCGGAGATTTGATTTTTTACCGGATGTCTCTCGAGGTTACGGTGTTACCCCCTCATCGCGCCTAGGAAAACGCCGAATGGGGAAGAATATGAACACTTTTTAGAGCCCTGTGTACTGGATATGGTAGATGAACAGTTCGGGGACGATGATTGTATCAGCATGACAATGCACCCTGCCATTAAGCTGCATCTCTGAGGCATTGGTTCCTGAAATAGACTGGTGTACACTGGAGCTGACCGAAACCCAATGGAAAACCTTTGAGATATGCAGGATAGTAGACTTTGCTCCACTCCAGCGTCTGAAGTGGCTATACTCCGTTCATCATAAGAATAAACCTGATGTAAACAAACGCGATGATTGGTAAGAAGCCGTAGCACACGTACACTGGTGTTGTTATGCTCTTGGAAGTAGCTCCTACTTATGTATGCTGTATACAGGATGTACATAAAGTCCGCGAACACTTTCAGCTATTTATTGCACAAGAACCAAGCACTGTACAGATATCATACGTATGTCATTTTGAAGAGAAGCCCTGAAGGTTTCTTTTCACGTATTCCACCACAGCGTAGTTTGGTAATTTGCCGATAGTCAGCGCTAGTCGCAAACATGGCGAGTTTAGATGCGGAGCGAGCTTTCTGTGTGTCGGAGTTCGACAAAAACAAGTGTGCTACAGCTGTTCAACGGACGTTTAGAACCAAGTACTGTTAGAAGCCACCAAAAAGGTAGGCCATTTACCACTGGCGCAACAAATTCGTTACGATGGGTTGCTTGTGACCGGCAAAGAGAGGCGGGCATCCCAGTGTGAGTGAAGTGAATGTGGAGTGCGTACGAGAGACATTCATAATGAGTCCAAAGAAATTGGTGCGTCGTGCATCCCGTGAACTCGAAATGGCTCCAGTGACAGCGTGGAAAGTCCTGCGACAGCAGCTGTCTATAAAACCATTCAAATTTGAGCTAGTGCAGAAGATCAATGACGACGACAAAGACGAGTATTTTGAGTTTTGTTCGCAGTTGCAACAATTGAATGAAGATGGGGATAGCATTGTTGATCGCTTAATTTTTAGCCACTTTTCATACTAATGGGAAAGTGAACTAGCATAATTTTCGAATCTGGGGTACAAAGCATCCACGGGAATGCACTGAATTTGAGCGTAACTCCCCAAAGGTAAATATTTTTTGTGCCTTGTCACGTCGAAAACTGTGCGACCCATTTTTCTTCGCCGAGAGCTCTGTCAATGGCTATTCCTACTCGGACATGTTGCAGCAATGGCTGATGCCTCAAATGCAGTCGGACTCTCCGTTCATCTTTCAGCACGATGAAGCTCCACCCCATTTCCCTCGTGAAGTTCGTGGGTACCTGAACACGGACACGGAGCTGCCGCATCGATGGATCGGCCGTGCTGCAGAAGGGGACAGCTGTTTCACGAAATGGCCTCCCCGATCACCAGATCTGACTCCGTGCGACTTTTTTCTGTGGGGGCTCACTAGAGATCTGGTGTACGTACCGCCTCTACGACGTGATGTAGCAGAGCTCCGGGAGAGAATACGAGAAGCGACTGCCACAGTCGACGATGCCATGCTGGGACGCGTATGGCAGGAATTCGATTACCGTATTCACGTCTGCCGAGTCACTCATGGTTCACATATCGAATGTTTGTAACAACAACAAAAAATGTTGCAGAGTTTCTCTTCAAAATACGATATGTATGACATCTGTACAATGTTTAGTTCTTATGCAATAAACAATTGAAAGTGTTCCCGGACTTTATGTGCACCCTGAATAATTACGAGGGCAGTTCAATAAGGAATGCAACACATTTTTTTTCTCGGCCAATTTTGGTTGAAAAAACCGGAAATTTCTTGTGGAATATTTTCAAACATTCCCGCTTCGTCTCGTATAGTTTCATTGACTTCCGACAGGTGGCAGCGCTGTACGGAGCTGTTAAAATGGCGTCTGTAACGGATGTGCGTTGCAAACAACGGGCAGTGATCGAGTTTCTTTTGGCGGAAAACCAGGGCATCTCAGATATTCATAGGCGCTTGCAGAATGTCTACGGTGATCTGGCAGTGGACAAAAGCACGGTGAGTCGTTGGGCAAAGCGTGTGTCATCATCGCCGCAAGGTCAAGCAAGACTGTCTGATCTCCCGCGTGCGGGCCGGCCGTGCACAGCTGTGACTCCTGCAATGGCGGAGCGTGCCAACACACTCGTTCGAGATGATCGACGGATCACCATCAAACAACTCAGTGCTCAATTTGACATCTCTGTTGGTAGTGCTGTCACAATTGTTCACCAGTTGGGATATTCAAAGGTTTGTTCCCGCTGGGTCCCTCGTTGTCTAACCGAACACCATAAAGAGCAAAGGAGAACCATCTGTGCGGAATTGCTTGCTCGTCATGTGGCTGAGGGTGACAATTTGTTGTCAAAGATTGTTACAGGCGATGAAACATGGGTTCATCACTTCGAACCTGAAACAAAACGGCAATCAATGGAGTGGCGTCACACCCACTCCCCTACCAAGAAAAAGTTTAAAGCCATACCCTCAGCCGGTAAAGTCACGGTTACAGTCTTCTGGGACGCTGAAGGGGTTATTCTGTTCGATGTCCTTCCCCGTGGTCAAACGATCAACTCTGAAGTGTATTGTGCTACTCTTCAGAAATTGAAGAAACGACTTCAGCGTGTTCGTAGGCACAAAAATCTGAACGAACTTCTCCTTCTTCATGACAACGCAAGACCTCACACAAGTCTTCGCAACCGAGAGGTGCTCAGAAAACTTCAGTGGACTGTTCTTCCTCATGCACCCTACAGCTCCGATCTCGCACCGTCGGATTTCCATATGTTTGGCCCAATGAAGGACGCAATCCGTGGGAGGCACTACGCGGATGATGAAGAAGTTATTGATGCAGTACGACGTTGGCTCCGACATCGACCAGTGGAATGGTACCGTGCAGGCATACAGGCCCTCATTTCAAGGTGGCGTAAGGCCGTAGCATTGAATGGAGAATACGTTGAAAAATAGTGTTGTGTAGCTATAAGATTAGGGAATAACCTGGTGTATTTCAATGCTGAATAAAACAACCCCTGTTTCAGAAAAAAAGTGTTGCAATACTTATTGAACTGCCCTCGTACTAAGTTACATTAAATGAAACTATAAGATATTCAAATGTATTAACACTTGTCGTCCGCCCCCGGTAGCTGAGCGGGTGCCGGCACGGTAGCTCAGCGTGTTCGGTCAGAGGGTTGGCTGCCCTCTGTAATACAAAACTGAGTTAATGGATCAACGACGAACTGAAACGGGTGTCTTGCGACGTCCGCCCCGAGCAGATACAACGAACCAAAGCGAACAAAATAAGATTAAAAAAAAAAAGTGGTCGGCGCGACAGACTGTCAATCCAAAGGGCCCGGCTTCGATTCCCGGCTGGGTCGAAGATTTTCTCCGCTCAGGGACTGGGTGTTGTGTTGTCCTAATCATCATTATTTCATCCCCATCAACGCGCAAGTCGCCGAAGTGGCGTCAAATCGAAAGACTTGCACCAGGCGAACGGTCTACCCGACGGGAGGCCCTCGTCACGCGACATTTCATTTCATTAACACTTGTCAACGTTGTATTTCTTAATCACGCTTTGGCTATGTAGTTTTTATTTCAAAAATCGGGTACAGTCACCGCCTCTGCACTGTTGTGCGCTGCTTGTCGCGCTGTTAATATGCAGTCTGAAAACGGCTGAGGCAACTGACTGTTCCGTAGTGAAACACGCGTGTGGGACGCGGTTAAAAGGTGCCGAGAAATACAGTCCTGGAAATTGAAATAAGATCACCGTGAATTCATTGTCCCAGCAAGGGGAAACTTTATTGACACATTCCTGGGGTCAGGTACATCACATGATCACACTGACAGAACCACAGGCACATAGACACAGGCAACAGAGCATGCACAATGTCGGCACTAGTACAGTGTATATCAACCTTTCACAGCAATGCAGGCTGCTATTCTCCCATGGAGACGATCGTAGAGATGCTGGATGTAGTCCTGTGGAACGGCTTGCCATGCCATTTCCACCTGGCGCCTCAGTTGGACCAGCGTTCGTGCTGGACGTGCAGACCGCGTGAGACGACGCTTCATCCAGTCCCAAACATGCTCAATGGGGGACAGATCCGGAGATCTTGCTGGCCAGGGTAGTTGACTTACACCTTCTAGAGCACGTTGGGTGGCACGGGATACATGCGGACGTGCATTGTCCTGTTGGAACAGCAAGTTCCCTTGCCGGTCTAGGAATGGTAGAACGATGGGTTCGATGACGGTTTGGATGTACCGTGCACTATTCAGTGTCCCCTCGACGATCACCAGTGGTGTACGGCCAGTGTAGGAGATCGCTCCCCACACCATGATGCCGGGTGTTGGCCCTGTGTGCCTCGGTCGTATGCAGTCCTGATTGTGGCGCTCACCTGCACGGCGCCAAACACGCATACGACCATCATTGGCACCGAGGCAGAAGCGACTCTCATCGCTGAAGACGACACGTCTCCATTCGTCCCTCCATTCACGCCTGTCGCGACACCACTGGAGGCGGGCTGCACGATGTTGGGGCGAGAGCGGAAGACGGCCTAACGGTGTGCGGGACCGTAGCCCAGCTTCATGGAGACGGTTGCGAATGGTCCTCGCCGATACCCCAGGACGGGCACGTGCACCTTCCGCCGAACACTGGCGACAACATCGATGTACTGTGGAGACCTCACGCCCCACGTGTTGAGCAATTCGGCGGTACGTCCACCCGGCCTCCCGCATGCCCACTATACGCCCTCGCTCAAAGTCCGTCAACTGCACATACGGTTCACGTCCACGCTGTCGCGGCATGCTACCAGTGTTAAAGACTGCGATGGAGCTCCGTATGCCATGGCAAACTGGCTGACACTGACGGCGGCGGTGCACAAATGCTGCGCAGCTAGCGCCATTCGACGGCCAACACCGCGGTTCCTGGTGTGTCCGCTGTGCCGTGCGTGTGATCATTGCTTGTACAGCCCTCTCGCAGTGTCCGGAGCAAGTGTGGTGGGTCTGACACACCGGTGTCAATGTGATCTTTTTTCCATTTCCAGGAGTGTAGGCAGTCCTTATTGTTTTTCATAAATTTACAGAGTTCTCCAAGGGGACTGTAGTAGTAGTAGTAGTAGTAGTAGTAGATCAGCAGATCTCTTTTTACAAGGATATAGGACATGCCAAAGTATTCACAAATTTAGGTCAATTTAAAATAAGTTAATTCGTATACACATATATTTACTGACCACTAGTTCGAGACAATCAGTAGATTTACTCCTGATATACAATACTTTTTTTACAAATAACTTATTAAATAATGTAATGCCACACTGTTCACTCATCTCTCACTATCAGTCACTGCACACACTATGCACACATTGTTTCATAACACTTCACTCACTACACACACACACACTGGTGATCTCTGGGCCATTTTCTGTACCGCAGCTTCCCATTTGCAATCCTGAAAAACTGAGTCAGCATCCCTCCATAATGAGTGAGATGTTGAGCTCAGAAAGAGGAAGAGGTGTTAGTATTGTGTTATGCATAGCTTGGGGGTAAGTATTTCTAGAAAGGAAAAAAGAAGGAAAAGAATGTAAAGTGAAGTTATTATGTGGAATGTTCAATATTTTATAATCATTATTATTATTAATTATTTGTATAACATTTTTTTTATCAAACCCCTACTCTGTTTTAGCTAAGTAATTCTTCAATGTATAAAATGTATTGCATGACAGGTACTTTTTAGCTGCCTTTTGAAATAAGTGTATTTTTAACATTTCTTTAATCTCTTTCGGTAATTTATTGTACAGTTTTATTCCTTGGTAGAAGATGCGGTTTTGAGTTTTATGTTCATTTTTTCTTGGTAAAAGTAAGTTGACTCTATCTCTTGTTGCATGGTCATGGACAGAGCTGTTTGTGCAGTAATTACCAACGTTATTTTTGATGTGTACAACTGACTGGTAAATGTATTCACATGGAGCAGTTAAAACACCAGTGTTTTGAACAGATTTTTTGCAATGAGCTCGACTAGTATTTTTGGTTATTATTCTTATGGCTCTTTTATGGAGCTTCAAATTGTGTTCATATTTTGTGCATTTGTTCCCCAAGAAAGAATGCCATAGCTAAGAACTGAGTGTACATATGAATAATATGTAACTAAAAGACACTGAATGTTACACACTGATGATAGGATTCTAGCGGCATAACATGCTGATGACATTTTGTTTGCAAGTACCTTTGTGTGTTCACACCACTTCAACTGAGAACAAATATTCATTCATAGAAATTTTGCATTTGTTACACAGTCTGTAGACGTGCCATCTACATTTAATTTAACATTGTCATTTTTCCTCTTCAACTGAAATTCATGGCGTTAGTTTTCCTTATGTTCAGTGTCACTTTATTGCTTATTGACCAATCATAAACTTCCTTGAGAGTTTCATTTTCTTTCTCTGCAAGAAGATCTCTTGTTTTCTCAGTGACTATAATATTGCTTCCATCAGCGAAGAGAATTTTTTCACCATGAGTAACGCTACTAGGGAAGTCATTCATGTATGTCAGGAACAGTATTGGTCCTAGTATGCTACGTTGCGGAACCCCTATATTAATGTATTTTGGTTCTGATAAGTGTTTTACTAAATGCTTAGATGTATTTGAAGTATGTGTTATCTCTGCTCTTTGTACCCTGTCACGTATGATCGAAACCAGTCATTAGCTACCCCTCTTATTCGTAATGCTTCTAATTTATTTAATAGAATCTTGTGGTCGACTGTATCAAACGCCTTAGAAAGATCCAAAAATATGCCTGTGACACTCTTTTTTATCAAGAGTATCAAGTTTTGTTAATTCTACTATGGCTGACTTCGTATATTTGCCACTTCGGAAACCAAACTGCGATTCGCTTAAAAGATTTTATTTATTCTGGTAATTCATTACTCTGTCTTTCATAATTGCTTCTATTATTTTTGAGAATGGTGACAGCAGGGAAATGGGCCGGTAATTTTCTACGTCTTCTGCATTACCTTTCTTAAGCAAAGGTACAATTCTTGCCTTTTTTAACTGCTCTGGAAATGTCCCTGATGTGAAGGATTCATTTATTATATTTGTTAAGCGGCCCTGTGTAATCCCTATGCATTGTTTCAGTTCACTCATTGGTACTTCATCTAAGCCTACTGACGTTTTATGTTTTAGTTTTTGAACAGTGTTATTGACTTCATTCTCTGTGGTTGGAAGTAACATCATTGTATTTAGTGCAACATTATTTACAGGTGTTATATTTGTTTGGGGGAATTTTCGCTGTAACAATAGTATCCGGATATCTATGAGTGGACCTTAATGTGGGATGTGCCTACCCTTCGCCTTTATGACTGTATTAGATATAGCCAAATTTCATATTCACATTTTATGTATAGCGCCACCGGTAGTGTAGCTGATTGTTCACTGTTAAGTCATGGTTCACGGGTTCAAGTCTTGTGGAAGTCATTTATTTTCCTCGTTCAATTTGGAATGCTTCAATTAGGAATGCCTACATCTCGTAATTGTAAAATTCATCATCATTTTTATTAATAATGTACGTCGTCTTCTTTCTAATTACATACTGCACTCGAAATTCCTGTTTTCATTTCAAATACAAATTCTTAATTAGCGATATTTTCTGAAAGACTGTTAACAAAGGTTCCTTAAATTAAGAAATGAAAACAATTTAATTTTTAAGGCAAAAATGCAAAACCAAATACTCTTTATTTGAACTATGTCCATTGTTTTATATCACAGATGTACATGAGTGTCGTAGAAACACAGAAAACAACCATTTTCACAGCATCGAGCACTCCATACAAATGCTGCATTTTTACTTTTGCCGCTCTACCGTTACAATATGAACCCAACAGAACTGATCTGGAGCCAAGTTAAGGGATTTGCCCCGAGAAATAACAACTGTTAGCATTTTGCGCTTTCTGTCTCGTCACCTAAGAAGCGCGCGGCAGTGCTAGAGTTTTCCTGTATATTATTTCATCCTTTTTAAAAAATTAAGTGACATTCGAAGCTATACTGTTTCTTTGCCCGTCTCTTCTTACTTCTGAACTGCAACTGCTCACATCATTGTAGGCTAATTGGACCGCTGGTTGGCCAGTGCTGTCCAAGTTTAATGTGCCGGTAATGCCGTTCTCCCGCGTCATCGCACAGTCTACGTGAGTTTAACACAGTATAAAGCGTATCCTAACGATCGTACTTGACTGTACTGGTCACAGTTTGGCTTCCGCTCCACAGATTCAGGCAAACGCGGAAGAATACATGGCGTAATGTTTACACCAGGTTTATTTTTGTGATGAACAGAGTATACCGTCTCTGGTTTCGGCGCTCAGGAAGAATGGGCTGGCATTCCTCTTCAGAAATCCAGAAACCTCATCGTCCGCCGTGTGTCCACAGTGGCGGCGCCGGTCTTCCTGAGCCCCGTCTTCGTGCAGCCTTCGGGGGCGGCGGGCGCGGAGGCGGCGGGGGTGGAGGCGCGCCCCGGGGGCGGCGGGGGCGGTATGGGCGGCCAGGGCCTCCTGCTGGCGGCGGTGCTCAGCCCCTCCCACGCCCTCTGCTCACCCAGGACCTCCTCCTTCATCGGTAAGTCAAGCTGTTATACACCACAGTCACCGAGAAGGCCCACGTCAGAACCGCGCTACAAGTTTTCAGAAACGAGATGCTGAACTCACGTCGATGTCTTGGCCACCAATTTCTAAAACTAAAACTCCGTCCGAACGGGCCGTGAAGGTCCAACGGTACCGACCGGCCGCCGTGTTGACCTCAGACCACCGGCGTCACTGGGGGAGATACGGAGGGGCATGTGGTCAGCACATCGCTCTCTCGGCCGTATGTCGGTTTACGAGACCAAAACTGCTACTTCTCGCCGGCCGGTGTGCCCGTGCGGTTCAGTCTGGAACCGTGTGACTGCTACGGCCGCAGGTTCGAATCCTGCCTCGGGCATGGATGTGTGTGATGTCCTTAGGTTAGTTAGCTTTAAGAAGTTCTAAGTTCTGGGGGACTGATGACCACAGATGTTAAGTCCCATAGTGCTCAGAGCCATTTGGACCCGCTACTTCTCAATCAAGCAGCTCCTCAGTTTGCCTCACAAGGGCAGAGTGCACCACGCTTGGCAACAGTGCTAGGCAGACCGGATGGTCACCCATCCAAGTGGGCCACGTGACCTAAATTCGGTGAGATGCTATCGGGAGCCAACTCCGTGTCCAGAAACCGCAGGCCCGTAGTTTTCGGGAACTGCTTGATCCTTGCCATATACCTCCAGAGCCCACAGAGGACTAGTGGAGTTCACGCCACTCCTAATCACTGCTCTTTAAAAAGCGAACCAACACGCTATTAACCTCCTATGTCACGGTGTTATTTGGCAACGAACCGTAAATTAACGTACAGTTTTAACGAAACCATTCGTATACGCACGATGTTGCTGCCTGGCAATACACACAGCCTGATGCATCGAGCTAGCCTGTGTTTAGCGGCTTAATGTTGGCAGGAACACTTCAAAATCGATTATCGTTGCTAAAGGTCGGAATTACGTAAATACACTGGAAAACAGCTGGAAGAGTGAATTATTTCTGGAACTTCCGTCACATCTAATTACATTTTTAAAGTATGTAAAATGATGCTTAACGACAGAACAGATTATTTCCATGTCTTTGTAACTGAACGATCAATAATAGCATAATATATTCAAAATTGTTTAGGCTTTCGTGGCCACTTGTTGACAAACTGCCTATTGGCTTCTGTCTCGGGTTCTTCGGCCGACGTTCATCAAATGATTTTTCTGACGTTTCGCCAGCACGAGTGGCTGGCAACTGTTCACCACCGGAAATGGAGGGTGAAGCTTTGACAATGCCAGCCACTCGTGCTGGCGAAACGTCAGAAAAATCATTAGATGAACGTCGGCCGAAGAACCCGAGACAGAAGCCAATAGGCAGTTTGTCATAATATATTCACTTTGTTGCCATATGACAACAAACCTAATATACTGAATAAATCAAATTAAATGAAACTATATTCATCCTGTTACATAGTACTTTGTGTGTCAGACTCTACCCTGAAATATTTTATTCACTGAAATTGGTCTCCAAAAAAAAAGTAAATAAATAAAAAAATAAACAATAAAAAAATAAACAATAAAAAAATAAAAACGCGATTTACGGTTAAGCATTTGGTCATAATATTTTGCCCCTTCATCGTACGTTTCATGGACATTGTTCACAGTGCATTTTCCACATTTTCTCCATCATCTCACCCGAGGTATAGGATGCTAGGATAATCAATCACAGATTCTCCCGAAACTTTGCGTTACGATGAACGACTCTATAAGAATGGCGCCATAACTCGCCTTCGAGAAGACCCTAAAATGAATGACACTGCTGTAGAAAGTGATATTTGGCTAGCGGTTAGAGACGTGGATTACGGAGCTCAAGGCTGTAGATTCATGTTATGCTAAGTTCTAACATTTCTTTTTTTTTTCATCCGCGTTTGTAACAGATTCTGGGACTCTTTTATTAACGTAACAGAGATATATTCTGCAATGTTCGGTGTACCGGGTGATCAAAAAGTCAGTATAAATTTGAAAACTGAATAAATCGCGGAATAATGTAGATAGAGAGGTACAAATTGACACACATGCTTGGAATGACATGGGGTTCTATTAGAACCAAAAAAATAAAAAAATTCAAAAAATATCCGACAGATGGCGCTTCATCTGACCAGAATAGCAATAATTAGCATAACAAAGTAAGACAAAGCAAAGATGATGTTCTGTACAGGAAATGCTCAGTATGTGCACCATCATTCCTCAACAATAGCTGTAGTCGAGGAATAATGTTGTGAACAGCACTGTAGAGCATGGTCCGGAGTTATGGTGAGGCATTGGCGTCGGATGTCTTTCAGCATCCCTAGAAATGTCGGTCGATCACGATACACTTGCGAATTCAGGTAACCGCAAAGCCAATAATCGCACGGACTGAGGTCTGGGGACCTGGGAGGCCAAGCATGACGAAAGTGGCGGCTGAGCACATGATCATCACCAAACGACGGGCGCAAGAGATCTCTCGGACATTTAGTGAACTTTGTTTTTTTTTGGTTCTAATAAAACCCCATGTCATTCTAAGCATATGTGTCAATTTTTCCTTCATTATCTACCTTATTCCGTGGTTTATAAAGTTTTCAAATTTATACTGACTTTTTGATCGCCCGGTAGTTTCCATATAAGAACTCTCTATCTCAGAGTATGTTCGATTTTGTGATTAAGAAACGAAAAATTAAACTGCTGTGAGTGAAACGACCAGGAATGACATTTGTTTCCTTGCTTGTCACGAACACACTGAAGTGACAAAAGACATGCGATACCTCCTAATATCGTGTTAGATACGCTTGTGCCCTGCGTAGTGTAGCAACTGCACGTGGCATTGACTCACCAAGTCGTTGGAAGTCTCGTGCAGAAATATTGGGCCATGCTGCCTCTACAGCCGTCCACAACTGCAAAGGTTTCCCGGTACAGAATTATGAGCGCAAACTGGCCTCGAGATTATGTCCCATATATGGAATTCACGTCGGGCGAACTGGCTGGCCAAATCATCCACTCGAATTGTCTACAATGTTCTTCAAACCAATCACCAACAATTACGGCGCGGTGACATGGTGCATTGCCATCCATAAAAAGTCCGTCGTTGTTTGGGAACGTGAAATCCATGAATGGCTGTAAATGGTTTCCAAGTAGCCGAACATAAACATCTCCAGTCACTGTTCTGTTCAGTTGGACCAGAGGGCCCAGTCTATTGCATGTAAACACAGCCCACACCTTTACGGAGCCGCCACCAGCTTGCACAGTGCTTTGTTTACAACTTGGGTCCATGGCTTCGCTGGGTGTGCGTTTCACTCGAACCCTACCGTCAGCTATTACCAACTGCAGTCCCGACTCGTCTGACCAGACCACGTTTTCCAATCGTCTGTGGTCCAACCGACATGGTCACGAGCCCGGGAGAGGCGCTGCAGGCGATGTCCTGCTGTCAGCAAAGGCACTCGTGTCGGTCGTCTGCTGCCACAGCCCCATTGATGCTAGATTTCACCGTACTGTCCTAACAGATATATAATTATAGTAATACCGATAACTGCGCACGGACGTCGATATACGAGGTGTGGCTAGAAAAAAACCGGACTAGTACTGGTGAAATAATAAAACGAATGCAATAAGGCTGAAAGTCGCGTAGCCTGTCACGTGACCCTCGCTCCGCCTACTGCTCGAGTTTCATCTGCCTCCTGCACTCAGTCTGCCCGTGGCGTCTGTTTTAAGTAGTTGACGTTTTGTCTGTGCATCGGAAAATGTTGAGTGTACAGAAAGAACAGCGTGTTAACATCAAATTTTGTTTCAAACTAGGAAAATCTGCAAGTGAAACGTTTGCAATGTTACAACAAGTGTACGGCGATGATTGTTTATGGCGAACACAAGTGTTTGAGTGGTTTAAACGATTTAAAGATGGCCGCGAAGACACCAGTGATGACACTCGCACTGGCAGACCATTGTCAGCAAAAACTGATGCAAACATTGAAAAAATCGGTAAACTTGTTCGACAAGATCGCCGTTTAACAATCAGAGCAGTGTCTGAGTTAACAGGAGTTGACAAGGAAAGTGTTAGGCAGATTCTTCATGAAAGTTTCAACATGAACAAAGTGTGCGAGTGTCATCACTGGTATCTTCGCGGCCATCTTTAAATCGTTTAAACCACTCAAACACTTGTGTTCGCCATAAACAATCATCGCCGTACACTTGTTGTAACATTGCAAACGTTTCACTTGCAGATTTTCCTAGTTTGAAACAAAATTTGATGTTAACACACTGTTCTTTCTGTACACTCAACATTTTCCGACGCACAGACAAAACGTCAACTACTTAAAACAGACGCCACGGGCAGACTGAGTGCAGGAGGCAGATGAAACTCGAGCAGTAGGCGGAGCGAGAGTCACGTGACAGGCCACGCGACTTTCAGCCTTATTGCATTCGTTTTATTGTTTCACCAGTACTAGTCCGGTTTTTTTCTAGCCACACCTCGTACATCAACGGGACAGGTGAAAATGTGTGCCCCGACCGGGATTCGAACCTGGGATCTCCTGCTTACATGGCAGACGCTCTGTCCATCTGAACCACCGAGGGCACAGATGATAGTGCGACTTCAGGGCCTATCTCGCGCACGCCTCCCGCGAGACCCACATTCTCACCTTGTATGCCCACACACTACATTCGCAGTGTACGACCCCAACACATCTGTCCCCGTTGATCTATATCAACGCCCGTGCGCAATTGACGGTATTAATATATAATTTCGTTCTAGACGTCTGCAGGTCATCAATGGTGTCTGTCCTTTCGGACACGTCCGAAAGACACCATATGCATATAAATAACAGATACTTTCTCCGCCGCTGGTAGCTGAGTGCTCAGCGCGACAGAATGTCAATCCTAAGGGCCCGGATTCGATTCCCGGCTGGATCGGAGATTTTCTCCGCTCAGGGATAGGGTGTTGTGTTGTCCTAATCATCATCATTTCATCCCCATCGACGCGCAAGTCGCCGAAGTGGCGTCAAATCGAAAGACTTGCACCCGGCGAAGGGTTTACCCGACGGGAGGCCCTAGTCACACGACATTCACATTCAACAGATACGTTCGTCGTTCGTCCCACATTGACTTCTGCAGTTATTTCACGAAGTGTTGCTTGTGTGTAAGCACTGAGAACTCTACGTAAACGACGCTGCTCTCAGTCGTTAAGCGAAGGCCATTGGCCACTGCACTGCCCACGGTGAGAGGTAATGCCTGAAATTTCGTTTCTCGAGACACTCTTCATACTGTGGATCTCGAAATATTGAGTTCCCTAACGATATCCGAAAGTAAATCTCCCATGTCCTAGATCCAACTACCATTCCGCTTTCGAAGTCTGTCAGTTACCGTCTAGCGCTCATAATCACGTCGAAAACGTTTTCACATGAATTATCTGAGTACAAATGACAGCTTCTTCAACTCGCTACCCTTTTGTACCTCGTGTACGCGGTACTACCGCCATCTGTATACGTGCCAGGTCCTGATGGGATTCCAATTCGGTTTCATACTTAACTTGCATTTATCGCGAATCTCTAGCCCAACGTAAAGTCCCGAGAGACCGGAAAAAAGCGCAGGTGACGCCTGTATATAAGAAGGGTACAAGGACGGATCCTCAAAATTACAGACCAATATCCTTAACATTCGTTTGTTGCAGGTTTCTCTAAGATATTCTCAGTTCGAATATAATTAATTTCCTTGAGACAGAGAAGGTGCTGTCCATGAACCAGCACGGCTTTTGAAAGCATCACTCCTGCGAAACGCAACTCGCCCTTTTTTAACACGATATCTTGCGAACCATGGATGAAAGGTATCGGACGGATGCCACATTCCTTGACTTCCGGAAAGCGTTTGACTCGGTGCCCTACTGCAGACTCCTACCTAAGGTACGAGCATATGGGATGGGTTCCCAAATATCTGAGTGGCTCGAAGACTTCTTAAGTAATAGAACCCAGTACGTTGTCTTCGATGGTGAGTGTTCATCGGAGGTGAGGGTATCATCTGGAGTGCCCCAGGGAAGTGTGGTAGGTCCGCTGTTGTTTTCTATCTACATAAATGATCTTTTGGATAGGGTGGATAGCAATGTGCGGCTGTTTGCTGATGATGCTGTGGTGTACGGGAAGGTGTCGTCGTTGAGTGACTGTAGGAGGATACAAGATGACTTGGACAGGATTTGTGATTGGTGTAAAGAATGGCAGCTAACTCTAAATATAGATAAATGTAAATTAATGCAGATGAATAGGAAAAAGAATCCCGTAATGTTTGAATACTCCATTAGTGTAGCGCTTGACACAGTCACGTCGATTAAATATTTGGGCGTAACATTGCAGAGCGATATGAAGTGGGACAAGCATGTAATGGCAGTTGTGGGGAAGGCGGATAGTCGTCTTCGGTTCATTGGTAGAATTTTGGGAACCAGCATTTGAGGCTGACTGCAGTACAATTTTACTGCCGCCAACTTACATTTCTCGGAAAGACCCCAAAGATAAGATAAGAGAGATTAGGGCTCTTACAGAGGCATATAGGCAGTTAATTTTCCCTCGTTCTCTTTGGGAGTGGAACAGGGAGAGAAGATGCTAGTTGTGGTACGAGGTACCCTCCGCCACGCACTGTATGTTGCATTGCGGAGTATGTATGTAGATGTAGATGTAGATGCATAACGGTATCACATGAGTTATGTCACCTCATTGTATTTGGTTATTTGTTTCCGAATATGTCGATATTTCCGACAGTCCATACAGACGAGGGGTCGTGTCATTCGCCGCTTGCTGGTCGAGTGCTATCGACTTCTGCGGTCGCATCAAGTCACACGTCATTCCGTCGTCAGTGGGCGGCAAGCCTTTAGCGTCACTAGCTTCTGCCGCCGCTAGCCACGAGCTAACCGCAGCGGTGCCTGGTGTTGCAGATCCGATGCAGGCGGCGACGTACGACGTGCCGCCGCCCCCGCAGTCGGCGGCCGGCACGCTGCGCCGCGACGCCGCCCTCAGCCTGGGCGTGGGCGGGCTGCAGCTGCACCACATGTGCACGACGCCGCCCCCGGCGCCGCTGCCGCTGCCGCTTCCGCCCCACCCCCATGAGCTGCAACACGTCTACGAGGAGCTGCCCGCGTGCTGGCAGAGGCCGCCCCCGGCCTGCCACTAGTCGGTCTTCAGCCTGTGGGATAAGGGACATGGCTGGCCCTGTAACAACTGGCCAGTACCACGCGTGTTTCCGGTCCATTCGAGTGTAATGGATTACCTTCTCGAGTGCGCCATATCCTGGTGACAAACTGAACCACCACAGGGCCCCAGCTCGAGATCACTGTCATTTTCAGTCTACGTGATCAATAGTTTCAGAAGTGTCGATGTCTTAGCAACAAGCTACAGGTAACTGTGGCCCACTTGAACTACTACATGGCACTATCTCTGAGCCCTGTTGTCTTGTGTTGATGTAACAACTAAATAAAAAGTGACAGTTGGCCTAATTGCAATCTCAGTTACCACAGGGCTCTATGTGTGGACCAATTTTCTTTTCTTCACTTATATTCATGTTTCCTTTAAAGATCACTGCCGTCTAAAATGTCTTCTGATTACCAGAACCACCATAGGGCTCCAACTCCAGACCACTGCATTTCCAGTCTAGATAATCGAGGTAGAGTACAATGCTTTATCGAGCGCCAAGAGTTCCTCGAACAGCCGGGAGTGCTGTGAGACTCACTGGAGCATCATAACCACCACAGGACACTATATCTAAACCGCTGTTCTCTTCAGTCTGTGTAACTGACCTAAAGGCAGATGGCGGGTAGGCTGGCTACAACTTGAGATACCATCAAGTCTCTGTATGTCCACTTTTTCAGTAATGGTTGTGGGACTCGGCTGTTCGATACAGGATGTAAATTCAAGCACCGTTCAGTCATCTAGTTTCCAAATTTATTTTATTTGGCTACCAGTATCGGCAATTTACTACGCCGTGTTCAGGCCCCTGACCGACGTGTAGGAAGATTCCACCTCAGTTCTGATCAAAACGGACCAGCAGATTTCACTTGCTATGGCGATACCTTCAACCATCATCTGCGACTGCCGACAGATGATGGTTGAAATGATCGCTATAGCAATATCTACTAATACCAGTATTGCTCGCCCCTGTTTTGATCAGAACCGGGATGGAATCTTCCTACATGTTTTCCAGGAGCCTGAAGATTGCGTAGTAAATCTCCAAAACTGGCAGCCAAGTAAAATAAGTTTGGAAACTAGACGGCTGAAAAGTGTTTAATTTGACATCCTGAGCTACCATTGGTCCCCAAGTCCTTCCCATTTTTATTCTCAGCTCCTACGACCATAGTCAATTTAAGTATTGTTACCTTTTGAAATGCCAGGTGTCCTAATGGCGGACTGAACCACCACAGAGTCACAAGACCACTGTCATTTTCAGTCCACATGATCAATGGTTTCAGAAGTGGCAGGTGTCCTAGCGACAACCTAGGCTGCTACAGGGAGCTGTGGCCCATCTGGACTGCTACACGACATTATCTCTAAACTCCTGTTATCTTCTCTTAGATTAAGAACTAAAGATAAAGTGGTAGGTGGCCTAGCTCTAAATTACCATGGAGCTCTATGTCTGCACCATTTTTCTTTTCATCTCGTATGAACATAGTCGATTTAAGGGTCGTACCCGTATAAAATCTCTTTTGACAAGATGAACCACCACAGCGCTCCAACTCCAGACCACTGACTGCATTTTCAGCCTAGATAATGGAGCTATGAGGCAATGGTTTACAAAGTGCCAAGTGCCCTTTCAACAACCAGGAGTGCCATAGGACACACCAACGCAGATGAACTACTACAGGATGTTATTTATAGACCGCTGCCATCTTCAATCAGTGTAACTAACCTGACGTCAAGTGTCAGGTAGCCTGGATATAATCCAAGATGCCATGGAGCTCTGTGATACTTCTTTATTCTCAACTCTGATGAACGAAGTCGATTTAAGGATCGTTACCTTCCGAAATGCTGGAAACAAACTGAACTACCACAGGAATCCATCTCAAGGCCATTGTTATTTCAGTCTGCATAATCAAGTCCATGACCCACGGCTCCGGAAATTCCGGTTGTCCTACTACTGTAGCGACCTATACCACACTTCAGCTACTAGCAGAGTCTGTCTCCAAACCCTTCTGTCTGCGTAACAATTAAAAGTGTGGTCTGGCTACAACCTCAGTTACCACGAAGACCATTTTATTTTCAACTCTATGACCATAGTCAGTTTAAGTGTCTTTTAACTACTGGAACTACTATTGGGCTCCAACTCAAGACCATGGAACTTTTCAGTCCAGATAACAGAGTTAGGGATTAATTGTTTCATTAGTGTCAGATGTCCTGACAACAACCAGGATTGCTGAAGGGCAGTACGATACCCATCAACTGCTACAGGGAATTATGTCTCGACCACTGTTGTGTTTAGTTTATCTACATGAAGCAAATATAACTTGTCAGTAATTTGGTTCCAGACTCAGCTACTATGGGGCTCTATACACGAACCACTTTCATTTTCAGTCTAAATGAGCATAAGCAATTTAACACTCATTCACTTCTTAAAAACCAGGTACCATGGTAACGAACTGAACTATCACAGAACTCTATTTCTGGGGGGCCGTTATTACTTCCGAAAGCGCCATGTCTCGCTACTGCTGTAGGGCACTATGGCTCACCTCCGCAGATACCACAGAGCATTATCTTCTGTCTACGTAAGTTAACAAAGGGCCTGGTAGCCTGGTTTAAAAGCTGGTCCTTTGAATATGTACAGATGCATGATCGAATTTGAATCATAGTTTTTGGACTGCCACGTTTCCTGGTAATAAATACTGCTACTATGGGGGTCGTCCATTGCTACCTTTTGTCTAGGTAATCGAGTTAAGGATGAATGATGAATGCTCTCTCAAAAGCGCCAGGCGTGAGGGTAACAGTCTCAATTGTTGCAGGGTTGTATGGCTGTAATTTTCATATTTTCTGTCAAAATAAAGAAGTTAGGGCAAAATACTTTCGACTGTGACAGATTTTTTGGCCAGAGCTTGAATTACCACTGGGCTCTATGGCTGGACCGTTGACATTTATAGTTTCTATAATCGGATTAATGAAAATGTACTTCCGTTAGTACTGCAGGACTCTTCGAAAGGATGGTATGAACCCCGAATACAGTCTGCGAAGCGAGCGTGAAGTCTGGACTGAAAGTGTGCTGTGTTATACCAGCAGATTGTTTTTAATCATCGACCTCACGACTATTCTGATACTGTCCTTCATCTTTCGCTGACCCAGTCACCACCCCGTGACTACTGTGCCCTACATCCCCCAAACTCCGTTCCACATATTCTAGGCCTATCTGCTCCCTGTTATTTTCAGCAGCTAATACTCCTTCCTGGGTGCCACAGCAAATGCCCCACTATCCTGTTCTTTCTCCTTCCAAGACCATTCCACGAACTTCATTCCTCGTCAATATTTCTTAGTAGTTCTTACTTCGTTTTGATCTCGGATGGGCCAGCTAAGGACCATGTGCCAATTTAAATTACTTGTTCGTTGTTCATTTGTTTTCTTCCAGTACTGTTTCATCTGTAGACTACGTTTTCCCTTCCCGCTTTCTGGCCACTTGTTATTTCTTCAGCTTTTATATTATTTTTTAAACCGTTTTTTATTTCGTAAGCCCAATTCGCTAACTTTTTATCCCAGAAATATTTGACGATCTCTTTGGTTATTGTACTGTCCTACATTCCATATAAATAGCTAAAAAATGCAGTCGTTCCCATTACTCCCGGTATTTTTCCTACGTTTCGCTAAATTTCATCATCATTAAGTAATTTCCAACCTTCCACACGTTTTCGTGGGCCTAATATTTCACTCTAGATCAGGGTTTCCCAACAAAATTTTCTCGAGGACCCCCTCATCGAGCATGATTGGTACCTTGTCATATCACAGTACCAAGTACCTAAAAACGCCAAATTGAGAATCTTTTTATACGTTTTCTATTTTTGGTACTTAGAAAAAACAATGACATATTCGTTATTGAAAAAATACTGAGCGGCAAGAACAAAAATCTGTTATTATACGAAATATATTTAGTATATTTTTTATTCTAATAGCATCTTGCGGTTGGGAACCACTGCTCTAGATCATCCTTCTAGTATTTCTAATTTATCTAAAATATAGTATAAGGTATGTAGCTATACGATACGCCCCTCCCATTTTATGCTCCAGACGAATTCTTTCAGGAACTCCATCCTCATTTCAAAAATATCTGCTACCAGCAAAGTTCTTTAAATGAAGAAAGCTCTCTGCGTCTGTGCCAGTATATTCCTGACGTCTTCCTTACTTGGGTCATGCTTTGCAATCTTGCTTCCTACACAGGAGAATCCTGTCACTGATGAATTCCCAATTTTGAGAGGAAGCAAGTCGCTACTGCACTTTTTGCTGCTTTTCATCCCTTTCGATTTTGCTTGAGCGATAAGGGCTGTCCCTTTCCTTCGACAGTTCTTCTACGTCTTGTTCACGTAAGGCCATGACTACGGTAATGTAGGCCTGAGTAAAGTTGCTGAATTCATAAAAAAAACCTTAGCTAGAGTAATTTGTACTTGACACAGCGGATTTGGCTGACTGTACTTCCATTTTTAGTTGGCAGACAGTGATTTGCAGTGATGATGCAGAAATTGGGTAATGTTTGGCTGCAGAGCTTGTTACTGTAAAACATACCGCTGGTAGATCGGAACTGCTGAACATTAAGAGCGTTGCGTACACAAGAGCTACGCCGAAGACTTTCAAATGAGGATGCAGCTAAGTCGCCAGAACGTATCGTGACAAACAAACGACAGGTTTCTGCATGTTTTTTCTTCTTCTAACAGCTAACATTCAGTCACGGACACAGGTTTCACAAATATGGTGATGTGTAAATCCTGTAGAATGCTGCCATATTCCTAACTTAATCTGCAATTGGTGACTGTCTAACTCGAAAGGTTAAGTGTTCCACGTTACAAGTCTTCCCAAAATATGTTTGCGACCCTGCGAAAAGAAGACTGATACAAACATTCCTGTGCGTGAAGTCACGCCAGAAATGACGAGAAGTCTTCAGTGCATGAAAGTCGATAAGCGAAAAATAGCCAGCTTATAGCGCATTCGAGATATTAACAGAAACGAGGTTCCAGAACTCTATAAATATTTACACCACTTATACTCGACGTAATATTCAGAATACTCATTTGATTCATTTTTCAAATGCAATTACAGCTGTACAAATAGAAGAGCTTTACATAAAATGGCAGAACTGTGTACTGTACCTTGTTTGTAAATATGTGTAACAAATTTTGAAATACCAATAAAAGAACTTTGTAGGTTCACCTATTTTTGTCGTTATTAATATTTCGTCCAGTATGTGTATATTTTGCCTCATTTTATCACTACTTGATGAGTTGCCATCCGTGCTTCGTAATAAAGTACTGTACGTTATTTCGGGCATTGTTCTCTATTTTATATTTGAACAATGAAGTACGTGAAAATAATTTATTTCTCAAAGTTTTTTTTTTTAAAGATCGATAATAGGTAAACCATTAAAAGACCACAAAAGGTGTTCGTTAATTTTGTATGTAAGGCTCGGCTGACAAACTGAAGCCGCGCGGGATTAGCCGAGCGGTCTCAGGCGCTGCAGTCATGGACTGTGCGGCTGGTCCCGGCGGAGGTTCGAGTCCTCCCTCGGGCATGGGCAACACCGACTCAAAGGAAGGCCTCGGCGCTTGTTCGTGACGTCACGTCAGCTATGCACGGCGAACGCCAGGTCTGTTGCAGGCATACTCATAATGGTGGTGTCTCCCTCTCTGACACAGGAAAATGTGAAACTATTGGCGGTAGTTGTCCAACACACATTGTTCTGAGAAATTTCTGCAATCAATTTATTGTGCACTTCATTACACTTCTTAACAAATAGTGTACTCCTGAACTTAAATTTACACCTGTTTTAAGGACTGACATACAAAAACAACTTCATGGTCCAGCAGCAACAGAATTCGTGCTTCTTTATCTTATTTGTAAATCTGAGGAAGTTACATTTGTACTGGGTTGCTTTTTCAAGAAACTGTGAACATATTGGTGCTCTTCTTTAGGTATCTTGGTTGACTATGGGGTGAGGAGCACTGAATGTTAATGAAATATCTTGCGATTGTACACTTTGGGGGAAGGGGTGGAGGACAGAAAAAGAGGCAAAAGAGAGATACTTGTTTTATCAAATAAAATTTTTTATCTCATAAAGTTTCTCCTTTCAGTTGCAAGAGGGGAATATTTATCTTTTCTAATGTGCATCTTTAAAAAAGTTTAAGCTCAGCAGTATTTTCGATGTGTGAAGCTATTTTGTTTCCTATTTAGAATTCTTTTCGTTGAAAACGACTGTAATCTAATTACTGGCAACAGTTGGACATTTACACATGTAAATTAGTTCACATTTCCAGTGACGATGCCAAACGAAAATAAATAAGTTCATTGTAAGGGGGTTGGGGTAAGTTTCGATAACAAAATGGATCAAGTAAATATAGTTACTTGAATGTAAAATTTCCGAAGCTTGCAATGGGGCAAAGCACCTTCTCATATTGATCTACGTCTATTTCGACAGGATTCAGTTATACAGAACTATGATCTCCATTAGTAGCTTTATGATAGTAGGAAAATATTTCATCTAAATAAAACTGCAGAATCCAAAACAATACCAAACATTTTGTCCAAAAAGAGATTTATAGTGATAAGCACGCCCAGGCGTTTCTGCCTGCAACAGACCTGGCGTTCGCCGTGCCTAGCTGACGTGACGTCACCAACAAGCGCCGAGGCCTTTCTTTGAGTCGGTGTTGGTATGGGTGCGTGTGTTTGTCCTTAGGATAGTTTAGGTTAAGTAGTGTGTAAGCTTAGGGACTGATGACCTTAGCAGTCAAGTCCCATAAGCTTTCACACACACTTGAACATTTTTGACAAACTGAAACAGGTCAGTATTGTCGATGCCAACGTTTCAATCGAGAAACAATGAGAACTCGTCAATTTCATATTCTTTGCAACTGGTAAGAACCTCATTTATGTAATAATTAATGATGGACACAGGCAACGTGTAAACTGAATATACCCTGATCACCTACAAAACGTAATCTTAATCATGAAACGGATGAAATAGACAGCGATTGTACACTGAAGCGCCAAAGAAACTGGTATAGGAATGCGTATTCAAATACAGAGATACGTAAACAGGCATAACACGGCGCTGTGGTCGGCAACGCCTATATGAGACAACAAGTGTCTGGCGCAACTGTTCCATCGGTTACTGCTGCTACAATACACTCATGCTCATCAATTAAGGATAATGCTGATACATGGTGAAACAACCCTCTGGTGGGCGGTTTGAGGGTTTAAATCACTTCGGGGTATGACCATGCGGTGCATTTGACCTGCAGTCGTCGCACGGTGGCGTTGGCAGCAGTCCACACACACAGAGGTGTGTTGGTGCATGTCACAGTACGGTGCAGCGAGTAAGTGTGCAGACGTTTTCAGACGTCCTAATGGCAACTGTGTGCTGGAAATGGTTCAAAGAACACATATTGATGACGGTATGAGGGGCAGAATACTAGGGCGACTGGAGGCTGGTCAAACACAGCAGGTCGCAGCACGGGCACTTCGTGTGCCACAAAGTGTGATCTCAGGATTATGGCAACGGTTCCAGCAGACAGGAAACGTGTCCAGGCGCTACAGTACGGGACGTCCACAGTGTACAACACCACAAGAAGACCGATATCTCACCATCAGTGCCCGCAGACGGCCACGGAGTACTGCAGGTAGCCTTGCTCGGGACCATACCGCAGCCACTGGAACAGTTGTCTCCAGACATCACAGACGACGGAACGGACATGCTTTATTCGCCCGGAGATCCGCAAGATGCATTTCACTGACCCCTGGTCAGAGGAGAGCCCGTAAAGCCTGGTGTCAAGAACGCAGTACATGATCATTGGAACAGTGGTTCCAGGTTATGTTTACAGATGAGTCCAGGTATAGTCTGAACAGTGATTCACGCCAGGTTTTCATCTGGCGTGAACAAGGAACTAGATACCAACCCCTTAATGTCCTTGAAAGGGACCTATATGGAGGTCGTGGTTTGATGGCTTGGGGTGGGATCATGATTGGTGCACGTACACCCCTACATGTCTTTGACAGAGGAATTGTAACAGGTCAGGTGTATCGGGACGTCATTGTGCACCAGTATGTCCGCCTTTTCAGAGGTGCAGTGGGTCCCACCTTCCTGCTGATGGATGATAACGCATGGCCCCACCGAGCTGCCATCGCGGAGGAGTACCTTGAAACAAAAGATATCAGGCGAATGGAGTGGCCTGCCTGTTCTCCAGACCTAAACCCCACCGAGCACGTCTGGGATGCTCTCCGTCGACGTATCGTTGCACGTCTTCAAACCCCTACGACACTTCAGGAGTTCCGACAGGCACTGGTGCAAGACTGGGAGGCTATACCCCAGCAGCTGCTCTACTACGTGATCCAGAGTATGCCAACCCGTTGTGCGGCCTGTGGACGTGTGCACGGTGATCATATCCCATACTGATGTCGGGGTACATGCGCAGGAAACAGTGGCGATTTGTAGCACATGTGCTTTGGGACGTGTAACACCTCCGTTTTAATTTTCGTCGACCCGATCTGATCTCACCGAATAGCAGCCCAATAATTATTAATTAATGTGACCGTGTACCTAATGGGGCTGGCAATCGGAATTGACTGCTACGGAGTTGTTACTTTCCAGTTTGTCCTTCTCAAATGCTGTAATAATGAAATGTCTGGTAACAAGAAGAACACCAACACAGTTTCACTAATCAAGAACCTATATTCGTCTCAAAAACACAAAAGGAGGAGACAGCCACTGCCTTCGTCATACATATTTAATTACGGCTAATCTCAGCACAGGCTTCTTCGTTATTCATTATCGTCACACGATAATCCAATCACTGCAATCCAACACTGCATTCGAAAATGACGCCGGCGCGGTAGACGCGAAACCAAAATATCGGCACTAGAAATATCACTGATCACTCTCGTAATTATACTTCTTCACTTTCCCGGTACTATTCTAGCACAAAGGGGTTAAATCGCGGCGATGGCAACTCCCTTTGTCGGTAAAGCCTTGCATTACAACAACAACTGGCTTCCGCACAGCTCGGCCCGCAACATGGGACTCTCTCAACTCACATTCGCTCTCGCAACACTACACAATCGATTGTTTGCCCTATCGACCTGTGCCGAGTGCAAATTCATAGTAAGGGCCTACGAACCCCTTACAGACGGTCTTCTCAACTTATCACCAGTAACGTGGACTTACAGATCTGTGTCGTGTGTGTTCGCTATGTGCCTATGCTATTAGCGCCAGTGTTGTGTAGTGCCACGTTGTGTGGCACCACACTCTGCAGTTATCCTTAATTTTTGAGCAGGCGCACCAGCGATGGGACACAGCATCTCCGAGGTAGTGATGAAGTGGGGATTTTCCTGTACAACCATTTCACGAGTGTACCGTGAATATCAGGGATCAACATCAGATCTCCGACGTCACTGCGGTCGGAAAAAGAACGGAATCAACGACGACGAAAAAATCGTTCAACGAGACACAAGTGCAAACCTTCCGCAAATTGCTGCATATTTCAGCGCTGGGCCATCAACAAGTGTCATCGATATGGGCTTTCGGAGCCGAAGGCCCACTCGTGTACCCTTGATGACCCCACGACAAAAAGCTTTACGCCGTGTGTAGGCCCGTGAACACCGACATTGGGCTGTTGGTGACTGGAAACACGTTGCCTGGTCGGACTAGTCTCGTTTCAAATTGTATCGAGCAGATGGCCGTGTACGGGTATGGTGACAACCTCATGAATCCATGGACCTGCATGTCAGCAGGGGCCTGTTCAAGCTGGTGGAGGCTCTGTAATGGTGTGGGGCGTGTGCAGTTGGAGTGATATGGGACCTGCATCCATTCATATCCACTGTGCGTTCCGACGGACTTGAGGAATTGCAGCAAGACAACGCGACACCCTACACGTCCAGACTTGCTATAGAGTGGCTCCAGGAACACTCTTCTGAGTTTAAACATTTCCGCTGGCCACCAAAATCCCCAGGCATGAACATTATTGAAAATGTCTGGGATGCCTTGCAACGTGCTGTTCAGAAAAGATCTCCACTCGCTTGTACTCTTATGGATTTATGGATAGCCCTGCAGGATTCATGGTGCCAATTTCCTACAGAACTACTTCAGACATTTGTCGAATCCGTAGCGCGTCGTGTTGCAGCACTTCTGTGTGCTCACGGGGGCCCTAGATGATATTAGGCAAGTGTACCAGTTTATTTGGCTCTTCAGTGTATTACAACGAAAAAAAACGTGTCAAAAAGATTAGAACAGTACAGAAGAAAAATAGATTGCGAAAGTATAAAAGTCAATGGGAAACGGAATTCGCTGCCTGGTTATCTAAGTCACAGCGCTCATTCTGTGAAGTTACATTTGCAACTGCTCCTGCTGGAATAAACAGGTGAGTGGGAAAACCTTTCGTGGATGCATGTGTTATGTATATGTGTGTGCATGTTTTGTTATGTTCATGACGGTTGGCTGGACTTGGGCTTGGTGACGGGTGAGGTGCAAGGTTTGTTCTCGTTTTTTGAGGTTAAGCACAATATGAACTATTATTAAATGAGACAAATGATGATCTTACAAATTAACTTCATTTCTGTTTTCGACATCCACCATTTCAGCGTTCACAGAGAGGGTTTTCTCTGGGATGGATTTTAAGTGGCGAGACAAAAGAAAGAAACCGGTTCTAAAGTTGATAAGAATGAATTATTATTTACCTTAACTTACAAGGGACCTTCAGTACGTAACGCAATACATTTTTTCTCGGCCAGTTTCGGTTGAAAAAATGCGCAATGTTTGTGTGGGACATCGTTGAATATTCCCGCGGAACACCATAGAATCGCAGTTATTCATATTCGCTTGCAGAATGTCTACAGAGATTTGCCAGTGAACAAAAGCACGGTGAGTCGTTGTCAGAGGCTGAAACCTGTCCGATCTCCAGCGTGTCGGCCGGCCGCACACAGCTGCGTCTCCTGAAACGCTTGTACGTGCGGACACTCTCATTCGACGTCATCGACGATCACATTCAAACACCTCGCTACTCAACTGGACGTCTCAGTTGGTAGTGCGGGTATTCTCGCCTACCAGATGCGTACTTAAAGGTGTGTGACTGCTAGGTTCCTCGCCGCCTAAGACCTTAAAGAGCTTCCATCTGCTTGGCTCAATGAAGGATGCATTCATGGAAAGCAGCGCGTGGATGATGGGGAGGTTACTGGTGCAGTAAGACGTTGGGTCCGACGTCTACCAGTAGAATGGTACCGTGCTGGCACACAGGCTGTCCCAGTAAGGCGGCGTAGCGCTGGAAAGTGGGGTTTTGTAGAAAAAAGAGTGGGGAATGATATGTTGTATCGGAATCCTGTATAAAACCAACCCGCTTCAGAATAAAATTGTGTTGCGTTACTTACTGAACTGCCCTCGTAGATAGAGACTGCAAAGGTGCTGTGAAGCTGTTTATCAATGAGAATTAATGGTTAAATATCGCTAAAAGCGGTTTTGTTATCACTGAAATAATATCGCATACCATCTTAACTGGTGAAGTTTCTAATGTTACTTAAAATCCGTCTTGATTGCAAAAAATTTTTTTATTATTCATATGACCGGTTTCGATTCATTCAGAACCATCTTCAGATCTGATATTTCAGTTACAGGAGTAACCCGTCCAAATCCAGCAACTTTCACATGCTACGTCACTGAAGATAGTTCTGAATGAACCGAAACCGGTCATATGAGTAATAAAAAAAATTTTGCAATCAAGACGGATTTTAAGTAACATTATAAAATCACTGATTGCTGTTATCCCATAAGACATTACGTCTGTTTTTGCAAAATGGTGAAGTTTCATTTCTCTTACTTTTCCCCTACCGGGTGTCTCAGTTTTTCTTTTGTCACGTGTTGTTATTTCATACACTGATGAGCCAAAAAATTATGACCACCGACTTAAAAACATGTTGGTCCACTTCTGGATCGCAATTCAGCAGTGATCCTGGGTGCCACGGATTCGGACAAGTAATTAGGTTTCCAGAGGTTTGTGAAGCCAGATGCCTACGCACATGTCACACACTTCCTCTGACTTACGGGCTGTCAGTCTGTGGGCGCGGAGCTGGTGGTCGACGGCGTCCGAGTTGGGTTTCATCGGATTCAGGTAAGTCGAATTTGATGGCCAAGTCATTCACTGTGATGCTCCTCAAACCACTGCAGCACGATTCGGACCCTGTAAGACAGTTTTCCTGCTGGAAGATACCATCACTGTTGAGGAAAACACCAAGCATGAAGGTCTACAGGTTGTTGTTGTGGTCTTCAGTCCTGAGACTGGTTTGATGCAGCTCTCCATGCTACTCTATCCTGTGCAAGCTTCTTCATCTCCCAGTACCTACTGCAACCTACATCCTTCTGAATCTGCTTAGTGTATTCATCTATTGGTCTCCCCTTACGATTTTTACCCTCCATGCTGCCCTCCAATACTAAATTGGTGATCCCTTGATGCCTCAGAACATGTCCTACCAACCGATCCCTTCTTCTGGTCAAGTTGTACCCACAAACTTCTCTTCTCCCCAATCCTATTCAATACTTCCTCATTAGTTATGTGATCTACCCATCTAATCTTCAGCATTCTTCTGTAGCACCACATTTCAAAAGCTTCTATTTTCTTCTTCTCCAAACTATTTACCGCCCATGTTTCACTTCCATACATGGCTACACTCCATACAAATACTTTCAGAAATGACTTCCTGACACTTAAATCTAAACTCGATGTTAACAAATTTCTCTTCTTCAGAAACGCTTTCCTTGCCATTGCCAGTCTACATTTCATATCCTCTCTACTTCGACCATCATCAGTTATTTTGCTCCCCAAATATCAAAACTCCTTTACTAATTTAAGTGTCTCATTTCCTAATCTAATACTCTCAGCATCACCCGACTTAATTCGACTACATTCCATTATCCTCGTTTTGCTTTTGTTGATGTTCATCTTCTATCCTCCCTTCAAGACACCATCCATTCCGTTCAACTGCTCTTCCAAGTCCTTTGCTGTCTCTGACAGAATTACAATGTCATCGGCGAACCTCAAAGTTTTTATTTCTTCTCCATGGATTTTAATACCTACTTCGAATTTTTCTTTTGTTTCCTTTACTGCTTGCACAATATACAGATTGAATAACATCGGGGAGAGGCTACAACCCTGTCTCACTCCCTTCCCAGCCACTGCTTCCCTTTCATGCCCCTCGACTCTTATAACTGCCATCTGCTTTCTGTACAAATTGTAAATAGCCTTTCGCTCCCTGTATTTTACCCCTGCCACCTTTAGAATTTGAAAGAGAGTATTCCAGTCAACATTGTCAAAAGCTTTCTCTAAGTCTACAAATGCTAGAAACGTAGGTTTGCCTTTCCTTAATCTTTCTTCTAAGATAAGTCGTAAGGTCAGTATTGCCTCACGTGTTCCAGTATTTCTACGGAATCCAAACTGATCTTCCCCGAGGTCGGCTTCTAGTACTTTTTCCATTCGTCTGTAAAGACTTCGTGTTAGTATTTTGCAGCTGTGACTTAATAAACTTTCGGTAATTTTCACATCTGTCAACACCTGCTTTCTTTGGGATTTGAATTATTATATTCTTCTTGAAGTCTGAGGGAATTTCGCCTGTTTCATACATCTTGCTCACCAGATGGTAGAGTTTTGTCAGGACTGGCTCTCCCAAGGCCGTCAGTAGTTCCAATGGAATGTTGTCTACTCCGGGGGCCTTTTTAAAACCTGGTTCCTAAATCTCTGTCTTACCATTATATAATCTATCTGATACCTTTTAGTATCTCCAGTGTCTACAGGAGGTCCCTAATAGTGTTCACATACTCCACAGCCGTCACGGCGCCTTCGATTACTACCGCAGGTCCTGTGCGAGACGAGGCGAATCACACAGGACTGCCCTCACAGGCCTGCATCCTGGTGTGCTGCTCGCGTCGAGGAGCCACTTGCCTGGACGACGGCGTGTCTGGCACGACCGCCGACCTGGTTTAACAATAAATGGGATTCACCCGACCGGGCGACAAGATTCCGTTGGTCCGTGTTCCAGTCTCGGTGATCCCGTGCCCACTGTATTCCTAACTAAGACGTTGTTGGGTCAATGTGGGAACATGTAGGGGTCCTCTGCAGCGGAACACCCTGTTCAACACTGACTGGTGACCGGTGTGCTCCAAAATACCGCTGCCTGCGCCAGCACTGGACTCTGACGTCACATCTGACACACATCGCTGCCTATGCTCCTTTAGAGAGCGGGCGAGCCTCCAGACCCATGTGTTCTGTGACGAGATGTTGTCGCCTGCTCGTGGTTTCAACATTCATCAGCCACTCTCCACAGGTGCTCACGACAGTACATTGCGAACAGTCGACAAGCGCTGCATTTCCGAGATGCTCGCACCCAGGCACTGGAGCAGAACAATCTCGCTTTTGTCAAAATCGCTAAAGTCGACGGATTTTCGCATTTGCGCCACTTATCGCCGCTAGAACGATTCCCAATTCGTCTATGCTCCGCTCCTCTCACCGTGTCACGTGACCTCAGGGCCACCGGGCTGCATACGGCGTCGAGGCAGGCAGTTCTTCGGTTCGTCAGTGTATACTTGTAATTGTGCTGCATTGGTGGTGTTGTTGTGGCTTGGCACGCATCATTCTTAGTGCAAAAATTGTTTCATGTATTGTTCAACAAAGATATTTTAATAGGTCTCATTACAGTGCTATCCTGTAAAACTTAAGCGTTATTGTGCCGCGTCGCATTTCCATTATCGATAACTTGTTACAGTTACGTTACAAATTCTGTTAATGGCGGTTCTTAAAAATTCGCAAGTAGGATTGTAACCTCTCCCTCACTTATCGACCTTAATGACAGTGAAAAATTAAACCGCGTGTACCTAATGGAAATTTGGGAAAAGCAATCGTCACCGAAGTTAAACTGTTGGTAAAGAGGGAGGAAAGGGTTACATCTAAATGAAAGGAAAAATGCAAAAGAAACTGGTGGAAATTAATTTTGAAAAGGGGTAAAGTTAATAAAGAAAGTAAATGTTCGGCCGTTACGTTAACAGTTAACTAGCGGTAATTAGATATTTGAGATTTGGGGGAAATTACGGTCGCCAGTCCTAAGAACAATTACTATAGTAACTGAAAAAGAAAGGTTATTACACATATAATTAGCACTAGAAGTGTGGCAACTGAAGGTTGACACATGTAGTGTGAAAACTGAAAGTTTGTCAGAAGTAATAAATTTCGCTACACTCTGACTTAATTTAGCAAAAGAATTAATAAAACCGGAAAATCGAAAGTTAATTTAGTGACTGAAGTTAATAGTGAGCTTTCTTTCTGAAGCACATCGAAATTCAGTAAAATACGGTTAGTCTTGGACTACCTCAACAATCATTTCAAAAGCTACTTGAATCTACGCAATTTAGAAATAAGAGATTTAACTTTGAACTTGAATTAAATATTCTGAACAATTAACAATAGTAAAATTTAGTACGTACCAAGCTGAGCTGCAGTCACAGGTAAGCTAAAATATGGTAACAAAACTAGCACTCTTAATTTGTGCTTGTGTAATCTAAGTATTGTAGCCAGCTATGAATACTTTAACTGAACTTTGAAATTAAAGTAGTGAAATGGAATGATTGTATTTTAATGCTGGCGTCTGAATTTGAACGACACTCGGGTTCATTCCGGAAAAGGAAGGGACCCTGCTTGGTAATGCAATTGGGACAATGAGCAACAAAGGTTCATGCTAAGTAGCTGTAATTTTGTGATGCAACAATTTTAAAAGTTTGAAAAGCTGAGGTCTGCCATACAGTTCTAAAACTTTACGTGCTTCCAGTCTTCCTTGTTGGTTGATTGAAGGTTTGAAGCCGTCGATCGAGGAGGTGGCGACAGTCACTCATTGTCGGCCGTCGCTGTTGCAGAAGCTGGATGTTGGCGCGCCTTCTTATCAACACGGTCACCAAACGAAACGGGCTTTTGATGTGCGCCAGCTAATGCTTCCCATCCGCGACACCATGTCAGAAACTACCATCGCAAGTCGAGCGCAATCACATGCTGCCAAACCCCGAAAGCGCGGCAACTCGCGGGAGCTTCACACAACACACCTGCTCCACTGCACCACCCCAGCCAGACTCTCCCTGCTCTGCCCGCGCTCCACGCGACAGCGTTAACACTACCAAAGATCCTACACACTTTGATTCTTCACACGACCTATCGATGTAATCGTTCGATAGCAGTTTTCCCTAGGCAAGACCCAGCGTAAAAATACAAATAATATTTACGAAACAACCAATTATATATCGACATAAATGCATAAATATATATATACAAACAGTAAAACAATTTTAAAAAATTATAGTACAATAGATGGAAATAGGAGGATATGCATTTCCGGCATTACAGGATGACATCAGAATAATTTAAGATTTTAAACATGGCTGAAACAGCAACTGTTGAAATTCTTCACGGTAAATGATGACAGGCCAAAACAGTTGCAGGATAAAGATTTATTAAAATTCTTGACCAAGGTTTCGGTAAGCGCATCAAAATTATTAAAAGTTGTGCTAATTCAAACCTTCTGTCTTAATAAACAAAACATATCAGACCATTTAAAAACATCTATGTAAAATAGAAAATATGGAACCACTTTACCTGTGTTCTAGTGTCAAACAGATGAAGTTGGCGCTATGGAACACATCTAACGAGAGAGGGCACTAGTGCAATGCGCGAGAATCTCGCGTAACGTAAGCGGTAAATTACATACTAGCGAAAACAACCGAAATGTTACAGTAAAACGAAACCATCTGTCGTTGTCAATAAAAACATACTAGTCAATTAACCACACATAGACATCGAAAATCACAAACAGCAAACATCAAAAATACTTGTGTATGTATCCGTGGATTTTAATATGAGCGAGTGTCTGTCACATACCATAAATGCCCTCTCTCGGCGAAACCATCTGCCCTAGTGCTTTCACACTCTCGTCATGATAGTTCATAGGCGAAGTGCTGGTGCTAAACTGTGTTCGCATTGACCCTGTCCATAATCATGTTGTACAAATGGAGATGATGTCTTAACTATTGACGACGCCTTTGGCACAATTGTTTTATTAATCTCCATTGCAGGATGTAATTTTAGTAAGTAACTAAAAGATTTTGTTCCTGAATTACTCTGGTAATTTCACGGTTACTTAAGCTTTAGTGTTTTTTCTTTCTCAACCCTCCTGCCCTGTCTTCCCTTTTCCTCTCCCGCCCCACGTGTCTCCTGCCTCTTCGTGAACCCACGGTTGCCCCTCCTCTCTTCATCCCGCCGCTTCCCCAGCTGCCCCATGCTCTCCCCTCCTTTTCCATCCTCTCTGACCTTTCCCTCGGCAGGTCCCACCTGGTAGTTTTATTCTTCGTCGTGTGTGCTCCAAGTAGGTTTTAAGTGTGTTGTTTCGGAGTGTTTTTAATACTGTGGCCAACTTTAACCTGTGCATGCGCATCCAGTGTCTTCTCTGTGTTTTAAGAATCACCAACTGTGTTTTTTAACTTTCTGGTGACTTTTTTAACTGTCCCCAATGAACGCCTACGTGTCAGTTTATTTTTACCTCCATTTTCTCCCCTTACTCTGTTTTATGTTCCCCTTTTTTATCTCCTTATGTATGTATTATTTTATTCTTGTTTTAGTTGTCGTGTCACTCGGCTGAAGAGCGGCGGATTGTGCTGCTGACAGCCCTCCCCTGCCCATATGGGGCAGGGGAATGAAATTACAATAAAGAAAAAAAAATCTTTCTCATTTCCGATGCTAAGTTTTTCCTAATGAAAGTGTCTTCCTGATCAGGATGTGTTACTTCTGATAAATGTGTATTTATACATACCGAAACCTTGGTCAAGAATTTTAATAAATATTTATCCTGCAACTGTTTTGGCTGTCATCATTTACCGTGAAGAAAATAACTCAATTATGAATCGGAAAGGTAAACTTCCGCTTTGAACGCACAACGAATTCACGTAGTAGTAAATGCGTGCGTCTGTCTAAGTTACGACAACTACTGCCAGTATAACTTATTAGTGGCACAATGAAGTTGCCCATAGCGCACTGGCGACCGCGTTGTTTTACACTAATTACTTTGTTCTTCTTTATTTTCTACCGTATCCGACTCACGGTGATTTGCACTAGAATTATTAAAATTACTACGTGTTTTTACCTAAAGTTGAGTGAGAGGACAGACCTTATTTCGGCAGCAAATCTAAAGGGTGACAATTATTGAACTATATTAAAAAAAGATGTAAAGTAGTTACAAACTATGGCGATGATGTGGCGCAGACGAATAGCGAAATTCTGCACGACCCGCTGAAGTGTCGGAACATCGATGCTGCCGATGACGTCCTGAATGGCTGTTTTCAGCTCAGCAATGGTTCTGGAGTTATTGCTGCACACCTTGCCTTCAATATAGCCCCACCTGTGTTCGGGTCCGGAGAATATGGCAGCCAACCGAGGCCCATGCCAGTCGCTCTGGGTACCCCAGAGCCAGAATGCGGTCCCCAAAGTTCTCCAGGACACCAAACAGTCTCCTGCGTCGACGGGGTCGAGCTCCGTTTTACATGAATCACATCTTTTCGAAATCACGGTCACTTTGGATAACGGGGGATTAAATCATCTTCCAAAACCTTCACATATAGTTCGGTACTCACTGTGCCATCAAGGAATACCGCACCGATTATTCCGTGTGTGGACACTGCACGCCACACAGTCACCCGTCGAGGGTGGAGAGACTTCTCGACCGCGAAATGCGGAGTCTCAGCCCCCCAAAAGCGTCAACTTTGCGTATCCAAATGAATGTGGAATGAACATATAAAATTAATTGTTGGTAAGGCGGGTACCAGGTTGAGATTCATTGGGAGAGTCCTTAGAAAATGTAGTCCATCAACAGAGGAGGTGGCTTACAAAACACTCGTTCGACCTATACTTGAGTATTGCTCATCAGTGTGGGATCCGTACCAGATCGGGTTGACGGAGGAGATAGAGAAGATCCAAAGAAGAGCGGCGCGTTTCGCCACAGGGTTATTTGGTAACCGTGATAGCGTTACGGAGATGTTTAGCAAACTCGAGTGGCAGACTCTGCAAGAGAGGCGCTCTGCATCGCGTTGTAGCTTGCTCGCCAGGTTTCGAGAGGGTGCGTTTCTGGATGAGGTATCGAATATATTGCTTCCCCCTACTTATACCTCCCGAGGAGATCACGAATGTAAAATTAGAGAGATTAGAGCGCGCGCGGAGGCTTTCAGACAGTCGTTCTTCCCGCGAACCATACGCGACTGGAACAGGAAAGGGAGGTAATGACAGTGGCACGTAAAGTGCCCTCCGCCACACACCGTTGGGTGGCTTGCGGAGTATAAATGTAGATGTAGAATGTGGGCTTCGTCGCTAAACCAAACCATACAGCCCATACTAATTCCCATCACACCCCGCGGCCAACTGTGCAGTTTGAACGTCCTAAGGCAAACCGTTCGGATGTTACGATGATTTTATGTCACATAGTTCAATAATTGTCACCCAGTACATTTCATTACCCTGTTTCGGTTGTGTTCAGGAGCCGATTGCCTTATTACCTTAGTGTTACGTTTACGATGACACGGTCATTGCGCTCTGAGCGACCAGAGTGTGAGGGGGTAGTCCTGATCCTGTTATAATTATTCGGCCACGTGAAACGAGTAAGTTCGTCTTAGGGGACTCTGTATCACATTTCTGATTGTGTGAGGAAAGAAATACCGAAGGGGCAATTGAGAGGTGAGGTATGTGGGAGACAGCAGAAGAAGGGACTAGTCAATGGCGAGTGTGCTATCGCACCCGGTAACAATAGCAACAGCAGAGAGGAATAGTAGTAGCCCTTCCCTGCAAGCGAAGTTTGGCGATGTGAAAGCTTCTTCTGATGTACAGCTACGTTCAACAGCAAATGATGTCTCTCACCCCCTTGTAATATGCCCCAAGTATTTTGTCTTTCTCACATTCCGTGACAAGAAATTGCTGCTTTGCCTCCTTCATCCAATGGTGGGCTTCGACGTTCAATATTTTCAGTGCCCAAGCTGTACTGAAGAGGTGAAGTTAAAATGACGTCTCAGGGACTTCGATAAGTTTTTCAACACGTGGGTTATTTTACTTTCACGTTATTTTATTTTCGTGTTATTTTACTTTACCGGTGTTCCACTTTGGCGTTATTATATTTTCGAGTCATTTTTCTTTCATGCAGCTGTATTTTCGCGTTGTTTTTTATTTTCGTTCTTTTATTTTCGCGTTACTTTCTTCCACGTTATTTTACATTCCCGTTATCATATTTTCTTTGCGTTTTATTTTACTGTTATTTATTACGCATTTTTATTAAATCACCTTACTTAATTCCATATTATTTTACCGAAGATGGTGATAGACAACAAGTCTTTTGCACCGGTACCAAAATTTTATGAGACGAGTGTTGGTAAAGATCGCAAAATTATTAAAACGCGAGCTTAAAAAAAAACTATGACCACACTTGTAACACAGACACACACAATCAACGAAAATCGCGTTGCCAGATCAAAAACTTACGGTACAAAGTTAAGAAGCAATGGATAGAAATAACGTAATGCAAATACACAGCCGTGGCTGCCTGCTGGCTGCATTATATTTTCGCAGTATTATATTTCGACCCTATCTTATTTTTGCGTTGTTATTACTTCCGTGCTATTTACTTTTCTGAGTTCGCACCATTTCACTATCGCTTTATATTAGTTTCACAATATTTTACTTTCGCGGTATTTTATTTTCGCGCTGAATTACTTGCACGGTATTTTATCTTCGCACTGTATTTATTTTAGTGGTGTGATATCTTCTTGCCATTTTATTTTCGTATTTTTCGTGAGTATATTTACTTTCACACTTTTTGTCTTTGCTATTACATTGTTTTGCTGCTATTTTATTTTACAGGTATTACATCATTGTGTTTTCACATTGTTTCACTAAAGTGTTACTTTATTTTTGCGCTATTTCATTTCCGTCCTATTCTGTTTTCGAATTTTTTAATCTTGCATTTTTTTACTTTCTTGTTACTTTATATTCCTATCATTCTTTCTCCTCATACTGAATTCGTGTTATTTATTTCCACATTCATTATTACATTATTTTACTACTACCCTACATTTTCACAGTATTTTATTTTCTCAGTATCATATTTTTTCCATGATTTTATTTTCGCTGTAGTTTACTTTCGTGTTATTTAACTTTCACATTCCTTTATTTTCCCCTTTTTTACTATCACATGTCTTATTTTCGCATTTTACACTTGCAATATTTTACTTTTACATTACTCAACTTTCCCATTACTCTAATTTCGCATTATTGTACTATTGCCTTATTTTATTTTTACATTACAGTATTTTGCTTTTGTAATGTTTTAATTTCGCTGTATTTTATTTAGGCATTATTTTATTTTTGTCGTGTGCAATTTTCGTTTTACTTTTATTTTCAGTGATTTATTTTCGCGATAGTAAACTATACCGAAAATCAAATGCTGATCTTTCACTTTATTTTCACAGTATTTTATTACTGTGTAAAATTATTCTCATAGCTTGTTACCGTCCTTTACTTAGTTTTTGCGGTAATAAAAAGCCGCGGAAATAAAATGACAGAAAACTAAAATACAGAACCTTACCTTATTTTCGCGATATTTTACACACGAGTAGTTACATTCCTGGTATGTTACTTTCGTTTTACTTTATTTTTGCGGTATTTTAATTTTCGTGATAATAAAAGAATGCGAAAATAAAATACTGCGAAAATAAAGTACTAACATTCACTTTCCTTTACTATTCTGGTTGTTTATTTTCGCATTGTTTTAGTTTCGCAATGTGTAACTTTCGGTTTACCTAGGTTTCAAGGTATTTTATTTTCGTGAAAATAATATACCGCAAAAGCAACATAATAAATTTTCACATTACTTTATTTTCGCGACACTTTATTTTCGCATTATTTTATTTTCGCAGAATATACCTTTCCCTTTTATTTACTTTCGTGGGCTCTTACTTTCATAGTATGTAACTTCCACTTTACTTTATTTTCGCAGTGCTTTATTTTCAGAGTAACAAAATAACGCGAAAACTGAACAACACAAAAACAAACCACTGAATCTTATTTTCGAAGTATTTTATTTGTGCACGTTTTATTTTTGTGGTATGTAACTTTCGCTTTATTCTATTTTCGTTGTAACTTATATTCAGAACATTAGAAGAACGCAAAAACAAAATACTACGAAAATAAAAGTATTGAATTTTTATTTTACTTGTTTTTCGAGATATTTTACTTCTGGAATAAGTAACTTTTGTTTTACTTTACCTTCGCGATGTTTTATTGTCAACGTTATTATGGTAATGGGAAAATGAAGTACTGTTCCTTCATTTTAATTTCGCAATAATAAAAGACTGCGAAAATAAAATACTGCGAAAACAACATACTAAACCATCACTTTACTTTAGTTTTGCAGTATTTTAGTCACCTGTTATTTCATTCCTACAGTACTTAACTTTCGCTTTATTTTCGCAGTGTTTTATATTCGCGATAGTAAAATAATGCAAAAATAAAATACTGTGAAAAAAATGTACTAAACTTTTCTCCGACTTTCGCTGTATTTTAATCACGCGTTTCTTTTACTTTCTCATTATCTATCTTTCGCTTTACTTTATTTTCGCAGTGTTTTATTTTCGCGATACTAAAAGAACACGAAAATAAAATACCGCGAAAACGATGTACTAAACTTTTCTTTGAGTTTTATTTATGTGTTTCTTTTACTTTCTCATTTTCGCTTTACTTTATTTGCGCGGTGTTTTATTTTCGCAATTATAAAATAATGAGAAACTAAAATACCACGAAAGCGATGTACTAAATTTTCTTTGACTTTTATTTAGTTCCTCATTACCTTATTTTCAGTTAACTTTATTTTCGCGGTGTTTTATTTTCGCAATAATAAAGGGCGCGAAAATAAAATACCGCGAAAACGATGTACTGTCATTCCTTTGAGTTTCGCTGTATTTTATTCACGCGTTTCTTTTACTTTCTCATTACTTTATTTTCGCTTTAGTTTATTTTTGCGGTGTTTTATTTTCGCGATAATAAACGAACGCGAAAATAAAATACCGCAAAAACGATGTACTAGACTTTCCTTAGAGTTTCTCTGTATTTTTTCGCGCCTTTCTTCTACTTCTTCATTATCAAAGTTTCGCTTTGCTTTATTTTCGCGGTGTTTAATTTTCGCGATACCAAAAGAACGCGAATATAAAATACCGCGAAAACGATGTACTAAAGTTTTCTTTGACTTTTATTTGTGCGATTCTTTTACTGTCTCATTACCTTATTTTCGCTTTACTTTATTATAGCGGTGTTTTATTTTCGCGATAATAAATGGCACGAAGATAAAATACCGCGAAAACAATGTACTAGACCTTCCTTTGAGTTTTATTCACACGGGATTCTTTTACTTCCTCATTACCTTATTTTCGCTTTACTTTATTTTCGCGGTGTTTTATTTTCGAGACAATGAAAGGACGCTAAAATAAAATACCGCGAAAACTATGTACTGGACTTTCCTTTTTCATTTGCGCCTTTCTTCTACTTTGTCATTACTTATCTTTCGCATTGCTTTATTTTCGTGGTGTTTATTTTTCGCGATACTAAAAGAACGCGAAAATAAAATACCGCGAAAACGACGTACTAGACTTTCCTTTGAGTTTCGCTGTAATTTTTCCCGCCTTCCTTCTACTTCTTCATTATCAAAGTTTCGCTTTGCTTTATTTTCGCGGTGTTTAATTTTCGCGATACCAAAAGAACGCGAATATAAACTACCGCGAAAACGATGTACTAAAGTTTTCTTTGACTTTTATTTGTGCGATTCTTTTACTGTCTCATTACCTTATTTTCGCTTTACTTTATTATAGCGGTGTTTTATTTTCGCGATAATAAATGGCACGAAGATAAAATACCGCGAAAACAATGTACTAGACCTTCCTTTGAGTTTTATTCACACGGGATTCTTTTACTTCCTCATTACCTTATTTTCGCTTTACTTTATTTTCGCGGTGTTTTATTTTCGAGACAATGAAAGGACGCTAAAATAAAATACCGCGAAAACTATGTACTGGACTTTCCTTTTTCATTTGCGCCTTTCTTCTACTTTGTCATTACTTATCTTTCGCATTGCTTTATTTTCGCGGTGTTTATTTTTCGCGATACTAAAAGAACGCGAAAATAAAATACCGCGAAAACGACGTACTAGACTTTCCTTTGAGTTTCGCTGTAATTTTTCCCGCCTTCCTTCTACTTCTTCATTACCTAAGTTTCGCTTTGCTTTATTTTCGCGGTGTTTAATTTTCGCGATACCAAAAGAACGCGAATATAAAATACCACGAAAACGATGTACTAAAGTTTTCTTTGGCGGTGTTTTATTTTCGCGATAATAAATGGCGCGAAAATAAAATACCGCGAAAACGATGTGATAGACTTTGCTTTGAGTTTCGCTGTATTTTATTCACGAGTTTCTTTTACTTTCTCATTATTTTAGTTTCGCTTTACTTTATTTTTGCGGTGTTTTATTTTCGCGATAAGAAAAGAACGCGAAAATAAAATACCGCGAAAACGATGTACAAGACATTCCTTCGAGTTTTATTCACATGGGATTCTTTTACTTCCTCATTACCTTATTTTCGCTTTACTTTATTTTCGTGGTGTTTTATTTTCGCGATAATAAATGGCACGAAGATAAAATACCGCGAAAACAATGTACTAGACCTTCCTTTGAGTTTTATTCACACGGGATTCTTTTACTTCCTCATTACCTTATTTTCGCTTTACTTTATTTTCGCGGTGTTTTATTTTCGAGACAATGAAAGGACGCTAAAATAAAATACCGCGAAAACTATGTACTGGACTTTCGTTTTTCATTTGCGCCTTTCTTCTACTTTGTCATTACTTAACTTTCGCATTGCTTTATTTTCGCGGTGTTTATTTTTCGCGATACTAAAAGAACGCGAAAATAAAATACCGCGAAAACGACGTACTAGACTTTCCTTTGAGTTTCGCTGTAATTTTTCGCGCCTTCCTTCTACTTCTTCATTACCTAAGTTTCGCTTTGCTTTATTTTCGCGGTGTTTAATTTTCGCGATACCAAAAGAACGCGAATATAAAATACCACGAAAACGATGTACTAAAGTTTTCTTTGGCGGTGTTTTATTTTCGCGATAATAAATGGCGCGAAAATAAAATACCGCGAAAACGATGTGATAGACTTTGCTTTGAGTTTCGCTGTATTTTATTCACGAGTTTCTTTTACTTTCTCATTATCTATCTTTCGCTTTACTTTATTTTCGCAGTGTTTTATTTTCGCGATACTAAAAGAACACGAGAATAAAATACCGCGAAAACGATGTACTAAACTTTTCTTTGAGTTTTATTTATGTGTTTCTTTTACTTTCTCATTTTCGCTTTACTTTATTTGCGCGGTGTTTTATTTTCGCAATTATAAAATAATGAGAAACTAAAATACCACGAAAGCGATGTACTAAATTTTCTTTGACTTTTATTTACGCGATTCTCTTAGTTCCTCATTACCTTATTTTCAGTTAACTTTATTTTCGCGGTGTTTTATTTTCGCAATAATAAAGGGCGCGAAAATAAAATACCGCGAAAACGATGTACTGTCATTCCTTTGAGTTTCGCTGTATTTTATTCACGCGTTTCTTTTACTTTCTCATTACGTTATTTTCGCTTTAGTTTATTTTTGCGGTGTTTTATTTTCGCGATAATAAACGAACGCGAAAATAAAATACCGCAAAAACGATGTACTAGACTTTCCTTAGAGTTTCTCTGTATTTTTTCGCGCCTTTCTTCTACTTCTTCATTATCTAAGTTTCGCTTTGCTTTATTTTCGCGGTGTTTAATTTTCGTGATACCAAAAGAACGCGAATATAAAATACCGCGAAAACGATGTACTAAAGTTTTCTTTGACTTTTATTTATGCGATTCTTTTACTGTCTCATTACCTTATTTTCGCTTTACTTTATTATAGCGGTGTTTTATTTTCGCGATAATAAATGGCACGAAGATAAAATACCGCGAAAACAATGTACTAGACCTTCCTTTGAGTTTTATTCACACGGGATTCTTTTACTTCCTCATTACCTTATTTTCGCTTTACTTTATTTTCGCGGTGTTTTATTTTCGAGACAATGAAACGACGTACTAGACTTTCCTTTGAGTTTCGCTGTACAAGACATTCCTTTGAGTTTTATTCACATGGGATTCTTTTACTTCCTCATTACCTTATTTTCGCTTTACTTTATTTTCGTGGTGTTTTATTTTCGCGATAATAAATGGCACCAAGATAAAATCCGCGAAAACAATGTACTAGACCTTCCTTTGAGTTTTATTCACACGGGATTCTTTTACTTCCTCATTACCTTATTTTCGCTTTGCTTTATTTTCGCGGTGTTTATTTTTCGCGATACTAAAAGAACGCGAAAATAAAATACCGCGAAAACGACGTACTAGACTTTCCTTTGAGTTTCGCTGTAATTTTTCCCGCCTTCCTTCTACTTCTTCATTACCTAAGTTTCGCTTTGCTTTATTTTCGCGGTGTTTAATTTTCGCGATACCAAAAGAACGCGAAATAAAATACCACGAAATCGATGTACTAAAGTTTTCTTTGGCGGTGTTTTATTTTCGCGATAATAAATAGCGCGAAAATAAAATACCGCGAAAACGATGTGATAGACTTTGCTTTGAGTTTCGCTGTATTTTATTCACGAGTTTCTTTTACTTCTCCATTATTTTATTTTGCATTACTTTATTTTTGCGGTGTTTTATTTTCGCGATAAGAAAAGAACGCGAAAATAAAATACCGCGAAAACGATGTACTAGACATTCCTTTGAGTTTTATTCACATGGGATTCTTTTACTTCCTCATTACCTTATTTTCGCTTTACTTTATTTTCGTGGTGTTTTATTTTCGAGACAATGAAAGAACGCTAAAATAAAATACCGCGAAAACGATGGACTGCTCTTTCCTTTTTCATTTGCGCCTTTCTTCTACTTTGTCATTACCTAACTTTCGCTTTGCTTTATTTTCGTGGTGTTTATTTTTCGCGATACTAAAAGAACGCGAAAATAAAATACCGCGAAAACGATGTACTAATGTTTTCCTTTGACTTTTATTTACGCGACTCTTTTACTTCCTCATTACCTTATTTTCGGTTTACTTTATTTTGGCGGTATTTTACTTTCACGATAATAAAAGAACGTGAAAATAAAATACCCCAAAAACGATGTACTGAACTTTCCTTTGAGTATCGCTGTATTTTATTCACGCGTTTCTTTTACTTTCTCATTACCTAACTTTTGCTTTACTTTATTTTCGCGGTGTTTTATTTTCGTTATAATAAAAGAATGCAAAAATAAAAAACCGCGAAAACAGTATACTAAACTTTCACTTTAGTTTCACTGTGCTTTATTCACACATTGTTTTATATTCGTTATTTTATATTTGAATTACCTAACTTTTGTTTTACTTTATTTTCGCTGTGTTCTATTTCTCGATATGAAAAGAATGCGAAAATAAAATACTGTGAAAACGATGTACTACACTTTCCCTTCAGTCTTGTGGTATTTTATTCACATTTTATTTTATTTTCGCATTACCTAACTTACGCTTTACTTTAATTTCGTGATAGTAAAATAACGAGGAGATATAAAAAAACGAAAAAATAATGGACTAAACTTTCACTTTACTTGATCTTCACAGTATCCTATTTTCGCGTAATTTGTTTATCACAGTATATATCATTTACAGTTCTTCTTTTTTGCGGTATTGCATTTTCGTGATAATAAAAGAAAGCAAAAATAAAAACTGCGAAAATAAAGTACTAAACTTTCACTTTCAGCTATTCTTGTGGTATATAATTTCGAGTTATTTTATTTTTGTTGTACATAGCTTTCAATTTACTTTATTGTCAAATGTTGTATTTTCATTAGAATAAAATAATGCGAAAATAAAATACTTGACCTTCACTTTATTTTCGCATTATTTTATAATATTACTATTTTATTTTTTGCTTTACTTTACTTTCACTGTATTTGCTTTACACAATAATAAATGGGCCCAAAAATGACGTACTCAACATTCTTTTTTGCAGTGTGTGATATTCATGATAATAAAAAATATAAAAATTGAATACCACGAAAATAAATTATAGTAAATGTTCAGTAAAGTGGAAAGCAGGTAAAGTGAAAATAAAATATTGCACTAATAAAATAATATAAAAATATTACACAGCATTAAAAAGTAAAATGAGTATAAAATAAAGCAAACATAATACAATGGATGGAAGAAAAGGAATAATGGGAAATTAAAACATGATAATAAAATATCACAAAAATAACTTCCTGTGAAAATTAAAATAATACAAAAGTAAAATCAGGCGCAATATGAAAAAAATGAAAAAATCCTATGGCATTTTCGGCTGGGAGGCCCCATTCGGGTTCGGCTACCAAGTGCAGGTCGTGTTTCAGTCGACACCACATTGGGCGACTTGCGTGCCGATGGTGAGGACTAAATGATGAAGAGGACAACACAACACCCAGTCCACGAGCAGAGAAAATCTCCAACCCGGCAATATAATGGCGTAGAAATAAAATAACACGAAAATGAAAGAAGGGGAAGGTAAAGATACAGGAAAGTAAAATTCCAAGATCGTAGTGTGACAGCAAAAGATTGCCGAATGCCAAATGTTGCGAACAGACAATGACATGAGCAGCAGGTAACATGAATGTGGAACAAGGCAACTGTTCAATAACGCGAAAATAAAATAATGCGAGAATACAATGGCCTGAAAATAGAATTCTGTGAAACTAAAATACCATGATAGTAAAATAACGCGAAAATATAATAATGGGGAAGTATAATAACACGAAAATAAAAGAAGGTGAATATGTAATATTGCGAAAATAAAATAGTTATCTTCTAGTGCAAAATTTAATTAGATTGAACACTGTTTTTTTGTGCGATACATTTGCTTTCAAATCTCACTTCGAAATTCAGCCATCCCTGATCTTTATACTTAGTAACAGGCAAAGAATTTTTCAGAGATATACAGTGCCTAACGATAGAAAGTGATGCACAGAGAAGGGGATGAAATGAAACTTCGCTGGTTGAGAGGTAATGCGATTTTACATCAGTAATTACAAACTTCCCATATTCCATATGGGAAGACGAGCCTGCCACCGGATCGAATCGGCCTCGTGGATAAACGACGATGACTGGTGAGCTGATCAATCTGGATATGGTATTTTGGTGGTTTCCCACATCCCACTAGGTAAATGTCAGGCTGGTATCTGTGTCCCACTTCTGCATCACAAAACTTGATCAAAGATTTTCTCTAGACACGGTGACACAGCTTCTGTCCCATGGCGATTGGTGACGCGAGGAAGGCATCTGGCCACCAGCTGCCACTAACATTGCTTCAGCCCACATAAAATGCCGATCTGTGGAAGAAACAGGGCAAAGGCAAAAGAAGAGGAATGACACATCTTTCGTAGTAAGTATTGTCTTTACTCTGGCGGAAAGTCTTTATGCACAAAGCACAGTAGTAAAGTGGTCGTCACACGGTATCGCAGTGGGCAGCCAAACACAAAGCACAGTAGTAAAGTGGTTGTCTCACGGTATCGCAGTGGGTAGCCAAATATGATGTGCAGATGAGCATTGTCCTGTTAAAAAGTGGCACCACTATACAGCTGCACGTGAGAGGTAACATGTGAAGGTGTAGGATGTTCGTGAAGTACCGTTGCGGCTTTCAGGTGTCCCTCAAACACTGTCAGATGTGACCTGAAGTCATATCCAATGCCTCCCCACACCATGATGCCACGAGTGACACCGCTGTGGCCGGCCGCGGTGGCCGAGCCCTTTCTAGGCGCTTCAGTCCGGAACCGTGCGACTGCTACGGTCGCAGGTTCGAATCCTGCCTCGGGCATGGATGTGTGTGATGTCCTTAGGTTAGTTAGGTTTAAGTAGTTCTAAGTTCTAGGCGACTAATGACCTCAGAAGTTAAGTCGCATAGTGCTCAGAGCCATTTGAACCATTTTTGACACCGCTGTGCCTGTCCAAAACACCGAAAGAACGGAAGCTCCTCCCGTGTCACCACCATATTCGCTGACGACGGTCGTGCGACGCACTGCAGCACTATGCCCCAGGGACAGACGCTATCCACATTCAGATGTTGCAGCGCCTCTCTCTTGTGGGCGAGCACTATCTGCTTAACACATGCAACCGCATCTGGCCTCAGGGCACATTTCCTTGACGCTGGAGTAAAGCCACAGTCATACCCATACCTAAGCCCGGTAAGGACAAAGACCTTCCTTCTAGCTACCGCCCCATAACTCTTACCAGCTGCTTTTCCAAGGTGATGGAACGTATTTTTCATGCCAGGCCTCTGTGGTGGCTCCAGTCTCGCCATTTACTTACGAATGCACAGTGTGGATTTCGCGTGCGGCGTTCTGCAGTTGACCATCTAGTTACTTTGTGTACCCATGCCACGAATAGTTTTCTGCGGAAATCCCAGACTGAGAACTGGTATCCTCCGTACTCTTTAGACGTGGGGCTTCCATGCGCACCTGCCCTGTTCTCTTCGGGCATTTTTACAAGACAGAGTTTTCATGCTTTGTCGGATACGTTTATTCAGGAAAATGGCGTGACTCAAGGTTCCGTCCCTAGCGTCATCCTCTTTGCTATTCCCATTAACCCTATCACGGCCTGTCTCCCGCCAAGCGTCTCCCTTTTTGTCGATGATTTTGCCATCTATCGCAGTTCCCCACGGACCTGTCTCGCTGAGCAGCGTCTTCAGTGCTGTCTTGACGGTCTTCACTCCTGCAGAATCGCCGATGGCTTTCGCTTTTCCAATGACAAAACCGTCTGTATGAGTTTCTGGCGGCGCAAATGGTTTCTCCCACTATCTCTACATCTTGAGCCTGTTGCCCTTCTGTTGATTGACACTACGAAATTCCTAGGTCTCATGCTCGACAGGACACTCTCTTGGCCCTCCCATGTCTCTTACCTGGCAGCCCGCTGTGCACAGTCCCTCAATGTCCTCCACGTCCGCAATGGTACTTCTGGGATTGCCGATCGAACCGCCCTCCTCTATTTGTACCAGTCCCTCGTCCGTTCGAAACTCGACTATGGGTGCTTTGTTTATGCATCCGTTTGGCGACGGGTGCCTTTTACACCAGCCCAGTTGAGAGTCTGTATGCCGAAGCTGCTGAACTACCACTGTCCTACCGCCATGACTTCCTCCTCAGCAGGTATGCATGCCGTTTGTCTGCCATGCGTGGCCACCCCTCCAGTTCGTCCTTCTTTGATGATTCCTTAGATCGTCAGTATGGGCCTCGTCCCTCTTCCACGTTACCTCCTGGCGTCCACTTTCCCCCTTTGCTACAGCAGCTTAACTTCACGCTACCTGCAACTTTCCCCATGGGTGTGAACCCTCCACCACCCTGGCTCCGTCACGTGTCCCATGTTAACCTTGGCCTTCATTCGCTTCATAAGGATACCACTCCAACCTCAGTCTATCGCCTCCAGTTCCACGACTTTCGCATGGAACTTAGCGATAGTACCTTTCTTTGCATACAGTGATGGCTCTCGGACTGACTGTGGGGTCGGGTGAGCATTCGTCATTGGCATCCATGTCTTTCGATATCGGCTTCCAGCCCACTCCTCAGTATTTACAGCCGAGCTTTTCGCCTTGTATCAGGTCAGCCTTCCTAATTGTGTCATCTGCTCAGACTCACTCAGCGCCCTCCAGAGTCTATGTGCGCTGTACACTGGTCATCCCTTAGTGCAGCAGGTCCAGGAAAACTGCCACTTGCTCACTCTTGGTGGAGCCAGTGTCACATTTCTGTGGGTCCCTGTTCATGTCGGTCCGCCAGGAAACGAGGCCGCTGACGCTGCTGCCAAGGCTGCAGTCCCCGTACCTCAACCCGCGAGTTCCTGTGTTTCCTCCGATAATCCCTGTGTTGCCGTCTGTCAAGAGGTGGTGTCCCTTTGGCATCGCCATTGGTCCTCCCTTCACGGGAACAACCTCCGGTTTATCAGCCCTCTCCCAGAGGCTTGGACGACCTCCTCTCGGCCCTCCCGCAGGGAGGGGATTCTTTTAACTCGGCTGCGTATTGGGCACTGCCTTTTTAGCCATAGTCATTTGCTCAATGGCACTGCCCCACAGCTTTGTGGCGCAGGTCGCCCAATATGGCGTCGAATGTAAGAAGACCTGCACCAAGGCGGCCGGACGTGTCCCGCAAGGTGCCTCCGGGTCAATGACGCCAAACGCTCATTTCCATTTTACTTCAGCCAGAGAGGTCGTCGGATCTCTTCCCAATCGACAACGTTTGGAGCATTAGGGGCGGGGCCCTCCAGCCAGTTCTGGATTTTCACGATCCAACGTGGCTACTGGACAGAATTTGGCCCAATATCCCTCAGGAGGACATCCTACAACTCTATAAGTCAAAGCCAAGCTGAATAACTACTTACGTAAGTAGCAGATGTCAATTCACACGTTATTCACTCGTTTGATTTGTGAAGCTGTTTCTTTTTTTTTTTTTTTTTTTTTTTTTTTTTTTTTTTTTTTTTTTTAGTCTACAAGCAAACACTTAACTCGGGTATGATTCGTGTGTTTACCTGTGCGCTTGAAACCCACCAGTTTTCTATGATCTAATGTTGTAGAAATCAGCTAACTTTCTCTTGACTATGATCAGACTTTCACAACATGTAAGATGATTCACTAAGACATGCAAATATTTTAATAGGTTATTCTACAAGTAAAACTAAAGAAAAAAGTTCATTAAACATAGGTCCACAAATGTTTAGTTACAGAGTTACGGCTAATAAAAGATTTTGCCTGAAATTTAGCAACTTCGCTAATATGAAGGCATCGCGAAACTGTACGAAGATAAAGTGAAGCACGATTTCCTTTTATATTGTTGTTACTGGTTTGATGAATCTAATAAAACATGTCCCAGATGTGTATCTGCAGTAGTTTTCCAGAACATCCAGAGAAGCAAAGATTACTATACAAGTAAATTTGTCCACATTCCATTATGAATGTAGAAACGTTTATAACAATAAATATTTCATACAGTCAACAGCGACTATGATGTCTTTTAAGAAATATTATATGACTGTGAATCCCAACCATGAGAAGTTTATCTCATTGTTGGCAACCGTTAGTGAGTCGTTTCAGTCCTTTCCCAACCTTGAAACGAGTTAGTTTCTGTATTGTTCCGCGAAAGAACATAATAACAACAGTGTATTTAAGTGAAACAGTTGTAGTTTGTAGATTATTTATGAAATAGGGATGCCTTTCAAATTTACGACAGAGGAATACGTCGATATGGTGTTTATTTTTGGCAAATATGGTAATGCTACGGCTACAGTTAACGAATATCTCGTGCTTTATGCAACTCGGAGGATTCCGAATGCACGAACCATTAGTGGAGTATTTCGAATGTTACAGGAGCCAGGTTTTCCACCTAGCGTTCATAACGAGTACGAGCGCGTACGTCTGGGACACGTTTTATTAGATTCGCCTGATCAATAACAACAAAATAAATGAAAATCTTGCTTAACTTTAACCTCGGACAGTTTTGCGATGGCTTCATATTTGCTAAATTTCAGGCAAAATCTTTTATTAGCCGTAACTCCGTAACTAAACATTTGCCGGCGTATGTTTATTTGAACTTTTCTCTTTAGTTTTACTTGTAGAATAACATATCAAAATATTTGCATATCTTCGTCAATCACCCTGTATACTACAGTCGAAGAAAAGGATGTGGTTTAGGGCGAATGAAGCCAAACTATTAACAGCACTGGTGTGGTTGTATGTTGAAAGATACCGTGATAGCACCAAGCCCTCACAATCTATCTACACAAACATTATTCAAATAGCTCAAGAAATTTTGAGTGTCAAGAATAAAATACACCACGAGGCAGAATAGCAACACGTTAAAGAAATACAAGACATCTTAGCAGCAGTAACATACAGACATTCTAAATCTGAACGGACTCTCTTTAAATATTTTCATCCACGGCATAGAAATCACCCGATACCCCACGAAACAGTAGTGTACGTAAACCAACAGAAGAGGAATGGATGTAGCGTCTCTGCGTGTTGGATCTAAGCGCACAATAAGGCTAGGCGCGCACTGGCGTTTTTCCGTCGCGCGATTTATTTGTCGCAAGAATGAAACACATTGGCTCGAATAGGAGCGCGCGCACGTGCGACAAAAAAGTAGCGGCGATTTAAAAGACGCAACCGGGCCTATTTCACGCGCGACGCGATTGTCGCAGGTGTCGAATGATTCACAGGCACTGGCATGGGCCCGTGCGCACTAGCGATGCGATTTCTCAGTCAGTCGCTCTCGCTCTGCGTTGCATACACACAAGTTCAGTGCGCCAGCAGCATGTCTGAAAACGGGAGTTGCGCTACGGATGACATTGTAAGTTGTGTTGTCGATTCAGAAAAACTAATTGCGGAAGTAGAAAAACGATCAGCTCTCTACAACAGGAAATTAAAAGAATACAGTGATCGCAATTTGAAAGAGAAACTATGGGGAGAAGTATGCTGCAGCCTAATTCGGAACTGGACTGAACTGCCTGGACCAGAAAAGACTAACAAAGGTATTTCATGGTTCACTTATTTTATTCATTCATGTAGACATCACAGTTACAACAATTTAAATTTTTTCATATTGCCAAGATACTGATCCTTGTGGAGTCACAAAGCAGTTTGCAAAATAATCCTTTATCTGCATACCACACGCATCAGCTCTTATTCCTACCGGCTCACAGCCTTGCAGGCGGCATTCGTACGCCTCGTCCTCAGTTCGTACATGCTTTTATGATAATGTCTGAAAAACCAACATCCACATCCATAGGTCGATGAAATATTCTCCATTTGTTAGCCAAAATCCCCAAAGTACATTCCACCATTTTACGAGCACGACAATGTCTATAATTAAAAACACACTGTTTCATTGTCAGGTTTTTCTTCGAGTCCGGCCGCAGAATATGTCTAGACAGTGAACATGCTTCATCTCCTACAAAATCAAAAGGTTGAGGCTCTCCTTCCTCGTCGTGTGATAATTTTTGAGGATTTGGAATGTTTAACTGATTAGATTTCAGCTTTTGATAGAAGTTGGATTTCTTGAACACATTAGAATCCCCATTGGCTCCGTACGAGCCCACGTCTATCACAGTGAAACAATAGTCAGCGTCCACTACGGCCAAAAGTATTGTCGAAAACTAATTCATGTAATTATAAAACTCTGAGCCACTGTCAGTAGGCTTCTTCAGTCTCACATGTTTCCCATCCACAGCACCAAACCAATTTGGAAAGTCAGTTCTGTCTAAAAACTGTTTGGCAATAGTCTTCCAATCATCTTCAGTTTTTTCTGCCATATCAGTAGGCTGTAGACATTGCCACAACAGCTCGCATGTATCCTTCACAATTTCTCTGATTGTAGTGGCTCGCAGTAGATATTCGTAGTGTAATGAGCGAAAGCTATTTCCATTTGCAAGGTATCTGGAAGAAATAATATTCAGTAACAGCAGTAATATTTATTCATAGAAGTATTAAGTTAAATACTTACAATAAATTATATACAGTGATAATTTCATTTATGACGGGTAAAGATATTCAAAGGAACTGGAAAAATCTGAAGGACTGCTTCGCAAGAGAACTGGCATCACAGAAAAAATCTTCGTCTGGTGAGGCTGCAAGAAAACGGAGGAAATATCTATACTTCTATGTAATGTTATTTCTGCTCCATGGAAGACAGCCCGACCATCAGCAACATCGAAATTATGCCCAGTAGCACATGAAACAAGGAAGTAGGTTCTCCCCCCCCCCCCCCCCCCCGTTTGTCTTCACAAACGAACAACGATACTGTACGACATCCTACGAGAAGAGAAGCCAAGAAGGTTACGTCTTACGAGGAATCTCTGTTAAATATATTAAAAGACACACAACAAGAAGAAGTTAACGAGGATAAGAATTTTGCATTAATGCTTGTCCCCATGCTGGCGAAGTTAAACGAAGAACACAAACAATACGCGAAAATAGAAATACTGTATGTGATGAGGAATGCCAGATATTATCAGCCTTCACCGATTTTTCCACAGCATCCGAACATGTGTTACAACACAACTCAAGCGACTTATAACGCCACTCAAGCAACTTATTCTCCAGTATCTTCCTAAATGAAACTGAACCCCCACAAAATTTGTTGGTGTGCCCTTCTGCTGACAATCGCAACAAGACCACAGAAACCTCTATGCGCAACATGGTTTTGCAGTTTTCTCATGAAACAAGTTGGTCAATTTCGACTTGCAGTAGCGATTTTCTTGATGTATCTGATCAGTAATGTAAAATTGCAACAACAATTGTTGAATGGAATGATTCTCTTGATGTATCTAATCAATAATGTAAAAGGGCAATAAAACTGTTGAATGAAATAATGTGTGCTCACCTCAAAGTCACTGATAAGCGCTCCTCAGGTGGTGTACACTTCCTCCATGTCGTATCTTGTTCTGTTATATTCGGTCCTACTGTCTGAAGCAGTGTATCAAAACTATTCTTACTCATTCGATAGTATTGAAAGAATTTATTTGGGTGATTTTGTAACTCCTCGTGTAATTTGTAAAACTGCCCTTTCACTAATCCTTGACTTACAATCGGATGCACCCAGTAACGATATTTGCGCTGTTTTCTCGATCTTCTTCATAGTAGTTGCGATTTTCCTGCCGCTGTGTGCGCACCACAATGTACTTCCGCGACAGCGATTGTTAAGTCGCGCCGACTGAAAAATCGTCTGTGCGCGCCTACCCTAACGTCTGGGCAACGATATCACTGACTCTCCTGCTAATGGAGTGGTGACCTGAATCAGCATGGGTGGGACAAAAAATGACAAGCTTCTCCGACAAACAAATGAAAATACTACGCGCAAATACACCAGTGCCACCAACCAGATGTTTCTACCAGAGACTCACTTACATAGCGAAATCTGCAGTTACGAAAGAACGGTTGCCAAGTTCATCCACTGCCGGCTTGCACAGTAACTACACAGCATAAGCACGGTACCATCTACACTTCGTCACTGTAACGAAGCGGAAGACACAAATCACGTATTTTTTGGGTGCATAAAGGGTGGGACCTCAAACCAAAGTTGATAAGGAATGTTGTGTGGAAGAAACGCCATTTACCAACGTCTGTGCCAATATTACCAGCACTCACAGACTTTACATTCTATAAAGAACTTTACTTCTTTCTAACGGAGGTTACGTCACAGACATCCAGTGACATGTGCTAGCGAGAGAGGTGGCGTGGTGGTTAGCACACTGGACTCGCATTCGGCGCAGGACTACGGTTCAAACCCGTGTCTGGCCATCCTGATTTACGTTTTCCGCGATTTCCCTAAATCACTTCAGGCAAATAGTGGGCTGGTTCCTTTGAAAGGGCACGGCCGACTTCCCTCCCAATCCTTCCGTGACCCGATGGGACCGATGACCTCGCTGTTTGGTCCCCTCCCCCAACTCAACCAATCGACCTCGTGTGTTACTCCTCATGTGACTGTCGGGGTCCTACTTTTCAGCAGGACACTGCTCGTGCACACGTGGTAAGTGTCTTGACGAACAGAACTGCTGATGTCGAGGCACTCCCACGGCCAGTACGACACCTGGAACATGCGTAGGACCAGGTCGGATCCCAGTGCCAACAACATTTGAGGGCCAGCTCACTTCAGCAGAGGGTTCAACGGCTTTACGACATCCTCCCGAAACCAGTCAGTGCGTGCCTCCGCGTCAGAGGGGGTGCAAAGTCATACTGATAAATGAGCTCGTATTACCGACTACTTTGTAAATTTGACTCACTCTTGTAATTATTGAAGAGACATCGCATACCCTCTCAACCTGTGAAGTTTCATATCGTTTGCTGCTCCTCTCCTGGAAACTTCACTTGTTTGTCAGACAAAGTAAATTTCGAACACTTACATTACATAGTTTAGGCAAAGTGTCATCTGCATATCTCTGAACACCACTGCTTGCGCATACTTTTAAAGGCCGTTGTTGTTAAGCTGTCCGTGATGAATATACCCTGAGGTGACAAAAGGTCATGCCGTAACGATATGCACATATACAAAAGCTGATAGTGTGCATGCAAGAGGTATAAAAGGGCCATGCATTAGCGGATCTGCCATCTGTACTCAGGTGATTGACATGAAATGGTTTCCGACGTGACTATGGCCACACGACGGGAATTAACAGACGGACGGTAATCGGAGCTAGACGCGTGGTAAATTCCACTTTGGAAATCGTTACGGATGCGAACATTTTAGGTTAGGCCCTACCGTGACTGTTATTGACATTAAATGAAACAACAAGTTTACTGTTACCAGTCACCGTTTCAAGTCTGTAACATTTCACCTGATTGTTATTAACAAGTATGAAGTTTAAGCCATTTCAACATTTCACCTGATTGTATAAACGAGTACGAACGTTAAGCTGTTGTAACTTATCAAAGTTGGATTTATATGCCACCTGCAGTACACACACATATATTCGACATCTCAAAACAAACACCTCCAAATGCTTTAAACAATTATTCTGTAATAGTGTTGTTAGGTTGTATATTCTTTGTACTTTGCTATTATGTCTTCTGCTATACGAATCTTGCACCCAGCAGATTCCAGACGCCATATTTGTTTACAAATGTGACAGTATACACGTGATGTGTTACGACAGCGAAAGGAACCTGTGACCACTGGAGGTACTCTAGTCTACTAATTTTTATGTTTACCATTAGATATCAGTTTAATTTATTGTCAGAAGAAATCCAAAACCATGTTCTGAAATAGTGTCTTGTTTCTCCGCTAGGCAGTGCCACAAGTTCCTGCAAAAAAGCGTAACACAGCACACACACAAATGTCTTACTAACTAATGTAAATCCACCTGATGAGGTTCAAACCTTTGAAACGCGTCGTGGAAATAAATAAAACGGTGACTGGTAACAGTAAACTTGCTGTTTCATTTAACCGTTACGGAATTGCTCATTCCGAGGTCCACAGTGCCAAGTGCGTGTCGAGAATGCCAAATTTCAGGCATTACCGCTCACCGCGTACAACGCAGTGGCCGATGGCATTCACTTAACGACCGAGAGCAGCAGCGTTTGCGTAGCGTTGTCAGTGCTAACAGACAAGCAACACTGTGTGAAACAACTGTAGAAATTAATGGAACGTATAACTAACGTATCCGTTAGGACAATGCGGAAAGCAACACTGTGTGAAACATCTGTAGAAATTAATGGAACGTATAACTAACGTATCCGTTAGGACAATGCGGAAAGCAACACTGTGTGAAACATCTGTAGAAATTAATGGAACGTATAACTAACGTATCCGTTAGGACAATGTGGCGAAATGTGGCGTTAGTGGGCTATGGCAGCAGACGACCTTCCAACAGCACGACATCTCCTGGGCCTCGTAACCAAATCGGTTCCAACCTGGACGACTGGAAAACTGTGGCCTAGTCAGATGAGCCCCGATTTCAGTTGGTAAGAGCTGATAGTAGGGTTCTGGTGTTGCCCAGAATCCACAAAGCCGTGGACCCAGTCAGCAAGGCACTGTGCAATCTGGTGTTGGCTCTGTAATAGTGGTGGCTGTGTCTGCATGGAATGAACTGGTGCCTCTGGTCCAACAGAACCGAACATGTCCGGCTACTTGGAGACCATTTGCAGCCATTCATGGACTTCGTGTTCCCAAACAACGATGAAATTTTTACGAATGACAATGCGCCCAGTCACCGGGCCACAATTGTTCGCAATGGGTTTGGAGAACATTCTGGACGATGCTAGCGAATAATTTTGTTACCCGTATCGCCCGACAGCAATCCCATCACAAATTTACGGGACTGCATCGGCAACACTTTGAGCGACTACGGACGGTTATACAGGCAGTATGGGTCAGTATTTCTGCAGGGGACGTCCAACGACTTGTTGAGTAGATACCACGTCGAGCTGGTGCACTACGCTGGGAAAAAGGAGGTCCGACATGATATTAGGAGGTGTCCCATGACTTTTTGTCATCTCAGCGTATATATTTACATTTGTTTTCGACATGTGGTGCACGGTGGAGGGTACACACTCGACGTAATCAAATGGTTCAAATGGCTCTAAGCACTATGGGGCTTAACGTCTGAGGTCATCAGTCCCCTAGACTTAGAACTACTTAAATGGATATCACACATATCCATGCCCGAGGCAGGATTCGAACCTGCGACCGTAGCAGCAGCGCGGTTCCAAACTGAAGCGCTTAGAACCGCTCGGCCACAGAGGCCGGGTTGGCGTAATCCATTGGCAGATAGCACTCGGTAATATTTATTGAGTTTCCAGCTTCATTTTCCTTCACATGAGAGGAAATAACGAAAATTAATGTCCGCGTTACTTGAAAACTCCCTTGTTCTGGCAGTTGTTGCTCTTAAGGAATGTCTCATTACCGAATTGCTGCTCCTGCATACCTTGAACGGGTCACGTATGGAGCGCGGGAAAAATTCTTGTTTAAATGCCTCCATGCGCACTGTAATTAATCTAACTTCATACTTACGCTCCCCATGGAAGCCATATGTAGGTCGTTGTACTATACTGAATGATCATTTAACCCAGCTCTTGAAACTTCGTCAGTAATGATTTGTAAGCAATCTCCCTTTTAGACTGATTGCGTTTTCCCAGTATTCTGCCAAGGAACAGAAGTTGGAAATATGTCTTTTGCACGACTGAGCCTATGTGATCATTCTGTTTCATATCCCTACAAATTGTGCCAAAGGTTCAAATGGCTCTGAGCACTATGGGACTCAACTTCTGAGGTCATCAGTCCCCTAGAACTTAGAAGTACTTAAACGTAACTAACCTAAGGACATCACACACATCCATGCCCGAGGCAGGATTGGAACTTGCGACCGTAGCGGTCGCGCGGTTCCAGACTGTAGCGCCTAGAACCGCTCGGCCACTCCGGCCGGCCAAACTGTGCCATGTAAGTATCTGTATGAGCTGGCTGTTTCCAGTTGTGATTAATATTGTAGTCACAGGACACTACACTTAATGCGTTTTGTGAAGCGTACAATGTTACATTTCTGATCATTTGAAATAAGTTCTCAGTCTTTGCATCGCTGTGAAATGTTATCAACACCTGGCTACAAATGTGTGCCGCTGTTTACAGACAGTACGAGTTTATATTCATCATCTGCAAAAAGTCTGAGGTTACTATTAAGAGGGCGTACTGCAAAGTAATACCTCCGAATTTTGTATGTGAAAACTCTTAAAACTTTTTAAATAAATCATACTCTATTAACATTCTACATTTTTATCTTTCATATCTACATATTTATTTCTCAACATAGGCACGATGGTGAAAAACCCATTTCTCTTAACGAGGGACCAGTTTCTTTTAAAACTGTCACTGTAGAATGTTGACTTATTGACAGAGCCACAACCAGACCGCCGCTTGTAACCGCTTCACACTACCAAGAAGGTGCTCTCCAAGTTTTGGAAACACTTCGCGCTGTGTTGCTCACGTTGAGGGTAGCGCCACCGCATCCTTCATTTCGAACAATCCAGTGTCACGCATAACAGATGTCGACACAGTCATCACAGTACACAGCTCCCTTTCTTCCAGCAGTGCTGGTTCTGCAAGGTTCGCAGAAGAGCTTCTGTGACGTTCGGAAGGTAGGAACGAGGTACTGGCGAAACTGAAGCTCGTGACTCGCGCTTGGGTAAGCACTTGCCGCGACGAGTCTCGCTCCGGCACACAGTTTTAATCTTCCAGGAAGTTTCATGTCAGCGCACACTCCGCTACAGAGTGAAAATTTCAGTCTGGTCTCACAAATATTGTTTGACACGCCATTTAATCCCACTTTCGTTGAAATGTATTAGTATGGTGCAGAGGAAAATACTTTGTTTTTTCTTTTTTTTTTTTTCGTGATCAGTCTTCTGACTGTACCCCTCTAGTACCACGAAGTTATTCCCCCATATCGTAAAAGGTGTCCTATCATCTTGTCTCTTCTTCTTGTCAGTGTTTCCCACATGTTCCTGTTGTTGTTGTTATGGTCTTCAGTCCTGAGATTGGTTTGATGCAGCTCTCCATGCTACTCTATCCTGTGCAAGCTTCTTCATCTCCCACTACCTACTGCAACCTACATCCTTCTGAATCTGCTTAGTGTATTCATCTCTTGGTCTCCCCCTACGATTTTTACCCTCCACGCTGCCCTCCAATACTAAATTGGTGATCCATTGATGCCTCAGAACATGTCCTACCAACCGATCCCTTCTTCTGGTCAAAGAGCTCTTCTCTTCTCCCCAATCCTATTCAATACTTCCTCATTAGTTATGTGATCTACCCATTTAATCTTCAGCATTCTTCTGTAGCACCACATTTCGAAAGCTTCTATTCTCTTCTTGTCCAAACTATTTACCGTCAATGTTTCACCTCCATACATGGCTACACTCCATACAAATACTTTCAGAAATGACTTCATGACACTTAAATCTATACTCGATGTTAACAAATTTCTCTTCTTCAGAAACGCTTTCCTTGCTATTGCCGTCTACATTTTATATCCTCTCTACTTCGACCATCATCAGTTATTTTGCTCCCCAAATAGCAAAACTCCTTTACTACTTTAAGTGTCTCATTTCCTAATTTAATTCCCTCAGCATCACCCGACTTAATTCCACTACATTCCATTATCCTCGTTTTGCTTTTGTTGATGTTCATCTTATATCCTCCCTTCAAGACACTGTCCATTCCGTTCAACTGCTCTTCCAAGTCATTTGCTGTCTCTGACAGAATTACAATGTCATCGGCAAACCTCAAAGTTTTCATTTCTTCTCCATGGATTTTAATACCTACTCCGAAATTTTCTTTTGTTTCCTTTACTGCTTGCTCAATATACAGATTGAATAACATCGGGGATAGGCTACAACCCTGTCTTACTCCCTTCCCCACCGCTGCTTCCCTTTCATGTCCCTCGACTCTTATAACTGCCATCTGGTTTCTGTACAAATTGTAAATAGCCTTTCGCTCCCTGTATTTTACCCCTGCCACCTTTAGAATTTGAAAGAGAGTATTCCTGTCAACATTGTCAAAAGCTTTCTCTAAGTCTACAAATGCTAGAAACGTAGGTTTGCCTTTCCTTTATCTTTCTTCTAAGATAAGTCGTAAGGTCAGTATTGCGTCACGTGTTCCAGTATTTCTACGGAATCCAAACTGATCTTCCCCGAGGTTGGTTCTACTAGTTTTTCCTTTCGTCTGTAAAGAATTCGTGTTAGTATTTTGCAGCTGTGGCTTATTAAACTGATTGTTCGGTAATTTTCACATCTGTCAACACCTGCTTTCTTTGGGATTGGAATTATTATATTCTTCTTGAAGTCTGAGGGTATTTCACCTGTCTCATACATCTTACTCACCAGATGGTAGAGTTTTGTCAGGGCTGGCTCTCCGAAGGCCGTCAGTAGTTCCAATGGAATGTTGTCTACTCCGGGGACCTTCTTTTGACTCAGGTCTTTCAGTGTACATGTTCCTATCTTCGCCAATTCCGTCGAGAATTTCCTCACTCCTTATCTCATTAGTCTGCCCAACTTTCAACATTCTTCCGCAGCATCACATTGAAAACTCTTCGAGTCTCTAATTTTTTGGTTTTCCCACTCTCCGTGATTGACTGCTGTATGCTGTTGTTCTCGAAACGTACATTCTCACATATTCCTTCCTCAGATTAGCGCCTGCGTTTGTTACTAGTAGACTTTTGGGCAGGAATGCCCTCTTTGGCTGTACCAGTCTGCTTTCATGCCCTTCCTGCTTCGTGCGTCATTTGTTATTTTGCTTCTGGGGTAGCAGAATTTCTCATCTTCGTGTGCTTTGTCATCCCCAGTTTTGATGTTAAGTTCGTCGCTGCTATCATTTCTGCTGCTACCCATCACTTTCGTCTTTCTTCGATTTACTCTCAATCCATATTCTGTACTCGCTAGACTGTTCATTACATTCTTTTCTTTCACTGTGAATAGCAATGTCATCAGCGAACCTTATCATTTACATCCTATCACCCTGAATTTTAAACACACTTCTCAACCTTTCTTTCATTTCCATCATTTCGTCGATGTATAGACTGAACACTAGGGGTGAAAGAGTGCACCCCTATCTTGTACCGTTTTCAATCCGAGTACTTCTTGATCTTCCCTTCTTATTGTTCCCTCTACTTTGTGTACATATTGTAAACTATCCCTTTCCTTATAGCTTACTTCTATTTTTCTCGGAATTTCGAACATCTTGCCACATTTTACATTGCTGAAAGCTTTTTACAGGTTGAAACTTCCAATGAACATGTCTATATTTTTATCGAGTCTTGCTTCCACTATTAAGCGCAATGTCTGAACTGACCCTCTGATGGTTTCACCAATCCTAAAGTCAAACTGATCGTCATCTAACAGCTAATCGATTTTCTCTTCCAATCTTCTGTACTTTACCTTTGACAGCATCTTGGGAGCATGAACTACACTCCTGGAAATGGAAAAAAGAACACATTGACACCGGTGTGTCAGACCCACCATACTTGCTCCGGACACTGCGAGAGGGCTGTACAAGCAATGATCACACGCACGGCACAGCGGACACACCAGGAACCGCGGTGTTCGCCGTCGAATGGCGCTAGCTGCGCAGCATTTGTGCACCGCCGCCGTCAGCGTCAGCCAGTTTGCCGTGGCATACGAAGCTCCATCGCAGTCTTTAACACTGGTAGCATGCCGCGACAGCGTGGACGTGAACCGTATGTGCAGTTGACGGACTTTGAGCGAGGGCGTATAGTGGGCATGCGGGAGGCCGGGTGGACGTACCGCCGAATTGCTCAACACGTGGGGCGTGAGGTCTCCACAGTACATCGATGTTGTCGCCAGTGGTCGGCGGAAGGTGCACGTGCCCGTCGACCTGGGACCGGACCGCAGCGACGCACGGATGCACGCCAAGACCGTAGGATCCTACGCAGTGCCGTAGGGGACCGCACCGCCACTTCCCAGCAAATTAGGGACACTGTTGCTCCTGGGGTATCGGCGAGGACCATTCGCAACCGTCTCCATGAAGCTGGGCTACGGTCCCGCACACCGTTAGGCCGTCTTCCGCTCACGCCCCAACATCGTGCAGCCCGCCTCCAGTGGTGTCGCGACAGGCGTGAATGGAGGGACGAATGGAGACGTGTCGTCTTCAGCGATGAGAGTCGCTTCTGCCTTGGCGCCAATGATGGTCGTATGCATGTTTGGCGCCGTGCAGGTGAGCGCCACAATCAGGACTGCATACGACCGAGGCACACAGGGCCAACACCCGGCATCATGGTGTGGGGAGCGATCTCCTACACTGGCCGTACACCACTGGTGATCGTCGAGGGGACACTGAATAGTGCACGGTACATCCAAACCGTCATCGAACCCATCGTTCTACCATTCCTAGACCGGCAAGGGAACTTGCTGTTCCAACAGGACAATGCACGTCCGTATGTATCCCGTGCCACCCAACGTGCTCTAGAAGGTGTAAGTCAACTACCCTGGCCAGCAAGATCTCCGGATCTGTCCCCCATTGAGCATGTTTGGGACTGGATGAAGCGTCGTCTCGCGCGGTCTGCACGTCCAGCACGAACGCTGGTCCAACTGAGGCGCCAGGTGGAAATGGCATGCCAAGCCGTTCCACAGGACTACATCCAGCATCTCTACGATCGTCTCCATGGGAGAATAGCAGCCTGCATTGCTGCGAAAGGTGGATATACACTGTACTAGTGCCGACATTGTGCATGCTCTGTTGCCTGTGTCTATGTGCCTGTGGTTCTGTCAGTGTGATCATGTGATGTATCTGACCCCAGGAATGTGTCAATAAAGTTTCCCCTTCCTGGGACAATGAATTCACGGTGTTCTTATTTCAATTTCCAGGAGTGTATTAAGCCCACTGAGCGGCAACTGTGGCACTTAGGCCCTTGCTACATTCGGCATTGACTGGATTATGTTTTCCCGAAAATCTGTTGGTATGTCACCAGTCTCAAGATTCTAGACACCAAGGTGAACTTTTACTTGGTTGCCACTTCTCCAACGATTTTAGAAATTGCTAAGGAATTTTACACATTCCGTTTGCCTTATTTAGCCAACGGCCTTGCAGCAGTCGTAACACCGGTTCCCGTCAGATCACCGAAGTTAAGCGCTGTCGGGCTGTGCTAGTACTTGGATGGGTGACCGTCCGGTCTGCCGAGCGCTGTCGGCAAGCGGGCTGCACTCAGCCCTTGTGAGGCAAACTGAGGATCTCCTTGATCGAGAAGCAGTGGCTCCTGTCTCGGACACTGACATACGGCCGGGAGAGCGGTGTGCTGACCACATGACACTCCATATCCGCATCCGGTGACGCCTGTGGTCTGAGGGTGATACGGCGGCCGGTCGGTACCATTGGGCCTTCATGGCCTGTTCGGGACGAGTTTAGTTTAGTTTAGTTTGCCTTATTTGATAGGAAGTCTTCCGAAGTTCTGTTAACCTCTAATACTGGATTCCATATCGGACAGGCTATAAATACTGCGAGAATGAACACTATGGCAGGTAGCTCATTCAAAGAGAACATTTCTTCTTCCATCACCCCCCTCCATGCAGAGGCCATCGGTGTACTCCATCCATTTATCCGTTGTGCCCTCTGGGCATAACAGTAGAATTCATACTGGACTCTTTATCGTTCGCGTCCTTACATTGAATTTCACAGAAGGCTACTTTGACTTTTCCTTATGCTGAATCAGCCCTTCTGACGTCATTTTTTTTCTCGAACTCACCATATTTTTCCTGTAGGCTTGGCTTCCCTGCACTTCCTGTTAATTTCACTCCAAAGTGACTTATACTGCTGTCCCTGAATAGTTCTGTTCTTCCTTCTTTCGTCGATCAACTGAAATATTTCCTCGTTACCCTTTCGTTGGATATTCAGCATTTTTCTCACGGTGTCCTTTAAAATTAACGCCATTATTATTATTGAGTTGGTACCGTTCTTCCATAAGTTGAATAAACACAACAGATACAAATAAGAGACTTTAGTTTTCAATATTATATTCTCCATATGATGCTGGCAACAATCAGAGCAAAATGCCTCGGACCTTTGGAGGTGACGGAGTCCCACCTCTAACTGACAAACCAGGGACTCCTAAGATACGACTTGGCAAAAACAAATGGTAATGAGATGGGGAGCTATTAATATCAATGGGGGCTACTCTGGGAAGAAGGTAGAGCTGGCAGAGGCTGCAAATAAGATGGGGCTGTACGTTTTAGCTGTTAGTGACATTCGGGTAAGGGGTCAGAAAGAAGAGGAAGTGGGTGAATACAAGGTCTACCTGTCAGGAGTCAAAGCAGGAATAGCACAATGCGGTGTAGGGCTTTACATCAGGAAAGAAATGGAACCCAGCGTAGTTGCAATAAGGTATGTAAACGAACGACTGATGTGGATAGATTTGACAGTGTCTAGCAAGAAAATTAGGATTGTGTCAGTATATTCGCATTGTGAAGGGTCAGATCAAGATAAGATGGATAGTTTTTATGAGGCACTCAGTGATGTAGTTGTTAAGGTGCGTTTACACTGCGATTTGTATCGGCACATGTATGAGATACATGTATATGCGACTTTGCGACATGTATCGCGACTTGTATGAGCTGACAAGTATCAACTTCATACATGTATGAGCGTGCGTTTACACTGATTTGTATCACTGTGCGATGGCTTCCGACGACGATTTGGAAGATTTCGCATTTTTATGTGCTGGTACACTTGCTCTTTTGGAAGATTAGGAAGAAAAGGCGGAGGAAGCGTAGATGGTGGCAGAGAGAGTTTCTTCGCAAATGCGCTACTCACGGAGCTTACGCAATGCTCGTTCAGGAATTAACGCTAGAGGATGGCGCATATTTTAGAAATTATGTTAGGATGAGTATGGAGGATTTCCGCGGTTTGCTATCTCTTGTTGTTCCTCTTGTGTCCAAAACCAACACAAACTTTCGGGAAGCGATTCCACCAGAGGATCAGTTGGCAGCAACACTCCGTTTTTTGGCCACTGGGGATTCCTTTTCGACGTTAATGTATCTGCATAGAATATCAAAAAGTGCCATATGCAACATTATTCTTCGTGTTTGCGAGGCCATTGTGCAAGTTTTATCCCAAGAAGTGAAGGTAAAAGTTTTATATATATATATCAGAGTATGTAATACATTATATAATTTTTTCATGCATCTGGCGCGTATATCAGTTTTTTGCTATTATTCCGGCGGCCTCGCGTGATAATGTTGGCAACGGATGCTAATGCTGACAATCGTGTGTGAGTCGCGCGCGACAATGCAAATGTTTTGTCATGAAATCTTCGTTTTACGAGGGCAATTACTTTTAACGAGCGGACGAGGGTACATACAAGTAACTGTCAACCAGGAACAGCAGCACAAATTTTCTACCGCGCCGTTGATGTTGCCAACATAACCACGTGAGGATGCTGGAATAGGAACTAAAATTTTAACGGCACATACCTTTTTCAGCATAAATTTCTCAAATTTTGCTGAAATGGGTTAGCTTTTAGTTCTTTGGATCGACTGACATGCTTCACTCAGTAATACAATATCACAATTTCTGAGGACACTTTCTTCACAGTAAAGATATCCAACAACATTAATTTGTATTTAGTTTTATTAAATAGTACTTGACAGCACATTACATGCATATTTCAACGTTTATACATGTTTTTGAAGAATACATAAATTATGTTGCATTTGCATTTATTAGGTCATCGTTTACCTCCTGCAAACATCTGTAGATTCCGTTCTCAAGTCTTGCCATAATTGTAGTATGGCCATTTTCATACAGAAATCTGAGCTTATTGGCGACCAAGTCACTCAAGTGGGTAAACTGGTCCCTTTTCCTGCCTGCTAAATTGTCGCCAACTTTTCTTAAGGTCTGTAAAAGACCTTCTCGGTCTTCATCCAGGTCTCTCCCGGCTCTCTTCAGTGCACTTGATCTACCACTTCCACTCGGACTTGGAGTGGTACAGGGTGGCACGGTTGCACATCCACTTTCATGTGGATGCACAGAGATGAGTGGAGTGGTTTCCACTTCCACAATGTCTTCTAGGGGCGTGGCAAATGTCACCTCCTCCATTTCTGTGACATCGAAAGGGAAACTAATGCTTCCTTCTCCTTCACCATCTCCTTCTCTGGCTGGGGCTTCCATGACCTTTAAAATACATAACACATTTCTAAGGCAAAGTGAGCTATATGTTATACATACATTATAATCAAAATATCTTAATGTATTTAGAATTTCTTTGAGTGTCCATGCGTAAATTAAATTAAAAGAGTAACAATTTTCTTTCCAGCTTCCTGCTACTGCAGAGGAATGGCTGAAAATTGCCAAAGAATATGAAGAAAAATGGAATTTCCCCAAGTGTTTGGGAGCTATATATGGGAGGCACATTGACATTGTGGCACCACCCAACAGTGGAACAGTTTATTTTAATTATAAAGAGCGCTACAGCATTGTTTTGCTAGCAATTGCTGATGCTAATTATAGAATAATTTACGCTGATGTTGGCACGCAGGGGAGGATTTCAGATGGTGGTGTCCTTAAAGACACCACATTTTACAAAATGTTAGAAACAAAAACTCTAAATATACCACCATCAACTCCTCTTCCTGGTAGGAGCAAGCCTGTTCCATATGTTTTCGTCGCTGACGAAGCCTTTGGCCTAGAGGAAAATATTGTGAAACCATTTCCAGGTCTGCATGAAAAAAATAGTTGGCAACGTATTTTTAACTATAGAGCATGCAGGGCAAGAAGAGTAATAGAAAATGTATTTGGGATTATAAGTGCTGTTTACAGAGTGCTGAGGAAGCAAATGCTTCTCAGTCCGGGGAAAGCTACAGTGGTGGCGCTAGCCTGTGTTTATTTACATAATTTTCTTCAAAACAGAAAATCTCAAAGTTATTGTCCAGCAGGAACATACGACAGAGAGGGAGATGATGGCAACGTAATACCTGGGTCCTGGAGGGAAACCCCTACTGTGCTGGAGCCACTGCCCAGAACTGGCCGAAGAACTTCATTGCTGAATGACAACAGAAGAGAATATGCTGAATACTTCTGCAGTATTCAGGGCTCCATCCCATGGCAGTATGGAAAATAAGTTGCACATCATTGTTAAATGATGACATAAAGCAATATGCTCTATTCTTCTGCAGTATTCAGGACTTCAAACCATAGCAGTATGGAGAATCATGTTTTTCAGTGAAATTGTAAATATTCACATTATGTAAAGCATTAGCACGAAAAAATGTTGCCAAATATATGATTAATAAAATAATATAACAAATTTACTTACTGGTACTACTTCATGTGTGCTCCTATGAGAGAGTGGTTAGTAATTGTCTCTTATGAACTGCATACTTTCAAAAGCATAACATGTAGAGTGGTACACACTGCTTGTTGCACTTCCACTTCCTTTGCTGCTCTTCCGTTTCGCTAACTCGCGACTATATTGGCTTTTTAAATTATGCCACTTGTCCTCACATTCCTTCCTTGACACGTTAAATGCCTTGGCAATTTCCTCCCACTCGTCGTACCTATTGTGAGTGTTCTTATAGGCTCGTATTTTCACATCCCATATACAGGGATGCCTGCGCACTGCCTCTATAAAATGCAGTGTATTTTGTTTGGACCAAGAAGTCATCGCAAATTTTAAAACACGCGGGCACAACACACGACAAAATACACAAATAACTACACAACAAACGACAGTCGGCAGCTCCAAAACTCAAAACAGCCGCCAAAGAGCCTGGTACTACGCATGCGCTAAACTTCAAAATAAGCGGCAGGCGACAAGACGACAGGAAATGATAGTACTGCGCATGCGCGAGTTCTTAAAATGTCGCTCATACATGTCGCGTATATGGCCAAAAAGCGATATACAAAATGTATACGCGACATGTATGAGCTCGAGGGTCCGCATACAAGTTCCGTGAATTTTTGTATGAGGTGATGTATCGCGACATGTCAAATTGACATGTCGCTCATACATGTCGCGATACATGTATCCCAGTGTAAAAGTACCTTTAGAGTAAAGGACAAGGACAGTGTTCTGCTCATGGGTGATTTTAATGCCAGGATTGGAAATCGAACAGAAGGGTATGAAAAGGTTATGGGTAAATTTGGAGAGGATATGGAGGCCAACAGGAACGGGAAACAACTCTTGGATTTCTGTGCCAGTATGGGCTTAGTACTCACAAACTCCCTTTTTAAACATAAGAACATTCACCGGTATACTTGGGAAGGCAGGGGAACCAGATCTGTCATTGACTATATAATAACAGATCAGGAATTCAGGAAGGCTGTGAGGGACACACGTGTATTCAGGGGATTCTTTGATGACACTGATCATTATTTAATCTGCAGTGAAATTGGGATTGTGAGACCGAAAGTATAGGAGGTCAGGTCCATATGTAGGAGGATAAGAGTGGAGAAACTTCAGGATAAGGAAATCAGGCACAAGTACATAACAGCGATCTCAGAAAGGTAGCAGTTAGTTGAATTTAGTCAATTACAGTCATTGGAAAAGGAATGGACAAGGTACAGGGACACAGTACTAGAAGTGGTTAAAGAATGTCTTGGAACAGTAGTGTGTAAAAGTAGGATGAAGCAAACAGCTTGGTGGAATGATACAGTCAAGGCAGCCTGTAAAAGGAAAAAGAAGGCGTATCAAAAATGGCTACATACCAGAACCCAGGTAGACAGAGAAAGTTATGTTGAAGAAAGAAACAAAGCCAAACAGATAATTGCAGCATCCAAGAAGAAATCGTGGGAAGACTTTGGAAACAGGTTGGAGACTATGGGTCAAGCTGCTGGAAAACCATTCTGGAGTGTAATTAGCAGTCTTCGAAAGGGAGGTAAGAAGGAAATGACAAGTATTTTGGACAGATCAGGAAAACTGCTGGTGAATCCTGTGGATGCCTTGGGCAGATGGAGGGAATATTTTGAAGAGTTGCTCAATGTAGGTGAAAATGCGATCAGTAATGTTTCAGATTTCGAGGTAGAATGGGATAGGAATGATGATGGAAATAGGATCACATTTGAGGAAGTGGAAAAAATGGTCAATAGATTGCAGTGCAATAAAGCGGCTGGGGTGGATGAAATTAAGTCGGAACTCATCAAATACAGTGGAATGTCAGGTCTTAAATGGCTACACAGGATAATTGAAATGGCCTGGGAGTCGGGACAGGTTCCATCAGACTGGACAAAAGCAGTAATCACACCAATCTTTAAACATGGAAACAGAAAAGAATGTAACAACTACAGAGGTATCTCTTTAATCAGCGTTGTGGGTAAAATCTTCTCAGGTATTGTTGAAAGGAAAGTGCGAGTATTAGTTGAGGACCAATTGGATGAAAATCAGTGTGGGTTTAGGCCTGTTAGAGGTTGTCAGGACCAGATCTTTAGCCTACGGCAAATAATCGAGAAGTGTTATGAGTGGAACAGGGAATTGTATCTATGCTTTATAGATCTAGAAAAGGCATATGACCGGGTTCCTAGGAGGAAGTTATTGTCTGTTCTACAAGACTATGGAATAGGAGGCAAACTTTTGCAAGCAATTAAAGGTCTTTACATGGATAGTCAGGCAGCAGTTAGAGTTGACGGTAAATTGAGTTCATGGTTCAGAGTAGTTTCAGAGGTAAGACAAGGCTGCAACCTGTCTCCACTGTTGTTCATATTATTTACGGATCATATGTTGAAAACAATAGACTGGCTGGGTGAGAATAAGATATGTGAACACAAAATAAGCAGTCTTGCATATGCGGATGACTTAGTTGTGATGGCAGATTCGATTGGAAGTTTGCAAAGTAATATTTCAGAGCTAGATCAGAAATGTAAGGACTATGATATGAAGATTAGCTTCTCCAAAACGAAAGTAATGTCAGTGGGAAAGAAATATAAACGGATTGAGTGCCAAATAGGAGGAACAAAGTTAGAACAGGTGGACGGTTTCAAGTATTTAGGGTGCATGTTCTCACAGGATGGCAACATAGTGAAAGAACTGGAAGCGAGGTGTAGCAAAGCTAATGCAGTGAGCGCTCAGCTACGATCTACTCTCTTCTGCGAGAAGGAAGTCAGTACCAAGAGTATCTGTGCACCGTTCAATCTTTCGACCAACTTTGTTGTATGGGAGTGATAGCTGTGTGGATTCAGGTTACCTTATCAACAAGGTTGAGGTTACGGATATGAAAGTAGCTAGGATGATTGCAGGTACTAGTAGATGGGAACAATGGCAGGAGGGTGTCCACAATGAGGAAATCAAAGAAAAACTGGGAATGAACTCTATAGATGTAGCAGTCAGGGCGAACAGGCTTAGATGGTGGGGTCATGTTAGACGCATGGGAGAAGCAAGAGACTCATGGATTCAGCAGTAGAGGGTAGGAGGAGTCGGGGCAGACCGAGGAGAAGGTACCTGGATTCGGTTAAGAATGATTTTGAAGTAATAGGTTTAACATCAGAAGAGGCACCAATGTTAGCACTGAATAGGGGATCATGGAGGAACTGTATACGGGGGGCTATGCTCCAGACTGAACGCTGAAAGGCATAATCAGTCTTAAATGATGATGATGATGATGATGATGATGATGATTCTCGTTCACTATTTCGAACAGTCTGCCAACGCTGGGGTAACGTTTCGATTCCGCGACTGTAGAAATCACGTGGTTCAGAGGCGAGGAAATCGTCGAGCCATGATCGGAGCGCATTTTTATCCGGACAGGAAGTTCCTTGAAGATTGTTCGATAGAGAGAGGGAAAGGTGAAAAATCTGACGGCACAAGATCAGAGGTCACTGGGATTGCGTCTGCAAGATGTGCCAGTCGTTGACAATAAATATCAGCAGTGACGGCTACACCTCGGGGCAGCAATTCGTGGTACAAGACACCGTCGCAGATGAATAACATTATCTTTTGGGATGAGTAGCTGCTGCTTTGTTTGGTATCAAGCATTCATTTCTTTTCCTTACGTTAGCATAAACACACCGTTTCTCTTCATCAGTAACGATACAGGACATTTATGGTCGGTGTTGTCCACGAGCCAATTGATGACGAACAAACAGAGATGCACATATAACCAGCCGCTAATTTTTGTGATTTTGCTATAGTGCATGCGGTACCTGTACACCCGATTTTTGAACCTTCCGCACTGCATGCAAATGTCACCTGATGGTGGATGGTGGAATGACCGCAGTTCATCACATTTGCCAGTTCTCGAGTGCCCTGACGTGGAGTAACGGGTTTAAGCGATCTTTATCAAATCCCGAAGGTCTTTCTGAACGTAGAGAGTCTCTAATGCCAAAACGATCCTCTTCAAAACGAGAAAACCATTTTCTTGCCGTAATTTGTCCAGTGGCGCTATCGCCATAGTCGGCGGAAATGTTTCTTTCTGCCTCCGCTGCTGTCACCCCGTTATTGAACTCAAAAGAGAAGAATACGTCGGAAATGTTCGGATTTCTCGAATTGGCACTCCGTGCCCTAGCGTCCACAGCTCCACAGGCTATCTTCAAATGACGAAATGTAAACTCAAATAGCAACAGTGAACTACAAATGAAAAATGACAATCGATAAATAATCCCATAGGAAGAGAAATACCAAAATGCAAAACAAAAACGCTACGCATTTATGCATCATCCCATTATTACTATTATTGTTATTTCCACCGTTTTCTTTAAAGTTTCGTCAGAGCTTGTTTTCGGGAAAACTGTCGTGTTGCACCGACTCGTTTAACACCCGCATCTGTGTCCTTCAAAAATGGCTCTGAGCACTATGGGACTCAACTGCTGAGGTCATTAGTCCCCTAGAACTTAGAACTACTTAAACCTAACTAACCTAAGGACACCACACACATCCATGCCCGAGGCAGGATTCGAACCTGCGACCGTAGCGGTCTCGCGGTTCCAGACTGCAGCGCCAGAACCGCGCGGCCACTTCCGCCGGCCATCTGTGTCCTTCATCAGCTCTCTGTCACTAAACTCTGCGTTTCGCAAGTCATACACTGTAATCTCCAGCACACTTCTCCGAATCGTCAAGATACGGATGTGGCGTCTACGTCATCTGGAATTCCGGGACTGGGCTGCTGTACCTGTAATAACGGCTCCTGCTGTCGGCGAGTTGCTGGCGGCTGACGCAAGAAAACGCGTAACCGCACACACGTGCTGAACAGCTGCTGCACTATGTAAGTTCAGATGACTGGAACTCGCGATTGAATTTCAAATGAGTTCAGGTGAGCAGCGGCAGAACTCGTTAACAGATCCTTAACACCCTCAATATTTGTTGCAGCAATAATATTGTGTCAATATATTGCGCGAGCTTGCGAAGCCAATAACGGCGCAGTATTATTGCGCAATATTTATGCCCTGGACGCGTCAGTTACGACTCTTGTCTTACTGCGAACATGTCGGCGCTTGACAATGCGGGACACTGTATTGCGACTAAGTTGCTTGTCTGGCCAAACGCAAGCCGAAATTGTGCTGAACGGACGAAAGTTAAGTGCAGAAACCTTCCACCAAACATCTCTATGACCGAGGCTTTATGCATTACAATACAGATTTCGAAGCCACAACTACAACTAATTACAAATGAAACAAGTCAACTGTGTGATTCATCGTGTACATGTGCTGTTTTCTAGATAAATATTTTTTATTGTAATACAAGCCTTTACTGTCCGTAGTGTGACAACTATTGCAAAATAAATAAATAAATATATTCATAAATATGCAAGAAAATCTTAACTAAGAGTCACTTACTGGCATTCTATAAAAAGAAGATATCGCAACGGCATTGACAGTGGCGACAATCGATAACAGAGCGCAGTCAACAATAACGATTTAGCAGCACCAAAAAGACTCAATACTTCCGCTCGTACTGAACACACCAAGGATCAGGCGACCTCATTTGTTGCTTCCAGACGTCGAGGGGGTTGCGAACGCCGCTACGAATTGTTTACAGTCGTGGTTAGAAAAAGGCTTAAGTGTGAAATTGAAGTATCAACGTGTGAATGTGAATACTACTTCTTACAATACCCGCTATTTTTCAAAAGGTATAAAACGTTAACAGGTTTGTGTGTATGGGTGTGACTTCTAGGTACACAGTCGATAAGGTAATTTTTTGCATAATATATTTACCTTTCACACAAATAAATGGGTCAGTAAGTCTTTAAGGGCTAGATTCAAGTCATTTTTAATCACTGGACATCCTTTCAGGAAAACGGAATGGAAACAGCTGCACAAACATTTGTAGACTTAAACCGCAATGTCATAAAATCGAATCACTCATTTGGTATTATCTCGCAAATGGCATGTCTGCGGACGGTGCTTTTGGACCGTTTATTGTTTCTATTATCGCATAGTTTCATCGATGTCAGTTTTGTGTTACTGGTTCGATGCGGCCTGCGACCTCTTCTGTGCCAAATTCTTCATCTCAAAGTAGCACTCGCAATCTACGTCGTTACTTGCTGGATGTATTCCAGTCTCTTTCTTCACACACAGTTTTTATCTCTACAGCTCCCTCTAGTAGGCCGAGCGGTTCTACGTGCTTCAGTCTGGAACCGCGCTGCTGCTACGGTCGCAGGTTCGAATCCTGTCTCGGACATGGATGTGTGTGATGTCCTTAGGTTAGTTAGGTTTAAGTAGTTCTAAGTTCTAGGGGACTGATGACCTCAGATGTTAAGTCCCATAGTGTTCAGAGCCATTTGAACCATTTTTTTCCCTCTAGTACCATGGAAGTTATTCCCTGATTCATTAACACATTTCCTTTAGTCCTGTCCCTTCTTCTTGTCAGTGTTCTCTCATCACTGATTACGCAGAAAATCTCGTCATTCCTTATCTCATCACGCTGCATAATTTTCAACATCGTTGTATAGCAGCACAACTCCAACGCTTCGATTCTCTTCACTTCCGGTTTTCTCACAGCCCATCTTCCACTACCAGGGAATGCTCTACTCCAATTATTTAGTCAAAAGAGCGTAATATCATTACAACGACTGAAATTTCTTTCGAGATGTAATTTTTTTAAACTATATGGACAGGCTCATTGTTTTTAACTTAAGTAGAGTGCTCATAGGCTGGCCTTTGCTGGAAACATAATCCGACTGAGCAACTTTATCTGAGGTTGACCCTTTCCAGCTCTCCTATACGCACTCCTCCTGCACACTTGTTTCGTTTGTCCCCTTTAGTTCATCGTCTCCTAACGTCCAAACCACCTCAACATACCCTTCTCAATACTCGATACTGCATCCTCTTTCGCTCCACAGCGCTCTCTAAAATTAACTTAATGTGCTTTATTTGTCCGCCCTCGTGGTCTCGCGGTAGCGTTCTCGCTTCCCGAGCCCGGGGTCCCGGGTTCGATTCCCGGCGGGGTCAGGGATTTTTCCTGCCTCGAGATCACTGGGTGTTGTGTCGTCTCCATCAACATCATTACGGTCGGAGTAAGGCAACGGCAGACCACCTCCATTAGGACCTTGGCTAGTAAGGCGGTGCGAGTCTCCCGCAACGTTCCCCTACGCTCTGTAAAGAAGCATTGGACTTCATTCATACTTTATTTAAATTTTAAGTCTGAATTAAACTACAGTTGTTGAATAAAACTTGATATCGCACTTTACAACTATATTATTTGTTGACAAAATTAAATTTAAGGTATTTATAAAATTAAATCATGACAATGACGGAAAGTTTGGGTACGCTAAGTCAAGTTCATATGTTGTTATTTTTAATTTTAGGTACGATTTCAGGTTCTCATTCAGTAAGACGACTTCTCAATTTACCGTTGATAAGGTACATCCTTGCAAAGCTTGTTTGCATGAATCTGTAAGGCCGAACAAGGAAAGAACAGCAAACGCTAGCGTTTTCATCTGTTTAGACGAGTCAGGGATACTATTCCAGGTCTTAAAAATTATCATATCTTCCTTTTGTAGGTTTTTCAAATTAGACAACTTCTTTTCTCTACTATTCACACATTTTTTGTTCAGTATTTCTATACCAGTACGAAGACATTAACGGGCCGATGTGGCCGTGCGGTTCTAGGCGCTACGGTCGCAGGTTCGAATCCTGCCTCGGGCATGGATGTGTGTGATGTCCTTAGGTTAGTTAGGTTTAAGTAGTTCTAAGTTCTAGGGGACTGATGACCTCAGATGTTAAGTCCCATAGTGCTCAGAGCCATTTGAACGAAGACATTCAAATTTCGAGCTCCACGATTTTTTGCTTTTTAAAACCATCAGTTGTATTTCAAAGTTTCCAGTGTCAGTATTAAAGGGGGGGGGGGGATTTAAGTATGTTACAGCAGCATTAACATTTTTTTTTTTTTTTTTTTTTTTTTTTGCGCGCCTAAAGAGTAGCATGTGGCTTGCGAGCCGCAGTTCGCTGGCCACAGAATCAAGGACTGATACCAGCAGACTTGTCATTCCTTGTGCTAGTCTGCCTTTTTGCCCTCCTTGCTTCGTTTTGAATTATTATACACGCTGTAGACTAATGGTTCCCTTTTTTTATTTATTTATTTAATTTTTTTTTTAGACTGCCACCCCAGAGAGCAGTTTGATATTAGCTAGTACCCCCTCCCACTCGCTCCCATCATCAACGTTAGCACCTAATTGAACTTAGGACTTAAAAACGAATTTTCTTTTAACACTTCCATTTTCCAATTTTTGAAATGACGAAAGATTAATGATATCTAATATTTGCAGGTATTTTATGTGGTGTCACCGCCAGACACCACACTTGCTAGGTGGTAGCTTTTAAATCGGCCGCGGTCCGTTAGTATACGACGGACCCGCGTGTCGCCACTGTCAGTGATTGCAGACCGAGCGCCGCCACACGGCAGGTCTAGAGACACGTCCTAGCACTCGCCCCAGTTGTACAGCCGACTTTGCTAGCGAAGCTACACTGACAAATACGCTCTCATTTGCCGAGACGATAGTTAGCCTAGCCTTCAGCTACGTCATTTGCTACGACCTAGCAAGGCGCCATTACCAGTTAATATTGAGATATTGAAGCATGTACAGTCAAGAGAGATTTACACCAATTATGGAATAAAGTTAAGTATTACTTCAACTACGTACTTTATTTGCTACTATAATTTCCCTTAACTGTTCCAGACCTCTGTTTGTAAATCACTTGATGGTTGGACTCCTTACTTCTGAATTGGCACAAATTGCAACATTTCCGGCTGCCAATGCTTTGTGTGTGACTACTCCCACTGATATTTATAGCAACAACAACATTAGTAATAACAATAGAGCGTAGAACCTACAACACTATAGTAGCCGTTATATACATTATGTGATTAAAAGTACCTGGACACGCCCAAAAAACATACGTTTTTCATATTAGGTGCGCTGTGCTGCCACCTACTGCCAGGTGCTCCATATCAGCGACCTCAGTAGTCATTAGACATCGTGAGAGAGCAGAATGGTGCGCTCGGCGGAACTCACGGACTTCGAACGTGGTCAGGTGACTGGGTGTCACTTGTGTCATACGTCAGTACGCGAGAATTCCACACTCCTAAACATCCCTAGGTCCACTGATCCCGACGTGATGAAGTGGAAACGTGGACGGACAGGTACAGCACAAAAGCGTACAGGCCGACCTCCTGTTGACTGACAGAGACCGCCGACAGTTGAGGAGGGTCATAATGTGTAATGGGCAGACATCTATCCACACCATCTCACAGGAATTCCATACTACATCAGGAGCCACTGCAAGTACTATGACAGTTAGCGGGAGGTGACAAAACTTGTACACTCCTGGAAATGGAAAAAAGAACACATTGACACCGGTGTGTCAGACCCACCATACTTGCTCCGGACACTGCGAGAGGGCTGTACAAGCAATGATCACACGCACGGCACAGCGGACACACCAGGAACCGCGGTGTTGGCCGTCGAATGGCGCTAGCTGCGCAGCATTTGTGCAGCATTTGTGCACCGCCGCCGTCAGTGTCAGCCAGTTTGCCGTGGCATACGGAGCTCCATCGCAGTCTTTAACACTGGTAGCATGCCGCGACAGCGTGGACGTAAACCGTATGTGCAGTTGACGGACTTTGAGCGAGGGCGTATAGTGGGCATGCGGGAGGCCGGCTGGACGTACCGCCGAATTGCTCAACACGTGGGGCGTGAGGTCTCCACAGTACATCGATGTTGTCGCCCGTCGACCTGCGACCGGACCGCAGCGACGCACGGATGCACGCCAAGACCGTAGGATCCTACGCAGTGCCGTAGGGGACCGCACCGCCACTTCCCAGCAAATTAGGGACACTGTTGCTCCTGGGGTATCGGCGAGGACCATTCGCAACCGTCTCCACGAAGCTGGGCTACGGTCCCGCACACCGTTAGACCGTCTTCCGCTCACGCCCCAACATCGTGCAGCCCGCCTCCAGTGGTGTCGCGACAGGCGTGAATGGAGGGACGAATGGAGACGTGTCGTCTTCAGCGATGAGAGTCGTTTCTGCCTTGGTGCCAATGATGGTCGTATGCGTGTTTGGCGCCGTGCAGGTGAGCGCCACAATCAGGACTGCATACGACCGAGGCACACAGGGCCAACACCCGGCATCATGGTGTGGGGAGCGATCTCCTACACTGGCCGTACACCACTGGTGATCGTCGAGGGGACACTGAATAGTGCACGGTACATCCAAACCGTCATCGAACCCATCGTTCTACCATTCCTAGACCGGCAAGGGAACTTGCTGTTCCAACAGGACAGTGCACGTCCGCATGTATCCCGTGCCACCCAACGTGCTCTACAAGGTGTAAGTCAACTACCCTGGCCAGCAAGATCTCCGGATCTGTCCCCCATTGAGCATGTTTGGGACTGGATGAAGCGTCGTCTCACGCGGTCTGCACGTCCAGCACGAACGCTGGTCCAACTGAGGCGCCATGTGGAAATGGCATGGCAAGCCGTTCCACAGGACTACATCCAGCATCTCTAGGATCGTCTCCATGGGAGAATAGCAGCCTGCATTGCTGCGAAAGGTGGATATACACTGTACTAGTGCCGACATTGTGCATGCTCTGTTGCCTGTGTCTATGTGCCTGTGGTTCTGTCAGTGTGATCATGTGATGTATCTGACCCCAGGAATGTGTCAATAAAGTTTCCCCTTCCTGGGACAATGAATTCACGGTGTTCTTATTTCAATTTCCAGGAGTGTATTTCATGCTCGGGCGGCTGCTCATAAGCCACTCATCACGCTTGTAAATACCAGACAACGCCTCGCTTGGTGTAATCAGCGTAAACAGTGGATGATTGAACAGTGCAAAACCATTGTATGGAGTGACGTATCACGGTACACAATGTGGCGATCCGATGGCAGGGTGTGAGTATGGCGAATGCCCGGTGAACGTCATCTGCCAGCGTGTGTGGTGCCAACAGTAAAATTCGGAGGCGGTGGTGTTATGGTGTGGTCGTGTTTTTCATGGAGGAGGCTTGCACCCCTTGTTGTTTTGCGTGGCACTATCACAGCACAGGCCTACCATAATGCTTTAAGCACCTTCCTGCTTCCCACTGTTGGAGAGCAATTTGGGGATGGCGATTGCATATTTCAACACGATCGAGCACCTGTTCATAATGCGCGGCCTGTGCCGGAGTGGTTACACGACAATAACATCCCTGTAGTGGACTGGCCTGCACAGAGTCCTGACCTGAATCCTACAGAGCACCTCTGGGATCTTTTTGAACGCCAGCTTCGTGCCTCGCCGACCTATATCGATGCCTCTCCTCAGTGCAGCACTCCGAGAAGAATGGGCTGCCATTCCCCAAGAAACCTTCCAGCACCTGATTGAACGTATGCCTACAAGAGTGGAAGCTGTCATCAAGACAAGGGTGGGGCAACACCGTATTGAATTCCAGTATTAGCGATGGAGAGGGCCACGAACTTGTAAGTGATTTTCAGCCAGGTGTACGGATACATTCGATCACATAGTGTAGTTACTGTTCTGTTCCGTTCTGCGGTTAATAAGTTCGTTTATTTTTGCAAAATGAATAAATTAAAAATAATAATAAAAATAAATGAGTAATAATAGTAATAACAAAATTCCAGTGCTTGCCTTTCGCTGGTGATTTTTCAATACTTTCAGATAACTTAGAAGAAGCGGCCATACAGGTCAAGCTACTAGAAAGGCTCGCTGGCAAGACAGGACATAGGATCTCGAAAGGGAAGACAAAATTCATTACATGTGACAAACATGGGTCCACAATTGCTTGAAACAGAGACTGGACGGATTGAGAGCGTAAAAAACTCAAATAACTCTGTGAGCCATACAAGAGAACGGACTGGAGAAAGCTTCTGTCGGAAACCGGATTTCAAAAATGGAGAGAGCTTACGGATTAACTAAAAACATTTACAACAGAAAGTGCATCTCTTGGAATGACAAAATAAAGCACTACAATGCCGTGGTAAAAACAGAGTGCCTGTATACCAGCGAATGCCTCTCAATGGATTACAAGCTGGAAAAGCTGGCGATACTAGAAAGAAGAATATTCCGGAAACTCATGGGTGCAACGTAGGTTGAAACTGGCTGGAAACTTCGGAGCAACAATGAAATCTACAAAAAGGTGGAGAAAATCTCGGAGACCAGAAAAAGAGGAGGTTATCATTTCTAGAACACATGTACAGAATGGGCGAAACCAGACTAACCAAAAGGATATTCGACTACGTGTGGAAAAAGAAGGCAACAACGATATGGATTAAGGAAGCTCGTAAAGATCTGGAAAGCTTCAACATTCAGGAAGTTCAGATGTTAAATAGGGACACATTTCGGACCATGATTCAGAATTTGGAAGGATTTCAAGTCGAAAGAACGAAGAAGACTGGAAGAGTGTGGATGGATGAGCAAAGGCAACAGCACAGCGTTCACATGAAGGAGTACTAGAGGAAGAGGAAACGTCAGACAAAGAAGAAACGAAATTGTAGCGCGATCTTAAGTGGTCTATTCACAAATAAAAAAAAAAGATAACAATACAGTGTAGAGCCAAGATCAGTGTAGTGGCTATTTCATAGTTACTGTTTCGTTATGCGGTCAATCAGTTCGTTTATTGTTGCAAAATGAATAATGAAGCAATTTCTAGTCTATTGCGGGAATTATTTACAACTCCGAGAAGATATTTTCATGAGATATGTAAGCATGTGTAATGTATACGGGGTGCTCCGAAATTCCCGTTACAGACTTCTAGAGCTTGTAGGGGGTAGTGTGTACATAACATTTTGAATAGCAACCCATGTCCAGAAACTTCATCCAATGCTACAGACCGTCAAAGGTATAGGCGCCGGCGTCTGTACGTGTATGTACACTCCTGGAAATTGAAATAAGAACACCGTGAATTCATTGTCCCAGGAAGGGGAAACTTTATTGACACATTCCTGGGGTCAGATACATCACATGATCACACTGACAGAACCACAGGCACATAGACACAGGCAACAGAGCATGCACAATGTCGGCACTAGTACAGTGTATATCCACCTTTCGCAGCAATGCAGGCTGCTATTCTCCCATGGAGACGATCGTAGAGATGCTGGATGTAGTCCTGTGGAACGGCTTGCCATGCCATTTCCACCTGGCACCTCAGTTGGACCAGCGTTCGTGCTGGACGTGCAGACCGCGTGAGACGACGCTTCATCCAGTCCCAAACATGCTCAATGGGGGACAGATCCGGAGATCTTGCTGGCCAGGGTAGTTGACTTACACCTTCTAGAGCACGTTGGGTGGCACGGGATACATGCAGACGTGCATTGTCCTGTTGGAACAGCAAGTTCCCTTGCCGGTCTAGGAATGGTAGAACGATGGGTTCGATGACGGTTTGGATGTACCGTGCACTATTCAGTGTCCCCTCGACGATCACCAGTGGTGTACGGCCAGTGTAGGAGATCACTCCCCACACCATGATGCCGGGTGTTGGCCCTGTGTGCCTCGGTCGTATGCAGTCCTGATTGTGGCGCTCACCTGCACGGCGCCAAACACGCATACGACCATCTTTGGCACCAAGGCAGAAGCGACTCTCATCGCTGAAGACGACACGTCTCCATTCGTCCCTCCATTCACGCCTGTCGCGACACCACTGGAGGCGGGCTGCACGATGTTGGGGCGTGAGCGGAAGACGGCCTAACGGTGTGCGGGACCGTAGCCCAGCTTCATGGAGACGGTTGCGAATGGTCCTCGCCGATACCCCAGGAGCAACAGTATCCCTAATTTGCTGGGAAGTGGCGGTGCGGTCCCCTACGGCACTGCGTAGGATCCTACGGTCTTGGCGTGCATCCGTGCGTCGCTGCGGTCCGGTCCCAGGTCGACGAGCACGTGCACCTTCCGCCGACCACTGGCGACAACATCGATGTACTGTGGAGACCTCACGCCCCACGTGTTGAGCAATTCGGCGGTACGTCCACCCGGCCTCCCGCATGCCCACTATACGCCCTCGCTCAAAGTCCGTCAACCGCACATACGGTTCACGTCCACGCTGTCGCGGCATGCTACCAGTGTTAAAGACTGCGATGGAGTTTCGTATGCCACGGCAAACTGGCTGACACTGACGGCGGCGGTGCACAAATGCTGCGCAGCTAGCGCCATTCGACGGCCAACACCGCGGTTCCTGGTGTGTCCGCTGTGCCGTGCGTGTGATCATTGCTTGTACAGCCCTCTCGCAGTGTCCGGAGCAAGTATGGTGGGTCTGACACACCGGTGTCAATGTGTTCTTTTTTCCATTTCCAGGAGTGTATATACAGGGTGATTCCGTGAAGATATTACAATCTTCCTAGAACGATGGGGAAGGATAAATGTATCACTTTAAAATGAGGGTCCTGTACTATGAACGAACGAGTCGAAAGTTGCATGTGAAAATCGTTCTTATATCTGTGACAGTGGATTACATGTACCGGAACTGCTATTGCTCAGATTGTAGGGTAGGCAACTTTCAGAGGTGGTAGTGCGGACCAAAACAAGAAAAAATGTCCAGTAAACATTGTTACGTACCTACAACAAATAAAGCCTATGTTCGTCTGTGAAAATGGACTCGCTAAGCAACCTGAGCTATCAGTAAACGGAATCTAACCTGCATAACGCTGTGTGCGTGTTGTACGAGTGTCAGTTTCACTGTCATTTAAGCCCTCAACAGATCGTTACATGAAAAACTTAAAACTAACATTTGAATAAGCTATCTGACTACGTATTTGAACAAGAAAAACTACAGGAACAAATGAACCTGTAACAATGAATGCCTAAGCTATCTGACTGCGTTTTTCAATAAGAGTTTACAAGTGACACAGAATATGACTTGTGCAACGGAATTTACTGAATTAGAGTACATGACATGTTGCGGTGCGTCAATGTCTCTGTTTTGGCCCTAAGTTTTGCACTCACCTCTCTAGATGACTGCCTTCATGCAGCAGCTTATTGTTATTAAGAATGAATTTAATAAAAAGGAGTTTGCTTGGGTTCTGTTAACTACTAAATAACTTGTAAGAATGGATTTCATAAACTATATAAACTATTTAAAACTTCAGAAATCATCATGACCGATAATAGTTTGACAAGTATTAATACTGGCGAAATGCCTGACGATGACGTAAGTATCAATAATGGCTGAGTGCCAGATTAACAGATTATTTCAAGTACAAAGTTACATTAACATTTAATAACCACAGTATATTTATTTGGAGAATAAGGAGGCTTCTTTAACAGACAATCAAAACATGGGATTGTTGCAAACTCGGACTAACAATCACGGGCCTAACTCTGCAATTGCGCTTTACACTATGCTTGCGAATTTTACCTTGAATTCTATCTTGAGGCGTAGTTAAGTCATTTAAATCTCTCCTGGCCATATAAATGAAACCAGGCCTTGAGTGTGGTAAAATCTGCCATCACTGGCGTGAGGGCAGCGTGACATGTCTTCTGTCTCCGAGCTCTCAGCCGACACTACCTAGAACCGCACTCCCCTATTTCGCCTTCTGATTATTACTACCGATATCCGAGTGCTTATTTATTTCGAATCTTACACAATGCAAAGAATGGCGTTAAGTTGGCTGTATTGTTTTCAATGTAATGGAGAGTTCTGACACATTCCTTACAACATGGGCTCTAAAATGCATATCCTAAGAGCTAAGAGCATTTATTCATCTTCGGTAGTGTGAAACATATCTCCTCTATCGAGTCTATTGAAAAGTGCTCGTAGCAGCTCAGGTATGCATTTTAGAGCCAATGTTTACTGGACATATTCTCTTGTTTTGGTCCATACTACTACCTCTGAAGCTAGCGTACCCCACACTCTTAGCAATAACAGTACCGCTACATACTGTATATCCCGCTGTCGGACGTACCAAAGCGGTTTTAACTGATCTAGCTGGCGCAGTGGCTAGCACACTGGACTCGCATTCATTCGGGAGGACGACGGTTCAATCCCGTGTCCGGTCACCCTGATTTTGGCTTTCCGTGATTTCCCTAAATCGCTCCAGGCAGATGGCTGTACGGTTCCTCTGAAAGGGCAGGGCCGATTGCCTTCTCCACGCTTGACACCATACCAGTTTGTGTTCCGTCTCTAATGACCTAGTTGTCGGCGGAACGTTAAACACTAATCTCCTGTTCCTCCTGAACGGTTTTCGCCTACAACTTCCGATTCGCCGGTTTCCGGTACAGAGAACCGATACCTCAAATTTATTCATTTATCCTTCCGCACCACCCTAGGAAATTTGCAACATCATCACGAAATCGCCCTGTATATACACTCCTGGAAACTGAAATAAGAACACCGTGAATTCATTGTCCCAGGAAGGGGAAACTTTATTGACACATTCCTGGGATCAGATACATCACATGATCACACTGACAGAACCACAGGCACATAGACACAGGCAACAGAGCATGCACAATGTCGGCACTAGTACAGTGTATATCCACCTTTCGCAGCAATGCAGGCTGCTATTCTCCCATGGAGACGATCGTAGAGATGCTGGATGTAGTCCTGTGGAACGGCTTGCCATGCCATTTCCACCTAGCGCCTCAGTTGAACCAGCGTTCGTGCTGGACGTGCAGACCGCGTGAGACGACGCTTCATCCAGTCCCAAACATGCTCAATGGGGGACAGATCCGGAGATCTTGCTGGCCAGGGTAGTTGACTTACACCTTCTAGAGCACGTTGGGTGGCACAGGATACATGCGGACGTGCATTGTCCTGTTGGAACAGCAAGTTCCCTTGCCGGTCTAGGAATGGTAGAACGATGGGTTCGATGGCGGTTTGGATGTACCGTGCACTATTCAGTGTCCCCTCGACGATCACCAGTGGTGTACGGCCAGTGTAGGAGATCGCTCCTCACACCATGATGCCGGGTGTTGGCCCTGTGTGCCTCGGTCGTATGCAGTCCTGATTGTGGCGCTCACCTGCACGGCGCCAAACACGCATACGACCATCATTGGCACCAAGGCAGAAGCGACTCTCATCGCTGAAGACGACACGTCTCCATTCGTCCCTCCATTCACGCCTGTCGCGACACCACTGGAGGCGGGCTGCACGATGTTGGGGCGTGAGCGGAAGACGGCCTAACGGTGTGCGGGACCGTAGCCCAGCTTCATGGAGACGGTTGCGAATGGTCCTCGCCGATACCCCAGGAGCAACAGTGTCCCTAATTTGCTGGGAAGTGGCGGTGCGGTCCCCTACGGCACTGCGTAGGATCCTACGGTCTTGGCGTGCATCCGTGCGTCGCTGCGGTCCGGTCCCAGGTCGACGGGCACGTGCACCTTCCGCCGACCACTGGCGACAACATCGATGTACTGTGGAGACCTCACGCCCCACGTGTTGAGCAATTCGGCGGTACGTCCACCCGGCCTCCCGCATGCCCACTATACGCCCTCGCTCAAAGTCCGTCAACTGCACATACGGTTCACGTCCACGCTGTCGCGGCATGCTACCAGTGTTAAAGACTGCGATGGAGCTCCGTATGCCACGGCAAACTGGCTGACACTGACGGCGGCGGTGCACAAATGCTGCGCAGCTAGCGCCATTCGACGGCCAACACCGCGGTTCCTGGTGTGTCCGCTGTGCCGTGTGTGTGATCATTGCTTGTACAGCCCTCTCGCAGTGTCCGGAGCAAGTATGGTGGGTCTGACACACCGGTGTCAATGTGTTCTTTTTTCCATTTCCAGGAGTGTACACACGTGGGTAAGTCAATTATTATCCGTAAAGTAGTTATGAAATGTTAACGTAATCAAATAGGAAATTTACAAGAACATCATTTTTCGACATAGTCTCTTTGCGTTTCAACGCACTTGGTCCATCGCTGTACAAGCGTCTGATGCCCTCATAAAAGAAGGTTTTCTGTTGAGCTGCGAACCAAGAATGCACCGCTCCTTGCACTGCTTCGTCCGAGGCAAATCGACAGTTTCTTAATGCCTGAGTGGACCAAACAAGCGATAGCCAGAAGGGGCAAGATTGGAACCATATGGAGGATGATACAATACTTCAAATTTGAGTTTCTGGAGTGTTCCCAGCAGTGTGGGCAGCAGTATGTTGACGGGCATTGTCGTGCAACAACACAACACTTTTGACAGCAATCCTCGGCTTTTGCTTCGAATTGCAGGCTTTAGTCTGGCAATAAGCATCTCATTGTAACGTACCCTGTTTATTGTTGTGCCCCTTTCCCAATAATATTCCAGTACTGGACCTTGTGCGTCCGAAAAAACCGTAAGCATAAGTTTTCCTGCGGACGGTTGGGTCTTGAAGTTTTTCTTGCACGGCGAATTTGGATGTTTCCCTTCCATACTCTGCCGTTTACTCTCCGACTCGTAATGGTGGATCCATGCTTCGTCACCAGTAACGATCCTGTCTAAGAAGTTGTCCCCTTCGTTACCATAGCGCCATAGCGATCCAATTTTTTTTTTTTTTTTTTTTTTTTTTTTTGCAGAGGTCCAAGCGCGTTTGTTTATGCAACTGTGTGAGCTGTTTTGGGACCCATCTGCACAAACTTTATGAAACCCAAGTCTCTTGTGGATGATTTTGTAGGCAGAGCCGTGACTAATTTGCAGACGATTTGCCACTTCGTCAATAGTTAATCGTCTGGCCAAGAGAATCATTCCATGTGAACGCTCAATGGTTTCTTCATTTGTTGCGGTAAACGGTCGTCCGGCTCCTTCATCGTGCGTAACACTTGTGCGACCATTTCGGAATTTTTGAATCCATTCGTAGACACTCGGTTGTGGCAAAACACTGTTCCCGTACTGTACCGAAAGTCTTCGATGAATTTCGGTCCCTGATACGCCTTCCTACCACAAAAAACGGATCACCGAACGTTGCTCTTCTTTGGTACAAATAGACAGCGGAGCAGGCCATGATTAACAGCACGGCAGCGATAACGAAACTAATCTAGCAGCTTGAAAATTGCAAAGATACAACAACAAATAAACAAAGCATACGTCATCAACGTGAAATGACAGTACTGTCAAAATAAACAAAAATATAACTAAATTGCCCATAATAATTGACTTACCCTCGTACATTTACAGGCGCTGGTGCGTCTAACTTTGACGCTCGTTGGATGACATCTCTGGACATGGGTTCTATTCAAAGTATTGTGTATTCATTGCCCTCTACAAATCCTATAAGTTTGTAACGGAAATTTCCGATAACCTTGCATGTCCCAATTTTACCGTTATAAATGCATGGTGCAAAGTAGAAGTATGTGTTAGTGGGTGGACGATATGAGGAGGCTCCTGTTCACACGTTCGTTGCACAAGCTGTTTTTGCAAAATAAATAAATTAATTAAAATTAAAAAAAAATTAGTAGATTATGTAATTAGTATTACAGTCTTCAGAAATAGAGATTACAGTAATGATCTTTTAACAACAGGAAATTACATTTCATCCTTCAGGGAGTAATTACTCCAGGTTGAGAACCGCTGTTGAGGGTGCTGTGATGGCTGCTTGCGTGGAGATGAAAATATTCGCGCGTGATAGGCAGAGACTGGTGACACGAACAATATAGTACCCAATGGCCTCTGGACCCTGCAGCTTCCGGGAAATGCCCCTGAGGATAGCCTCGCGACTTAGCAACGAGAGCTCTCTACCGCGCATATTTTTCCAAACGCCGGCTCTTCCTTTCTCGGAAGACGCAGTTGTTCGAAGATGCGCGCGCCGTGCGTCAGCTGTTTGCTGCGGCGACGTCGGCCAATGGGAATGCAGGAGCGGCGGCTGCAGCCAATGGCAGAGAGGCGGCTTCGGTTGTCTCCGCGTCGCCTCCGCTACAGTCGCTGTCGGTCCGTCGCGGTGTTCACATCTCTCTCTCTCGCCGTCTGCCTTCGCTCCGTAGGTCGCCCAAGCAGAAGGTAAGTTAGCGCTGGCCTCCGCCTGCAGCGTCTAGTAACGGCCTGCGTAAACATAAACAGTATGAAGGAACCTCGTTTATCCGGACTACATGGGACCGAAATTTTCTTCGCTCGGTAACGGGGTGTTTGTGTTGTCTTCATAATTTCGTCTCCAGTAACGCGCCAGTCGTCGAGTACAAAGACTTGTACTAAGAGCTCAAAGTAACACAGACGGGAGTCTCCCGGGAAGTAATGCCATACGATAATCTCGTTTCAGGAGGGCTGTATGTTGGTATCTGGATTATCGAAAATCCGGAAATTTAAAAAAAAAAATTGTGACTTTGGTTAAATGCCACAAACAAACACATTATTCTTATGTACACTCACGAGTGTAGATTATTTCCACATGTTGGGACTGGATAACTAAAAAGAACATTGAGTTTTATGCACTAAAATGATCAGTACGTTCCTTTGTAGCCAGATTCTACATCTACATCTATACTCTGCAAACCGCCGTGACGTGCACGACAGAGGGTACGAACTATTGTACCAGTTATTAGGGTTCCTTCCTGTTCCATTCACCTATGGAGCATGGGAAGAATGATTGTTTGAATTGCCTCTGTGGGTGCAGTAATTATCCTCACTATCCCTCTGTGAGCGATATATAGGGGGTTGTGGTATATCCCTAGAGTAATCGTTTAAAGCCGGTTCTCGAGGTAGTTTACGTCTGTCTTCAAGAGCCTGCCATTTAAGTTCCTGCAATATCTCCGCGACTCTCCCACGGTTCAGACAAACCTGTGACCATTCGCGCTGCCCTTCTCTATATACGTTCTATACCCCCTGTTAATCCTATATGGTACAGGTCCCACACACTTGAGCAATATTCTAGGATGGTTCGCAGGAGTGATTTGTAAGCAGTTTCTTTTGTTTCCAGAATGAAATTTTCACTCTGCAGCGGAGTGTGCGCTGATATGAAACTTCCTGGCAGATTAAAACTGTGTGCCGGGCCGAGACTCGAACTCGGGACCTTGGCCTTTCGCGAGCAAGTGCTCTACCAACTGAGCTACCCAAGCACGACTCACGCGCCGTCCTCACAGCTTCACTTCTGCCAGTACCTCGTCTCCTACCTTCCAAACTTTACAGAAGCTCTCCCGTTCGACTCTCGGGCCGGCACACACTTTTAATCTGCCAGGAAGTTTGTTTCTTTTGTACTCGTTGATTGACTGCACTACTCCAGCGTTCTCCCAATAAACCGAATTCTAGCACCTGCTTTTAGTTCTGCCGAAGTAATTTCCGTAAGGGGTTCCGAATAAACCATTATTTTGCTGCCTCTGTGACTGTCATAACGTCTTCACAATGAGCCGCCAACTTCGCCAGCTAATCTACAATCACTGTCGACATTGTCTGCAGGCGAACAACCAGCGAAAGTCATCAGATGTTATATCGTCATTCACGTCAATGAAACACATGTCTGGCGCCCTGGAATGTTCGCAAAAGCCTCAAACGAACTCTGACTGGTCGACAGATTAGATTATATTAGTATTTGTTCCATAGATCATGAATACGACACTTCGTAATAATGTGGAACGAGTCAGGTTAGTAAAAGGTGTCTATACAAGATATTACATTACACAAAATATTACATGACACTTAATATTTTTAATTTTTTTGTGAGGGTTGGGGAAATTACCCACTTGCTGTATCCAAAAATTCATCTAATGAGTAGAAGGAGTTGCCATTAACAAATTCTTTTAATTTCCTTTTAAATGCTATATCGCTATCTGTCAGACTTTTGATGCTATTAGGTAAGTGACCAAAGACTTTTGTGGCAGCATATTTTACTCCCTTCTGAGCTAAAGGTAGATTTAACCTTGAGTAGTGAAGATCCTTTCTCCTAGTGTTGTAGCCATGTACACTGCTATTACTTTTGAATTCGTTCGGATTGTTAATAACAAATTTCTTAAGTGAATATATATATTGTGAGGCTCCAGTGAAGATTTCTAGCTCTTTATATAAGGGTCTGCAGGATGATCTTGGATGAGCTCCAGCAATTATTCTGATTACACGCTTTTGTGCAATGAATACTCTTTTACTCAATGCTGAGTTACCCCAGAATATGATGCCATACAAAAGCAGAGAATGAAAATAGGCGTGGTAAGCTAATTTACTCAGATGTATATCGCCAAAATTTGCAATGACACTAATAGCATAAGTAGCAGATCCTCAGTGTGTTTTTTCCAGTTCCTCATCAATGCATACACCTAGAAATTTTGACTATTCTATCTTAGCCACCGATTTCTGATCGAAGTCTATATTTATTAATGGTGTTATTCCATATACTGTGTGGAACTGTATATACTGTGTTTTGTCAAAGTTTAATGAGAGCCCATTTGCAGAGAACCACTTAACGATTTTCTGTAACCAGTTTCTTTGTTGAATGTGCAAATTGCGTCAGTGGCCTCACAGACCCGTGACCATAGTGCATACAACTTTTCTCCTATGGACACAGACACCTTCCCTCTCTCTGATGCACTTTACACTCGCAGCTAACGGAGGCAAAACAACGCTGTACCACTTTACCACTCAAGTGTTAACTTGTTAACCGACACCTAGTCAGGCGGTTGGCCGAATTTAATGATTGTCACCGACGATTGTTGACGCTGTTATTTCCGGAATGTAAAATACTGTACAGTCACTGCACTTAAAAAATGAAATATCGATCCCGATGAACCAGAGACTTGCATTAATGAAGGATGGATAAACGGGGTTCCACTGTAATATGGAAAAATCAGACACTTTCACAACTTACTTGCGTATTTTATCGATCTAGCTTTAGGGTTATTGGCTCATTGTTTAGCATAAATAACAAGGTGTTGTGCATAATATTGTTCAAAGATAATCAGCAAAAAATGTAAAATTGTCACAGAAATTATTGGCTAATACTAGACATATTAAATAATACATTCGTAATCTTAGAACACCAAACACTAAAATAAAGACTGGGCATACCGATTTATGGTGGGGTGCAACATACCAAAATTGGACAAAAATGTGGTTCTAGATGGTACGGCAGAAAATTCACGTTTCTGTCCAATTTTGTAAAGTCGTGCAGCATTATAGAGAGATTTGACAGTGTATTCTGCGATTGTGAATGTGTTATTTTGCGTTTTTGGTACAAGCAATCATTTCAATCATTTCATTTGTAATTGTAAATTCTCGTCCGTTCAAGTTTGTAGCAGCCTTAGATAGCAAGGCGAGCCAATGGTGAATTTTCTTGAGTGGCGTATGTGCTACGTAGTCAGCGTTCGCGATGATTTTCTTGTGTATCGTTCGTGTTCTTTAACAAGGTTGTTTAGTTTATGCGGGTTGCATGCCTCTTGTTGTATACTATACCTATAAAAGTCTACTGGAAATGACGAATGTACTGGAGTGAGCTATACTCACCCTACTTTTCTTTTTTTAGTTCGTGGAGATACACTGCTACGTAGGGTGGCCTATGGTCTAGATTAGGTGGCAGATTGGTTGAGAGCAGTCTTTCCTTACACATTGCATAGCCCATAGTTAAAGTCACGCCCCTGGTAAAGCCCTATATTTTTCGACTGTGTGCTCATATTTCAAATTTTTGATAATTTTTCCAGGTGGCCATAGTAACTTGAACATCTCCATCCAAAAATCTCTCCGCCTGTGGAGGTTCGTATTACTTGTGTGTTCGTGTCGTTTGTGACCTCATCTAATGGTCATTTCCTGAGACTTGTATCTCCGCCATGTTAATGACGTCATCGGTCTGTCGGCGCGGTATCGTGTTGTTTACAAGTCGTCCCGGAATCTTGCAGTGATTTCATTGATTTTTCCTTCCTATCATCTGATCGTGGAACGCTTGTTTGGCCCATTCTCGATTACTGGTTGAGTGTTCGGGATCGCCACCAGGTCGGGTTAAAGAAAGAGATCGAAGCAATTCAGCGGCAGGCTGCTAGTTTTGTTACAGCTAGGATCTGCCATCACAGCAGCATTACGGAGATAATTCGTGAACTGAATTACTAATCCCTGGAGGGCAGACGAAAACGTCTAGGGAACTGGGTTTTGCGACAGACTGCAGAACAATCGTACTGTGCCCAAGATACATCTCGCGTCAGGACTTCGAAGACAAGGTAAGAGAAAGATCTTACGGAAGCGTATACACACTCGTTTTTTCCTTCGCTCCATTTGCTAGTGGAACAGGAATGTCGGGCGGTCGTAAAAGTGCACAACATAGTGCCTTGAGACTTCTGGCCAGCTGATATTGACTTTTTTGAATGAATAGTGTTGAGTGGCCGACGAATTTAAAGCGTCTCCTGTCACTGCGTTAGTGAATTTGTTAGCGTATACAGATAAGATGTTCCCGGTGTTATCCAAACTCCGCTTTCATGTGGATAACCCTAAATTTTCCTAAGATTTTTTTCGCTCCTATTTTTCAGGTTCTGTAGCCTGGAGAGCCGTCAAACAGCTACGGTGTTTGAAACGTTAGTGTTAGCTGTAAAAGATCTGTTTTGCAGTGTCGTGGTTTAGCATTGTGCTATATCACTTTTTTTGCACTATGGTTCCACATGACTGCGTTTGGAACGTGGCTGGATCTTAGACTCTTGTAGCAGTGCGATCTGTAAGTTCGTTTCACATTCCGCCTTTAGTGGAACTTTCCTTGTAATTCCATGCGCATTTTCAAAATAATGATTTTTCTCGTAAAATATCTGAAGGTTTACCTTGCTGATATATTGTGTAGTTTTCCTGCTGAATATGCTGTTGCTTCCTTAGTCTTACTCGTGACCACTAAAGCATCAGCGAAAAATAAATGCACTCCTGGAAATGGAAAAAAGAACACATTGACACCGGTGTGTCAGACCCACCATACTTGCTCCGGACACTGCGAGAGGGCTGTACAAGCAATGATCACACACACGGCACAGCGGACACACCAGGAACCGCGGTGTTGGCCGTCGAATGGCGCTAGCTGCGCAGCATTTGTGCACCGCCGCCGTCAGTGTCAGCCAGTTTGCCGTGGCATACAGAGCTCCATCGCAGTCTTTAACACTGGTAGCATGCCGCGACAGCGTGGACGTGAACCGTATGTGCAGTTGACGGACTTTGAGCGAGGGCGTATAGTGGGCATGCGGGAGGCCGGGTGGACGTACCGCCGAATTGCTCAACACGTGGGGCGTGAGGTCTCCACAGTACATCGATGTTGTCGCCAGTGGTCGGCGGAAGGTGCACGTGCCCGTCGACCTGGGACCGGACCGCAGCCACGCACGGATGCACGCCAAGACCGTAGGATCCTACGCAGTGCCGTAGGGGACCGCACCGCCACTTCCCAGCAAATTAGGGACACTGTTGCTCCTGGGGTATCGGCGAGGACCATTCGCAACCGTCTCCATGAAGCTGGGCTACGGTCCCGCACACCGTTAGGCCGTCTTCCGCTCACGCCCCAACATCGTGCAGCCCGCCTCCAGTGGTGTCGCGACAGGCGTGAATGGAGGGACGAATGGAGACGTGTCGTCTTCAGCGATGAGAGTCGCTTCTGCCTCGGTGCCAATGATGGTCGTATGCGTGTTTGGCGCCGTGCAGGTGAGCGCCACAATCAGGACTGCATACGACCGAGGCACACAGGGCCAACACCCGGCATCATGGTGTGGGGAGCGATCTCCTACACTGGCCGTACACCACTGGTGATCGTCGAGGGGACACTGAATAGTGCACGGTACATCCAAACCGTCATCGAACCCATCGTTCTACCATTCCTAGACCGGCAAGGGAACTTGCTGTTCCAACAGGACAATGCACGTCCGCATGTATCCCGTGCCACCCAACGTGCTCTAGAAGGTGTAAGTCAACTACCCTGGCCAGCAAGATCTCCGGATCTGTCCCCCATTGAGCATGTTTGGGACTGGATGAAGCGTCGTCTCACGCGGTCTGCACGTCCAGCACGAACGCTGGTCCAACTGAGGCGCCAGGTGGAAATGGCATGGCAAGCCGTTCCACAGGACTACATCCAGCATCTCTACGATCGTCTCCATGGGAGAACAGCAGCCTGCATTGCTGCGAAAGGTGGATATACACTGTACTAGTGCCGACATTGTGCATGCTCTGTTGCCTGTGTCTATGTGCCTGTGGTTCTGTCAGTGTGATCATGTGATGTATCTGACCCCAGGAATGTGTCAATAAAATTTCCCCTTCCTGGGACAATGAATTCACGGTTTTCTTATTTCAATTTCCAGGAGTGTATTTGAGACTCATTTTCAATCTAGAATCTCCGATGTTTATACCTCTGTCTTTTACCCATTCTCGTCTCCTTTATTGTTCTTAGTGTATTGCTGCTTATAGCCATTTCCAACGGGATTAGTAGGTGTCGTCGTCGTCATTGTGTTGTTGTTTTAAGTCCGAAGACTGATTTGATACAGCTCTCCAGACTGGTCTGTCCCCGCACAACTCTGTTCCTCTTCTGGAGTATCTTCCGCGGTATGTGGAATACTTACCGGATGCGACTAACAGAAGACGTCGAAAAAGTTCAAAGAATGGTAACCATTAAAACAAAGCCGTTTCCCTTTGTGGCGAAATCTTTACAATTAATTTCAATGGTCAACTTCCTCCCAATTCGAAAACATTTTGTTGGCTCCCACCTATATGGGATGAAATGTCCATCGTGACAGAATAAGAGAAAACACAGAGGAATTACAGACATTGGCTGCAAGCGGGTAGTGATTGAAGTCAGCGGGGAAATTTGAAAATTTCTGCCGGACCGGGAATCGAACCCGTTCTCCTGCCCACTATACAGATGCTCTGACCACACACATACGTATAATTAAGGCTAGACGACCGACCATCTCTTCAGTGCAGATGCCCAGCAGGCTCGATCTCTTACTGGAACTGCGAAATGCCGCGAGTTGTGGGGATAATGGGCGCTATGTCAGTAGTGTGCGGATAAGTTGGGAATTTGGGTCTGACAGGGGGCGTGCTAGTCCGAGCACTTGCGTTGACCACTGTGTCCATGTGGAGCAGTGGTCAGAGCATCTGCCTAGAAACCCGGGTTCGAACCCCCGGTCCGGCACTAATTTTCAACTTCCCTATTGATTTCAATTGATGCCCGCTTGCAGCCAACGTCTGAAATTCCAGTCTGTCTTAATTCATAATGGCTGCTGAATGTCACGCTTTCTGTCTTAATCCATACGGCTTCTAGTTCAAAATTGTGTATGTGCTTTCGCACATGCTCTAAAGAGCGTCCGAAAGAACGGGCATCACGCTTGTATAAAGTAAGAGAAATCTGATCTCGCGTGGAAAGATCTGGACGTGCATTTTTTCCACCTGCAGTTCGAGAGCGGAATAACCGAAACATAGCTCTGAAGATGGTTCTATGGAGCATCTGCGAATTACAGACATCAAACAATGTTTTACATCACCTCGGTTCCGAGAGTTCCGGAACCTGTACATTTCCGCCGTTTTTATTAGTCATGAAAACCACACATTGCATTGTAACACCATACAAGGAGACCTTCAGAGGTGGTGGTCCAGATCCTCTAATACGCAGTAGCACGTCCTCTTGCATTGATCCACGCCTGTATTCGTCGTGGCATACTATCCACAAGTTCATCAACGCACTTTTGGTCCAGATTGTCCCACTCCTCAACGGCGATTCGGCGTAGATCCCTCAGAGTGGTTGGTAGGTCACGTCGTCCATAAATAGCCGTTTTCAATCTATCCCAGGCATGTTCGACAGGGTTCATGTCTGGAGAACATGCTGGCCACTCTAGTCGAGCGATGTCGCTATCCTGAAAGAAGTCATTCACAAGATGTGCACGATGGGAGCGCGAATTGTCGTCCACGAAGAAGAATGTCTCGCCAGTATGCTACCAATATAGTTGCACTATTCCATTCAAGTATCGTACAGCCGTTACGGCGCCTTCCATGACCACCAGCGGCATACGTCGGCTCCACATAATGACACCCCAAACCAGCAGGGAACCTCCACCTTGCTGCACTCTCTGGACAGTGTGACTAAGGCGTTCAGCCTGACCATGTTGCCTCCAAACAAGTCTCCGACGATTGTGTGGTTGAAGGCATGTGCGACACTCATCGGTGAAGAGAACGTGATGCCAATCCTGAGCGCTCCATTCGGCATGTTGTTGGGACCATCTGTACCGCGCTGGATGGTGTCGTGGTTGCAAACATGGACCTCGCCATGCAGCCTATTGCGCCCAGTTTGAGTCGTAACACGACGTCCTGTGGCTGCACGAAAAGCATTATTCAACATGGTGGCGTTGCTGTCAAGGTTCCTCCGAGGCATAATCCATACGTAGCGGTCATCCACTGCAGCAGTAGCCCTTGGGCGGCCTGAGCGCGGCATGTCATCGACAGTTCCTGTCTCTGTATCTCATCCATTTCCGAACAACATCGCTTTGGTTCACTCAGAGACACCTGGATACTTCCCTTGTTGAGAGCCCTTCCTGGCACATAGTAACAATGCGGACGCGATCTAACCGCGGTATTGACCGCCTACGCATGGTTGAACAACAGACAACACGAGCCATGTACCTCGTTCGTTGTGGAATGACTGCAACTGATCGGCCGTCGGATCTCCGTCTAATAGGCGCTGCTCATGTATGGTTGTTTACATCTTTGGGCGGGTTTAGTGACATCTCCGAACAGTCAAAGGGACTGTCTGTGATACAACATCCACAGTCAAGGTTTAACTTCAGGAGTTCTAGGAACAGGGGTGATGCAAAACATTTTGTGGGTTGAGACTGCTGAACCTCCGCTGTCCAATCGGCGAGCAGTCCTTCTGAGTCGTTATGCCAGCCATCTGTCTTCCATGCATGCTAATCCAGCCCATGACATATTTTTCGACGCCTCCTTTGATGTAGGGTATGCAGGCCGCCCCTCCTCCCTACTACCACCGGGAGTCCGCTTCCGTCAACTGCTCCATTCTCTTTCCTTCCGCTTTCCTAAAAACTTCTTGACAACTTGGGGTACAGCACCGCCTTGGCTCCGTCCCCGGATCTGCCTGCTCCGTGACCTTTGTCGATTTCCCAAGGATGGTACCCCTTCACTTGTTTATCGTCGGGCATTTGCTGCTCTATGTGCACAAATGACGGAAGCCACATTTATTTACACCGATGGCTCGAAAACATCGTTAGGTGTAGGGAGTGCCTATGTTGTTGGCGACACCCCAAATCACTTTCGGCTTCCCGACCAGTGTTCGGTCTATACTGCGGAGCTTTACGCTGTTCTCCGGGCTGTCCACTACATCCGCCGCCATCAGCGGATACAGTACGTTATCTGCTCCGATTCTCTCAGCTCTCTCCTCAGTCTCCAAGCTCTTTACCCTGTGCACCCTCTGGTCCGCCGGATTCAGGACTGTCTGCGCTTGCTCCACCTGAGGGGCGTCTCGGTGGCGTTCCTCTGGCTCCCGGGACACGTTGGTATCTGCGGAAATGAGGCGGCCGATATTGCAGCCAAGGCTGCAGTCTCTCTTCTTCGGCCAGCTATTCCATCGATTCCCGTCGCCGATCTACGGAGCGTTTTATGTCGTCGTGTTGTTCATTTATGGCACGCGCACTGGACGACACTTCCCCAAAATAAATTGCGGGACGTGAAAACTCTTCCTTGTGCTTGGACCGCTTCCTCCCGAACGCGTCGTCGGGAGGAGGTAATTTTAACTAGACTCCGGATCGGGCACTGTCTTTTTAGCCATCGACATCTTTTAAGCGGCGATCCTCCCCCACTCTGTCCCCACTGCTCTCAGCTGTGGACGGTAAGACACCTTTTAATTGAGTGCCCCTATTTTACTCCGTTACGCGCCATTCTACAGCTGTCGCCTGACATATCGTCAATTTTAGCAGATGACACGCGATCGGCCCATCGCGTACTAGAGTTCTTTCGTGCCAGTGAAATGACGTCAGTCATTTGAAGTTTTTTTTTTTGGGATAACCAACCCCTTTTAAGCCTTCCTTCTGCTTTTAGTTTCTCCAATTTTATGCCTTTCGTTCCCGCTGCTGCTGGTTTCTATTTTAGGTTTTTTACTGTTTCTTAAGTCCCGGACCGGGCGCTAATGACCGTAGCAGTTTTGCGCCCTAAAACCACAACCAAAAAAAATAAATAAATAAATTTTGTGGGTTTACAGGTCGACAATTATTGAACTACGTGAAAGAAAAGGTAAATTAGTTACAAACTACGGTGCGCATACACACTTTATTCAACGTGTAAACGTCACTACAAATAGATATGTAGGTTATGACATGTTCCATATGCCTGCCATCCTTGGCGATGGCAGATGAATAGCGAAATTCTGCATGAGGTAAGGCGATGGTGTTAGAAGAGAAAAGATCCCAGACGCGTCTGTTGTGCACTGTACCAGATGCGCGAGAAACACGTGACTCACGCACGACTGGTGTGTTTACAGATGCATTAGGCGACCAACAGTCCGCGCTCTGCTGTTGTAGCGATCCGACACGTTGCTGCTGAATACTTTCAGGCTTACACAGTGTGTACCACAGTTGAAAAGGCGGATATGGTTTTCGTTCAGCGCGAATGACGTGTAACTGATAAGATCAGTCCCACGGTTGAGCATAGCCCTGTAGATCTGTCTAAGCAAACGTTATTTAAAATGCACGAGAAATTTTAAGTGTAAACAATAAGTCAACGAAAAAGAACAGCAAACGATGAGCGAGATGGAACTAACTTTTCAGCAGCGGTAAAACACAGTGCAGACGCCACCACGAAATAGCGATGGCAGTTCCTGCTGAAACAGCCCGTTTTCGGTTATATTGGTTTTTTCCACGCCAGTTTAGTCTGATTTTTGAAACGGCGCTAAATAACCGGTTTCTGAAGTAACAGAGTTTCCATTTTTTTTGTTCATAATTTTTCGTGTAATAAACGTAGAGATCGAACAAAGATTGAAAATTTTTGACGCTTTCAGTTTCAAGACACACAGAATAAAAATATTAAAGTAAATAAGAAAATATAAGAAACCTTTGTCCGTCCACTCTTTTCAGCTATTCTCGAAAAGTGGTAAGTGATTCAATACTAGAAAGAATTGTCAGATCCTCCAACTGGCATAAATTTTTTGAAACCGTGCTCAAAAATCTTGTTACAATTGGGGGGTTATAGCACTATTTGGGCATTAGTCAGTGCTGGAGGGTGAAAACTGAGGTTGAAGAAGTCTATTTTTCACGTTAATTCGTCGGTTTCCAGGAGTTACTTGCACATAAAGGCATATTATGTAGACACAAGTAAGAGATCAGCTAGTTACTATTTTTATTGTGCATTATGGATGAAGAGTGGATAAGTTTTTAATTTATAACTATTATCACAGTCTCCTTGCTCTTTTATTATTTTACAGAAATGGCATACAAATCTTTTGTCTTTTAAAGCAAATGAAGGATAGTATTTCATTGCTACGTCAGTTGGTAGAAATATTTCTAGACTAGACTAGCTGCTGTTCTGCAGTACAGCGGATGTCCGGCGAAGACTGAGAAACTGCCGTGTAGAGTAATTGTAAGTCAGGGAGGGAGGGGGGGGGGGGAGGGGAGGCTTGCGCGCTGCTAGGGCACGCGTAGCTTAAGCCACACGACACTCGGCGACAGGGACATTACTGTATCAGCAATCCTGTTCCACTTAAGGTCTTATGCCATGTGTTTGTTGCTCGTTTTTGTCGCTGTTTTTATTAAAGCAGCACTCATTGCTTTTCTCATTTTCTGTAATAACACAATATTTCAACATAACGCAAACTTTACTTATAACATTACTTAATTCTTAAGAAAGGGTTATTTAAAACAAAGGCTTTTAGCACTGTTATTATGGCTAATTGATATTTCGGCTTTTTTGACTCGGTTATTACAACAACAAAAAAATCTGGTACAACAGAGACCAGACAAATACCGAAAAACACCTGTTATACGGGACTAAGGTACCGGTATCGGTTTTAAACTGTTGGTGTCTCCCATTCCTATAACGAGGCAGTTGGAATGTCGGAGTGAGATCAGCCAAAGGAATGTTTTGCGAACGCTGGATCCCGACGCATTTAATCCCATTCTACACTTCAATCCTTCAACAGCTTCATGGCAGCGACGTTCAAGAAAGGTTACACTTCTCGTATCGGTGGCTACGAAAACTGCAAAGTGATGAGGCGTTTTCTCTGCAAGATTTTGTCCGGGAACAAGCTTCGTGTACTAACCGTGGGCAAATCAGACCACGTCGCCATACTGAGTAGTTCTGCACATTTTTTGTGGCCTGTCTCGCCCCGTATACTGGTACACGGCGGCATTATACGCTGAAGAGTGAAAGGAACTGGTATACCTGCCTAATATCGTGTAGGACCCTCGCGAGGACGCAGAAGTGCCGTAACACGACGTGGCACGGACTCGTTTGATGTCTGTAGTAGTACTGGAGGGAACTGACACCATGAATATTGCAGGTGTCCGCCGCTCGTGGTCTCTCGGTAGCGTTCTCGCTTCCCGAGCACGGGGTCCCGGGTTCGATTCCCGGCGGGGTCAGGGATTTTCACCTGCCTCGAGATGACTGGGTGTTGTCCTCATCATTTCATCATCATCCAGGAAAGTGGCGAAATTGGACTGAGCAAAGACTGGGTAATTGTACGGGCGCTGATAACCACGCAGTTGAGCGCCCCACAAACCAAACGTCATCACGTCATCATCAATATTGCAGGGCTGTCCATAAATCCGTAAGAGTACGGGGGGGGGGGGGGGGGGGGGTGCAGATCTCTTCTGAACACCACGTTGCCAGGCATCCCAGATATGCTCAATAATGTTCATGGCTGGGGAGTTTGGTGGTCAGCGGAAATGTTTATACTCAGAAGTGTGTTCCTGGAGCCACTTTGTACCAATTCTGGATGTGTGAGGGTCGCATTGTCTTGCTGGAATTGCCAAAGTCCGTCGGAGTGCACAAAGGACGTGAATGGATGCAGGTGATCAGGCAGGATGCTTACGTACGTGTCACCTGTCATAGTCGTATATCACTCCACCTTTACACGCACCACACCATTACAGAGCCCCCACCAGATTGAACAGTCCCCTGGTGAAAGGCGTGGTCCAAGGATGCATGAGGTTGTCTGCACACTCGTACACGACCATCCGCTCGATAAAATTTGAAACGAGACTCGTCCGACCAGGCAACATGTTTCCAGTCATCAACCGTCCAGTATTGGTGTTGATGGGCCCAGTCATCAAGGGTACACGAGTGGGCCTTCGGCTCCTAAGGCCCACATCGATGATGCTTCGTTGAATGGTTCGCACTCTGACACTTGTTGATATCCCAGCATTGAAATCTGCAGCAATCTGCGTAAAGATTGAGCTTCCGTCACGTTGAAAGATTCTCTTCAGTAGTCGGTCTTCCCGTTCTTGCATGATCTTTTTCCTGCCGTAGAGATATCGCAGATTCGATGTTTACCACATCCCCGATATTCGCGGTACACTCGTAAAATGGTCGTACGGGAAAATTCCCACTTCATCGCTACCTGGGAGATGCTGTGTCCCATCGCTCGTGCGCTGGCTGTAACGGAACGTTCAGTCAGTCAAATCTTGATAACCTGCCATTGTAGCAGTAGTGGTCGGTCTAACAACTGCGCCAGACACTTGTTGTCTTATATAGGACCGATCGCAGCGCCATATTCTGCCTGTTTAAATATCTCTGTATTTGAATACGCGTGCCTATACAAGTTTCTTCGGCGCTTCATTGTGTAAGGCACGCATGCTGTCGCAAGCATACCGATACCTGGTATAAACTGACTACGAGAAAGGATCGGTTGATAGGACATATTCAGAGGCATCGAGCAATCATCAGTTTAGTTGTGGAAGGAAGTGTGGGGTAAAAATTTTAGATTAAGTACTTTCAAGCGGATGTAAGTTGAAGTAGTAATGCAGAGATGAAGAGTCTTGACCAGGATAAACTAGCGTGGAGAATTTGTTCAAACCAATCCTCGGACCGATGGGCACACCAGCTGTAGAGAAAGACCAAAAAAAGAGCGGCACACTTTGTCACGGTGTAGCTTTGTGTACGCGGTAGCGTTTAAATTGATGACCAACTGCCTCCAGTGGCAGAAACTGCGGGAGAGGCGTTGCACATCATCGAGATATACTGTTGATATTCCGCGCGCATGCGTTTATTACTTCCTTATAAATACAGGGTAATTCAAAAGAAAAAGGAGAGAATTTTAACTGTTTATTACAGACAAACTATAAGAAATAGAAAGACACATTGCGCATGTCGTTGGATAGAGGAAGGTTCAAAGTTTTGGCACGGCTACGCTGCCGTTTGTTGCAACATGGCGACTACATCACTTTGTGTGTTGGAATTTGAGCGAAGTCAATCCATTTTTCGAGTGCAACGCACACTACATGATGAAAATTATCCGGACACCTGGCTGAAAATGACTTACAACTTCGTGACGCCCTCCATCGGTAATGCTGGAATTCAATATGGTGCTGGCCCACCCTTAGCCTTGATGACAGCTTCCACTCTCACAGGCATACTTTCAATCAGGTGCTGGAAAGTTTCTTGGGGAATGGCAGCCCATTCTTCACGGAGTGCTGCACTGAGGAGAGGTATCGATGTAGGTCGCAGAAACCTGGCACGAAGTCGGCGTTCCAAAACACCCCAAAGGTGTTCTATAGGATTCAGGTCAGGACTCTGGGCAGGCCAGTCCATTACAGGGATGTTATCGTTGTGTAAACACTCCGCCACAGGCCGTGCATTATGAACAGGTGTTGAAAGATGCAAACGCCATTACCGAATTGCTCTTCAACAGTGGGAAGCAAGAAGGTGCTTAAAACATCAATGTAGGCCTGTGCTTTGATAGTGTCACGCAAAACAACGAGGCGTTCAAGACCACTCCATGAAAAACACGACCACACCATAACACCACCGCCTCCGAATTTTACTGTTGGCACCACACACGTTGGCAGATGACATTCCCCGGGGATTCGCCATATCGATACCCTGCCATCGGATCGCCACATTGTGTACCGTGATTCGTCACTCCACGCAACGTTTTGCCACTGTTCAGTCGTCCAATGTTTGCGCTCCTTACACCAGGCGAGGCGTAGTTCGGCATTTACCGGCGTGATGTGTGGCTTATGAGCAGCCGCTGGACCATGAAATCCAAGTTTTCTCACCTCCCACCTAACTGTCATAGTACTCGTACTTCCGGTGGATCCTGGCGCAGATTGGTTTTTCAGTGTAATGGTCTGGACAGATGTCTGCTCATTACACTTTACGACCCTCTTCAACTGTCGGCGGTCTCCTATCAGTCAACAGACGAGGTCTGCTGTACGCTTTTGTGCTGTACGTGTCCCTTCACGTTTCCACTTCACTATCACATCGGAAACAGTGGACCTGGGGATGTTTGGAAGTGTGGAAATCTCGCGTACAGACGTATGGCAAGTGAGTTCCAATCGTCTGACCACGTTCGAAGCCCGTGAGTTCCGCGGAGCGCCGCATGCTGCTCTCTCGCGATGTCTGAAACGTCCGCCTTAGAAAAATTTATGAATTACTGTGCTGATAAACCTCTTACATTATTTGCTTTTCAAACAGCTGAGCAAAACTGAACGTACTCCGACATTACTCTCTTTACTTATTCTGATCAACACTAAAACTGACTCACAATATTTTTAGCGCAACGCAATCTGACTTTCAAAAATCCCTACAAAAGAATGGCCCTGACTAACAATAATCTATACCTTTCATGAATCACTTACCTCACAAAAATCTTCGTTACTCGAACTACTGCAATACAGCGAGCGCCACTACTGCCAGCTAAATAAAAGATTCAAACTACTGAAGGCACTGACTACTGATAGACATAGTTAGCAAATGAAAGATTTTGATAGACAACAAACAATGTATTTGCCTTTATAGTGTTCAAAAATCATTATATATATATATATATACACTCCTGGAAATGAGAAAAAACCACACATTGACACCGGTGTGTCAGACCCACCATACTTGCTCCGGACACTGCGAGAGGGCTGTACAAGCAATGATCACACGCACGGCACAGCGGACACACCAGGAACCGCGGTGTTGGCCGTCGAATGGCGCTAGCTGCGCAGCATTTGTGCACCGCCGCCGTCAGTGTCAGCCAGTTTGCCGTGGCATACGGAACTCCATCGCAGTCTTTAACACTGGTAGCATGCCGCGACAGCGTGGACGTGAACCGTATGTGCAGTTGACGGACTTTGAGCGAGGGCGTATAGTGGGCATGCGGGAGGCCGGGTGGACGTACCGCCGAATTGCTCAACACGTGGGGCGTGAGGTCTCCACAGTACATCGATGTTGTCGCCAGTGGTCGGCGGAAGGTGCACGTGCCCGTCGACCTGGGACCGGACCGCAGCGACGCACGGATGCACGCCAAGACCGTAGGATCCTACGCAGTGCCGTAGGGGACCGCACCGCCACTTCCCAGCAAATTAGGGACACTGTTGCTCCTGGGGTATCGGCGAGGACCATTCGCAACCGTCTCCATGAAGCTGGGCTACGGTCCCGCACACCGTTAGGCCGTCTTCCGCTCACGCCCCAACATCGTGCAGCCCGCCTCCAGTGGTGTCGCGACAGGCGTGAATGGAGGGACGAATGGAGACGTGTCGTCTTCAGCGATGAGAGTCGCTTCTGCCTTGGTGCCAATGATGGTCGTATGCGTGTTTGGCGCCGTGCAGGTGAGCGCCACAATCAGGACTGCATACGACCGAGGCACACAGGGCCAACACCCGGCATCATGGTGTGGGGAGCGATCTCCTACACTGGCCGTACACCACTGGTGATCGTCGAGGGGACACTGAATAGTGCACGGTACATCCAAACCGTCATCGAACCCATCGTTCTACCATTCCTAGACCGGCAAGGGAACTTGCTGTTCCAACAGGACAATGCACGTCCGCATGTATCCCGTGCCACCCGACGTGCTCTAGAAGGTGTAAGTCAACTACCCTGGCCAGCAAGATCTCCGGATCTGTCCCCCATTGAGCATGTTTGGGACTGGATGAAGCGTCGTCTCACGCGATCTGCACGTCCAGCACGAACGCTGGTCCAACTGAGGCGCCAGGTGGAAATGGCATGGCAAGCCGTTCCACAGGACTACATCCAGCATCTCTACGATCGTCTCCATGGGAGAATGGCAGCCTGCATTGCTGCGAAAGGTGGATGTACACTGTACTAGTGCCGACATTGTGCATGCTCTGTTGCCTGTGTCTACGTGCCTGTGGTTCTGTCAGTGTGATCATGTGATGTATCTGACCCCAGGAATGTGTCAATAAAGTTTCCCCTTCCTGGGACAATGAATTCACGGTGTTCTTATTTCAATTTCCAGGAGTAATATATATATATATATATATATATATATATATATATATAATCAGTTCATGACATCCAGTCTTACAAATTTACTGTCATCCGCTCTCAAAACTCCGGCATCTCCCCTCCCCCCCCCCCACATCCACCACTGCTGGCGGCTCACCTCCAACTGCGCAACGCTACGCGCTGTTAACAGCCAACAGCCCAACACTACAGTAGCGAATATTCCAACAATGCAAACCAGCCACACACTGCACACAGCACAGCCAGTGATTTTCATACAGAGCGCTACGTGGCGTTACCAGTATAAAAACCTAAACAGCCTGCTTACAAACGTATCATACGTTGGCGTATGGTACAATGTCTGTGCGAACATAAGACTTCATATCTTCCTCTACCCAGTGACATGCGAAATATGTCTGTTGTCCACAGTTTGTCTGTAGTAACCAGTTGAACTCTGTTCTTTCTTTCTTTCTTTCTTTCTTTCTGACTCTCCCCTGTACTTTGCGCGTAATGACCGCGACGAGAAAGGAGGGGGGAGGCTGATATTCGACAGTGGAGTACATTCCACGACAGATCGTTATGTGGCTCTGGCAGTAGAGTTGGTTTAGCGATACAGTTTATTCCTATTCCTGCCTTACAGAATTGCTATAACTGGGCGATGCAGGACGGGCGAGCAAAGAATAAAGGCTGATAGCACGAGCAAACGCACTTCTAAAATAGGTTTCTCGGTTGGGCTGCAGGATAGCGATGTCTCTGAGTGGTGTCGAGAAAGTGTGGTGCTAACGAAAGCGAGACGGAATGTTCCCTGGCGCGTCATCGGCAACTGCCGTTAGAGGTGCGGACTCACTGACGACCGTGTGCTGCTAGCGAGTTCCGAAGACATCACTTCTGACACCGATCAGTAGATTTATCAGAATCACGGAATCGATAGAAGGGTAGAAGGGTGTGGGCATCCTTTGTTGCCATGTATGCTTAACTCTCAATAACAGGGGGGGGGGGGGAGGGGGGGAATTTAAGTGCGCCTTTGCAAATATTGTAAACTGGTCATGTGCATTAGATATTAACATTCTGAAAAAAAATGGTTTTTAACGATTTATTACACTAGATTCCGTAGTTGTTTCAAGTATAACGTAAAACCAAATATTCAGGTCATAGTAGTGAAACTGACTTTTCGCAACAAATGTTATATTCATATTTTCGGGGTACTACAAGTACGCCACATCTCTTTGTATACATTACGGAAATTGCGTTAGTATTGCTAAGATTGTGCTGAAACATATTTTCAGATTTTGAACCCTACTTATACATCAGTCCTTATTTAAAAACTACTTTCTTAATAACAACATTAATTAACGAAATTTGTCCATTTTTAATATTTTTGTGAAGGGCATAAATTTGCCCCCGGTAAAACATGCGTTATGGAAAATGCGTTAGTATTGCTATCGTTAAATAAGCTTCGCGAGTGAACATAGGCCTAAACAACGAGAGCGTTCAAAGTTTTACAACGGCCTCTAGATGGCTGTGTTGAGATTCTATGTTACTGTTCTTTTGAAATTTGTAGTCTGGTGTTGTTAACCCACTGGCAGCTCAGAAATTTGCCAAGCAGTTTGTTTACGTAGAGAGTTTAAAGAAACGGTGCTCTGAAGAAATGGAAATTTCCCAAGCATGTTCCCGTTGGATGATTTCTGTTACGATGTCATAAATTCCAACTCAGCAACACTACCTCAAACCGTTTCGTTCAGCTCTGGGTAATCGGCCACTTTTAAAAACGGCTGTTTGCGACTGCTTTGCAGAATTTCGTCTCGTCGTGCTTTTGTCAAGGTCCATCAAAATAAGTCAATTGTTTTTTTATTCCAGTCTTTGATCACAATATGAATTCTTTAGACGATGACCGGTTTCAGTCCGTAATGACCATCCTCCGATCTTTTTTTACACCGTGTCCTGAAGTGATAAGGCCATAATGGCATCGTCAAAACATATAATCAGCACAGATCTGTGTGACGATGCTGTGCTGATTATGTTTATACGTTTTGACGATGCCATTATGGCCTTATCACTTCAGGACACGGTGTAAAAAAAGATCGGAGGATGGTCATTACGGACTGAAACCGGTCATCGTCTAAAGAATTCATATTGTGATCAAAGACTGGAATAAAAAACATTTGACAGTATTGGATCACTGTTTGTATACGCGACTGTGTGGCAGCTGGTGATCAACATAAATTGTTAAAAAATATTAGTGAGCGTAAAACTCGAGCCCTACCGTCAGCTCGTACGAACTGAAATCATACCAGGCCACGATTTTCGAGTCGTCTAGGGTCCTACAGATATGAGCACGAGCCCAGCAGAGGCGCTGCAGGCGATCTAGTGCTGTTAGAAATGGCAATCGCGTCGGTCGTGTGCGCGCAGTCTTGCCGGATGCGTTCGTCGTACGTCCCAAATTGATTTCTGCGGTTATTTCACGCAGTGTTGCTTGTCTGTTAGCATTGACAGCTGTACGCAGCGCCACTGCTCTGGGTCGTTAAGCGAAGGCCGTCGGCCACTGATATTCTCGGCACTCTCTTCACACTGTGACTCTCGCAATATTGAATCCTCTAACGATTTCTGAAATGCAATGTCCCATGCATATACACTCATGTTCATAAATCAAGGATAATGCTGATACATGGTGAAACAATGCACTGGTGGGCGGTTTGCGGGTTTAACTCACCTCGGGGTATGACAATGCGGTGCATTTGACCTGCGGTCGTCGCACGGTGGCGTTGGCAGCAGTCCATATACGCAGAGGTGTGTTGGTGCAAGACAGAGGACGGTGCAGCGAGTAAGTGTGCAGACGTTTTCAGACGTGCTAATGGCGACTGTGTGTTGGAAATCGTTCAAAGAACACATTTTGATTACGGTATGAGGGGTAGAATACTAGGGCGACTGGATGCTGGTCAAACACTGCAGGTTGTAGCACGGGCCCTCCGTGTGCCACTAAGTGTGGTCTCACGATTATCGCAACGATTCCAGCAGACAGTAAACGTGTCCAGGCGCTACAGTACGGGACGTTCACAGTGTAAAACACCACAAGAAGACAGATATCTCACCATCAGTGCCCGCAGACAGCCACTGAGTACTGCAGGTAGCCTTGATCGGGGCCTTAGCGCAGCCACTGGAACAGTTGTCTCCAGACACAGTCTACAGACGACTGAACAGACAAGGTTAATTCGCCTGGAGACCTGCAAGGTGTATTCCAGTGACCCCTGGTCACAGAAGAGCCCGTAAAGCCTGGTGTCAAGAACAGTACATGGTCATTGGAACAGTGGTCCCAGGTTATGTTAAATGACGAGTCCATGTTTTTCATCTGGCGTGAACCAGGCACCAGATACCAACCCCTTAATGTCCTTGAAAGGGACGTGTATGGAGGTCGTGCTTTGATGGTGTAGGTTGGGATTATGATTGCTGCACGTACACCCCTGCATGTCTTTCACAGAGGAACTGTAACAGGTCAGGTGAACCGTGACATCATTTTGCACCAGTATGTCCGCCTTTTCAGGGGTGCAGTGGGTTCCACCTTCGTCCATATGGATGATAACGCACAGCCCACCGAGCTACCATCGTGGAGGAGTACCTTGAAACAGAAGATATCAGGCGAATGGAATGGCCTGCCTGTTCTCCAGACATAAACCCCATCGAACAAATCTGGGATGCTCTCGGTCGACGTATCGCTGCACGTCTTCAAACCCCTACGACATTTCAGGAGCTCGGACAGGCACTGGTGCTAGAATGGGAGGCTCTACCACCTGATCCAGAGTACGCCAACCCATTGTGCGACCTGTGTACGTGTGCATGGTGATCATATCCCATACTGATAAGGAGAACATGCGCAGGAAACAGTGGCGTTTTGCAGCACATGTTTCGGGACGGTTTTCTCAACTTATCATCAATACCGTGGACGTACAGATCTGTGACATGTGTGTTCCCTATGTGGCTATGCTATTAGCGCCAGTTTTGTGTAGTGCCACGTTGTGTGGCACCACATTCTGCAATTTATCCTTAATTTATTAGCATGGCTGTAGCTCCAAGTACCAAACCGCTTTCAAGGTCTGTTAATTCCCGTCGAGCGCCCGTAATCGTGTCGGAAACTCTTTCACACGAATCACCTGAGTAAAATGACAGCTCCTTCAATGCACTGCCCTTTTATACTTTGTGTACGCTATGCTACCGTCATTTGTATATTTGCATATCGCTACCACATGACTTTAGTTACCTCACTGTATATCCCTTATGAAGATCGTTAATTTGCTCACTAACGCGACATATTAAGAGAACTTTGTCGGAAATGAAAATGGCTGATGAAAGTTTTTTTCAGATGGGTAGCGAAATTTGTTTATAAAAGGGGCTCCCCCCCCCCTCCCCTCCCCAGCTGGTTCTTCGCTTATTATTGTTACCTTTTGTGCTTGAAGAACCATATGCAGCCAGCGGACTGGTGTTGGACAGCAAAAAAGTCGGTTGATGGGCGGCCGTGTAAAATTGCAATACAGTGCTTCATAGCGAAAAAAAGAAGTATGAAACTGTAATTGTCGGCACACAACCAATCATGGTTATGTTTAGGCAAATAGAAAAACTGTTAACTCAGTATCTGCCAAAATTATGAGAATTATTAACATTTAGCTTACGAACAACAATAACTACGTCTTACAATGATGGATGCCAGCGACAGAAAGAAGATTAAATAGACTTACTTCTCATTTGTTTAAGAAAAGAACGAACGAAATTACACCAAGGATCTCACAGCAGACTTACAAGAAAAATGGTAGACATTCCATATCAGTTCAGCAACAAAAGTTGCTTATGGAGCCCCTCAGGAAAATAGCGGGTAGGTCGGGGAAGAATGCCAGTGTGCACTCGGTGTGCTTGCCGGGGGGTCTCGTCCGTAATGTGGAGGAGGCCCTTCCGGCAGCTATTGAACGCACTGGGTGTGACCGGCTGCAGATAGTAGCACATGTTGGAACGAATGACGCCTGCCGCTTGGGTTCTGAGGCCATCCTTGGTTCCTTCCGGCGGCTGGCTGATTTGGTGAAGACAACCAGCATCGCACGCGGAGTGCAAGCTGAGCTTAATATCTGCAGCATAGTGCCCAGAGTCGATCGCGGTCCTCTGGTTTGGAGCCGTGTGGAGGGTCTAAACCAGAGGCTCAGACGACTCTGCGACTATAATGGTTGCAAATTCATCGACCTCTGTTATTGGGTGGAGAACTGTAGGGCCCCCCTAGACAGGTCAGGCGTGCACTACACACCGGAAGCAGCTACTAGGGTAGCAGAGTACGTGTGGCGTGCACACGGGGGTTTTTTTAGGTTAGAGGGACCCCCCCTTGGGCGAAACGATAAAATACCTGACGGCTTACCAGAGAGGACATTATCATCGTTGATAAAGAACGTCCGTCCTCAGAGACCAAAAACAGGAAAAGTTAACGTAATATTGGTAAACTGCAGGAGTATCCAGGGCAAGGTTCCTGAATTAGTATCTCTTATTGAAGGAAATAGTGCGCATATAGTATTAGGAACGGAAAGTTGGTTAAAACCGGAAGTGAACAGTAACGAAATCCTAGACACAGAATGGAATATATACCGCAAGGATAGGATAAACGCCAATGGTGGAGGAGTATTTATAGCAGTAAAGAATTCAATAATATCCAGTGAAGTTATTAGCGAATGCGAATGTGAAATAATCTGGGTTAAGCTAAGTATCAAAGGTGGGTCAGATATGATAGTCGGATGCTTCTATAGACCACCTGCATCAGCAACCGTAGTAGTTGAGCGCCTCAGAGAGAACCTGCAGAACGTCGTGAAGAAGTTTCGTGATCATACTATTGTAATAGGGGGAGACTTCAATCTACCAGGTATAGAATGGGATAGTCACACAATCAGAACTGGAGCCAGGGACAGAGACTCTTGTGACATTATCCTGACTGCCTTGTCCGAGAATTACTTCGAGCAGATAGTTAGAGAACCAACTCGTGAAGCTAACGTTTTAGACCTCATAGCAACAAATAGACCGGAACTTTTCGACTCCGTGAATGTAGAAGAGGGTATCAGTGATCATAAGTCAGTGGTTGCATCAATGACTACAAGTGTAATAAGAAATGCCAAGAAAGGAAGGAAAATATATCTGCTTAACAAGAGTGATAGGGCACAAATCGCAGAATATCTGAGTGACCACCATCAAACGTTCATTTCTGAGGAAGAGGATGTGGAACAAAAATGGAAAAAATTCAGAAACATCGTCCAGTACGCCTTAGATAAGTTCGTACCGACTAAGGTCCAAAGCGAGGGGAAAGATCCACCGTGGTATAACAATCATGTACGAAAGGTACTACGGAAACAAAGAGAGCTTCATCATAGGTTTAAGAGTAGTCGAATCATAGCTGATAAGGAAAAGCTGAACGAAGCGAAAAAGAGCGTAAAGAGAGCAATGAGAGAAGCATTCAACGAATTCGAACATAAAACATTGGCAAACAATCTAAACAAGAACCCTAAAAAGTTTTGGTCATATGTAAAATCGGTAAGCGGATCTAAATCCCCTATTCAGTCACTCGTTGACCACGATGGCACCGAAACAGAGGACGACCGAAGAAAGGCAGAAATACTGAATTCAGTGTTCCGAAATTGTTTCACTGCGGAAAATCGTAACACGGTCCCTGACTTCAGCCGTCGCACGGACGCCAAAATGGAAAATATTGAAATAAACGATATCGGAATTGAAAAACAACTGCTATCACTTAGTAGCGGAAAAGCATCCGGACCAGACGAGATACCCTTAAGATTCTACAGTGATTATGCTAAAGAACTTGCCCCCTTTCTATCAGCAATTTATCGTAGATCGCTGGAAGAACGTAAAGTACCTAGCGACTGGAAGAAAGCGCAGGTCGTTCCCATTTTCAAGAAGGGTCATAAATCAGATGCGAATAATTATAGGCCTATTAGGCTTACGTCAATCTGTTGTAGAATAATGGAACATGTTTTGTGTTCTCGTATTATGACGTTCTTAGATAATACAAATCTCCTTCATCATAACCAACATGGATTCCGCAAACAGAGATCATGTGAAACTCAGCTCGCCCTATTTGCCCAAGAAATTCACAGTGCCGTAGACACTGGCGAGCAGATTGATGCCGTATTCCTGGACTTCAGGAAGGCATTTGATACGGTTCCGCACTTACGTTTAATGAAAAAAATACGAGCTTACGGAATATCGGACCAGGTTTGTGATTGGATTCAGGATTTCCTAGAAGAAAGAACACAACATGTCATTCTTAACGGTTCAAAATCTGCAGATGTAGAGGTAATTTCGGGAGTACCGCAAGGAAGCGTGATAGGACCTTTATTGTTTACAATATACATAAATGACTTAGTTGACAACATCGGTAGCTCCGTGAGGCTATTTGCAGATGACACGGTTGTCTACAAGAAAGTAGCAACATCAGAAGACTCGTACGTACTCCAGGAAGACCTGCAGAGGATTAATGCATGGTGCGACAGCTGGCAGCTTTCCCTAAACGTAGATAAATGTAATATAATGCGCATACATAGGGGCAGAAATCCATTCCAGTACGATTATGCCATAGGTGGTAAATCATTGGAAGCGGTAACGACCGTAAAATACTTAGGAGTTACTATCCGGAGCGATCTGAAGTGGAATGATCACATAAAACAAATAGTGGGAAAAGCAGGCGCCAGGCTGAGATTCATAGGAAGAATTCTAAGAAAATGTGACTCATCGACGAAAGAAGTAGCTTACAAAACGCTTGTTCGTCCGATTCTTGAGTATTGCTCATCAGTATGGGACCCTTACCAGGTTGGATTAATAGAAGAGATAGACATGATCCAGCGAAGAGCAGCGCGATTCGTCATGGGGACATTTAGTCAGCGCGAGAGCGTTACGGAGATGCTGAACAAGCTCCAGTGGCGGACACTTCAAGAAAGGCGTTACGCAATACGGAGAGGTTTATTATCGAAATTACGAGAGAGCACATTCCGGGAAGAGATGGGCAACATATTACTACCGCCCACATATATCTCGCGTAATGATCACAACGAAAAGATCCGAGAAATTAGAGCAAATACGGAGACTTACAAGCAGTCGTTCTTCCCACGCACAATTCGTGAATGGAACAGGGAAGGGGGGATCAGATAGTGGTACAATAAGTACCCTCCGCCACACACCGTAAGGTGGCTCGCGGAGTATAGATGTAGATGTAGAAAGTGCTTCGATCCACATTGTTCATTATGACAATTGTCTGCGCTCAAACAGCAGGCCTATTATTTGACTGGGTTCAAAATAAATAATGTCTCACTGCGCTTAGTCACCTGATTTTTCGCCTGACGTTTTCTTTTTGTACTCGTACGCAGAAAACGAAATATGTTGTCTACCATCCTACACAAATTTACGTAATCGAAAGTTGTTTCTAGTCGACGAACAAAGCAAGCCGTGTTAAAATTGTTCGGTCAAGATGAAAGGAGAGAGAGATAGAGAGATAGAGAGAGAGATAGAGAGAGAGATAGAGAGAGAGATAGAGAGAGAGATAGAGAGAGAGAGAGAGAGAGAGAGATAGAGAGAGAGATAGAGAGAGAGAGAGAGAGAGAGAGAGAGAGAGAGAGAGAATCCTATTACGCTTCGCCGATGTTACTTTATTTACTGTAGAACATTTGCCATAACGTACAAAGTTCCATTAATCTGACTGTGAAGCTACTCCGTATGATCATGTCTTGGCCAGTAGGCGATGTCTCCGCGAACAATGTGTGTTGAGCTGTCAGTGCAGAATCGCGATACGGGCAGTCCGCCGCAGAGAGTTGCAGTATAACTGTTACAGTTCGAAGAGCCTGTTACGAAACTGTGACATCTCTGCTTCTAGCGGTTTCGCTGTTACTGGAGGTCACGAACTTGGTCGGTTCGCGCCGAGATAATCTGGGTCAGTCGTTCGCGGGAATGTGCCGAGTTCGTTGAGGCAAAGCTGTGTCTATCCATGGAAATCTTTCCAAATGGAATGTTTGTTATTTGCGACAGGCACGTAGTTTTGGAGATGTAGAAGTAACTGAGGTGGCTTAATAATATACTTCCTCCAGAATGAGATTTTCACTCTGCAGCGGAGAGTGCGCTGATATGAAACCTCCTGGCAGATTAAAACTGTGTGCCCGACCGAGACTCGAACTCGGGACCTTTGCCTTTCGCGGGCAAGTGCTCTACCAACTGAGCTACCGAAGCACGACTCACGCCCGGTACTCACAGCTTTACTTCTGCCAGTATCTCGTCTCCTACCTTCCAAACTTTACAGAAGTTCTCCTGCGAACCTTGCAGAACTAGCACTCCTGAAAGAAAGGATATAGCGGAGACATGGCTTAGCCACAGCCCGGGGGATGCATCCAGAATGAGATTTTCACTCTGCAGCGAGTCTCGGTCGGGCACACAGTTTTAATCTGCCAGGAAGTTTCATATCAGCGCACACTCCGCTGCAGAGTGAAAATCTCATTCTGGAAGCATCCCCCGGGCTGTGGCTAAGCCATGTCTCCGCTATATCCTTTCTTTCAGGAGTGCTAGTTCTGCAAGGTTCGCAGGAGAACTTCTGTAAAGTTTGGAAGGTAGGAGACGAGATACTGGCAGAAGTAAAGCTGTGAGTACCGGGCGTGAGTCGTGCTTCGGTAGCTCAGATGGTAGAGCACTTGCCCGCGAAAGGCAAAGGTCCCGAGTTCGAGTCTCGGTCGGGCACACAGTTTTAATCTGCCAGGAAGTTTAATATACTTCCTGCCGTAACAATGTCGCCGTATTTCCCATATACAAAGACTTCTGCAGCTAATTTCTGAACATAATCAACCACTACCGCTTCTGCCATTCCTCCCCTCCCCCCCCCCCCCCCGCCACCCCCTGTTTCCCTCTCTCGTATGTTTACTTGTTTACTTCTCTTCTGACTGATGAATGAAACTTTCGTAAACTTGTTACATGTTAAGAGGGTCATTTGAACTTTTTCAGGATACCGGTTTTCAAACAAATTCGTCCACGAAATAGGAGCTGATTTTGGTTTAGATTTGAAACTTGCTTTTCTACCTATCAGCCATTTTCACGTATTTGGGCAAATAATCAAATATTTTTATTCCTGCATATTGAACTCCTTTGTCAGCCACTCACAACTTTAATAATGGGTAACAGAGATAATTTTTTGCTCTAGTATTGTAGGTATGGACATCACTATTCTTCTCAATCTGTGATGGGTTTTTGGTGACAAATTTAATTTGAATATACGTATTGTGATGGTGCAGTTAAACTGCCCAAGTCATTGAAGAGGTACAGGAAGTGCACAAAAACACAAAAATACCAAAAACGCAACACATGACCTCACCTAGTGTGGTGTAGGAAGGGCTTTGGCATTCAAAACGCTTCCAGTCGTCTCGTAATGTATAAATACAGAACCTGTATGGTTTGCAGGCGAGTCTTACACCATTCTTCGTGCAAAATAGTGGCAAGTTGAGGTAACAATGATGGAAGTGGATGGGGGTCGGGCACCTGCTGTCCGAAGCAGACAACAGAGGCTCCATAACACTGACATCTGGGCACTGTAATGGCCAGAGCAGTTGCGACAAATCATCCTCGTGCTCACAAAACCAGTCCTGGACGATCTGAGCCTGGTCGTCTTGGAAGACTACGTCATCACCGGGGAACAAACACTGTACCATGGCAGCGACACCATCAGCCAAAATGGTCACATACCCCGCGGCATTATGGCGATCTTAGAGGGTAACCGTGGGACCCATAGAAACCGTGACATGGCTGCCCAAATCGTCACCGAACCAGTGCTACGTTTCATTCTTGGAACGTCAACTGGGCCAGAAGTTGGGAACAGCGTGCAGCCCAAATACATAAAATGTCTGACAGGTAGAAAAGCAACTTTCAAATCATTTTCTTTCACTGCTCCACAGTCCAGTTTTTCTGGCTTCAGCACCACGTTTTCCTGTTCCGGGTATTTCCATCATTGACGAGTGGTTCTCGAATTCCAGCTCGCCCTGTAATTCACTGATTACGGAGTTCCCTTTGTGTGTTTTGGCGCTGGCAGGATTCGCGAGTGAGGCAGTTCTGCAGTGACTTTTGCAGCTGTTGTCCTCTTTCATTTATCGTCACAATCTTCTATCATGACCGTCAATGTCCATCACTCTAAACACACTTTCGTCTTCGTTGTGGCCTAGCGGATGAGTCTTCAGTTTAACCCTTTGTTTCCTGACATAAGAAAAAATTTACTTTTTAACATTTTCTTTGCAGAATTGATGCTATTGTGGCCTCAAATGACGGTAGGATTTTTTGTAAAATTTTATTTTATTTTTCACAACTTTTTTCTCTCCTGTTACTCAGAAGTACCGTCAGACTCCATGGACAGAATCACAATATGCGCAGAAAAATGCTCCAATTTTTATAACTTGTACTTTATTCCACATAAATATTAAATATTTTTACAATAGAAAATTAATTAACAGAAATATATTTCTGAATTTTTTTAAAAATTTCGCATAAATTTATTCTAGAGCAACTTCACAATACATAGTAACTTAGCTATACATTTTTGACAGTATATACATATCACATATTTAGTGTTAGTGATACCTCATGAAATTGTAGGAAACAGTTCTTTTTCTCATTGTAGTACAAATACACTTTACATGTACTACATTGTGAATGTGGTGTCGACTGAATTTTATTTTTCGCACACATTTCGCATCGTCCTCTTTTACAACTGAACACTACAAAATGGTTTTCTCAGTTGCCAAGACGTACATTCTGCGGAACAGAAAAGTTATCCTTCCTTCTCTTTGGGGGAGTTATTTCATCTTTACCAGAGTTTCTCTTTTTGAGATTTGGCACTTGCTGTTAATTCATTACCCTAGTGCCAAAGCACTCCTGAATTCCAGCAGTGGCAGTGCCCCATGTAGATCACTGGAAATGACGTAAGCATTGACAAAAGCAATTTCTATTGCTCCCCAGAAGAGACGGTGCCACTGTTTCTTTGATCGCTTGTCAAGACCATAAGTTGAACGTAATCTGTCTGCATGATCCACACCACCCATGTGTTTATTGTAATCACATACAATAACTGGTCATGGTATAGTCATACTAGTTCCAGCTTTCTGTTTTCTTGTCACTACGCTCTGTTCAGTGCCATGGAAGTTTGACGCAAAATACACTACTTTATTTTCCCTCCATTGAAATACTGTCAGGTCTAAAGATGACTCTCTGTGATTAGATTCCCCACGGTTTAGACATTTTTCTTTAGGTAAATTCCCTGGCAAACCTTTCCTGTTTGTGCTAATTGTTCCACAGGCAAATGTATTTACGGATTTCTGTGTGAGAAAAAGTGGACAGAACAACTAGTGAGAGGTAACGTATTGTTGCTACAATAAACTGTTCGCACAATCTGACGGTACTAATAAGTCCGCCTTATATTTTCCACTTTATCTCATTCACTTGTAACGTAATGCTTCAAGCTATTATAAAAAAACAAAGAAGGTAAGTACGTACAATGGAAAACTCAACGGAAGTTTCAATAAACTGCACACAAATTCAGGCAACACCATGGAAACAAGCACATACAATCTTCTGTTTTCACAGCAGCGCGCGAAAAACAATTTCAAGCTCTGACCGCCAGAGAGGTCTATGTATTGCACAATAACATCTATGAAACAGTAGAGCAGAGTTACTGTTACGTACCAACAGGCTTTCAGATCACGAAACTGCACCACGAGAAAATAATGAGAGTCGAAACTTACTGGTACTTTTAAGTACCGTCAGGCAACAAAGGGTTAAATCTTAGATATGGTGCCTCTTGAAACATGAAACGCTTCGGTTACCGTGGTTACTACGGAAGCACCCACCTGAAAAGCAGCAACAATTTGGCCGCGTTCGAAGTCACCCAGCTCCGACATAACGCACTCACGACTACACAGAACACTGCTCCCCCCCAAGGGGCTTAGGGTCCTTTCGTGAGTACGTGCGTGGCGAGCACAGGGCCCCGAGCTATTGCAGCCTTCCTTCTTTCCCAGGCTGCATTTCCTTTCCCTTCCCCTCCTTTCTTGTCCTTGCTCCTTCCCCTCCGCCTTCTCCTCTCCCTCTCTTGGTGTCCTTGTTTATGTTGGCCTCGCTATCCTCCTGGTTATGTTGGCTTTGCGATTTGGTTTTGTTGCGTAATTACCTCATCCTTTTGGCATTATCAGGTTCCCCTCTGGGGTTTGACCTCCATTACTAAATTTCTATTCCGCAGTGTGAGCCATTTGGGGAAGAGCACCTTAACCAGTGTCTCCGGCGTGCGCCCTCCTCTTCCCTTCCATCCTTTCCTTCACGTCGTTGTCTGATGCTGGGGTTCTTAGACAGCACGGTAGCCAGCCTGTATGGTGGGGTCGCTATGTAGCCTTTTGTGGGTGGTGTCGGGGCTGTGCAAATGAAACGCATACGGGTCCAGAACTCTGGCGGTTCTTCTACGGCCGTCTCTGAATGAAAAGGTTTATTTTCGTGCTGCTTCTTCTGCACCTTCGGCCTTCCCTTCCATGGCTACCCCCTTGGAGGAGGGTCAGGCTCGTCGGCTAGGGGCGAAACCTTTCTCCTGGTATCTGGTTTGCACCAGGACTGGTGGGAATGCTTACACCAATAACAAACCTTTACTTTTTGTGGAACACATTGATGACAAGTTTGGCGAAGTGGACTCTGAGCAAGAGGCAGTCGGGTACGTTGTTGATCAAAACTGCTTCAGCTGCCCAGTCTGTGGCCCTACGTGCCTGTGACCATCTTGGCACAATTCCTGTGTCCATTACCCCCCCACCAATCTTTGAATATGGTTCAAGGTGTAATTTTTCACACGGACCTCATCCTTCAAACGGATGAGGAACTTTGGGACAATCTAGGATGGCGGGGTGTTCAGCACCTCTACCGTGTGCTTTCCCAGCAGCATATCGTGTTACAGACGCCGCAAGTTGTTGTTCCGTAGGACAATCTGAAATAATCACAGCAAGCCTTTCTACAGTGTTGCCTGTTCTTGGTAGAAGTTCACCGTACCGTCCCAATGGACTGTAGCGTGTGTCATCCTTCATACGTATGGGTCCATAGCGGCTGTAAATTTCTCAGAGGAAGTCATTTTCGTGCGAAGCATGTGCTTTATTTTGAAATAAACGAAACTGATTGCTTTTTTCAGTAGCCCTCTTTTTCGCGGAGTTCCTCTCGTCACTTGCGAATAGATCTCGTGCGGAATGCACTTGCATAGCAACTGTCGGTATGTAAACTGTTTCCCTGTCACTGACCCTCCGATTATCAGACACAGCTGCAGGCTTAAGCCATTACTGCTTCTTGTCCTCTTATCCATATTTGTTGTGACGAAATTTTTCCGACAGTGTTCTAAGTCGATATCCTTGAGCTTCCTCGAAATAGAGTTTCGCTGTCAACACGACTCAGACTTGACGTCACCAGTTCGGAAAGTTGGTCGCAGAAGGAAAATGGTAAGTTAAATCAAAGATGTATGAGTGAAAATGTAATCTGGATTTATGTTTTACTCTATTTTCAAACTAGCGGAGGAATCCGGCTTTGCTGAGGTGATCGTGTATACTGGGTCTCTACACCAGTGTCTGTCCTCGTACCGACACCCCCGGGATAACAAGGCCGTCCAGCAGTGTTAGTGACGTCACATTAAGCGGCCCGTAGCCGACGCAGCAGTCCACAGACACCTCCGTACAGACGCGCCTGATGCTAACGATCTTCTGTCCGTCATACAGAAAGGAGCGAACTAATCGATAATTCGAACCAAAGATCAAATTATATACAGTATATTCTTGTAAACAGCATAAAGGTTCATAACGAAATATCGATCACATATACGGGCAGGAATAAGTTTAATCGATTGAGGAACTTTGCCACTATTTCATAATTGTCAGAACACTATTTAGCTTTAAAACTGGCATACAGGTGGTGACAAATGCCAACTGACAGCAGGACTTAACATTTTCAAGCTATTACACTGAAAGTAAATTATCTTAAACACTGTCATACATAGCAAAAGCCTCACAACTTTCGTTTACAATAAGGTAACAAGAGTTCGCTTTATGTCATAAAACACATGACTATTGTGAATTTACTCATATGTTCATGGTGACAGCTCTTTTCAAGAATTTTTACAAGTGTATCCCCAGTAATAAAGAATGGAAACAAAAGATAGATATCAAATATTCTACTTTTAACACAGACATCACTGAACACAAGATTCTGTCTTGCACTGTGATACTAAGGGACTGCTCTTTCCTTTAAGAAAAGCCTGACAATTTGAAGTTCACTCTGCTATTGAAGATACACTTCTTGAAACAATATTAAAAATGTTATGAAAGGTAAGGAAATGAAAAGCAATCAAGTGCATTACATGTAAGAATGTGAGCAAAAGGCTGAGACTCCCTTTACTTACCATTTTCAATCTCTCTACAGCTTATTTCCTTTTCCACGTAGAAATCACCAACTGCAAGTCTCATTATTGCTGTCTGTTACTAACAAAGTGCTTTTCTATTTAGAAAACCTGACAATTTGATGTTCATTCTGGTACTGAAGATAAACACTTTTCAGAGGAGTTCTAGAACCTATTCCTGCCCGTATATGTAATCGGTACTTCGTTATGAACCTTTATGCCGTTTACAAGAATATATATAATTTGGTCTTTGGTTCGAATTATCGATTAGTTCGCTCCTTTCTGTATGACGGACAGAAGATCGTTAGCATCTGGCGCGTCTGTACGGAGGTGTCCGTGGACTGCTGCGTCGGCTATGGGCCGCTTAGTGTGACGTCAGTAACACTGCTGGACGGCCTTGTTATCCCGGGGATGTCGCTCGTACTCGATGTATATGACGTCATATCTCCTGATCTCTGCGTTATACTGTGACATACAGCCAGTGCCACAAGGAAGTGTGTGCCATAGTTTTAAATGTGACGTCCGCAGCGACATCTCTCGAATCTGTAATCAGTGCGCTTTTACACAGTGTTTTGTTTGGTCGGTAGCAGTTTAAAATGAGTGCAGAATATCTTAGGCGTCACGAGGCAATGCTCCTTGTAAATCATCCAAACGGACCGAAGCTTTCATATGGAGCTGCTGCTAAAGTTCTTAGAAAGTTGAAGACATTCGTCACGAAGTGGGTCAAAATATATTTGGAGGTTGGAAACGTGGATGATTTACCGAACAGAAGGCTAAGGTGCCATGCTATAACCGATAATGGCGGCGATTGGAATAACAACGAGGTGACTGTGCAGTTAGTGATAACATATTTATAACAGTGTCTTTTATTTCATACAAGTAACGGTGTACACTTTCTTGTGGAACTGAGTGCAATTTTGAACTTACGTACAGTGGTACAAGTGCATACTGTTTGTAAACTGTGCCGCGAATGCAGTTACTACGAAAGAAGTAATAAATTATAACGTAATGCCTCATGTGATACTTTTGCTGCGTGAACATCAGAAAAATAGTATGCGATAAACATTTTTCCTTTCATCATTTCGTTGGGGTTGTCAGAGAGGAAAAAATTTCGTAAAGGTTTGAAATGTGCAAAGTTTGCTGCAAGTGCCCCCATTCTCAAATACTGGATGAATAAAGTCTGGAAGTTCACCCGTTGGAGGCTACGCTTCTTTTTCACCCCCACCCCTATGACAAGTGGGTGGTTCTTACCCCGATAGCGATTGTCGCCCGACAGTAAGGTGTACGGGTATCAAGTTTGGTTTAAATCGGTCCAGAGGTTCGGGAGGAGATGTGGGAAAAACACACACACACACACACATTTTTATAGAACGTGTGGATGGATGTATTTATGTATAAAATTTACGTTATAAATTCATAAACATACCGAACTGTTCAATTACACACTTGCTTCGCTCTCGCTTCTTTCCAACAGCATCTCCTCCCTTAGATCACCTTCTATACATAGCTGGTAATCGCTCCATGTGTGAACCCTGGCTGTCCTTTCAGCAGTTCCCGCAGATAAGCGGAGATTTGCGTAAACCGGTTCACGGAAGGTCTTAGCTAGTCCGAAGGGCTTCCTACCCTGTCCCCTCCCCTTTCCCGCCCCCTCGGCTCGTACTTCGAACCCATATCCCTCCCCCAAACCGCAAGAGCGCTGTTGCCATAGCACAGGTCGAAACACAAATCGCTGTGCTCAATTTGCTTCCGAAGCAAGGTCAGGACATGGTGGTCTTTAACATCAAAGAGGCGAACTCTTCGAATGATAGACATTTCTTCTGGTAAACCTTCCGGGATGTAAGGTCGTGGTCCATGAAACTCTTCAGCTCCTAACGTTTCGTCCAGAGCTGCGCTGGACATCTTCAGAGGGGTGTTTCTCCTCCGGTGAGTCTTGCCGACTGACGGGTCGGACGTCTGAGAGCGACTTATATATCGTAGAGAGTGGGCGTGATCAGAGTTACACATGATATGCAGAGATAATCTTTGCCAAAGATAAAACTTAACTAGCGATCGTAATCTCGTCACGGGTAAAACTGTCTAGCAATTCTGTAGTGCTACTGTCCAAATATCACTAAGTTTCATGGTCTCTTCTTTCCGATTAAAATTATCCCTATGTTTATTATTTCAATTGCTTCTCTACAAAGCCGTGGGTAATAGTTCGTCGTCGTAGATAAAATTTTTGTTTCGGAAAACCTCACTTGATGATTTCCTGACTGAAAAGCGTGTTCTGCTACAGCCGATTTATCTGTTTTTCCTAATCGGCAAAGGCTTCTGTGTTCTTTTAACCGTGTATTTACGCTTCTTTTTGTTGTTCCAATATAAATATATAATACAACCCCTCTGAAGATGTCCAGCGCAGCTCTGGACGAAACGTTAGGAGCTGAAGGGTTTCATGGACCACGACCTTACATCCCGGAAGGTTTACCAGAAGATATTGTTGCTTAATCTTTAAAACTACCAGAAAGCATTGTTTGGTCTCTGAATAAACCTGAAATAGCGGTACATGCAACCATGCATGTGCTCGTACTGCTCATTTAAAACAAAACGGAGTTCTGGTTACGCAGATTTAATTTTTTGAACAGCGTTTTAATACAAAATTGTTAGGTAGCTTAAGTTTAGTAAATAAAAATTACATTTATCACTCCGAAATGTGTTAATAAATCAAAATCTCTAATACAGCGTTAATTTTAAATATTAAAACACAAAATTAGCTTGTCGAATTGTATCACAGCAATACTCTACACTGCACCTGCGTAAAATTGCTTCTCTTTAAGTATCTATACACTAACTGGTAGTGTGAAAAGTGCAAGACAGTCTTATGAAATTGGCACATGATCAAGGAATCGAGACATCCAGCTGTAGCAATACTTACCTACTGTAGTAATACTTAAATATTGTTTATCAGAATGTAAATACATATTTGAGACTCTTTTCCATGTTTGTTTATATTCGCATATTACCATTAATAGCATTGAACTTAATGCCATACGAAGTAATAATCATTTTAATTGAATCAACTGTGGGTTCTTGGTGAAATATGGTAAATTAACTAAACAAACACACTGCTTTTTTGTCTTGTTTCACAATTTTTTTTACTGTTACTGCACAACTTGGGTTCGGGTTTTTAGCTACTGATAGGCTGAGGCTCAAAGGTTTTACTTCTGTCTGCTTTGGGCTTCAGTCCGTCAGTAGACAAAATGTTCTTGGCTGATGCATAACTTTAGTCCCATCGTGTTAGTGTAATTGCTGAATTGTGTAATTACATATTTAATTTTTATTAAATGGTCATTACAGTAATTTTACATTAAGGCATGGATCGATACATTAAGAAGTTGAAATGAGTATCTTTGCCTTATCACATTTATCTGTGCAGTATCAACTTTAGGAACCAGTAATGTACTTCAAAATGGGCTTATAAACCGAAACCTAGGTTGTACAGTAACAGTAATAAAATTTGTGAAACAAGGCACAACTGTTTGTTTAGTTAATTGATAATCACAAAACTCAAAATTGTTTCTTTACTTTTCCGTAATTAACAAAAAACATTATTGCATGGCAGACACAGTTGCTTTTCAGGTATTCATGACAATTATACTCCTGCCGTTTGCTGTTATTACAGCACTAAACAGCACTCAAAGGACGTTCCTCTCGTCACAAATTTGTTACTCCTTTTTCCAACTGCAATTTCCTCACTAAATTACTACTTTTTTCTCCACACTGTCCCGTAAAATTTAAAATTTTTTCATAAGCCACAATAAACATCTGAATTCAGCAACCAAATTAACGTGGAGTATGTTGTTCTTTTTCTCAACCATTGACGTATCCATTTTTTCTATCTTTTTTATGACAGTTAAAGTTAATAGAAAAGCAACAAGCGCTTGATCATTCTTCATATTGGCTTCTTGAAATCGTGTTCCTAAATGAAAGTAGTTACCGCATGTAGCTACTGGTGGTGTGATACTGCCTTCAGTATACTGAAGTAGTGCTAATACAGTATCATTCATAAACATTGCATGTGTGGAGACCCATTACGTTAGTGGCGTTCTCGAGAAAGATGCGGATACGACGGCTTGAAAGCGAGGAAAGTTTATGTCCACAAACCTTCAACATAATCAGCTGTCAGCTTATCTACATGTCCGCATTTTTTCCGGCATTCCTTTCAACCGAAGAGTGATGGAAACGAACGTACGATTTTCAATAGCAAAGACACTAGGAGCGTTCAATATATTTACTTTACTCTGCTAATTTCTCTAATTTTTGTTGGAAAAAATGCAGAATTTGTTGTGGGACATCGTGGAATATTCCCGCTTCAGCTCCTGTAATTTCATGAAGTTCCCATATGTGGCGGCGCTGCACATACCTTTCAAAATGACGTCTGTAATGGAGGTTCGCTCCGAGCAGGGAGCTGTCATTTAGATTATCCAGAGCATCGGAGATATCCGTAGGCGCTTGCAGAACCTGGCAGTGAACAAAAGCACGGTGAGTCGTTGGGCAAGGCGTCTGTCATAACCGCAACAGGGCCGCGCAAACATGTCCGATCCCCCGCGTACCGGCCAGCTACACACTGCTGTGACTCTTGCAACGTTCGAACGTGCGGACACACTCTTTCGAGGTGATCGTCGAATCACAAACACCTCCCTGAACAACTGGTAGTCTCTGTTGGTAATGTTGACATGCTCGTCCACCAGCTGGAACACTCAAAGCTGTGTGCCCATTGGGTTCTTCGCTACGTGACAGAAGACCAGTAACACCAACAAAGGTGCGTTGCAAGGCTGATAGTGACAATTTTTGGTCGAACATCGCCACTGCCAATGAAACATGGGTTCATCACTTCGAACCGGAAACAAAACGGCAATCCATGGAGTGGCTCCAAACCACCTCCGAAGAAAAAGTTCAGAGCCGCACCCTCGGCCGTAAAGTCCTCTGGGACTGTGGAGGAGCCGTCCTGTCTGATGTCTCTTATGGCGCTGCCCTCAGGAAGCTGAAGAAACGACTTCGGCGAATCTGTTGCTACAAAGATGCAAACCAACTTCTCCATTGCAACGCAAGGCCTCACACAAGTCTGAAGGATGCATCTCGCAGGAAGCAGTACGTGGGTAATGGGGAGATTACTGATGCGTCAACACGTTGGCTCTGGTGTCGATCAGGAGAGTGCTACATTGCGAGTAGAGATGGGCCAACTGAAACACTTAACTGTTTCGAAACAAATGAAACAGTACAATGTAATGTTTCAATACGCTGTTTTGAAACAGTGAAACAGTTTGTGTTTTGTAATCTAATAAACGTATACATTTAATCACCTTGAAAGTCTACTGTATAAGTATGTCCATATAAACACAAATGAGGTGCGAGAGCGCTAATCGTTTCGCAGAAAGTATGAAACTATCACCTGGGCGTCTTGGCAGTTTCGTATTTCCTGCAGCAAATGCGCTGCTTTCGTGTTGTGTGACTTTCATACTTTTCAATTGGCTGAGGACAGCCATAGCTGAAGGCAGAAGAACCACCACGAACGGAACTGGAGGTAGGAGCAAACTGCAGAAACAACGGATACGCTACTGGGATTCCCACGTTCCGTTAGTATGAGTAATATACCCATCCTGCTAATTTCCATGCACACAAAGGGAATCATTGTGGAAAATAGGCACAGTGACTATAGACTCACAAATAACGCCAAATAATTCGAATAAATAACAAAATAAAACAGAAAAAAATTTGTCTTTCAAGGTGTTTCGAACCTTTACTATAAATTCACCATGCTTCCCAGCCCTTCCAGTTCAGCATTACACTATCAGTGATATGTCAAACAGATTGCTTGCAACTATACCTAGATCAAATTTATGTATATGTCTAATAACTGTCACTCTAAGCCTTTTTTTATTCAAAATGTTGTAGGCTTACTTGCGTTTCTTAATACGATTACTGTACATGAAAAGAGAAGCGTATGTTATAAAAAATTGTAATTTAACTGAATGATTTTCACATATTTATTATTTTGAATGGGAATAGTATGCGTTGTTTCATTGTTTGGTTAGTGTTTATAAAGCAGATGTTACGCCATTTCGTAATAGGACAGTCAGCCAGAAACGAAGCTTTATTTTCGGATATCTTAAGCTTCATTCTATTGCTTGTCAAAAAGAATTAGACACTCTTGAAAGTGTTTCATGAAGTGTTATGTTGTGTTTCAGTATCTGTGCCGAGCCCGAATCTCGTACGACACAGAGCGGAATGAATCATCACTGTTTCGATACAATTAGTCCGTTCCAAGCGCAGGTGGACTGAAACAGCCTTATTTTGAAACAACGATACAGTTTCTGTGCCTGGCTCGAGATCGAATCTGGTGCGGTTATCCGAAACAGGGGCGGAATGAAACACCACTGTTTCGAAACAGTGAACCACAGCCGTTCCGAAACTCTGAAACAGTTCCACGTATCGATACACTGTATCGAAACATAGAAACAGTGGCCAAGTCTAATTGCGAGCATACCGGCGCTCCCAGTAAGCTAGCGTAAGGCCGCCACATTGAACGGAGATTACTTTGGGAAATAGGGCTTTGGAGCCAAAAGGGTGAGCAATAATTTCATGTATTGGAACCCTGAATAAAGCTGACCTGCTTTTAGAAAAAAAAAAAAATGCCTTGCGTTTCTTACTGAACGACCCTCATATTTCAAGCATGGGTTATTCCGAAAATGTAACGCAGTTTTTCAGCAAAATCTGTTTCTCTTCGCTTATGAACGTTCGACGATCTACCAGCATGTTTTGTAGCTGTCTCCATTGTTGATACAAACCGTCCAACATTAATATGCACTTTCTCAGTTCCTCTCTTTTCCCATGTAGTTAGTGCTGCACTTCGACGTACAGTAAATATACAGGGCTATTATAAATGATTGAAGCGATTTCATAAATTCACTGTAGCTCCATTCATTGACATATGGTCACGACACACTACAGATACGTAGAAAAACTCATAAACTTTTGTTCGGCTGAAGCCGCACTTCAGGTTTCTGCTGCCAGAGCGCTCGAGAGCGCAGTGAGACAAAATGGCGACAGGAGCCGAGAAAGCGTTATGTCGCGCTTGAAATGCACTCACATCAGTCAGTCATAACAGTGCAACGACACTTCAGGACGAAGTTCAACAAAGATCCACCAACTGCTAACTCCATTCGGCGATGGTATGCGCAGTTTAAAGCTTCTGGATGCCTCTGTAAGGGGAAATCAACGGGTCGGCCTGCAGTGAGCGAAGAAACGGTTGAACGCGTGCGGGCAAGTTTCACGCGTAGCCCGCGGAAGTCGACGTATAAAGCAAGCAGGGAGCTAAGCGTACCACAGCAGACGGTTTGGAAAATCTTACGGAAAAGGTGGTCTTTAACATCAAAGAGGCGAACTCTTCGAATGATAGAAGCCTCACCGTTTACAATTGCTACAAGCCCTGACACACGATGACAAAGTCCAGCGCTTTGAATTTTCGGCGTGGTTGCAACAGCTCGTGGAAGAGGATGCGTTCAGTGCGAAACTTGTTTTCAGTGATGAAGCAACATTTTTTTCTTAATGGTGAAGTGAACAGACACAATGTGCGAATCTGGGCGGTAGAGAATCCTTACGCATTCGTGCAGCAAATTCGCAATTCACCAAAAGTTAACGTGTTTTGTGCAATCTCACGGTTTAAAGTTTACGGCTCCTTTTTCTTCTGCGAAAAAAACGTTACAGGACACGTGTATCTGGACATGCTGGAAAATTGACTCATGCCACAACTGGAGGCCGACAGCGCCGACTTCATCTTTCAACAGGACGGTGCTCCACCGCACTTCCATCATGATGTTCAGCATTTCTTAAACAGGAGTTGGAAAACCGATGGATCGGTCGTGGTGGAGATCATGATCAGCAATTCATGTCATGGCCTCCACGCTCTCCCGACTTAACCCTGTGCGATTTCTTTCTGTGGGGTTATGTGAAAGATTCAGTGTTTAAACCTCCTCTACCAAGAAACGTGCCAGAACTGCGAGCTCGCATCAACGATGCTTTCGAACTCATTGATGGGGACATGCTGCGCCGAGTGTGGGAGGAACCTGATTATCGGCTTGATGTCTGCCAAATCACTAAAGGGGCACATATCGAACATTTGTGAATGCCTAAAAAAACTTTGAGTTTTTGTATGTGTGTGCAAAGCATTGTGAAAATATCTCAAATAATAAAGTTATTGTAGAGCTGTGAAATTGCTTCAATCATTTGTAATAACCCTGTACATATCTGTAAATTGTAGAAGAAAGCCGGCCGGAGTGGCCGCGCGGTTAAAGGCGCTACAGTCTGGAACCGCGCGACCGCTACGGTCGCAGGTTCGAATCCTGCCTCGGGCATGGATGTGTGTGATGTCCTTAGGTTAGTTAGGTTTAAGTAGTTCTAAGTTCTAGGGGACTTATGACCACAGCAGTTGAGTCCCATAGTGCTCAGAGCCATTTGAACCATTTTTTGTGGAAGAAAACCTTTAGCACTTGTTTTCCAGCTGGTAGTTATTTCATAGGAGTGATTTCAGAGTAAATATTTTTTTTTCACGTAAACGAGCCGAAGACGTTGGCATTGTGCTTGCTACGACTGCTTCCGTCAAAAGAAAGGCTTCTGGGGTGGTCCAGATTGGGATATAAGAAGGAATTTGTCTGCCCTCTCTTTTGGGTCTCGCCACCCAATCAACGCGACGTGTGAAAAGATAACGCGTTCAGTTAAGGACACTGAGATGAAAAAATACTGCCTACGTTGGATATAATGAATGAATTTCTAATGGAAAAGAAATATATTACGAAGCTGACGGTTGTATATTTGTGGATTTTCAGATGTTGTAGCACCAGGGGCACCCGTTCCGAACCCAAATGTAACACAGCTCGTTTGTGCATGGAAATGGATCCAAACTGAGGAGGTAACCCAAGAAAAATTATTAAAAAATGTGAAAAGTGCCAACTAAGAGCCACTGTAGGGTTCTACGTGTTACCGAAAATGCAAGTCTGGCGATCTCTCACAGTGACTGCAATTACGTAAACGTATTGAGATAGGATATGAGAGAATAAAAGAAGGAATAGCGGAAGCAGAAACGTCCGTGTTGGTCTAGACAGGGGTCGAAACTTCTGCATCCCGCGTGGAAGGCGGCGCGTGGGGCTGCGCCTGAAAACTGAAAGGTTGACCGAATGAAAGAAGTGAGTAGGAGCAGGAAATAGTAACACACGTCGGTATTGCAAGAAAGTGAAAGTGGTTTACTGGTGCATCAGTATATACAGGGCATACATAACTTTGCACGTAGGTGCGAAGCCGTAGACCCGACGTAAGTAGAGGAAAGTTGATAAAGCGAAATGTCCCAGCCGCCTGCTCTTGACCAAATGGGCAGAATCTGGAGCGGAGCTCGTAGAGCTCTCCTGTTCCGGCTGGAGTGCGCTGTCGTCGGTGTCTGTCGTAGTGCCAACCTAGCAGAGCGCACCCACGTTGTGGCATCGCAGCTATCGATATCACAGAAATACCGGTTGGTAGTTAGGATTGGGAAAATCCGGCCGGTTAAACCCAGGCCCCCACAACCGCACGAGTGGTCGACTGTGAAGAGCGGACAAATTGAATAGCTGGGAGGCGGCCATTAGAGTGGTAAACTGGCGCGCGGATTTCGAATGTTTATACATCGCTTTTGGTTGTAAAATGACTTCCCTAGAGTTAGGTCACAAACATAATGCCTCATTTAAATACGTTACTACAATATAGTTTTTAATTTATGAACAAACGGCAACTAGTCACTGTTTATGAATTTACTTTACGTAGTACATGGAATCTGCCGTAGCTAACAGTTATGCACTGGACCCCTAGCATTTTTCGTAGTTCAAAATAATCGAAGATTTGCCCACTATGTTAATAGATATTTTCTGACTCTACCTTGCTTTAGATTTTATGACGAAAAGTGGGTTATATATGGCGTAGTGCTTTGGCAACTCAGGACCAAATTATCAAGTTTCAACCTAACCTAGACCATGAAAACACTACCGATCAGCCAGCTACAACAAACAAGACTTCAGGCAGGCATCCAGTATCGCATTAGTCACAATATTTACTTTCGTAGATGTACACTTCAGTTTATATGTGTGGTTTTTTCATATAATAAATAAAACTCAACAACTGTTCCATCGAGAGAAGTTGTGAAATCAGATTACAATTACACACATTCAGTTGCATTTTATAACGATAAAAAGCCTGCTAACTCAAATTTCGTGTTGCTTGCAACTCAACTTTTATAGTTAAAATAAAATGTGGTTCACAAAGAAAAATTTATCTTCTGCTGTCCTCACGCCCCACGTGTTGAGCAATTCGGCGGTACGTCCAGCCGGCCTCCCGCATGCCCACTATACGCCCTCGCTCAAAGTCCGTCAACTGCACATACGGTTCACGTCCACGCTGTCGCGGCATGCTACCAGTGTTAAAGACTGCGATGGAGCTCCGTATGCCACGGCAAACTGGCTGACACTGACGGCGGCGGTGCACAAATGCTGCGCAGCTAGCGCCATTCGACGGCCAACACCGCGGTTCCTGGTGTGTCCGCTGTGCCGTGCGTGTGATCATTGCTTGTACAGCCCTCTCGCAGTGTCCGGAGCAAGTATGGTGGGTCCGACACACCGGTGTCAATGTGTTCTTTTTTCCATTTCCAGGAGTGTATTTGGTTAGCGTATGGAGCGATTTATAGTAGTCACAATCCTTTTTCTCGCACTATTTGTGATTTCCGGACAGGAAGAGAAATACGAGGGCAGTTCAATAAGTAATGCAACACATTTTTTTTTTCTGAAACAGGGGTTGTTTTATTCAGCATTGAAATACACCAGGTTATTCCCCAATCTTTTAGCTACACAACACTATTTTTCAACGTAATCTCCATTCAATGCTACGGCCTTACGCCACCTTGAAATGAGGGCCTGTATGCCTGCACGGTACCATTCCACTGGTCGATGTCGGAGCCAACGTCGTACTGCATCAATAATTTCTTCATCATCCGCGTAGTGCCTCCCACGGATTGCGTCCTTCATTGGGCCAAACATGTGGAAATCCGACGGTGCGAGATCGGGGCTGTAGGGTGCATGAGGAAGAACAGTCCACTGAAGTTTTGTGAGCTCCTCTCGGGTGCGAAGACTTGTGTGAGGGCTTGCGTTGTCATGAAGAAGGAGAAGTTCGTTCAGATTTTTGTGAACAATTGTGACAGCACTACCAACAGAGACGTCAAGTTGAGCACTGAGTTGTTTGATGGTGATCCGTCGATCATCTCGAACGAGTGTGTTCGCACGCTCCGCCATTGCAGGAGTCACAGCTGTGCACGGCCGGCCCGCACGCGGGAGATCAGACAGTCTTGCTTGACCTTGCGGCGATGATGACACACGCTTTGCCCAACGACTCACCGTGCTTTTGTCCACTGCCAGATCACCCTAGACATTCTGCAAGCGCCTATGAATATCTGAGATGCCCTGGTTTTCCGCCAAAAGAAACTCGATCACTGCCCGTTGTTTGCAACGCACATCCGTTACAGACGCCATTTTAACAGCTCCGTACAGCGCTGCCACCTGTCGGAAGTCAATGAAACTATACGAGACGAAGCGGGAATGTTTGAAAATATTCCACAAGAAATTTCCGGTTTTTTCAACCAAAATTGGCCGAGAAAAAAAATGTGTTGCATTACTTATTGAACTGCCCTCGTACGTTTGCAGCAGAGCATCGTACGGTACTGAAACTTGGACTGTGCGAAAACCGGAACAGAAGAGAATCGGAACCATTTTAGATGTGGTGTTACTGAAGAATATGAAAAATTACATGGGCTGATGAAATGAGAAATAAGATGGTCCTCCGCAGAATAAGCAAGGACACGAGCTCGTGGAAAACGCTGACAAGAAAGAGGTACGTGGTAATAGGACGTGTTGAGGGAATAACCTCCGCGAAAGTAGAGGGAGCTGTGGAGGGTAAAGGCAGCAGGCCAAGGCAGAGACTGGAATAATCCAGCGAATAATTGAGGCTGTAGGTTGCAAGTGCTGCTCTGAAATGAAGACGATCGCACAGGATAGGAATTCGTCAGACCAATCACCAGAGGCATCGAAATGCTGCTTTGTGTGTTTTAGGACATCCACGTCTTGTTACAACAGTCGCTAGGTGACGGTGCGTTAATAAACCAATTGTACACGCCACGCGCGGTCTGGTAAAAAAAAAAAAATACTGCGGTCGCTCGAAGGATTAACCACGCTCCCTCTATAAGGGGTTTCTTGGTAGAAGAATGGATTCACGTTAAAGCAAGTCCGAACTTCGTCACGGGGTTCCCCGAACGTCGGCCAGCGTTAATCACGCAGAACAGGCGCTAACACGACGACATACGGCCGCCATTCATTGACCTCGCGCGACTGGCGTCAGCTTTACACCGCACAGGTGGGTCTCTGGTGGATGTCGAGGCTGTTTGAGTAGTCTCGCTAAACGGCCTCTGGCAGACGCAGGAGTCGTCACTTTACACTGCAGCCTGTCGATGCCCTTCCACATTGTCGGCTCAGTCTACATCCTTACTCTGCAGACCACTGTTAAGTTCGTGACAGGGGACACTTCACATTGTAGGCCGTGAGAGGTGTGTTCTGAAGCAACGGGAATTTTTGTTTTTCTTTGCAAGTATATCTATTTATTCGTCTACAGTCTACATCACTGTTACTTCCTTAAAGATAGTCACCCTTAGATGTCCCAGCACTTTTTACAGTCTCCAAAACACTCCTGGAACTAGATTTTTGGGATGGCTTTCAACTCCGTCAGCGATACGATTTTAATCTCATCCATACTTGTAAACCGACAGCTACTATTTCTGAGAACAGAAAAATTTGCCACGTGGCTAGATTTGGCTAATATGGAGGAAAGGGTGAACTCACACTATCGCTATGCATCCGACAGCATACTTTCCTAATATGATCCAAACCGCCGCACATAAATACGGGATTTTCCGGAATACATAGCTCGCGTTCTGATGGTGATAAAATGGTAGGAGCAAGCATTCTGGACAGTCCTTGGCCTCGGGACCATTTGCATACCCAGCAGAAGGATCGTCTTAGTGTCGCTGTCCTGCAGTACACCGTCAAAGTATGAATATTACACACTCCCAAGCTTCCCCCTGCTTAGGCAAATGGAGAAAACTGGTTCTTTCTTTCTGCATTTAGTGTGGTCTACGGGGCCTCGGAAAATGCCACAGAAATAATTTTTTTTTACTATATTTTCTCGGTGACCATTGGACCAAAACCCACCCGAGTATTCCGAGGCAGATAAGCACAGCAAATGTCTGAAACTTTTACGATATGTTCCTAAGATTGCAATTTCGTACAACCTTGGAAATTTTCGTGATGTCTTTATCCATTTCCGACATACAGTAGTTCAAGGTTACCCTATTTCCACACATAAAATTCGGTGCGATACGAAGACGTAGTTCATAAAGTGCCATAGCACAGAGAAGTGAGCTGTATAGTATGTCTGTTATCACCTGGGAACTCCATATTATAGTACTGAAGCACTCGCATGTTTTCGTGTAAAATCCAGTCTGAGGTATAAAATTAGTTTTGCGTTATTTCAGTTCCACATAACTAAACTATGTAAATTTCCTGGACCAGTACATTTTTCATATAAGCAGGGTATCAGCTGCCTCATTCTACCTTTGCCGGCGCCTTTAAAAAATGTTCACAAAAATTTTGGCTTGGGTAAGTAATGGGGTGTAAAAGAAATGAGTTGGCCAGAAAATTCAACAACAGAATTGGGGGTCGCGTTGTAGAGGACAAGGAATTATGCTACCTCGCAAGCAATATAACGCATAACAGACGCAATAATGACGACCTGAAAGGCAGAAAAGCAGAGGGAAGAGGGCATTCCTGGCTAAAAGAAGTCTACTAGTATGAAACATCACCATTAATTTCAGGAAAAAACTTCTGACAATGTCCGTTTGAAGCACAGCACTGTATGATAGTGAATGATGGACTGTGCGAAAATCCGAACAAAGCAGTCGAAGCGTCTGAGATGTGGTACTGTAAAATGATCTTGAAAGTTATGTAACCTAATAACGAATGAGGAGATTTTCTGCAGAAATAGCGAGGAGAGGAGCATATGGACAACACTGACAAAGAGAGGGACTGGATGATAGGACATGTGTTAAGATACCAGGGAACAACTTTCGCGATTCTAGTGGGAGCTATAGAGCGTAAAACTATACATCCAACAAATAGTTGAGGACGTAGGTTCCAAGTACCACTCTGAGGTGAAGAGGTTGGCATAGGAGAGGTAGCAAGTCGTTGTCGCGAATGACGGAAAAGGCAAGGGGAGGAAATGTGGCACGAGAAGTACTTTCCGCCGCATGCGTTAAAGGTGGCTTGCGTATTTGGGTTGGAAATGTAGATACAGGGTCTCCGAGACGGCGTTGTTTTGACGACACGACACGCAACAGTGGTGTCCCACATCCTCCTCGCGCACCCGCAGCTATCGGCAGCTTGTCTAGTGACGGTCTCATAACAGCTGGCGACGTTTCTCCTCGCCGCCAGCTTTCGGGCTCTTTCGTTCCGGCGCGAGGTCTTTGGGGAAACCGCAACGCGTGTGACGCAAACTTCTGCTATAGTTCCGGACGGCCTGTGTCGCAGAGATAACACTGCAGTCAGTGACATAACAGTATAAATATCTCTGGAGTGTCCATTGCGTTGAGCGCCTGTTGTCAACATAAGCGGTAGTTGTCACGTGATCTCAGGACGAAGTTTGTTTAAGGCCAGTTCACATTGGCAGTCACGTCACATTACTTCGATGTTTCTCGGGAGGAAAGTTACGAAGTTATCGTCACCTGTTTACAACGGAAGTTAACCTGTTTTCGCCGCGCTCGCTCGTGTTACAGTAGTCGATTTCGTGCTTTTTTTTTTCCTTCGTCAACTTTACTGTACTATTAGGCTTAGTTTTCGCGGCAAATTACAAATGTTCCGTGGCGACTTGCATATTTTTTACATTGTGCGTTCTTATACAAGCGAGGTCAAATATCTGAAACTGAAAACCTATTTAGATCTCACACTGACAAGACAGAGCTGACGCGCACAATGTAGCTTGAAACACCCCCGTTTAAATTCCTTTATTGGATTTTGTGTAATTTATCGAAACCGCCAAACAGTTAAGTATTATGATTATATGACCGTGTGCTTAATGGATGAAAGGCTATCGGTTTTTCTGCTGTGGTTTCGGGGGTATTTCAACCGAGTGCGGCTGTTCTGAGACTAAATAGTCTAACGATTGAAAGTTTGTCTATTATTAAGGACCATAAAGGTTGCGATGTACAACTGATATATATTTCCTACTAACACACAATTTCTGAGGCAGTTGCTACCTTCGCCTTACACGTCTAATTACAGTTATATCTTTTTATTGGTTGCTGATTTTTCAGTACTTCGTCACACGCAATGCTGATAGTTAGCATTCACAACACTCCTCACTGCAATCCATGGTTGTTGCTGGCCGTCGCGGTTGACGCGAAACACGTAACTCTGCACTTGTCACTTCCTGTTTCGTACCACTCGCGAATCGGTATTAGTGAGGGTCAAACCCACGACGATCAGCGGGACGTGCTCATCCGTCATACTCCGGTGAATTTTACCGTTCACAACTCACTCGACCACCTTTCTTGCCAGTCTCTCCAGCTCTACCGCTCGCTCAACACTCACTAGTACTACTTCTCACAAGGCAACCTCCCCATCGCACCCCCCTCAGATTTAGTTATAAGTTGGCACAGGGATAGGCCTTGAAAAACTGAACACAGATCAATCGAGAAAACAGGAAGAAGTTGTGTGGAACTATGAAAAAAATAAAATATACAAACTGAGTAGTCCATGTGCAAGGTAGGCAACATCAAGGAACGTCTGAGCTTACGAGCGCCGTGGTCCCGTGGTTAGCGTGAACATTTGCGGAACGAGAGGTCCTTGGTTCCAATCTTCTCTCGAGTGAAAAGTTTAATTTTTTATTTTCAGACAATTATCAAAGTTCAGGCACTCACACATAATCAACTTCGCTCTCCAAAATTCCAGGACATGTTCAGATTTGCTTGGACATATGCAGGATTTGACGGTCTACAAACGGAAACATTTGAAAACGTAAAAAACATATGTTTTGACAGAGCACAGGGAAAACTGTGCGACTGTGAAACTGTTGCATTCTATTGTTGCAGTTTATGTGACAAACTCATGTTTTCATCACTTTTTTGGGAGTGATTATCACATCCACAAGAAAACCTAAATCGGGCAAGGTAGAAGAATCTTTTTACCCATTCGCCAAGTGTGCAAGTTAGATGGGTCGACAACATATTCCTGTCATGTGACGCACATGCCGTCACCAGTGTCGTATACAATATATCAAACGTGTTTTCCTGTGGAGGAATCGGTTGACCTATGACCTTGCGATCAAATGTTTTCGGTTCCTATTAGAGAGGCACGTCCTTTCGTCTACTAATCGCACGGTTTTGCGGTGCGGTCGCAAAACACAGACACTAAACTTATTACAGTGAACAGAGACGTCAATGAATGAACAGACAGATCGTAATTTTGCGAAAATAAAGAAAGTAAAATTTTCACTCGAGGGAAGACTCGAACCAAGGACCTCACGTTCTACAGTTGCTCACTCTAACCACGGGACCACGGCGCTCCTCAGCTCACAGTGTCCTTGATGTTGCCTATCTTGCACACGGACTACTCAGTTTGTGTATTTTGCTTATTTTTTCATAGTTCCACACAACTTCTTCCTGTTTTCTCTATTGATCTGTGTTCAGTTTTTCAAGGTCTATCCCTGTGCCAACTTACAACTAAATCTGAGGGGGGTGCGATGGGGAGGTTCCCTTGTCAGCCAACACTTGTCTCACTGCCTCCTGCAGTGCTCGACAACCAACTCGTGTCTGCTATCGACCCGGGCGTCGGATACTAGAATCTGTTTGTGGGATCACGGATCCCTTACAAGCTCTTCCATTACATAACATTTTAAGTGAAAAGACCAGCTTTAATTAAACAAAAACATACAATTGTTTATGACTTTATTAGTTACCTAAAAACAACGAATAAGATAAAAAGGCTCCATTTATTCCTTTATAGCTATTGTCTGATATATTTGTATCATACCTATCAGCCGGAACCTTATGATGACCTACTTGATTCCGCTAGGTCCACCTCTGGCGCGGGTAACACCGGTGATGCCTCGTGGAGTGGAAGGCAGGCCACTGGAGGGAGCTGGCACCGCACCTGCACACACACACACACACACACACACACACACACACACACACACACACACGTCACTGAATTTTCGTAAATTCCGGGGACGGGGCAATAAGCTCTGGCGCCACGTTCAATCACATCCCAGATGCGTTCGATCGGGTCCACATCTGGCGAGTTGTGGGGCCAGCACACCAATTGGAAATCGCCACTGTGTTCCTCGAACCACTCCATCACACTCCTGACCTTGCGACATGGCACATTATCTTGCTGAAAAATGCCACTGCCTTCGCGAAACACGATCGTCGTGAAGGGGCGCATGTGACCTACAAGCAGTGTACGGTACTCCTTGGCCGTCACGGTGCGTTGCGCGAGCTCTACTGGGCCCACGGATACCCACGTCAATGTTCCCCGGAGCATAATGGAGCAGTCACCAGCTTTTCTCCGTCCCACAGTAATCAAGGAGCTGTCCCACTGGAAGACGACGGATTCGCGCCCTCCAATCGGAATGACGAAGGTATCGCGATTCATCAGACCATACAAAGCTGTGGCAGTGCGCCAACGTCCAGTGCCGATGGTCACGTGCTCATTTCAATTGCAGTTGCCTTTGTCGTGGTGTTAACACTGGCGTATTCACGGGTCGTCGACTGGAGAGGCACGTCATTAGGGGTGTTAGGTGCACTGTGCGTGTTCACACACACCAGCATTAAAGTCTGGTGTTAGGTCCACCACAGTTCACTGCCTTGCCACTCTGCCCAGCCAACAGCGTCCGACATTTGTGATGAGCAGTGGCCGCCCAGCCCCACGACGCCTGACCGTGCTTTCACCTCGAGTTGAAGACACCACAGCACTCCTTGAACACCCGACAAGTCGTGCAGTCTCCGAAATGCTCGTGCCGAGCCTTCGCGCCACCACAATCTGCTCTCGGTCAAACTCGGGTAGATAGCGCGCGTACCCCATTCTACGCACGGACAGCATGCTCGTTGATACGACACGCACCGTGCGTGTGTCTGACTAGCAGTCACTCCTCGTCAGGTGACGCTGCTATCGCCTGGACGGGTTTATATCGATAGTAGGTCGGTGGTCACAATCTTGTGACTGACCAATGTATTTATACTTTTTTTTTGGTCATCAGTCTACTGACTGGTTTGATGCGGCCCGCCACGAATTCCTTTCCTGTGCTAACCTCTTCATCTCAGAGTAGCACTTGCAACCTACGTCCTCAATTATTTGCTTGACGTATTCCAATCTCTGTCTTCCTCTACATTTTTTGCCCTCTACAGCTCCCTCTAGTACCATGGAAGTCATTCCCTCATGCCTTAGCAGATGTCCTATCATCCTGTCCCTTCTCCTTATCAGTGTTTTCCACATATTCCCACAGTCCATGTTTCACTACCATACAATGCTGTACTCCAGACGTACATCCTCAGAAATTTCTTCCTCAAATTAAGGCCGGTATTTGATATTAGTAGACTTCTCTTGGCCAGAAATTCCTTTTTTTCCATAGCGAGTCTGCTTTTGATGTCCTCCTTGCTCCGTCCGTCATTGGTTATTTTACCGCCTAGGTAGCAGAATTCCTTAACTTCATTGACTTCGTGACCATCAATCCTGATGTCAAGTTTCTCGCTGTTCTCATTTCTACCACTTCTCATTACCTTCGTCTTTCTCCGATTTACTCTCAAACCATACTGTGTACTCATTAGACTGTTCATTCCGATTCAGCAGATCATTTAATTCTTCTTCACTTTCACTCAGGATAGCAATGTCATCAGCGAATCGTATCATTGATATCCTTTCACCTTGTATTTTAATTCCACTCCTGAACCTTTCTTTTATTTCCATCATTGCTTCCTCGATGTACAGATTGAAGAGTAGGGGCGAAAGGCTACAGCCTTGTCTTACACCCTTCTTAATACCAGCACTTCGTTCTTGATCGTCCACTGTTATTATTCCCTCTTGGTTGTTGTACATATTGTATATGACCCGTCTCTACCTATAGCTTACCCCTGCTCTTTTCAGAATCTCTAACAGCTTGCACCATTTTATATTGTCGAACGCTTTTTCCAGGTCGACAAATCCTATGAAAGTGTCTTGATTTTTCTTTAGCCTTGCTTCCATTATTAGCCGTAACGTCAGAATTGCCTCTCTCGTCCCTTTACTTTTCCTAAAGCCAAACTGATCGTCACCTAGCGCATTCTCAATTTTCTTTTCCATTCTTCTGTATATTATTCTTGTAAGCAGCTTCGATGCGTGAGCTGTTAAGCTGATTGTGCGATAATTCTCGCACTTGTCAGCTCTTGCCGTCTTCGGAATTGTGTGGATGATGCTTTTCCGAAAGTCAGATGGTATGTCACCAGACTCATATATTCTACACACCAACGTGAATAGTCGTTTTGTTGCCACTTCCCCCAATGATTTTAGAAATTCTGATGGAATATTATCTATCCCTTCTGCCTTATTTGACCGTAAGTCCTCCAAAGCTCTTTTAAATTCCGATTCTAATACTGGATCCCCTATCTCTTCTAAATCGACTCCTGTTTCTTCTTCTATCACATCAGACAAAACTTCACCCTCATAGAGGCTTCCAATGTATTCTTTCCACCTATCTGCTCTCTCCTCTGCATTTAACAGTGGAATTCCCGTTGCACTCTTAATGTTACCACCGTTGCTTTTAATGTCACCAAAGGTTGTTTTGACTTCCCTGTATGCTGAGTCTGTCCTTCCGACAATCTTATCTTTTTCGATGTCTTCACATTTTTCCTGCAGCCATTTCGTCTTAGCTTCCCTGCACTTCCTATTTATTTCATTCCTCAGCGACTTGTATTTCTGTATTCCTGATTTTCCCGGAACATGTTTGTACTTACATTACTGGCCATTAAAATTGCTACACCACGAAGGTGACGTGCTACAGACGCGAAATTTAACCAACAGGGAGAAGATGCTGTGATATGCAAATTATTAGCTTTTCAGAGCATTCACACGAGATTGGCGCCGGTGGCGACACCTGCAACGTGCTGACATGAGGAAAGTTTCCAACCGATTCCTCAAACACAAACACCAGTTGACCGGCGTTGTCTGGTCAAACGTTATTGTGATGCCTCTTGCAAGGAGGAGAAATTCGTACCATCACATATCCGACTTTGATAAAGGTTGGATTGTACCCTATCGCGACTGCGGTTTATCGTACCGCGACATTTCTGCTCGCGTTGGTCGAGATCCAATGACTGTTTGCAGAATATGGAATCGGTGGGTTCAGGAGGGAACGCCGTGCTGGATCCCAACGGCCTCGTATCACTAGCAGTCGAGATGACAGGCATCTTATCCGCATGGCTGCAACGAATCCCTGAGACAACAGATGGGGACGTTTTTGCAAGACAACAACCATCTGCACGAACAGTTCGACGACGTTTGCAACAGTATGGACTATCAGCTCGGAGACCGTGGCTGCGGTTACCCTTGACGGTGCATCACAGACAGGACCACCTTCGATGGTGTACTAAACGATGAACCTGGATGCACCAATGGCAAAACGTCATTTTTTCGGCTGAATCCAGGTTCTGTTTACAGCATCACGATGGTCGCATCCGTGTTTGGCGACATGGCGGTGAACGCACATTGAAGGCGTGTATTCGTCATCGCCATACTGGCGTATCACCCAGCGTGGTGGTATAGGATGCCATTGGTTACACGTCTCGGTCACCTCTTGTTCGCATTGACGGCACTTTGAACAGTGGACGTTACATTTCAGATGTGTTACGACCCGTGGCTCTACCCTTCATTCGATCCCTGCGAAACCCTACATTTCAGAAGGATAATGCACGACCGCATGTTGCAGGTCCTGTAGGGGCCTTTCTGGATGCAGAAAATGTTCGACTGCTGCTCTGGCCAGCACATTCTCCAGATCTCTCACCAACTGAAAACGTCTGGTCAATGGTGGCCGAGCAACTGGCTCGTCACAATACGCCAGTCACTACTCTTGATGAACTGTGGTATCGTGTTGAAGCTGCATGGGCAGCTGTACTGGAATCACTCAACAGAGGAAAGTCCACTGGACCTGACGGGATACCAATTCGATTCTACACAGAGTACGCGAAAGAACTTGCCCCCCTTCTAACAGCCGTGTACCGCAAGTCTCTAGAGGAACAGAAGGTTCCAAATGATTGGAAAAGAGCACAGGTAGTCCCAGTCTGCAAGAAGGGTCGTCGAGCAGATGCGCAAAACTATAGACCTATATCTCTGACATCGATCTGTTGTAGAATTTTAGAACATGTGTTTTGCTCGAGTATCATGTCGTTTTTGGAAACTCAGAATCTACTATGTAGGAATCAACATGGATTCCGGAAACAGCGATCATGTGAGACCCAACTCGCTTTATTTGTTCATGAGACCCAGAAAATATTAGATACAGGCTCCCAGGTAGATGCTATTTTTCTTGACTTCCGGAAGGCGTTCGATACAGTTCCGCACTGTCCCCTGATAAACAAAGTAAGAGCCTACGGAATATCAGACCAGCTGTGTGGCTGGATTGAAGAGTTTTTAGCAAACAGAACACAGCATGTTGTTATCAACGGAGAGACGTCTACAGACATTAAAGTAACCTCTGGCGTGCCACAGGGGAGTGTTATGGGACCATTGCTTTTCACAATATATATAAATGACCTAGTAGATAGTGTCGGAAGTTCCATGCGGCTTTTCGCGGATGATGCTGTAGTATACAGAGAAGTTGCAGCATTAGAAAATTGTAGCGAAATGCAGGAAGATCTGCAGCGGATAGGCACTTGGTGCAGGGAGTGGCAACTGACCCTTAACATAGACAAATGTAATGTATTGCGAATACATAGAAAGAAGGATCCTTTATTGTATGATTATATGATAGCGGAACAAACACTGGTAGCAGTTACTTCTGTAAAATATCTGGGAGTATGCGTGCGGAACGATTTGAAGTGGAATGATCATATAAAATTAATTGTTGGTAAGGCGGGTACCAGGTTGAGATTCATTGGGAGAGTCCTTAGAAAATGTAGTCCATCAACAAAGGAGGTGGCTTACAAAACACTCGTTCGACCTATACTTGAGTATTGCTCATCAATGTGGGATCCGTACCAGATCGGGTTGACGGAGGAGATAGAGAAGATCCAAAGAAGAGCGGCGCGTTTCGTCACAGGGTTATTTGGTAACCGTGATAGCGTTACGGAGATGTTTAGCAAACTCAAGTGGCAGACTCTGCAAGAGAGGCGCTCTGCATCGCCGTGTAGCTTGCTCGCCAGGTTTCGAGAGGGTGCGTTTCTGGATGAGGTATCGAATATATTGCTTCCCCCTACTTATACCTCCCGAGGAGATCACGAATGTAAAATTAGAGAGATTAGAGCGCGCACAGAGGCTTTCAGACAGTCGTTCTTCCCGCGAACCATACGCGACTGGAACAGGAAAGGGAGGTAATGACAGTGGCACGTAAAGTGCCCTCCGCCACACACCGTTAGATGGCTTGCGGAGTATAAATGTAGATGTAGATGTAGATGTACACGCCATCCAAGCTTTGTTTGACTCAATGGCCAGGCGTATCAAGGCCGTTATTACGGCCAGAGGTGATTGTTCTGGGTACTGCTTTCTCAGGATCTATGCACCCAAATTACGTGAAAATGTAATCACATATCAGTTCTAGTATAATAAAATGTTTCAAATGGATCTGAGCACTATGGGACTTAACATCTGAGGTCATCAGTCCCCTAGAACTTGGAACTACTTAAACCTAACTAACCTAAGGACATCACACACAGCCATGCCCGAGGCAGGATTATAGCCTGCGACCGTAATGGTCACGCAGTTCCAGACTGTAGCGCCTAGAACCAATCGGCCATAGTATAATATATTTTTTCAATGAATACCCGTTTGTCATCTGCATTTCTTCTTGGTGTAGCTATTTTAATGGCCAGTAGTGTATTTTCCCTAGCAATTAAATTCGGTGTTTCGGAAAGTCGTTTCTCTTTTTTAGCACTTTTAACAAACAAAATTGATCAAGAAAATACGTTATGAAATTTGAAAAAAGAGACAGCATTGGTCGTATATTTTTTACTATCGCAAAATCGATTTTCTGTCACTGAGTGACCATCTTCAGTGCTATATTGTATAACTTAAATTAGGATGCACTGTTGTCACTAAGCTTACGGCAATCACATAGACTCAAAGACTGAGTATACCTGTTACCTGGTCGTAGTGCACAAGACAACATGGAGTCGCCAATCAGTTATGAAATTTGCTTTGGTCATTGCTAAACTTCGCTGTTGGTTCCTCAATTCCGATACGATACTGAGACTTTGCGTATAAATACGCCGTGACTCGTAACCCCACTTTCGCCGTTCTGTACAGGGCTAAGAGAACTGACGTGATGTGACGGACAGTATAAATACACCTTGACGTGAAGAGCTCACTTTATTCCAGGTATACATGAATTAGGGATCTTGTACGTTTGTCCGCAAAAATAAAGCACGAAAAATCTCCGACAAAAATGCGAAATGAGGAGTAACGAAACCTTAAACATTATTCCGTTCTTGCCATAAACTGTACTTAATTATGCACAAAACAACAAAATTCCACAGAACAACTCTTCCTTTTTTCAGAAAAGTTATGCAAATTTATTATTATTATTATTATTATTATTGATATCATTATTGATAGCGACTCAAGTTATGTAAATATGTTGACGAGCATAACTGTTATACAACAGATGCTATTAATTTCGCTCTCATATTTATCTGAAACCAGATGGCAGTTATAAGAGTCGAGGGGTATGAAAGGGAAGGCTAAAAAATCAAATGGCTCTGAGCACTATGGGACTCAACTTCTGAGGTCATTAGTCCCCTAGAACTTAGAACTAGTTAAACCTAACTAACCTAAGGACATCACAAACATCCATGCCCGAGGCAGGATTCGAACCTGCGACCGTAGCGTATGAAAGGGAAGCAGTGGTTGGAAAGGGAGTGAGACAGGGTTGTAGCCTATCCCCAATGTTATTCAATCTGTATATTGAGCAAGCGAGGAACCAAAAGAAAAGTTCGGAGTAGGTATTAAAATCCACGGAGAAAAAATAAAAACTTTCAGGTTCGCCGATGACATTGTAATGCTGTCAGAGACAGCAAAAGAGCTGGAAGAGCAGTTGAACGGAATGGACAGTGTCTTGAAAAGAGGGTATAAGATGAACGTCAGCAAAAGCAAAACGAGGATAATGGAATGTAGTCGAATTAAGTCGGGTGATGCTGAGGGAATTAGATTAGGAAATGAGACACTTAAAGTACTAAAGATGTTTCGCTACTTTGGGAGCAAAATAACTGATGATGGTCGAAGTAGAGAGGATATAAAATGTAGACTGGCAATGGCAAGGAAAGCGTTTCTGAAGAAGAGAAATTTGTTAACATCGAGTATAGATTTAAGTGTCAGGAAGTAGTTTCTGAAAGTATTTGGAGTGTAGCCATGTATGGAAGTGAAACATGGACGATAAGTAGTTTAGACAAGAATAGAAGGTTTCGAAATGTCGTGCTACAGAAGAATGCTGAAGATTAGATGGGTAGATCACATAACTAATGAGGAGGTATTGAATAGAACTGAGGAGAAGAGGAGCTTGTACCACAACTTGAGTAGAAGGGATCGGTTGGTAGGACATGTTCTGAGACATCGAGGGATCACCAATTTAGTACTGGAGGGCAGCGTGGAGGGTAAAAATCGTAGAGGGAGACAAAGAGATGAATACACTAAGCATATTCAGAAGGATGTAGGCTGCAGTAGGTACTGGGAGATGAAGAAGCTTGCACAGGATAGAGTAGCATGGAGAGCTGCATCAAACCAGTCTCAGGACTGACATCAACAACAACATTTATTTGAATTTAAAAATTTGTGAACAGCCAGAACGTATATCTAGAGCCACCACTGTTGACAACACAATCAATTCTGCGCATCTGAATGCTCACTTCCAGAGACACTTCTTCTGGAAGGTCGGGCAGCGCCACGCCAAGCGACAACACTAGGGGAAAAAAGACAGACGCAGATGCGCAGCTGTTCCTAGGCGCCGCGTCAGTGTTTGTGATCTGTGCAAACAAAACACGCACTACCGCCGTTCTCGCCACAGTTCTGTGTAAACAAATAGTGCCCTACTACCGCCATTCTAGCCACAGCGTAACACGTAATGTTAGCGCTCCACAGCTGATACGCTGCTTTCGAGTGTCATCTTAACGGCCCGTGCAAGCCCAGGTGATCGTTCCCCACTGTTTAATCATCGCCCACAGACCTACTGTTCGGGCAGACATTTACCTAGATGGTGGCGTATCTGTTCACCGATGAGTCGGTGTAGCTAGAAACGTGATGCAACTGACTGGGCGTCACGTTTCCATTGATCCACGGTCTATTCTCAATGATGCGGTGCCCACTGTAAATGTAACTGACGATGTCGTTGGCTCAACAGGATATAACGTTCTTTGTATTTATTTGAAGTACTTAAACGAATGCCTGAACTGGCAATGCATACAAAACTGGAGTTAACGTGTGGCGTGTTGTAACTGCAAGTGGTGTACTTACTCTGTGTTATTGTTAGTAAAACGTTATACGAATTGATTGGGAAATGCAATTCCCAGTACCAGTAAAGAAATACAGTCACTGCAAAATACACTCAGGCCCTTAGGTACTGAATCCTCTGGTCCTGTTCAAAACTTTGGTCCCTGTGCACATAACAAGTTAATAAAATTGTTTTACGTCTAAAGCAGCAAGGTGGATCGCGTTATAAATTCTGCTCTCTCACGAAGAAGAGTAAAATACAGGGTGATTCAAAAAGAATACCACAACTTTAAAAATGTGTATTTAATGAAAGAAACAAATATAACCTTCTGTTATACATCATTACAAAGAGTATTTAAAAAGGTTTTTTTCACTCAAAAACAAGTTCAGAGATGTTCAATATGGCCCCCTCCAGACACTCGAGCAATATCAACCCGATACTCCAACTCGTTCCACACTCTCTGTAGCATATCAGGCGTAACAGTTTGGATAGCTGCTGTTATTTCTCGTTTCAAATCATCAATAGTGGCTGGGAGAGGTGGCCGAAATACCATATCCTTAACATACCCCCATAAGAAAAAATCGCAGGGGGTAAGATCAGGGCTACTTGGAGGCCAGTGATGAAGTGCTCTGTCACGGGCTGCCTGGCGGCCGATCCATCGCCTCGGGTAGTTGACGTTCAGGTAGTTACGGACAGATAAGTGCCAATGTGGTGGCGCTCCATCCTGCTGAAATATGAATTGTTGTGCTTCTTGTTCGAGCTGAGGGAACAGCCAATTCTCTAACTTCTGCCGTACTCCATAACACAAAAAGTTTTCTTTTGAGCGGTCGCCATCTTAGCATCAACTGACGCTGACGCCTAGTCAACAGCTCCTCAAGCGAACAAATGTACAACTAAACGAAACTTTATAGCTCCCTTAATTCGCCGACAGATAGTGCTAAGCTCTGCCTTTTGTCGTTGCAGAGTTTTAAATTCCTAAAGTTGTGATATTTTTTTTAATCACCCTGTATACTAGCTACTGGCTCAGTGGTGTGCAATGCTGGCCGTAATACTTTGAAATTTACATGAAATTCTTTTGGCAGATAAATGAAAACATTTAAGAAAAATTGGATGCCTTTAAAAAAAACATATGACTTGGACAGGGAGGCGGTAGTGACTTGGGTGAATTACTAGCACTGACTTCTTCAGTAGTGAAATTTTATTCGAAGTTTGGCTTTTCAAAACATCTGACAACTGAAATTACATTACTCAGAAAAAATTCATCATTTTTTTTTTCTAAATGAAAACCTTTATTTGCTGGCATAGCCATAAACATTGAGATCCGTACATCACTTAAAACACAAAGATCTTCAAATCAGTCGTAGTATAATATATTTGTTCATTGAATACCCGTTTATCATCTCCATTTCTTCTTGGTGTAGCAATTTTAATGGCCAGTAGTGTATGTTCCAGACTGCACAGCCATGAGATATTTAGCATTAAAACTCGCCTTTAGATCTTCTACTACAAAAAATAAATGCCAGGATTATTCTGGGGTCAGAATTTGCACAGAGTAAAAGAAAAAATTCATTAACATGTGGTACCACAGCCATGCTTACAGGTTTTGCAGCTAAGAGCACGGCGCAGTATTGCAGCTTGGGATATTTCAGACTGGTCATCACTGAAGTAGGTTTAAGATGTGTCTTATTATTCCACACCGAAATGAGAGTACTCACTTTGTGTGTTCTATAGTCTTTCTCTGAAATTACAAAAATTTTTGAAATTCGAACAACTGTTCCAAGGTACCACATGATCATGTACCTAAGAATAAATATTCTGTTGACATTTAAGTGTTGCTCTCAAGAAAAATCTTGTCAGTACTGTGTTTAATATGTGTTACATTATTACTGTGCTACACAGTAATAGCCAGTAAGGGAAATGAAATTTAGGAGTGACAATTTGAAACCACTTTGAAATAGAAGTTGTTGACATCTAACACAAATTTCCTTTCTCAAGAATGAGCCATTAAAGAAACTCAGTTCGTTTCCAAAAATATCAGACATTCTGTAGTGGAAGACCTGCTTCAGTTTCCAAGTAAAAGGTGGAGCACGACTGGCGAAGTAAGGTTTAACTGTCCACACGTTATGTAACTAGTTTTAAAAATTTACATTATTTTACTCATCTTAAAGCTCTGTAACGGAAGAATTAACAATATCCTCTGAATAGCTTTAATATATTGCACAGCACTTGAATATGTAGAACTTGAAATATTTACAATCGCTGCACAAACACAACTTTGTCTCACAATACAACTGTACAAAATGCCGAAAATTGGTTATGACGTTCTGTAGTGCGCCTTCCTTCATGCGATTTTAAAACAGATCACTAGACGGAAGCACCAACGAGGAAACTTGATGCATTCCTAGGTAGAGTACCCTGCAGGTACAACACACTCACCTACTCTACAGGGTGAATCACCTAAAACTTGCACCGCAGATATTGCGGAAACGGAAAGTGCTGTTGATTTATAATTCTAACAGACTGGATTGGTAGTTAGCAGCTAGTATTGTCAGCCAGTAAACAGATTTTGCAAAAAGAGACATAATGTCTGATACGATAGCCGCAATCACTGATTTTACAATGTTACTTATAATCCGCCTTGATTGCAAAATGTTTATTCATATGACCGGTTTCGGTTCCTCTAGAACCATCTTCAAACCTGATATTTCGGTTACAAGAGTAACCCGTCCAAGCACAGCAACTTTCACATGCCACGTCACACCAGCTCCTGTAACCGAAATATCAGATCTGAAGATGGTTCTAGAGGAACCGAAACTGGTCGTATGAATAAACATTTTGCAATCAAGACGGGTTATAAGTAACATAATAAACAGATTATAAATATATACTTAGAAAGTGTATTTTCTGTGTACACACTTTTTAAATGGAACAATGCCTGTTGATATTTACAAACTAAAAGTAGGGTAAATTAAAATGTCAGTGGCATTTGTCGCAGGACTCTAGTGCGAGTCGTTTACGAGATATCTTATTTTGAAAAGTTCCCACACCGACACTTGTCCACACTAAAGTACGTACCCTAGTTATGAGGTGCATTCAAGTTCTAAGGCCTCCGATTTTTTTTCTCCGGACTAGAAAGAGAGAGAAACATGCGCATTGTTTTAAAATGAGGCCGCATTCATTGTCAGTATGTCCCAGAGATGGCAGCACCATACGGCAGATGGAATTTTACCGCCAGCGGCGAGAAGGAGAACTGTTTTAAATACTTAAAATGGCGACGTTTTCCTTACTTGAACAGCGTGCAATCATTCGTTTTCTGAATTTGCGTGGGGTGAAACCAACCGAAATTCATCGATAGTTGAAGGAGACATGTGGTGATGGAGTTATGGACGTGTCGAAAGTGCGTTCGTGGGTGCGACAGTTTAATGAAGGCAGAACATCATGTGACAACAAACCGAAACAACCTCAGGCTCGCAAAAGCCGGTCTGACGACATGATCGAGAAAGTGGAGAGAATTGTTTTGGGGGATCGCCAAATGACTGTTGAACAGATCGCCTCCAGAGTTGGCATTTCTGTGGCTTCTGTGCACACAATCCTGCATAACGACCTGAAGATGCGAAAAGTGTCATCCAGGTGGGTGTCACGAATGCTGATGGACGACCACATGGCTGGCCGTGTGGCATGTTGCCGAGCAATGTTGACGCGCAACGACAGCATGAATGGGACTTTCTTTTCGTCGGTTGTGACAATTAATGAGACGTGGACGCCATTTTTCAATCCAGAAACAAAGCGCCAGTCAGCTCAAGGAAGCACACAGATTCACCGCCACCAAAAAAATTTCGGGTAACCGCCAGTGCTGAAAAAATGATGGTGTCCATGTTCTGGGACAGCGAGGGCGTAATCCTTACCCATTGCGTTCCAAAGGGCACTACGGT